>NC_065429.1:0-633750 GCF_024362695.1 Pectinophora gossypiella | reverse complement strand
AGGATACTTAGTCATCAAGGAGTATGCTCCATACCCGCGGTTGATTCAAAATTCAAAAATATTCATTTTTCAAAATTGGCTTACAAAGTTAGCGCTTTTTGAACGTCAGACATAATTAAATTACATATTATGTAACTAGCTGTAAAACTACTACCACATCGGAATCTGTAACGCTGAGGGAAAGACGTGGCCAGAAAACCTCCCAGCACAGGGCCCTAGTCCTACTGTTTCATGTTTTCCTTTCTTTTCTTTTAATCCAGTTTGTATTACATAATTTATAGACTTAAATACAATGGTATTCCAATTACAGTCGGTGGAAGGAAAGTGAAACAAAAACTTGATTGAGGGGAGGTCTGTGCCCAGCAGTGGGACGTATATAGGCTGTTTATGTTATGTATGTATTAGTAACGCCAAGCGTCCCCGCAGGCCGGTGTTCGCGGGTGCGCTGCCGGCGGCCGCGTTCCGCCGCGAGCCCTTCGCCGTGCAGCAGTACACGCCGCGCCAGCCGCCGCCGCCACAGGACACACCCAGACAGGTAACACGCCTTTTACACTCACATACGTAAACACTACGAACGTAATGTATTAAAAACGTCATAGAAGGAAAGCTAAAAGGTAAAAGAGGAAGGGGAAGACCAAGAAGAGCTTACATGGAACAGATTAAAGAAAAGGTTAACGTCGTGTCTTATAGGGAAGTCAAGGCCTTTGATAGACTGGAATGGAAGATACTACACTGACAAGAGCGTGGCTCTTAAATTGATGATGATGACGTAAATACTATATACGTTGCACGCTGTATCTGGGGTGCATTGATAGAGACACAATAGACGGGTAGCGAGATACCTGTTAAGTTTTGTCTCGTTTGCTCTAAGTATTCAGGGTGTTAGTGACGTCGTAACGAAAACTTTGACGACTACTGAGGGGGATGATTGAGCTCATTATTCTGAGTTTATATCAAGCGAAATTTTCCGTTGTATATCAAGTGCTAGGAATCTCAAGTTTTTCACGGGGATATTAGCGCACAGGTGCTCATTAAAACGGGATTTGGCGAACTCCGCAAAATCCCGTTTAAGGGGGTAACCCCTTAAAGGGTTGGACGAGATTGAATGACACTTCTATACAGGATGTTAGTGACATCGTAACGAAAACCTTGAGAGATGATTCAGTCCATGATTCTAAGTTTATATCAAGTGGAATTTTCCGTCGCATAGTATAAAACTGAAAAATTAAAAAAAAATCACTAAAATTTTTATTAATTTTCCGACAGGAAATTGCACTTGATATATACTCTGAATCATGGTCTGAATCATCCCCTTCAGTATTCGTTGCGGTGTCACTAATACCATACGTACTTGTACGGGGTGTAAGTGACATCGTAACGAATACTGAGGGGGATGATTCAGCTCATTATTCTGAGTTAATATCAAGTGAAATTTTCTATCGCAAAAGTATAGAATTGAAAATAATTTTAATAAAACAAAAATAATCATGATTATCAAGACGGAATATTCCACTTGATATAAACTCAGAATCATAGTCTGAATCATCCCCCTCGGTATTCGTTACACAAAAATAATCATGAATTTCGCGACGGAAAATTCAACTTGATATAAACTTAGAATCATCCCCCTCAGTATTCCTTACGATGTCACTAACACCCTGTAGTTTTAATTGTTGGATTTCACACGAACGAACAGCAGGTCATCGCGGGTAACAAATAGTACATGATAATAAAAAGAAATAAGTACAGTAGGCCTAAACATAATAAATGCGTAGCCAATAAGTTGTACCCAGCCACTGACATCCTATAAACAAATAGACCCACATTCGCTAAGGAGATTTTTCTAAAAAAGCGTCCGTACCGTGTTGTAAACACGTATACATCAAGTTATGTAGATAATATAAGTTCGTTCTCTCAAATTAAGATGTTATAGCTGTTAAAATAAAGTGCAATATCGGTTGTACAATGTCGTCATAGATTTACTACTACCGTAGAGTGAACATCAGCGCTCAAAAAGTGGGATGCAAAGTTACTGTTAATTTAAAGACGTTGACAGTACTTTACCTCAGTCCGCGATTAGGCGCCGAACTAGCAACACGGCGAAGTGCGTGGTAAAATCTTGCAAAAATAGTAGCTCTAATAAGTAATGACATTGTGCATGTTATCATAGTATAAACATTTTTATTTTCGCAGTAAAACCCACTAAAATTATTATTTTAGTTTAAAATACACTGTAACAAGTACTCCCGGTCAATCCGAGTGGCAGTATAACCCGAACGCAGCATCAAACGCTAATATACCTACGTAATAAGACGAAGCGTACTTTCTTAATTTGACACGATTTTATTGAATGTATATACAGCTGTGTACGAATGTATAGCTAAACAAGCGCCAAGTTTTCGCCGCATTTTTGTATCAAGCGCTGTATCTACGGTAGTGGTAAATCAATGAGTGTCGTCATTACGCCCGTTGCGACTAAATCAAATCAAATATACTTTATTGCACACAACATACAAAACAAATTTACACAAAAGGACGATAGATACAGTACAATCTGGCGGCCTTACTGCTAAGCAGAAATTTCTTCCAGGCAACCAGTGGAGAGGAAACATTTATTTAAATTCGATCTTGTCACGCCGTCGCTTAGTGACAAGATGCGCGGCGGACGCTTTTTTACAGAGATTGGTAGTCTATTTGTTTATATACGACGTCAATGTACCCAACCCGTGTATGGTGTCACTGTGTTGATTCTCTTGCAGCGAGAGAAACGTCCGTACAAGAGACGGAAACACAGACACCACTTGGTCGGCGCGCCGCAGGGGCCAAGAGGTGAGTGCATTCACGATTACACTTGCGGGGTGGGCGGGGCGTTACCCGGCAGATAAAAAAAAACGACAGGTATCAGAGGTGGCTGCAGGAATAAGCAACATTGTGCAATTCTAACAGGTCAAATTGTAACATACACCGGGGGAGGGCGCTCCCCATTTGGCCGGCCAAGTAGTTAATTCTCAAGCAAACCTGCAAAAAGCACGTCAAAAAGAAAGGGTCAAATTGATAACCTCTCTTTCTGAAGTCGGTTGAAAATAACATCACAAAATCATCTTAAATCTTATAACTGCACTATTAAATAACCAGAGGGGTTAAAAAGGCCACATAGAAACAATTCACCTAGAAAAACAATATAACCATTTGATATTTCTTGCCATTGCGCACTTACTTTTCGTCTGTCAGTTAATTAATTTTTTTAGTTAGTGTATACCAATTTGATATTTGCGCATATAGTAAGAAAAATCCATGGTATAATAAAACAAGGTATGCTCAAAAGTGACAGCTGACATTTCAAGGTTAGCCCAGCTGACGTCATCACACCCTCCGCTGCCATTTTGTAAAAAAGTAATTTACTCACGCCTAATGTTTTTGCAAAGCAATTTTGAAAATTTGAAAAAAAAACCATCTCTAACAGGGCCCGTTGACAGCATGCAAGCATATAGCAACTGTACAGAAGTAAAAAAAAGATTAAAATTCAGAAAACAAAGCGACTTCAGTTTTGACTGATTTTAGAGTTTTGATATGGAATGTTGGAGATACCAATACAACACTTACGTCATCAATGGCTGGCAATGGCGGCTTGAGCGTACCTTGTTTTATGGTACCATGGGTTTTTTAATTTATATGCGCAAATATCAAATTGCAATATTGCTTTTTAGATGAATTGATACATTGTGGCCATTTTAGACCTCCAGTAACAACGAATAAATCACTCGTAAAACTACAATTCCCTGCTATTCAAATTCCAGAGACTGGCGTGGCGTCTTCATCCTCGGAGGAGAGCTCTGGTCGCGCGGACACCGCCTCGCCTCCGGACCCTGGGCCCTTCGCCTTCCGACGCAAGCCCGGCTGCTTCTACGAGATGGTAAGCATAACTGAACACACAAAATGTTTGTGGGTCGTTCTTCTTTTTTATCGACAATAAAAAGACATTTTCCCAATTAATCGGACTTAACATCTTTAAAATTATAACGGCAATAAATATTTTAAAACATCATATAAAGATCTGTCCGTAGAGGAGTATTTAGTGGTTCTCTTTATCTTGGTAACATACTTTTCTCTGCAGGCGCATTCCAAAAAATATTGTGACAGAGTGGCCCTTTTCATCGGAGACAGCATTTCAATATACCACTCTGTCACAAAATTTTGTGAAAAACAATGAAGCTACGTTAATAACTAATTGAGGAACCGATTAGTATTTTGCTTGTATTTTGAGTATAATAAGATAACTATATTCTTGGACAATGAAAACATGAAATAAAATTCTAAAACATAACTTATTAAAAGCAGTACGTAAGACAGATCATTGTCGATAAAAAAGAAGAACGACCCTTGTATGTTTCAGTCCATGGTTGTACGGTCATCAACAGAACATATTTTGCTAACGTTGCGCCCTGCTTTTGGTAGCTACGCACTCGATTATAATTAGTGTGTCAGTGTGAAACGGTCACTCAACGTAAACGATACGTACTAGACACGAGCCCTAATAAACAATTTAACCTACTTAAACGAAGCACTGGAGAGAGAGTCCTGGGAGAAATGGAGGGAGGCCTTTGCCCAGCAGTGGGACACTTTAGGCTAGATAAGATAAGATAAACGAATCTTTGATTTAACGATCAACTCCTACACCTACAACTGAAGGTGGAGCGCTGAAGCCGGGACCCAGCTTTGGCCCTTAACAAAACCAGATATGCTTAATCGTATGAAAAGCCGCCATTGCTAGCTGTTTGATGACGTAAGTGTTACCACTATGTTATCATTCAATTGGTATCTCCAATATTCCAAGGACGTAAATGTTATTATTGAAAATTAGTGAATTACTGACTAATGTACTTAATTACTACACTTGTCACATATACAAAAATAATTAAAACTGTAAGTAAATCTTTTACTTAAAGTTCAAAATTTCGAAATACGAAAAATAATTCTTATTTCTTCGACAATCATTGGTTCTCGCCTGTGCTGGATTCGAACCTGCGACCTCTAAAAGTGAGAAGCAAGCGTTTTACCAACTGGGCTACCACGGCTCATCTATCTATTTTTTTTTTTTATTTATTTATTTGATAAACTTTGAGTATACAGTTTTGACGCATAGCATCGCTAAACCAGGAATGGTTTGTCTCGATGCTAGGTTTCCTGTCATCAATCAATTTATACAACGTTCAAAAACATTATATATATCAAGAACAATTAAAGTACAGAACATAATAAAATAAAAATAATGTTGTGGGTAGTAGGACATTGCAGCTCACCCGGTAGACACGGCAGTACATCGCTGTTACCTATATGTACCGTGTGCCCCTCCCCGATACTCCAAACAATACACCAGTCGTACATGTATTTAAAGAGAACATCTATCTATATAAGGTGTGTAATGTGTATATTGTGTATTGCAGCCGACGGCGACGCTATGCGGGGACCCGCTAGAGCCAGAGAGAGCCGCGCCCGGCGTCATGTACGAACACGAGCTTGACGAGAGGCACAGGTGAGTGGCTTCAGTCATAGATGCATTGCTAAACGGGAGAAATACAATACTAGAACTGGCACTAATAAAAAACAGACGTTTGATGCCCCGGAAAGGTCCCCGATACCGACCCCGCCGGCGTGGTCGACGATTTCCCTCATTCAGCGCTTATCGCTATCGATTAATTCTTTCAAATATTTTTCCTCTCAGACGACGCCCTGAGCCGAGGTTCGCGCCCAACTGGGCACCCTCAGGCCTGTTGTCTTAAACGTTGTACCGGGTGAGAGCCTTCAGCGCTCCCCATTTGTCCGGCCAAGTGGTTAATGCCATCCGCGACAAATCTACAAAAAAAAAAGATGCCACGGATTAAAAAGAAAGAGAATGAAAAGGCCCTAACGCGTAATATGAATGAGAACCGCTGTCGCCAGTTCAACCCACTCTCTTTACTACTCCTGCAAACAGATAACTACGATAGCTCTACTGCTCCTCAAATTCCACAGCCACTTTACCGGCTGTATATTTTATGTGAGGCGGCAATTTTATCATTACATAGAATCATCTTGCGTTTACGGACAATCAGGTGATTCAAGCCTGAAAAGTCCCTACCAAACAACAGGACAGTATCACAAATTGATTTCGACAATGTCCCCATCGGGAATCGACGAATTGGGGACCTCCAGATCGTGAGTCTAACGCTCTAACCACTATGCCATGGAGGCTGGAGACTTTTACTTTTAAAATTAAGTTGGTGGTTGTCCGATTCGGGCCATTATGTTAGTAACAAACTCCCCCCCTCCAGGTACACGCTGACGTCGGTGAGCCAGCCGTACCCGCGCTGCGTGGGGTTCGCCCGGCGGCGCGTGTGTCGCGGCGGGCGCGTGGCGCTGGACCGCGTGTGCTCGCCGCTCGACCAGCTGTGGACGCGGCTCGACTTCAACCCGCCGCACGCCGCGCGGTACCGCCGCGAGCGGGACGAGGAGGTAGCCACACGCATACCACCGGCACTGACGCACACACGCACACACAGGAATACACACACACACACACACACAGGAATACACACACACGCATACACAGGCATACACACACACACACACACACACACACAGGAATACACACACACGCATACACACACACGCATACACACACACACACACACACACACACACAGGAATACACACACACGCATACACACACACGAATACACACACACACACACGCATACACACACACACACACACACACACACACACACACACACAGGAATACACACACACACACAGGAATACACACACACGCATACACACACACTCATACACACACACACACACACACACACACGCACACACACACACACACACACACACACACACACACACACACGCATACACACACACACACACACACACACAGTATATACTTACACACACACACACACGTAGATAATGTATACAGACATACACAATGGCCTTAAGCCTTATTTTTGAATTTTCCCTTCAACTCGCGTGCGAAAATATATTATCTGTCTCATTTTGCAAAAGACAAGTTCTGATGTGCTACATGAAATTGGTATATATTTTTATAGAAAGTTAACAACTTACATTTAATAAATCGGAATTATTTACTCAACGTAATTATCATAGATAAACTTGTTGAAGGTCAATTTAACATTTTTGAGTCTACTTCATTTCGTAAAGTGTTATAGCTGAGGAGAAGAAATGATAAACCACAACAGCAACACGTCTTCTAATATATTTTTTTGATTCCCAGGTGGAGCTCGAAACGAAGGCGCACAGAACTCCAAAAGAGATGTCTCGAGACTACCACACAAGCGGCAAATATCCGTGGAGGCACGCCTTCAGACAACACCTGGCCCGCAACCCACATCTATGGGTCGCCGACGTCAAACCAGACATGGACGACGTCAAACCAGACCTCGACGACGTCAAAATGGACGTCGACGACGTCAAACCAGACCTTGACGACGTTAAAATGGACGTCGACAAAATCAGTGTTATACCTCAAGATAGTGATATTAGTTTAAGAACTATTGACGATTATAGTGATGTGAAGTGTGTGAGTGAGGAAGTTAGTGTGGACAGAGACGTGAGGAGTAACCTCGAGGCGGTGATGAGGAAGAGGTCCTGGAGTGGCTGCAGCGACAGCAGCTACGACTCTGACGAGAGTTTGTACCCGGTCGAGAAGGAGTTCGAGAAGTTTATCAATGAAGTCAATAAGAAATGGTGAGTGACACGGTTCTTTTTGATATCATTACCTTACCCTACCCTACATACAATCACACCTCGGTTCCGCACCACCCAAATCCCCCCTGGTTGAAATAGAAATACTCTTTATTTGCTTTTGAAAAGGGTACATTAATAGATGGATGCTCATAAAAGTCTCTCCTTATCAGCTATCAACAATAGCATGCAAATATTGTTACAGAAACATTTCAAATAATATCATTTATATCATTTACACCACATTTTTTCCAATTCAATATTTTTGGGATACAAATTCTTTAACGCCATAAAGCAACAGCTTCCGAATACATCCCGCTCAGGGACGGTACTGAAAAGTATCGGCGTCCGAAGGACGTAATATACGATCCCGACGACCTGATTACTCTAGCCATAGATGCGGCCAATCAGCTCGCGACACCAAACACTTCAGAACCCCTATACCGACCCCGCCGGCGGCGTGGTTGACGATTTCCCTCATTCAGCGCTTATCGCTATCGACCCGCTAAGGTCGATTAATTCTTTCAATATTCTTCCTCTCAGACGACGCCCTGAGCCGAAGTTCGCACCCGACTGTCATCAGGCCTGTTGTCTTAAATTTTAAAAATGCCAAGCAGTTAACGCTTGCTGCGACAAATCTACAATAAGTCACGTCAAAAAAAAAGTATCACCCCGGACATTTCATACAAAACACCTCCTTTTACGCAGACACACAGACGCAGGCTCAATAATAAACCTGACACCAGGGTTGATGAGGTTGGTAATTCACCTCACAACCCACACGATAGAAGAATTCCTTATTCTATATGTATGACCCTGTATTGTTGATAACTACATGGTTTTATGTTAATTAAAACACACAATAACGGGTTCTTACCGCTTTTAAATCAGGGATATGAGACAATGTTGCAAGTGCCATGATCACGGGATGACTGATGAGAATATCGGGAGTCTCATATCCCTGATTTAAACGCGGTAAGAACCCGTTATTGGCCCCGATTCCTGCAGACACCGTCTAATTTTATTTTAAGTTATATCCGTCATTTTCATATCCGTCGAAAAGAAAGGGACGGATGATTCACAGCTCTTAATTTTAGGAAGAATGAGTAAATGAATGAATAACCCGGGCGAATCAAAAAGGTATGTCGCTGGTATGCAATCCATTTGACATGCTGTCTACTTAACTGTGTCGGGTTATTGACTGATGTAAAATTTTTAGACGGTTGTTTTAGATTTGTGCTTAAAATTGACGTGTGTTCCATAAATTTTATGCTTCTCGATTTCCTTGTCCCTTTCCTTTTCGGCGGATAAGAAAATGACAGATATAACTTAAAATAAAATTAGATGGTATTTACAGGAATTAGCACCATTATGTGTTTTAATTATGATAATAACTGCGTAAACCTAAAACAATGTATGGGTTTATGTTACCAACAGGTTACATTTCCGACCAAAAACACCGCCCCCGTCGCCGGCGCCGGCGTGCGACACGGCGCTGCCTCGGGACGCGCCCTTCACGGTGGAGCTGCGCGGCGCGGGGGAGTCCTTCCTGTCCGAAGACCTGACGCTCGACGCCCTGCTGCCGACCGGGCTACACGACGACACAGGTCAGAAATCAGACTCATTTATTCAACGTAATTATCATGGATAAACTTGTTGAAGGTCAATGTAACATTTTTGAATCTACGTCATTTCGCAAGGTGTTGTGGCTGAGGAGAAGAAATGACAAGAAACTGCAACAGCAACACATCTTTTAAAAACCAATGAGGGTACACATTACAAGTTATTTAATAACTAGAGGAATACTTTCAATACCAGACATTTTTATAATTTAGGTAATCATCAATCTTATAATAAAGGTACTGTACCGGGTGGAAGCCCTCAGTGCCCCCCATTTGTCTGGCCAATTAGTTTATGCAATCCTATAATAAGACGTCAAAAAGACGTATACTATAGGCGGTAAAAAAAAACAACACTGACTTCGTAGAAAAATGTGAAAAGATTTCAGACCTATTATTACGTTTTTCTAGATTAAAATTAAAAAATAAGTTAAATAGAAAAAATAAAAATAGTTCTTCATCCGTCTTAGGTCTTTATTTAGTTATCAGAATTATTAGTACGTACGTGTATTGTTAGTGCGCTGTGTACGCAGGTGCGTGCGGCGCGGCGCAGCGCGGGCAGCAGCAGCCGGGGCGCGACCACACACACGCTTTTTTATCCCAAGGCCAGGTGCGTACGCAACGGGGGTTACACACACAGCCACGGAAACGAAACTTTGGGGGGTGCTTCAAACCACGGAGTAAATCAAAGAGGCTGGAAGGGGCCAAAGAAACTCGCCTCACGCGCCAAGTATGAGCAAATAGGTGACGTGTGACATTTGCTCATACTTGTAAATATGTATATGCATTCAGTCACTGCTAATCACGGAATATAAGAACGAAGTTGTAAAGGCCAAGTGAGCGCGAAACACGCGTTATACAAGTATGAGCAAATACTTTGTGGCGGACTCGACTAGTTGGCCACCTAGTTCACCACACAACAGATGGCGCCACATTCAATAATGCAGTCTTCAAGCAGTCGTGAAACGCGATATCGAAGTTTACAAAGCAAGACGCATATATACAACTTCCAACATAACACCGTTGGATTGTCGATCCCTAGTCGCACTACCAACTTGTGGCTAGCGGGGTACTATGCTCAGTTCGGTACCACGAAAACATCCTTTGGCGGCAGCACACCCTCGCCGCCAATACTTCATACTCCAACTTTGCTCTCCACTTGTCCGACAACTTTATGACGCACGGAGTTCCGCGATAGTATATTAAAAGATCTTCTTGAGCATTATAACCTGTAGGGAAAAAAGTCAAATATCGATTATCATGCAAGGAGATCCTTATCACAGGAAAGCTAAACCTTAGTATGATCAACTATTTATCAAAAAAATTAAAATTTTTGAATGTAGTATCTTACGAAAAGTAATGATACAATTGCAGACTCACATAAGATGTACATTGCCGGTAAAGTGGCTATGGAATTTGAGAAGCAGTAGAGCTATCGTAGTTATCTGTTTGCAGGAGTAGTAGTAAAAGAGAGTGGGGTTGAACCGGCGACAGACGTTCTTATACAAAATTCCAACCTTTTTCTTCTATTCCGTGAATCAGACCGTGATTCTGAGTTGCTATCAATTAGAATTTCCTGTCGGAAAATTCTTGAAGATATTCAAAAAGATATTTGTTTTTTTTATTATTTTCAGTTCCATACAAATGTGTTCCATAGGCTTACGCCTATCACAGACACCAGTCTCTCACCTGCTTTATTAATCTGTACCCGTATTCATTGGATATTGTACTCAAGTCCTAAGCTAGTGAGAGAAATAATCATTTTTTTTTTTATACTTAAAATACGTCGACGTAACGTCGGTTAACGTCGTGTCTTATAGGGAAGTCAAGGAATTGGCCTTTGATAGACTGGAATGGAAAATGCTACACCGACAAGAGCGTGGCTCTTAAATTGATGATGATGACTTAAAATACAACAAGTGTAATAATTACGAAGAGGCAAAGTATACTTAGTCTATTTAAAAAAGTTTTTTGAATGTTTTTTATGGTTATTCTATCGCTTAACGTGGTGTATGAAGTGTAAGGCTAACGAAGCTATGTTGGTGTCAGGGCTCCGTGGGGCGGTGGAGCCCTGGCCGGCTGGGCTCGTCCACGGTGGTGGTCCGCGAGCTGCCGGCCCCGCCGGCGTGGTCGACCCACTAGGGTCGATTAATTCTTTCAAATATTTTTCCTCTCAGACGACGCCCTGAGCCGAGGTTCGCGCCCAACTGGGCACCCTCAGGCCTGTTGTCTTAAACGTTGTACCGGGTGAGAGTCTTCAGCGCTCCCCATTTGTCCGGCCAAGTAGTTAATGCCATCTGCGGCAAATCTACAATAAGTCACGTCAAAAAAAAAAAAAAAAAAAAAAAGAAGTGTAAGGCTAACGAAGCTATGTTGGTGTCAGGGCTCCGTGGGGCGGTGGAGCCCTGGCCGGCTGGGCTCGTCCACGGTGGTGGTCCGCGAGCTGCCGCCGCCGCCGGCCGCGCGGACGCCGCCGCCGGCGCCGCCCCCGCCGCCGCCGCAGCCGTCTCAGCCGGCGCCGCCTAGGGCGCGTCCCAAGCCCGCCACCGCCACCGTCGCCAGGACGCCGCCTAACAACGTGAGTACTTGTGTACCCTGGGTGGATTAAAAAGGCCGCATCGAAGCAATTCCTCTAAAAAAATAACTCAATATTGCACATTTGACATTTGCGCATATAAAAGTAAGTTTTCTAGGGAAGCGTGTTCCACTCTAAACGGCATCGTCACTTACCATCCTGACCTGTACGAAGCCACCGACAATGCCGTAAGCGTGGCCAATTATTGGTCAGCAAAAATTTAGTTTCGATCGCCATCGACTCGCAAAGAAGAAGAAGACTTACCATCTGGTGAGATTGTGGTCAAACGCACGCAAATGTCAAATAGCAATATTTTTTCACCTTTACATCTGTATTTATTTAGTACTCAATCAGAATTAAAACACATAATAACGGGTTCTTACCGCGTCGGGTTCTTATCGGGAGTCTCATATCCCCATTTAAACGCGGTAAGAACCCGTTATTATGTGTTTTAATTAATCAGAGTTTCATAATTTACCTTTGACCTAAGAAACTACCAAATTCCATCAATAGATTGATTGCTGTGCTGTACATAAGATTAAGAATTTATGTACTTATAACGAAACTGTATTAACTCCACAGGTGGACAAACCCCAAACCCCTAAGAAGACGCCCACCCCATCAAGAGAGGATCGCGAGAGGGAGAGGGAACGAGAGAGGGAGAGGCCGTCGCCCTCTCCCGTGCCCAACTCCAACATCATCGTGGAGGAGGTCAATGAGGTTCCTCCTCAGGTCAGATTGATTTTTTTCATGGTATAAGGAAACCAGGTATGCTCAAAAGTGACAGCTAACATTTCAAGGTTAGCCCAGCTGACGTCATCACACCCTGCGCACAGTGCTTTTTTCGACCCTAAAAATGGACATCCCAAACGATGGAACATCTTACATCGTGTCCCGCGTGCCCGAACACCTGCACGCAGCAGGATCTATTGAGCGCTGCAGATAGCGCCATACTTGTTGCCAAGTTTTGGGCCGATACTATTTAGTTTGCCATCGACACGATAAGAAGAAGAATGGACATCCCGTTTTTATGTATGAATTACATTAAGTTTTTTAATTCTGAATGCAAGACTGAAACTCCCAGGAAGCTCACTCAAGTGGGTTTTGAGAAATCCTTCGTCAAAGTGCCATGTCCCGAATTCGACGGAATTGGAAAAAAAAATATTAGCCGTAAAAACACCTACCCGCAGTGGAGCAGCGTGGTGGAGTATGCTCCAAATCCCCTCCGGTTGATTGAGGGGAGGCCTGTGCCCAGCAGTGGGACGTATATGGGCTGTTTATGTATGTTTTATGTATCATCATCATCATCAGCCCATTAACGTCCCCACTGCTGGGGCACGGGCCTTCCCTATGGATGGATAGGGAGATCGGGCCTTAAACCATCACGCGGGCCCAGTGCGGATTGATGGTTATTAACGACTGCTAATGCAGCCGGGACCAACGGCTTAACGTGCCTTCCGAAGCACGGAGGAGCTCGAGATGAAAACTTTTTTTTTTGTGGTCACCCATCCTATGACCGGCCTTTGCGAATGTTGCTTAACTTTAGCAATCGCAGACCGAGCGCGTTTACCGTTGCGCCACCGAGCTCCCATGTTTTATGTATAGACCGGACCAATTCATCGCTCCCCACCAGCGTCTGAGCTAGGTTTACCTTAACAACACTTCACAACACTACACAACTTTCCTCCCTATATGCCTTTCATTTCTCCTTATTTAATTACATAAGGAGTGGAATTCTCTGCCGCCTTCTGTATTTCCGAATGCATATGGGTCGTTCTTCTTTTTTATCGACAATAAAAAGACATTTTCTCAATTTATCGGATTTAACATCTTTAAAATTATAACGGCATTAAATATTTTAAAACATCATATAAAGATGTGTCTGTAGAGGACCATTTAGAGGTTCTCTTTATCTTGGTAACATACTTTTCTTTGTAGACACATTCCAAAAAATATTGTGACAGAGTGGTCCTTTTCATCGGAGACAGCATTTTAATTTACCACTCTGTCACAGAATTTTGTGAAAAACAATCAAGCTTCTTTAAGGACTAATTGAGGAACCGATTAGTATTTTGCTTGTATTTTGAGTATAATAAGATAACTATATTTTTGGACAATGGAAACATGAAACAAAATTCTAAAACATAACTTATCAGAAGCAGAACGAAGGACAGACCATTGTCGATAAAAAAGAAGAACGACCCATATAACCCGGGTGCATTCAAGGCCAGAGTGAACAGGCACCTTCTGGGCGAGCTCGCTCCATCTTAGGCCTCGTCAATGCCTTCGGGCAAGTCTGGGGCCAAGAGCAAATCCATCAAAGGTAAAAAAAAAACATATTGTTGTCTATCCACAGATAAAACTAGAAAAGAAGAAGCCCCAGGACACGATAGAGGAGGTGGTCCTCGCTCACGGCGTGCAGCTCAAGACGGTGCAGACGAAGCACTCCCCCCTGAAGAAGCACATCATCACGTCGGCGCCGCGTGCGCCCGCGCCGCCGCACGAGCCGCACCAGATACTGACCGTCGCGGTCTCTGATAGCCTCAAGGTATTACAAATTCAAATGATTAATTTTATTTCAGATATCAGAATCATTTGTTCAACGTAATTATCATGGATAAACTTGTTGAAGGTAACAATGTAACATTTTTGAATCTACGTCAAAAGGAAACGTTTTTCGTTAGTTTTAGATCTGTCTTTATTTAATAAAATTAAAAATTATGGAAACATAAAGAAGCACATAAAAGTATAGCAAAAACATCGAGCGAGTCGGCGATCCGATAATCGTCTATGCGAAGGTGGGCAACGACTGGTTCGCGCGCTGGTAGTTCAGCTCACACAAACGACAGCGCGCGGTTCCATTGTCCTCTCACGATACGTCAAGCCAACTGATACAGTGACGGATGATATTTATATATTTATATTATAATGTTTGTGTATATTATTATTATGTATATCAATATATTACGTGTATCTGTGTTTGTGTGGATGAGTGGAAATGGTATAGTGGATAGATGTAGAAGCCCACATGGTGATGAAATGGTTGTCCCCAGGTCCGCCTCCAGAACCACCTGCTGTCGTCGCAGGCGGGCGGCGCGGGCGCGTCGGGCGCCACGGTGGTGGGGCTCGTGCAGAACGGGCCCTTCGCCGGCGCCGGGCCCGTCGCCGTCGCGCTGCCCGTGCAGCCCAGGGACGCAGGTAGCGTGCCACACCATAACCGCACCCCGGACACTTCGTACATGACACCTCCTTTGACACGGACACTACACATTGAGCCGTTTTAGGGGCCTTTGGCGGCTCAATAGTAACCCTAGCAGGGTTGTTGAGGTTGGTAATCAACACGATAGGAGAAGACTACATGTTGGCGTTATCGCACACGTCCATCTCAGTGAGTGACGTCTGACGCCCACACGATTGAAGAGTAAAGTACGACCAAGGGGGGGTGAGGTAAATAGCTCAGCCAGAATCAGAATCAGAATCATTTATTCAACGTAATTATCATGGATAAACTTGTTGAAGGTCAATGTAACATTTTTGAATTTACGTCATTTCGCAAGGTGTTATGGCTGAGGAGAAGAAATGACAAGAAACTGCAACAGCAACACATCTTTTAAATCAATGAGGGTACATTACAAGTTATTTAATAACTAGAGGAACACATTTAATACCAGACATTTTTATCATTTAGGTAATCATTAATCTTATAATAGGCTTTTTTACATAAAGTAAGCTTCACGTGAGCTTTAAATTTGTTCTCTGACAAATTTAAAATATTATCTGGTATTTTATTGTAAAAACGTATACATAACCCCAAAAAAGATGAATTTAATTTACTTAATCTAGAATTTTGAACAACAATTTTATTTTTATTCCTTGTATTGTAAGTAAGCCGTTGGTGGGGATCGGAGAGTTGCCATTCTATACGTAGTATTATCCCTTATTGTATGGACGAATGAAATATACTAGAGAACTGTCAGTCGCCATACTACTTGAGGATCTTGACGCCAAACGCCACATCTCAACCACTAATAGATTTTTTTTTTTTTAGAAACATTTACTATACAGGGTGTTAGTAACATCGTAAAGAAAACTTTGATGGGTGATTCGGACCATGATTTTGAGTAGTTATATAAAAGTATGGAACTGAAATTAACTAAAAAAAAACACTAAAATTTCTATGAATTTTCCGACATAAAATTCCACTTGATTTCAGCTCAGGATCATGGTCTGAATCGTCCCCGTCGGTGTTTGTTACGGTGTCATTAACACCCATACTTACTTGTATGACTACCTGTACGTACTTGTACGGGGTGTAAGTGACATCGTACCGAATACTGAGGGGGAGTTAATATCAAGTGAAACTTTCCCTCGCAAAAATATATCATGGATAATACATAAATTTAAAAAAAAAACATGAATTCCACGTGATGTTAACTCAGAATCATGGTCTGAATCTGTTTTTGAATTTGAATTTTTGAATTTGAATCATCCCCGTCAGTGTTCGTTACGATGTTTGTAACACCCCTGCACAACTCCAGCAGGCACCCCGCTAGCGCCCCCGACGGTGTCGGTGTCGGCGGCCCCGCGCCGGGCGCCGGCGCCGCTGGTGCAGCTGTCGTCGGCCGGGCGCGTGCTGGCGCCGCCCGCGGGCGTGGTGCTGGCGCCGTCGCACACCATCCACCACGTGGCGCCCAACAAGCTCAAGGTGCTGCATGCGCACCCGCTCACGCACACGCAGCGCACGCAGGTGGGTGGCACGTCCAGGGAGGGTTAGGAAGGCCACATCGAAGCAATTCATCTAAGAAAGCAATATTCTTCTCTTCTTTGCGAGTCGATGGCGATCGGTATTAAATTTTTGCTGACCAATAATGATCCTGGCTGATGGTTGCGATGAGTGCGAGTGTGGAGTATCACCACAAACTATGGCTCACCTTTTGTGCTGTCCTAAGTGCCCTAACACCTGCACTATTAAAGACCTTTACGAAGCTACTGACTATGTCGTAAAGCAATATTGAAATTCGTCATTTGCGCGTATAAAGTAAGTGCGCAATGCAAAAAAATGTCAAATAGCAATATTGCTTTCTTAGATGAATTGCTTCGATTTGGCCATTTTAACCCCCCAGATGTACTAACCAGTGAATGTGCCTTATCGGTGGCTTACCTGCCAGGTGAGAGCCCTCAGCGCTCCCCATTTGTCCGGCCAAGTAGTTCATGCCATTTGCAGCAAATTTACAAGTCACGTCAAAAAAAAGATGCGCCTATGAACGTTGTCACTTTAACGTTCCCGGATGCCAGTCTCAGCTGAGATTAGTTTATTAATAGCACCCTTAATATTAACGTTCCGTTAACAATATATTTGAGGTTTTATTTTTATTTATTTGTTTGTACACAATAAAACAGACACAAGAAACATACAAAGAAAACAGATAGTACAGGCAAGCTTATCTCTAAACAAAGAGATTTCTTCCAGCTGACCTACGTGACAAGAGAGACTTTCAACGTATAATATTATATAGATAGACATACATACGCGTACAAAATATTTAGAAATTACTTCTACTAATATAAAACAAAATATTAACCTAAACCTACAAACCACATTTAAATAAATTATATATTATATAATATATATTTCATAAATATATTATAAACATATTATTATACTTTCTATATTGGTTTATAAATATACACACTAAATACAATATATATACCTAAATAAATAAGTAAATGCATACAAATACAGCTAATGCAACTCAAGCAAGACTCAAATAATAATCCTTGAAGTTCCTTTTAAAACTACCCACCGTGTCACATTCCCGAGTGACCCTGGGTAGCGCGTTCCACAGTTTGACGGCCTGCACGGTAAAAGAGTCACCGTACATTTGTGTAGAATAGGGGTAGAATTTTATGTCATTAATTCCATACATACATACATAAACTCACGCCCGTAATCCCTAATGGGGTGGGCAGAGCCACAAGTAATCAAAGACAACTTGCAGCCACTGTTGATACGATGTCGTAAGCTGGATATGATGAACTTTATGGTGATAAGGGATCAGCCTATCGCCCATAACATTAGTCCATCATGTTAGAGGACACAATCCCTCTGTCGGTTTTTACGACATGCCCGGGAAGACAAGCAGCTGAACGTGTTCTATGTTTTTTATTTGCTCCCAGAACAGCATAGAAGCATCATTAATTCCACTTCTTTCTCATTACAGCTACTAGCACAGAACCGCAGTATAACGCAACTGCCCGCCGTGGTGTCCCTGGCGACCCTGGGTGACGCCAAGACCTCTAACGCGGCGCTGCTCAAGACGGGCCCCGGTCAAGTCACGCAGCTGTTCGAGATCAAAGGTGAGCTTGCCATCTCCAACCCGATCAGGGGGTTTAGAACGCCACATCGAAGCGATTCATGTAAACAATAAAAATTTTAACAAAAAAAAAAACCGGATTCAAATGCAAAACTAAAATACAATAACATAACATAACAAATACTTATGGTTAGGTATATTTTTAGTATATATGGATTATATTTTATTGAGTATTTATTTAATATATGTACGTATAGTATTGAGTATTTATTATATTAACTTTTAGGTATTTATTTTTTATTTATTTTTTTTTGTTGCACCATCCCGCATCCAAGCTATAAATGTTTGTTTCCTTTTGTTGGTTGCCTGGAAGAAATTGCTCTAGAGCAATAAGGCCGCCCAAATTGTACTGTATTCATGTGTTTTGTCTGATTGTTGAATTTTTAGTTCTGTGCAATAAAGTATATTTGATTTGATTTGAATACTTTATTGCACAAACAGGAAAAAACAAAATACAAAACAAAAGAGAAATAGAATTAGTACAATAGGCGGCCTTATTGCTAAGTAGCAATCTCTTCCAGGCAACCTTTAAGTATAGGAGAAATTGAATATTAGGTAATATAGCGGGATAGTGCAGCATGGGAATACTTGTGCGTATAAAATAAATACACTTTCGACTACATAAACTACATAATAATAATACACATAATTATAATTGTTATAATAAATAAATATCACTACTAAATAAATAAATAAATTTACTTCGCACAAAGTAATAAGTACGAATTTTCAATCAATTTTAAGGTTTTCCGATGTTAACTATTTAAAATGTAGCATTAAATTGTATCTATGGTAAGTAAATATACGGTCGAATTGAGAACCTCCTCCCTTTTTGAAGTCGGTAAAAAAAGCAATATTGCTATTTGACATTTGTTTGCATTCTTATCGTGTGGGTTGTAAGGTGGAATACCAACCTCATCAAACCAGGTGTCAGGGTTACTATTGAGCCGCCATAGGCTCATGTAACGACTACATACTTACATCAGTAAGTAGTAACCGGGACCAACGGCTTAACGTGCCTTCCGAACGGATCATCTTACTTTCGGACAATCAGGTGATCAGCCTGTAATGTCCTAACCAAACTGGGGATCACGAAGTGATTTTTGTGATATGTCCCCACCGGGATTCGGGCTCAACTACTGGACCACGGAGGCCGTCAGAAAGCTCGGTGAGGTGTGGGTACTTAGTTCATCTTGCGATGGATGTACCTCTGACATTTGGGAAGTAGTCGTGAGTTTATGTTATGCTGTTATTATTCCTTGTACAGGTGGTCAGCTAGGCAAGGGTGCGCACCTCGTGAATGTGGTCCGGCAGCCGGCGCCCAACAAGCCGGCGCTGGCGCGGCTGGACCTGCACGACGCCAAGAAGAGGCAGCTGCTCGCCACCTTCGACGCTAGCGCCTTGAAGGGTGAGTGGGCATAGGCATTTTTAAACACTGTTGAATAGCCAGTCAGTATATTGATTTTTTAAGGTTTTGTACTCAAAGGCATACTCCGGACACTTCATAGAAAATGCCTCTTATATTATGAAATGAATTATTTTATTTCAGACCTAAATCCATATTTGTTAGTAAAAATGGCCCCGATTCCTGCAGACACCGCCTAATTTTATTTTAAGTTATATCCGTCATTTTCATATCCGTCGAAAAGGAAAGGGACGGATGATTCACAGCTCTTAATTTTAGGAAGAATGAGTGAATGAATGAATAACCCGGGCGAATCAAAAGGTACGTCGCTGGTATGCAATCCGTTTGACGTGCTGTCTACTTAAATGTGTCGGGTTATTGACGGATGTAAAATTTTTAGACGGTTTTTTTTTATTCTTATTATAAACAATTGCAAAGTACATTATCATGTTTAGTACAGTACATCACAAACTTAAAAAGTTTTACCGGTTGGTTTAGATTTGTGCTTAAAATTGACGTGTTCCATAAATTTTATGCTTGTCGATTATCCGTCCCTTTCCTTTTCGGCGGATAAGAAAATGACAGATATAACTTAAAATAAAATTAGATGGTATTTATAGGAATTAGCACCATTGTGAACTTAAACTATGTTAGTACATATCCTACACACACATTACACATACATAGAAACTGCCAATTATGGAAGAGGAAGACGGGGATATGGGCAGGAGGATTATTGGTAGATAAAAATATTTTTTTTACATAACATAACAGTTTTCCTTTTTGTTATGGTCGTTTTGCAAGCATTTGTACAATCACACCCCGGACACTTTATGCCGCTGGTGGGTGTTGTGTAACCTGTGACTATGCGTGTGCAGGCAGCGTGTCCCCGCTGGGCGCGGGCGGCGCAGGCGCAGCGGGCGGCGCGGGCGCGGCGCGCGGCGCGACGCGCGTGGGCGTGAGCGTGGAGGCGCGCGGCCTGGTGCGCGCCGCGCTGCCCGCGCTGCGGGCGCCGCAGCTGCGGCACCAGATACACCTCAAGAACAGGACCTTCCAGGTCAGTGCGCTGGCGCCCACCACATACATTCTGCGTCACGGAACAAGCCAGCCCTGCATTCTTTTAGCTCGTGATGTCTATCAAAATTTATTGCCAGACACATTAATAGAAATATTCAAAAGTACTAAATAAGGTACTATAGCACTAGTGAATATTGTATCGTAGAGTAACTAATATACTACGTCAAAGTATATAATATAATACAGAATAATCTCCCTCACTCGCCATACTAGAAAAATATCTCCACTTATAGCCCTCAGGGCTCCCCTTTTATAGCCCTCAGTCCTCTTCATTTATAGCCCTCAGCGCTCCTCTTTTATAGCCCCCAGCCCTCTCCGTTTATAGCCCTCAGCGCTCCCCTTTTATAGCCCTAGGCGCTCCACATTTATAGCCCTCAGCGCTCCTCTTTTATAGCCCCCAGCCCTCTCCGTTTATAGCCCTCAGCGCTCCCCTTTTATAGCCCTAGGCGCTCCACATTTATAGCCCTCAGGGCTCCCCTTTTATAGCCCTCAGTCCTCTTCATTTATAGCCCTCAGGGCTCCCCTTTTATAGCCCTCAGTCCTCTTCATTTATAGCCCTCAGGGCTCCCCTTTTATAGCCCTCAGTCCTCTTCATTTATAGCCCTCAGCGCTCCCCTTTTATAGCCCTCAGCCTTCTCCATTTATAGCCCTCAGCGCTCCCCTTTTATAGCCCTAGGCGCTCCACATTTATAGCCCTCAGGGCTCCCTTTTTATAGCCCTCAGTCCTCTGCATTTATAGCCCTTAGCGCTCCCCTTTTATAGCCCTCAGCCCTCTCCGTTTATAGCCCTCAGGGCTCCCCTTTTATAGCCCCCAGTGCTCTCCATTTATGGCCCTCTGGGCTCCCCTTTTATAGCCCTCAGTCCTCTTCGTTTATAGCCCTCCACGCTCCCCTTTTATAGCCCCCAGTGCTCTCCATTTATAGCCCTCAGCGCTCCCCTTTTATAGCCCCCAGTGCTCTCCATTTATAGCCCTCAGCGCTCCCCTTTATAGCCCTCAGCAGTTCCCATTTATATCCTTGGAATCCCGACCAGACATGGTATTAGAGTGTTATTGTATGCTTGTCAGGTGGCGGCGCCCATAGCGCGCGCCCCGACGGAGGCGTCGACGTCGCTGGGCGGCGCCGGCAAGGCCGCCTCCATACCCTCCTCCGTGGTCGCCAACCTGCTGCACAAGAACGTGCAGCTGCCCAAAGGTGAGACACATACGTAACGGTGACAACGTAGAATATAATTTATTTATTTTTACGTATTTATTCCTTAAAAAAAAACGAATGTGACGTGTGTGTGAATGTGATGTGAATTGTACTGTATTCATGTGTTATGTCTGATTGTTGAAATTCTAGTTCTGTGCAATAAAGTATATTTGATTTGATTTGATTTGATTTGAATGTGTTAGAATATTTTCATCATAGGCCTTTGCATATTGATCAGATGATTTATATATGTTACGGCTAATACCCGAAGTGCGGTTACACCTAGTTTTAGCCGATTAGAACTAGGTGTAGCCACTTACTCTTGGTTAAACCTAGTACGAGCCGATTGTTTTCGAGTAAAACTCGTTCTAGCCTTCATCGTGCCGGCTACAACTAGGTCCCCCATTCCCTGTTGGATAAAACTTAGATGCGTGTCCCGCCAAGCCTTCCGCCCGTACCAAAGTAAACTATCACACAAAAAAAAACACAAAAAAATAAAAAAAAAACGAAAAAAAAAATGAAATGAAAATGATACTGATTTCTGACACTTATTACGATCTTGACACACACGCACACGCGCACGCACACACACACACACACACACACACACACACACACACACACACACACACACACACACACACACACACACACACACACACACACACACACACTACCACACTCCACACAGCTACTTACATATTTTTTATTGTAGTAAGATTATCTCATTATAAAGTAAACAGTGAATTTGTTGTCAGGCGGCCAGAAGATAGCGATCTCGAGCGCGGGCGGCGTGGGCGGCGTGGCTGGCGTGGGCGGCGTGGTGGCGGGCGCGCCGCACGCCGTGGCGCTGGCCGCCGCGCAGCTCAAGGCGCGCCAGGCCAGGGTGCTGGCGCAGGCCAGGCCGGCGCACCACACGTCAGTATACCTCGGTTATCCTCCAACGTTTGACCGCTTTTGGTGCAAAAGCCAATGAAAAATTCGTAAAAAGTATCTCATTTGACTAGGTTGTCAAGTAGTCAGAGGTCCATCCATCGCAAGATGAACTAAGTACCCACACCTCACCGAGCTTTCTGTTGGACCAACGTGATGAGCCGTATCGCTATTTACAATGATCGAGCTACTGTGTAATGTTCCGTTAAGCCTTACTATTTATCGATGTAAGTGAGTAGTCGTTACATGAGCCATGTCAGGGGCCTTTGGCGGCTCAATAATAACCCTGACACCAGGGTTAATGAGGTTGGTAATCCACCTCACAACCCACACGATAGAAGAAGACTGTAATGTATTCAAGTATAAATGCATGTTTATTTCAGTGAGATAGTGGAGGCGTCCCCCGCGCCGGCAGCGACCTCGTCCTCGGCCACGGAGCCGGCGCTGGCGGCACACGCGGCCGACGGCGACGAGGCCAGCACCAACGGTGCCGTGCGCAGGCGCACCAACGACACGCTGCCCATGGAGGTACACGCTCACACATACAGTTTGTTAGTGACATAGTAACGAAAACTTTGAGGAATAATTCAGAACGTGATCCTGAGGTGAAAGTGTAGAATTTAAAATAATTAAAAAGAGCATTAATTATGCGGCGGGAAATTCCACTTGATGAACTCAAAATCATGGTCTGAATCATCCCCCTAAGTACTCGTTACGACATCACTAACACACTGTATATTGTAGATACACATCTTACTCAACATTTAGGGTGGTATTAATAAACTAATCTCAGTTGAGACTACCCCTCAAGATCATGTTCAAGTCCCTCTTTTTATATGAGAACTGTCACATTGACATGATCTTGAGGGCAGTCTCCAAGCTGAGATAAGTTTATTAATAACATAGTCTGAAAGCATATACTACTTTACTAACTACTAACTCATCATCAAATGCCAAGGACTACAAGTGTTAGGAGTCCCAAAAATCGCATGAGGGTTCCTTTTAGGACGTAGGTGCTCACTAAACGCATTCTATGTTATTCCTTCACTCTTTAGTGCAGCAAAGAAGCTGTATTCTGTGACATTTTACCTAAATAAACGTTTTTTATTTTTATTACATATGTCTACTGTCTAGTCGCATTTTTGAGTTTGTTAACAGTTTTTATGTTTCCCGCCAGGTCACGTGACAACCGCCTCACGGCCCGGTCGCGGGAGTCGCCCGCCCCCACGGTAAGTGTCGACCACACCACGGACAGACAACCCACACTGAGGAGACTCGCAACACTAGACCGCACCACGACGCGAACACCGTCGACACGGCCCGACACAGGAAAAAAATAAAAGACGTAAAGGAACATTTGAACATCGAATATTCCGTCAAAAATGTCAAGAAGAACAGACAAAAGAAAATAAAACATGAAAATAGTAATGAGTCTCCAGATAATGTTAACAAATCTGTTAAGGTTGATGATGGTAATGATGTCAAGTCTGCCGATAACAATGCCAACGCTGCTACAGGTCACAATGAGTCTTTAGGTAATATGCCAGTTAAAAAATGGCAAGATGGTTACAGTGTTATTAAAGCACCTGAGACGGAAGAAAAACTCAATAAGCAGGAAACTATAGGTGAAAAACCCACTCTCAAAATCAAGATTAAAATTAACGATTGTCCTGGAGTTACTCAGAAAAATGCCCACAAAGATATATCTGAAGCACCTACGTCCACTAGCCGCGTTAATAAGTCAGCTAAGAAAAAGGTGAATTGCAACGCAATTATTCAAGATAGCATAACTATCCCATCAAGTGACCATGGTAACCCAGATCAGAGTAAACTGGAACTTAAAGAACAAACATTTAAAACCATCGAGCATAAAACTCCTTATAACCCTGCTAAGGAGAAACAGGAAATTGACAAGTTCACTAAGAAAATTATAGTCGAAAGTGGCAAAATTGTTAAAACTAGCAAGATTGCCATCCATAAAAAGGATTACATTAAACAATTCCTCAAATTCAAAAGTAGCAACATTATCAAAAGCGTTCACAGAGATGCAGTTAATAAACCAGAGAGTAAAGTTACTCAAGAAAGTATACCCGAAAGTGCTAAAATCAGTCATAAATCTGGCAAAATCAAACATGACTACACTAAAAGTCTGGACCTGGCTTTAGAAAACGCTATTTGTTCCTTCGAACCTTCTGGTAATACTATAAAGACCAAAAAGTTTGCAACTAAACTCAAAGAATGTACTCAAACTTCTGGGGCTCAAAGAAATATATATGGAGCTGTTAAAGACCACCTTTTTGCCAAAAATAAAATGGATGACCCTTCTGATCCCACATTAAAATCACACGTAACTAAAGAAAATGTTACCGGAAGCAGCCACACTGATAAATGTAAGACGTCTCAAGGATATACAACATATGATTCTAATGGTAACACTGTCAAGTGTAAGAAAGGGGCTGCTCTAACCACACCAACAATCGCTCAAGACATAGCTCGTGAATTTAAAGGCGAGCCAGATAAACAAATTCATAAATCTGAAGAGATTATTCAGGAGTATACTAAACTACCGACCAATATCGGTCACGATAGCAAAGTTACCGAATTTATTGACAATAGTTCTAAATCTGCAAATAAAACTGAAAATTTTACAAAATCTGAAGAAACTGATTTAAAACCTGAAAATTTTTCAATTTTAGGATACATACCGCCTTTGGCTGAAAAAGTCAGAACTCCTAAACAACCTAAAAATGTCATAAAACTTAAAAAACACAAACCAGTTTATCTTTCATCTGTCCAAGTTCAAAAGCCACCTATAGACATGGCTAAACAATGCTATTATGCTACCAAAACCAGAGATTTAAATATACCACTTGAATCTTTCGGTGATTTCGGCCTAATATCTAACCTAGTTACTCGTAACGATGAAATTCTCTGCACAGACCCAACGAGTCCTGACATCCTACCTGAAGAGTTTGTAAACTTTGAGAGATTGACCGAAACAGACTATATTGATGAAAAGGCTAATCTAAATATTCCTTCTGGCAACCTCATTGACTATATAGTCTCTCCAAATGTTCCTCCAACAGGAAACACCGATACAGACGTGAAAATTGGCAACACTGTAGAATTAACAAACAAAATTTCATTGATAAATCCAAAAGTGAAGCCAATAAAAATTGGTATTAAGAGGAGAATCATAGAAATGCCAGTTAAAGTAACTGATGCGTCTAAAAGATCTGCAGCGACAACAGAATTATCAAAAATAACAGGAAGTTTCACGTTTTCCACGGTTACCACGGATTCTGTCACTGAATCTACAGATTTTTCGTCTTTTTTCGCTTCAACACCAGCCACTGCAACTGTTACATCGAATACATCAACCATAACAACCGAGTTACCTGATCCATCAAATTTGGCTTCAGACATACCATCTTCAACAGAATTCTCACTATCAACTGGAATACCTGAAATTGCGAAAGAACTATCTATGAGCTCAGATATGGCCACGTTAACACCTAAGTTGACAGAATTAGAAATTGCAACAGCAAAAGTTTCAACGGAAACAACAGAAATGGCGACTATGACATCTGAACTATCAACAATAACAACAGATTTGACAACAGAAGCGTCTACAACAGTGCTGGGCACAACAACTGACTTCTCAACGGTGTTACCAGATGTTACCACGGATGCGGATTTGCCCACCGAAGTGGACATAGACAAAGTTGATGAAAACGCGTTGCCAATACTAGTGTTCTAACATAAACATTAATGGGGAGTATAGAAGAGTTTGTAGACGGCGCTAAATAACGTATGATTCATCATCATTATCCCGTTTTTCACAGGGTCCGCTTACTTAACCTGAAGATTTTACAGGACCGGTTTTTTACAGAAGCGACTGCCTGTCTGACCTTCCAACCCGCGAAGGGAAAACCAGCCCAATACAGGTTAGGTCACCTCCGAAAACGCATTTCTCTGGAATGTGGGTTTCCTCACGATGTTTTCCTTCACCGCTGAGCACTTGATAATCGTTTATGATCCAAACATGAATTCGAGTTGGGATATGGTTGTGAGCTTATGGTAATGAAGTTAATTATATCAGAAAGCGATCGCCTATTCGCTTCTCTTAGTCTGCGCTGGCTCATAGATTGCATTCCAGAACCTCTCTTCAACTGGTTTAAAATATGTCTAAGTTTTATGAAAACGTTACTTTAAAAAGGGTGGTATATCATACGTTATTTCAGCGCTTCTAGTAAAGATAAAACGGTGTTGGGCTCCCCATTTTATAAGGACATAACTTGTAGTGCAGTGATTTCCCTGGAGAGGTTAATTTATGTTGTCATCTGTCAAATAAAAGATAAGTTTTCACACATACTCGACGGTTTAGAGTAGGTACTCTTGATGTCGCCTTTCTTTAAAATGTTCGCCCGAATATTTTATCCCATATTTGCTTTAACAGAAGTTTTTTGCAGAAGCATAAGAATTTTACAATTATGTTATAAATATTTTTACACAAAAATACAATAAATTTGTATTCAAACTGGCTTGATTTTTTCCAAGATGGCGGGAAACACTGCACGTATAACTGGAATTACAATTACAATGAAACAAAAGTCGACGATAATTATTTATTGTAAACATGAAAATAAAAACTGGAATCTTTTTTTTAGTTTCGATCGTAGTTCTGACGCGTTCGGGGTGTGTTTTAAATATGTGAAAAATTAAATTGTAAATTATTATAAAAATAGGAAGTAATGTAAGAAAATGATGTTACAAGGAATTATTTTAAGCTGTTTATAGGTTTTAAAAATGTGTAAATTTTGTATCTTTTTCTGTGAATTGTAAAATTATAAAGAATATGCTTATACATAAATAGCCAATTGTAAAATCTAAAATCAGTCAATACTTAACCAATACTCAATTACAATAACATAATTATTTAATCTTGTAAAGAAATACCAAATTGTATATACGTATTCTTTATTGTTTTGCAATGTTTCATCACTAATTATAAACTTGAAGCAATTCTCATAATGCCACAAATTTCCAAAGTCATTTATCATTTTCCAACAGTTTTGTAATTTACAAATTATAGTTTTACTAAATATCGCCAGTGAAGATGCTTGCTGCTGCTTTCCTGAATTAACAAAGATTTTTACCACATGGTCACTTACCATCAGGTGAGATTGTGGTCTTCGCAAAGCAATTTTATCTAAGCAAATGTACACAGTAAGAGAATTCGTAAAATCAATTCTAAATAGTTACAACCAGAGCTTAAATTGTGTGTTTATGAACTATTCCTGTCGTTTTTTTTTTGTAAAATTACAATTTTGATACGAACTTTACGTTTTGCTTACGTAATACAATTTGTAATTTCTAATTGCAAAACACAGTTATCAACCATTTGAAAAGGCGATTATTATTTGAGTGAAGGGCTCAAACTGACCTAGCAAGATTGTGATGCAAGTCCCTTCATTTAAAAATCCTCCTCGCGTCTTTTTAGGAGGAAACTCCATGACCTGCTGGGGATCCATTGCTCCCCGGTGCTCGGCTTCTACTGTGTATGAGAGCCTCACAGCTGCACAGCAGGTGTAATGGCGTCTCATCCTCCACTAAAGAGGAGCTGCATAAAGGGGACTCGGTCAGCTCCATTCTATGAAGGTGCTTGTTGAATCTGCATTGCTCCGTGAGGACTTATTAAAATGAAAGTGGAATTGGAGAGGCGGCGATACGGCTCATCTATCGCGTTGGTCTAATACAGCTCAGTAAAGCGTGGGTACTTAGTTCATCATGCGATGGATGTAGCTTTGACTACCGAAATTGGAAATGCAGTCGTGCGCGAACGTTATGTTCCAGCTGTCTACCAGCTGTGTTACTTTAACAGGCTATGAATCTTCAAGTTTATAATATGATAGTGATATGCAGTCACGAGCAATATAATGTACCCACTTTAGGACTCTGTCGCACTAACATATTTGACATTTAGTGAGACTTACAGTTCAATTTGTCATGTTATTGTGACATGGTACCAAAGTGTATATAATGCTCGTGACCGTACATGGTGTCAATGACGCCGCGGCGAAAACTGAGAGGGATAATCCAGATCGTGATTCTGAGTTGATATCACGTGGAATTATTCGTCGCAAAACTCCCATCCGTATTCGATACGGTGTCACTAACACCTGTAGATAGTCTACCCCGAACCGTCAGTGTAGTATAGACCAACTTTCAATAAAGTATGTTTAAGTGGCTGTGAAATAGTTAATACAAAACCTTCGCTTAGTCATTGAGAACCTTAACCAGCCAGTCTTTTATAAAAATAAATACATACATAAACTCACGCCTATTTCCCGCCGGGGTTAGCAGAGACTACGGATCGATCCTGACACATTCCTCTTGCTTCCGCCACATTCATCAATCGTTTCATACACGGACGCAGGTTCAGAGTAGATCGTACTGAACGAAGACGAGCGAAAGCTCGGTGAGGTGTGGGTACTTAGTTCGTCTTGCGATAGATGTACCTCTGACTACCCCAATTGGGATGTAGTCGTGAGCTTATGTTGCGTTATAAAAAACTGGTTTAAGGGTGGTATTAATAAATGAATCTGAGCTGTAACTGCCCTCAAGATCATGCCTCAAGTCTCTGTTTTTATATAGACAGATAGATAGATAAAATCTTTATTTGGGTTCAAGACGTTACATTAATTTCTTAATATTAAAATTTGGGTCTAGTAGACAAAGGACTTATTCGCAAAACGCCTTACCCCTAAAAAAGGACCTATTCGTACAATGACTTATTCTTAAAACGACCTATTCTCAAAATGACTTAATCTTGTAAAGACCTATTCGTAAAATGACTTGAAATGTAAGACTTAAAACTGAAAAGGGTACTAGCTCGGCTCACATCGACCAACATGAGGAGCAATGAGACGCCCATTTTAAGCCAGAGCCCTAAAAAATAATACAAAAAACTTGAAACTAACAACAAATCAATTATCAGCAACAGACTGCGCTATTAAAATATAAACATTATGCGCACTGTTCATATAAGAACCGTCACATTGACATGATCTTGAGGGCAGTCTCGAAGCTGAGAATAGTTTATTGATACAACTCGTAAGATTCCCAACTGGCTTAAGCGTCACACCACGGCTTGAAGCTCAAGCCGCGGCACCGAGGTTCTAGCAAAACATTCTCTAGTTATTATTATTTCGCTGAAAAAAATGAAGATAAATGTGTAATTAGAAATCGTCGTTCGAGCGAATGTGTCTTTAACAAATAGATGTTAACTTTTTGATAGCAATTTAAACATTGAGCCAATGGGTATGTGTAAATCTCATAAGTTTTGATTGCTATTGAAATTGTCTGCCTGAACGTCTGTGTATAGTAACCGTTTTATGTGTATTATATAGTTTTATGTGTATAAAATAATTGTTTACTTAATTAATGTGGCGCTTGCGTCCCTATATTCATTTCAGGACGTAGAATTTGCTATTGGAATGTTTTGCAAGTGTAAACGTAGTCATAACACGTCTCCTCAATCAACCCTAGGTGGTATAGAGCATACTCCACCACGCTGCTCCACTGCGGGTTGGTGGGGGTGTTTATTTAAACTACCATCAAAAAAAGCAGCCAAATAATTATGTAAGTTTACAATTGTAAATTTGGTAAACTAGTAAAAATAACAATTGTAAAATGTACATAAATAGTCGTATTGTAAAATTTTATAATTGTAAAATACATATTTGTAAAGTGCGTTTATATAATTTACAATTATACATTTGCAAAGTGAAGAGTTTATTTTACACTTGTAAAAGTGAATAGCTACTAATTTTACGTTCTTAATTGAGTATATTGGCGTGTGCTTGCTCTCCGCAGGTCGGAGTACTGAAAGTATTGTAAAACCAACTTAGGTCTCATTTATTTAAGGTATCGCTTGACAGGAGCCGTGTGTTAACCCACTTTTTGAAGGGCGAATTTTGAAGGAAATTTGTACATAATATCCCAAAGGATTTCTACATGAAATGTCCATTTACCCTGTAGTTTTAATAGGTGTGAAAATTATAACAATGCCTTATAGAGAAGACCTTGTAAGGTAAAATCTTTGGCTTTTCAGATATAAATCTTAACCTCTTGAACATATATCGCCTTTACAAAACGAAGACTTAAATATAAACTAGGTTTAAAATACAGGGTGTTAGTGACATCGTAACGAAAACTTTGAGGGATGATTCAGACCATGATTCCGAGTTGATCATCATCATCACCAGCCCATTAACGTCCCCACTGCTGGGGCACGGGCCTTCCCTATGGATGGATAGGTAGATCGGGCCTTAAACCATCACGCGGGCCCAGTGCGGATTGGTGGTTATTAACGACTGCTAATGCAGCCGGGACCAACGGCTTAACGTGCCTTTCATGAATTTTCCGACATGAAATTCCACTTGAAATCAACTCAGAATCATGGTCTGAATCATCCCCCTCAATATTCACACTTTATTACGTTTTCTTTATTAAAATTCGTAAGTAAATTAAATAGAAGAAAACGTTTATTGTCACCTTTAGATCTGTCTTTATTTAGTGATCAGAATTTCATAATTTATCTTGACCTAGGAAACCACAGAATGATTATGATTTGTCAATTAGTTTAATTAAAATCCGAGGTGTTCTTTCGTGGTGCGGATTTTTATTTTAAATGTAGTTTATATTTAGTCTTCGTTTTAAAAAAGCGACGATTATCTAACAATGGTGCTAATTCCTGCAGACGCCATCTAATGTTATTTTAAGTTATACCTGTCATTTTCTTATCCGTTGAAAAAGAAAGGGACGGATAACCGACAGGCATAAAATTTATGGAATACACGTCAATTTTAAGCAGAAATCTAAAACAACCGTCTAAAAATTTTACATCGGCCAATAACCCGACAGAATTAAGTAGACGCTCAAACGGATTGCATAACAGCGAGATGCCTATTTTATTCGCACGGGTTATTCATTAAATTAAAATTAACTTGTTGACAATCATCTGTCCCTTTCCTTTTCGACTGATAAGAAAATGACGGGTATAACTTAAAATAAAATTAGGTGTCTGCAGGAATCGTGGCCACTATAAATCAATAAGTAAATAAAAATCACTTAACACTTTTATACTCAAAATTCGTTCAGCGAAAATTTATCGAATCAAATTGTTATAGATAACTCCATGTAACATTGATCACTTGTATTTCAATGTAAAATTTAACATCTATTTAAAAACGTAATTGCGTCTACGATTGAGGTGTCATTTTATGTCTATGTGTAAAAATGGAATGACCGCTTACCTAGCCTGAAGGTTTGAAAGGTGGGTGTGGAATTTCGGAGCTGTTAAAATAAAATATGTTTTGTCCGCCGGAAATGATATCAATATTCCACCATACGGAATTGTACAGTTAAAGTAACCCATCGAGAAACTACAATGAGGGGATTTCCAATCGGAGTTCCCCCAAAAACACGGTAGATGGCGTTGTTAAGTTTTTTCTTCGTTTAAACTTCTAATTTCATTGATAACAGACATATGCATCTTTTATCTTTGTTTTTGGGTATAAATGATGACCCTTTTTATTACACCAAGGTACAATTACAACTTCCACCCATTATTATTCTGATCAAAATAAAGAGAAGCAATATAGGTAGCAACATCATTCTATACATAATGTGATCTTAATATCAAGCAACAATTAGTTTTATATATGTTTCTGCCATTTTTTTTTAATTACGATGGGTTTGCTCTTGACTACATTGTATTTTGGAATAATTATGTACCCCAGCAATGTGAAAATAGGTAATTATCGCGTTAAAAGTGAACAACGCTATCTGTCGTGTGTTTGGGGAACGTCGATTGGAAAGTCCGTCTTTAACTTTGGAAATGTAAAATACTAAATGTAGGTTGTTGATTATGACGCGAAGTGAGATGCAAAATGAAGACTTAAATATTTTTGGAAATATTTTAGTTACAATTGGGTAGTTTGCTATGTCACAAATAAATTATGAATTACTAATTACAATAAGTCTCAAAACTTCTAAAAAAACATTTTATTTTGTCTATTCATATTGTGAGTTTGAGCTTCATGAGTTTGAATTCATCTTGTTCCATCGTATGGGTTGTGAAGCGGATTACCAACCCCATCAACCCTGGTGTCAGGGTTACTATTGAACCGCCAAAGGCTGACATGCCTCGTGTAACGACTACTAACTTGCATCAGTAAGTAGTAGCCGGGACCAAGTTGTTTTATTTAAATTGTTAACTAATTTTCATAATGAAAAACGCAGCAATAACTTCGATAATTGTATCACGTTTGCCAATGGCGGTGTAATTTGGTCAATGTCAATATACGTCCTTCTAAGTTCTTCTGCCAACCCTACCACCAATCTAAATAAGTAGTAGTTACAGGGGCCTTTGGAAGGTGAATAACAACCCTGACACCAGGGTTAATGAGGTTGGTAACCCTCACAACACACACGATAGAAGTAGAAGTCTCTTCCAGGTAACACACCCAAAAATGCCATAGAAAAATAATATATACCTGACGGGGAGGCGTGTGGGTGTTCATTTTCTTCCATCTTCAAATTAAACGAAATAAGTCTTCTAACGTACTCTCTGATTTATTGTGATTACAATAGTGTTTAAATCAATCGAAAATAATAAAGCACTCTTTTGATAACATCGGATTACTTATTCGGAACGCGGTGAAGTCGGTCGCACGCTGGCACAACCGCCCGCTCGGTTTCCCCGTTCCCAAGTGTACTGGCGGTTCCGTCGCTGACAGCTGACAGCCCTCAGTGTTGCCAACTTCTTAGTGTGGCCAGCGCACATTCCGAATACACCCAAGTCGATGTTGGCTTGACGTTCCGTTTTTTACAATCTCCGACACGGCCATCTTGACATGTCACACGTCCCTGTGTGATGCTCCTGAAAGAGTAAACGTCACCTGCAATACCAGAGTATCTCCACTCGGCCTATCCTGATTTCCTCACTTGAAGGATCTTAACGCAAAACAAATCTTACAGGAGATCAAACTTTATTCTTACATGATTAGGCTCACATTACATCATTATAAATCATCAATTATTACACGGACCATTGACCAGTATTCACACACTATATAAACAACTAAATTTGAAAATCCAATTACTCTTTACACTAAAATAAACTCCACAATCACAAATCATCAACTCTATGGATCTCGGTCGTTACTATCACCTAAACGAGCGATAGTAACTCATGCCACTCTACTGAGCGACGATATCTCAAAACCAGGCGTCACTACCACCTAAATCGAGCGGTAGCAACTCATGCCACTCTACTGAGTGACGATATCTCACAACCAGGCGTCACTACCACCTAAATCGAGCGGTAGCAACTCATGCCACTCTACTGAGTGACGATATCTCAACACAGTCGTTACTGCCACCTAAATCGAGCGACAGTAACTCATGCCACTTACACCAAGTGACGATATCTCAACACAGTCGTTACTGCCACCTAAATCGAGCGACAGTAACTCATGCCACTTACACCAAGTGACGATATCTCAACACAGTCGTTACTGCCACCTAAATCGAGCGACAGTAACTCATGCCACTTACACCAAGTGACGATATCTCAACACAGTCGTTACTGCCACCTAAATCGAGCGACAGTAACTCATGCCACTTACACCAAGTGGCGATATCTCAACACAGATAGCACACAAACTTTACATTTTAGTTGTTAGAATAGTGGTCAATGGGTTACACAATTTCTTATTAATCAGTAATTTCTGATTCTACCGGAATCTCATGATCAGGCATTTTTCTCAGCCGGTCGTGGGCGTACTTGTAAGTACGTTTAGAGTTCAAAGAACGCAATGTATACCGATCGTTGTCTGACACCTCTATGATTTTAAAAGGACCCTTATACTTTGGGTCTAGCTTCGTTTGATTTCGTTCCTCATTCTGAAGTAGAACGAAATCACCGACAGAAAAGGGAACGATCCTAGCTTTTGTCGCATCAAAACGAGTCTTGTTATAGGTAGCATCCTTAGCCATATTAGCTACCGCGGCGTCCCTAACTTGTTCTATGTCAACGGTAGGCTCTACATCCTCAGCTAACATCACCTCTAACGGTCGACTGACTCTACCTATCAACAACTCAAGTGGGCTCGACTTGGTGACGCGGTTGATCGAACAGTTAAGAGCGAGTTGCACGTCAGGGAGAGCATCCTGCCAAGATTTGTTTGAAGTTTCAGATGCAGTAAGCATGTTCTTAAGCGTCGACATCACCCGCTCTACTTGCCCGTTGGCACGCGAGCTTCCGGTAGCAATCAAGTGTAGTTTGATATTGGCGGAATCGCAAAATTCTCGAAATTCCTGGCTTGCAAAACAACGACCTTGATCCGCTATAAGTCGCGTGGGTGCGCCGAACAAGGAAACACTATACTTCACGGCTCTTATACTGCTTGCAGTGTCAATGTTGCGGGTATGATGCAAAAGAACATACTTAGTGAATGCGTCAATTAAAACGAATGCGTATTCTTTTGCATCTCGCTTGCCACTCAGCTTCCCAGTGGCATCGATGTGCACCGTGTGCCAGGGGACCGCTACCTTGGGGATGGGATGCATCACAGCTTGAATTTTACCCGAATGAGACTTAGAAACACGACAAGTTACGCAATTCTCTACAAATTTTCTCACAAACTTTGTCATATTTTCAAACCAGTAAAAGTCGTACATCTTTTCTACTGTCTTTTCCCATCCCAAATGTACCAGTCCCTCGTGCACACTATGGACAATAGACCACCGCAAAGATCTTGGAACGACAGGAAGACAACGTGTCTTTCCATTGCGTTGTATTTTACGATATAACGTACCCGAACGCAATTCATAAGTTTTAGCGACGTCGTCAGGAAGTTTACCGCCAGTAAGGTCACTAACCAGTTTACACATTTCGCTGTCTCGCTGTTGTTCTGCCAATAGCCAATTCTTGGAAATTTCCGCGACTGAAATTTGTTTGGGCTCTACTTTATCAAAAGCTTTGTTCGGTTTTGGGGGTAGAGGGTTTCGCGATAGAAAATCCGCATGGACCATACGTTTCCCTTCCCTATGTACCACGTCGAAGTCGAAGCTTTGTAAGAAAGCCCACCATCTGTGGACTCTTGGCGTTAGATCGAGCTTTTTACGCGCAGACTTTAACGAGTTGCAATCCGTCACGACGATAAATTTACGACCGTGCAAAAAGTGCCTAAAATGCTTCACCGCATTCACGACTGCGAGAGTTTCCAACTCATAAGAGTGGTATTTTGACTCTGCAGTCGTGGTGCGTCGGCTGTAGTAGGCAACGACGTGTGGTACGTTATCGACTTTCTGAATGAGGATGGCGCCGTATCCGATTGCACTCGCGTCCGTATGAAGCTCAGTTTCGCGATCGGGATCGAATATTGACAAAACCGGTTCACTCGTTAATACCGAAACAATCTGACGTCTAATCTCCTCGTGCTCCGGTTTCCAGTTAAGTCTGCCATTACCTGATGTTAAAGAGTACAAAGGTGCCATAACCTGAGAGAATTTGGGTACAAACTGTCTGAAGTAGGAGGCTAAGCCAATAAACTGGCGCAACTGAGTTACAGTTTCTGGGGGTGAAAGAGCGGTAAGTGCTTCTATCTTCTTTGGGTTTGGTCGAATCTCGCCTTGACAGACTTCGAAACCTAGATACTCTACCTTTTTCTTTAAAAAGGAACACTTTTTCCAATTAAGTGAAAAGCCCTTTTCAGTCAAAATTTGGAGAACCACCTTCAGTCTTTCAAGCGCTTCTTTGGGATCTTTAGCAATAACCATGACGTCATCCATGTACACAACGACAAACGAATTTGTCAGATCACCTAGAGCGTTTATAACGGCACGTTGAAAAACCGAGGGGGCGTTGCGTAAGCCAAAAGGCATTGCCAAATACTCGTACTGAGAATCAGGTGTAATAAAAGAGGTGCATTCAACAGAGTCCGGGTGTATCGGGATTTGATTAAAGCCAGACGCCATATCTAAGATGCTAAAGTAATGTGAACCGTGTAATCTGGCAATCTGATCTGAAATCAGAGGGAGAGGATATCTATCTGGCACCGTATTGTCGTTGAGTTCGCGGTAGTCAACGCACATTCGGTCACTGCCGTCTTTTTTCTTCACCAGAAGAATGGGGCTGGCAAACGGAGACGAGCTAGGTCTAATAATATTCGCGGCAAGTAGCTCATTGACTTTCTCACGCACAACATTACGCTCCTCTGCACTAAGTCGGTAAGGACGGCGGTACACGGTCTTATTCGAATCTTTCAGACGTATAACCATAGGTTCGGTATCGGCGCGGGTAACGGGCACGCCAGTTGTGAACGAAGTATCAAACGATTTTAAAAGCTCTACTAATTCGTGTCTAAACTCGGGGGGTGCGTCCGTGTCTATAGAATCAAAGTCGATTTTTAATTTAGGCGCATTACAATTATTTACAATCCTAGTCGAAGAAAATGTCAATTTATCCGAGGTCATGTTCACAGTTAAACCTAAAGCTAGCACTTCACGTCCTATGATAATATCGTGGTGTAGACAGTGATCGGGTAAAACGTGTAACAAAACTTCTATCGAAATGTCTTCAATTTCAATCTGTGACAAAATCTGTACAGTACTAAAAATAGCAGATTGCCCTATACCTGTCAATGAAACATTACAATAGCTACGCTTGCCTCTAATTTTACATGCAATTGACTCTCTAATTAATGAACACTCGGCTCCTGAATCATACGTAAAATGAAACTGCTCACCCGCATGACGAAGCATCCCAGTTGGCGCGTTGACAGTGCAGACATTCACACGCTTCTCCTGTAAAGGGCCGGCCGTGGTGTTTGAGTTGCTTTCCTTGCTGCTCCTCCGTGGACAGTTCTTCGCAAAATGGCCGGTACCGCCACAGCTGAAGCAGCTATGAGATGATGTTGAAGATGTCTTCGGGTCACCCGTCGGTGTCTTCGAAACGATATCCCTAGTGTTGGATCCTTTTCTCGAACGACATTGTGCCGCTTTATGGCCCGATTTCCCACAAAAGAAACATTTCACATTCGAGACATCAATTGCTAAACGAGGTTTCTTAGCGTCGTGGTTATGATCATTTGTAGACGGCATTTGGCGCTTCATGAAGGATACAGCCTTAAGCTCTTGCTGTAATTCACTCCTCGTGGTTATACTTTGTGTAAATGCAAGCCTTTGGACACGATTTTCAAATTGGGAGATATGTGACAAAACAGTTGACACGGCAATCTGTTCTACTGAGAGATTTTTCCATTTAGACATTAAGGATGACATCAATCTAGAGGCATAGGAGGCCAAACATTCACTATCTTTTGGTCTACTACTCTGCAGGTTAATTAGAAACCCAGCAGCAGTCTCAGCACTCTCATACCTGGTGGTGAATAGGTCCTTAAAGTTGCTCCATGTCATTCCGTGAAAGGACACTTGGGACAGCCATGTCGATGCTTGACCTTTTAGTGCACGGCTGAGGGTCATCATGAGCAGAGCACCCTGCATGTCCGGATCCGTGATGCACATGTCCGCAGTAGATATCCAGGCACGAGCATCTACATTTTCCTTGTCTGGATCGAATTCTGGCAACCGGATATCTTTGCTGGCCGACGATGTTGGTTTCATGGCATTGATTAGGGCCATAAAATTACGATTTTGCTGCTCCATCAATAACAACCATTTTGATTCTTCGTTACTAGTTAAATCACGCTGATTTTCTTCACGGTTGCATCCCACTTCTGATGACGGGGAGGCGTGTGGGTGTTCATTTTCTTCCATCTTCAAATTAAACGAAATAAGTCTTCTAACGTACTCTCTGATTTATTGTGATTACAATAGTGTTTAAATCAATCGAAAATAATAAAGCACTCTTTTGATAACATCGGATTACTTATTCGGAACGCGGTGAAGTCGGTCGCACGCTGGCACAACCGCCCGCTCGGTTTCCCCGTTCCCAAGTGTACTGGCGGTTCCGTCGCTGACAGCTGACAGCCCTCAGTGTTGCCAACTTCTTAGTGTGGCCAGCGCACATTCCGAATACACCCAAGTCGATGTTGGCTTGACGTTCCGTTTTTTACAATCTCCGACATACCTGTATCTATGGCGGTGTAAGTTTTCTTATAAATCATGTAGTAATTTCTTTTGACGTTTAGCGAAAAGTATCAGATTTGACTAAATGGAAACTGCCCAATTGTCTAATGTTATTAGTTTTTCAAAAAGGGGCCACTATGAGGTCTCACACTACTTAAATATTTTTACTAGGGCCGCTACTGGGTTCGAGTGAACATCTTAGAATTCGACTGTAAAATCCGTATAAGGGTGAATCTCAAAATTTCAAGTTTGGTGGCGAAATTTCATATTATTTTTTCGTGAAAAATTGGGTTCCGACATGAAAAAGATCCAAAAGGATCCTCGGTTCCGACATGAAAAAGGAATTTTTCAATTCCCAATTTTCCCAATTTCCCCAATTTTTCACGAAAAAATTATATGACAGTTCGCCACCAAACTTGACACATTTTGATATTCACCCATAAATTCAAATTAAAAAAAAAACTTTTAAAGTTATGGCCTTGAAGCAATTCCAGGCCATAACGCCTTTTATTGGTATTGGCGTAAAGAACGCATTAAAAGGCGTTGCCAATATATATTTCTCAAATTATTATAATAAATAAATCGTCACAAAAAATGTTTGTTGCATAAAAATAGGTGTTTCGTAAAAAAAAAAAAAATGTACGCCCATCCCGAGTAGGCCTCTTTTTCATAACTATTTAAATCTTAAAACTCAAATCTGTCGATAAATTACGATAAGTGTTAGGTGTCCCAAAAATATAGGCTAGGAAACACTAGGTACATTAGCAGTGATCGGATATTCTAGCTTTTATTTACCTGAAGATCGATGGTTGACTAATAGAGTAATACTTTTGTATCCAGAAGTATTTCATTTTGCGATGGATGTATCACTGACCAGCCCAATTGGGATATAGTTGTGAGCTTAAGTTATGTTATTGAAAAAGTCCAAAGAAATCTGGATGGATAGGAACCAATAGCTTAAATTAACGAGACAATTACATAATTTGATACCATCGTAACTTTTTATTCGGGGTTTTTATTAGCAAAATAATTTGTTTTAAGAAACCACTTCCATAATTATGTTAAGGTAAATACACACACACCTCATCATCATCGTCACTAATTTAAGAGCCACGCTCTTGTCGGTGTAGTAGTCTCCATGCTACTTTTTTAGGGAAAAATAGGGCTGTGGTTTCCCTCTTGCCTTCCGCCCAAACACACATACATAAAACATACACATAAACAGCCTATATCCCACTGCTGGGCACAGGCCTCCCCTTTACAACGGGAGGGGGTATGGAGCATACTCCACCACGCTGCTCCGTTACGGGTTGGTGGAGACATACACATCCTAGGAATTCCACTTACTATGATCCTAACACATTCGCTGTCTCCATTCTCATCAAAGTCTTCAATCAATCAATGATTATTTATTGCACAATATGTGGCGCTATTGCTAAACAGAAATTTCTGCCAGGCAACCTTAGAGTGAAAGAAGTTTATGCATTGGGGCGCGGGATGGTCATGCATACTCGCCGATTTAGAGTACTTTCATGTCCTTTAGGTAAATAAGCGACGAAATATCCGATCACTGTAAAGTTATGAGCAATATCATGTACCCACTTTAGGACCCTGTCGCACTACCATATTTGACATTTAATGAGACTTACGGTTTAATGTGTCAAAAAAGTTAATGTGACATGGTATCAAAGTGTATACATATTAGTACTCGTGACCGTACATAATACTTATTTAGATAACATTTGTGAAGTCGTTGAACTTAAATAAAAGGTTGGATAACTTTTTGACTTGCGACCGTGTCAATTTTACTGCAATTTCTAGGAAAATCTTTTATTTTCCTTTTTTTAGGTCTGTGCACTTGCCGATAAACTGTCTGACAGCTTATCAAGTGTCTGATAGCGATACTATCTGCCAGATAAATCATGGATACGCTATTAGGTCGTTATCGGTAAGGAACAGGTATTGCTCACTTAAATTATTTGAAATAGCGCTGAAAATATTAATATTTAGTTTAGAACTTCCAGTGAAATTGATTCGACTACATTTATGATGATGAATATGACGGCTTGAGATGAAGAAGTGACGGCTGGTTGGCCACCAGAGTCTATCTTGCCAGAGACATTTGACACTTGAAAGATTGTGACTAACTTCATACCAGTACAATGATGAAAACTGCATATTTCTCCCAACAGGTGTCGCTACTGTTGAATGTTCATATATTTTGACAGTTCCCTATACTATTTGAGTAAACAAACATATTGTTTGGTTACCTTTTTACACTATTACCCCTTTGCGCAGCGTTTAACTGCAAAATCATAGTGTTATAATATGTATTTCCTAAAGATCGGAAAGAAAAAAACTTATTTTCAATCAAAACTGCCTTTTCAATAACTAGTTGCTGTTCTTTTTCGTAACTCATCCTTCAGACGGGATACACTCGACGTTGCTTCAGATTTTATATGAATTTATCACGAATTTTAGCTGGACAGTATGGATAACTGAAAATCTCGGAACACTCAACAGTGCTGCCACCTACATTTGAGATTCTAGATTTTATCCTCATGTGTACACTCATTTTGCAAGTTTGTATAATAATAATAAAACACTTTATTGTACTCAAATTTAGAAGACATTTACAGGATGAACATATTCTAAGGTATATTCTGTAGACTCACTGTGGCCCTGTGGGGCCGGCTTGCTTCTCAAGCAGGGAGCGCTCGAACCTTGTTACCGAATTGCACCAATGAGTTATTAATATATCTTAAGTGCAATTTTCACTAACACAGTTGGCTCGACCGTTATAGATGGCGATATGGCTCACCTATCACGTTGGTCTAACAGAAAGCTCGGTGAAGTGTGGGTACCTCTGACTGTCGGAGTGTTGTAACTTTTCTCCCATAAATGTATCACTTTCAAGTAAAGCTTGACCTAAAGTACCGAAACTTTCGAGTGTCAAATATCTACTAGTGAAGATAGGTGTTGGGTACATAACTAACTTCGGGATCGTTTTGTATTTGCTATAGTAAACGATGTTAATTGATGCGAGTATTAAATAAGGATGATGTATTAAAAATATAGATGTATTCTCTTTTATTATCTGTGTAGCTTGGTCCATATTTTAGTTTTTTCAACTTGTAATGGGCAGTTGACGCATGATTTTGGTTGAAAGGGGTAGGAAATACGCAGGTGCGTAGTCCTTCGAACGCGGGAAGTGAATATTATTATCGCTAACGCAAAAATAACCTAGTATCTTTTGTCTTTTTTGCAAATATCCAGTTGGAACTTACGTACGTACTTACGCAAGTTCTAATTGGATATTGGCAAAAATATCCCCGAATCTTTTGTCTTTTTACAAATATCCAGTTGGGATTTATGTAAGTTGGTCATTATGCTATAAATATTGATTTATAGTGTTCGAAGCACTACGCAACTGCTCTACTCAGGTGCTGTCTTTTATTTCTGTTTCTCGCGAACTATTTCATTGTTTCGCAGAATTAGGGATTCTTGTGATTGGCCTAATTATTAAAGTGTTGCCAATTAGGAAAACAAGTTTCCCCAATATTCTTTTCGTCAATATGCTTGCTGTAACAATTTCTCTCCCAAACTTAACAATTAAAGTGTAGTTTCGTCGTCGGGATAAATACAAATTTTGAATTCGCCCGCTCCACTCACTTCAATTTAGAAATTTTGCAGAAAAAAAAGCGAAAAAAATGTTAAAAATATACGTGATTATGTAATATATGTAAACAATTGGGGTTTAATATAGCTATGCGGTATATCGAGTCGTGTTTACGCAATGTCCTGTTGTCTCTATGTTAAAAAACTTTGTGAGTCTATTTTTCCTATCAGCCCATCTCACCGATGGCCTGATAAAAAAATAACTCGCGCCCAAAAAAAATGTAATGGTTTTAACTATGTCTATACATATATAATTAGTAAGTATCATATACTGTACAAAAAGGCTGCAAATTTGGGAAAAAATGTAAAAAAAAATTGGCCCCATTTTTTTGGGGCCATTAACATACGCTTAGTAAAATGAATAGGATGTGTACCTCGTAAGTTTCTGATTTCTAGTTTAGGCTGCGGCGGGGGGTGGGGGCGGCCGTCAGCGCGGTATATTCCTTAGCTTCTCGGCTAAAATGCAAGCGTTAGTACTTTTTTTCATGTAAATATTACTTTTTTTAACTCTTAGTTTATTTTTCAATTGGATGTCTCGAGACGTCCGGGTACGATGGCCGCTCGCGCACTCGGCTGGTATTAAATAAAAAAAAAATCGCTGTAAATTGTTTGTAAAAATAGTCATGTTCAGAATTTATTTCAGTGTAGTTTTGTTGATTATTTTTTTCAACCGGAAATTGCTGAATAAAGCGACGATTCTGTTTCATTTGGTGGTTTTATTTCACACACGTCCTACGTAGAAGTGTTATCATGGTGTAAATGTCTGACTGGCCGTCATTTTAAGGGAATTTCCTGTCAGATTCAACAAATAACCGCTCCTTGCATGATATAAGTGTTTCATTTTTAGAGATAGAAGTATGTTTCCTGTCCTTTCTACCCCTGACAACGCGTATGCAAAAATTCATAATAATCGGGTGAATGACAAATGCAATATCAATCATACACTTAGTACTTTACAGCGCCATCTATTGATTACCTGGTGAAATATTTAATTTACCAGCGAGTACGCATTTGTAGACCTAGTTCCGCCTCTGTACAATAGATGGCGTTTAGATTAATTAAAATATTCGTCCATAGATGTCGCTAGTTTCCTTTGTAATTGCCATTGACAAACGAAGCTATCCGCTATCCCTTTCATCCATCCTTGTCGCACACACGGAGGAAACAGCCTAGTGGGAAAGAGACGTGTATTGCTCTGACAGCTGGTCCGTCAATCGGTAGTACTCGGTAGATGGCGTTTAGATTAATTAAAATATTCGTCCATAGATGTCGCTAGTTTCCTTTGTAATTGTCATCGACAAACGAAGCTGTCCCTTTCATCCATCCTTGTCGCACATAGGGACGCAACAGCCTAGTGGGAAAGAGACATGTATCATTCTGACAGCTGGTCCCTCAATCAGTAGTACCCGGTTGTATGCCGACGAACTCCTACAAACTTCTGCTATCCTGGTACTTCATCTTGCGATTCGTGCGAAGGCACTGCCTCTGATACTAGATTGGGTGTGTTGACAGCGATTAATTAAAATAATATACGTCAACGATGACTGGTCAACGATGGTGGTGGTATCCAAAAGGGCCTCACTCAGCATAAGCCGCGGCGCGAGTCACGGCGCTGGTATTCTGTGGACCCTGCTAAGTGAGGCACGGTAGCCGTGTCTCCCATGAAAGAAATACAATAATACTTACCAAACAATGCATATAAAACGACAAGACAAACCAATAAATAAAGTTAGTATTGGAATGTAATGTGTTTCAAGTATTTCCCACTGGGGTAAGCAGTGTATGGAACTCCATTATGGAATGTGATGTAGGTAATACAAAATTTGCTAGAGGTTCTTTACACTATTTCTGGGGACGATTTTAAAAGCTTGGGTGGTTATAATAGCAAACGATGCTCATCTTTATTTAATTACTGTCATTTAAGACTCATAGTAGCGTGAATCGCTGTTAACACACCCAATCTGTAGAGTGTCAGACGCAGTGCCTTCGCACGAATCGGAGTACCAGGATAGCAGAAGTTTGTAGGAGTTCGTCGGCTCACAACCGGGTACTACTGATTGACGGACCAGCTGTCGGAACGATACATGTCTCTTTCCCACTAGGCTGTTGCCTCCTTGTGTGCGACAAGGATGGATGAAAGCGACAGCTTCGTTTGTCGATGACAATTACAAAGGAAACTAGCGACATCTATGGATCAGTATTTTAATTAATCTTAACGCCATCTATCGAGTACTACTGATTGACGGACCAGCTGTCAGAATAATACACGTCTCTTTCCCACTACGCTGTTGCCTCCTTGCGTGCGACAAGGGTGGCTAAAAGGAATAGCTTCGTTTGTCAATGGCAATTACAAAGTACTCGGTAGATGGCGTTTAGATTAATTAAACTATTCGTCCATAGATGTCGCTAGTTTCTTTTGTAATTGCCATTGACAAACGAAGGTATTCCTTTCATACATCCTTGTCGCACACATAGGCAATAGTTTAGTGGGTAAGAGACATGTATTATTCTGACAGCTGGTCCGTCAATCGGTAGTACTCGGTAGATGGCGTTTAGGTTAATTAAAATATTCGTCCATAGATGTCGCTAGTTTCCTTTGTAAAACTTAGGTATCCCTTTCATCCATCCTTGTCGCACACAGGGAGGTAACAGCCTAGTGGGAAAGAGACATGTATCGTTCCGACAGCTGGTCCGTCAATCAGTGGTACCCAGTTGTATACCGACGAACTCCTACAAACTTCTGCTATCCTGGTACTTCATCTGCGATTCGTGCGCCTCAATATGGGTCTTGAAATAAGTGTAACCTTACCTTGTCTATAACCACCCTAAGCTTTTAAAATCGTCCCCAGAAATCGTGAAAGGAACCTCTAGCAAATTTTCTTTCCATAATGGAATTCCATAGACTGCTTACCCCAGTGGGAAATAGGCGTGAGTGTGTGTACTTCACATAAAAAGAAAATAATCAAGTAAGGGTAGTTAGTTACACCGACAACCATTTTAAAATGTGCGTAGCAAATGTTGTCGATGTAACTACCCTCAATTGTGATTATTTTCTTTTTTTGACGTCATAGCCTGAAATTGTTGTCGTTGTAACTACCCTCATTTATTTCTTTTTTTGACATCATAGCTTGCATTTTGTGCTAACCTAACCCGTACCAGGTGTCACTTTATTATGACTTATCGCTTCAATTAACTCATCGAACCGGATTTGATTTTATGGATTGGTCTACGTGGAATAATCCATAGGTGACACCGTAACGAAAACTTTGAAGGATGATTCAGATCATGATTCCGAGTTGATATCAAATGGAATTTTCCGTCGCAAAACTATGGAACTATTAATTACATGTAGGGGTAGGGAGAGTCAGGGTGAAGTTGATTTTGTAAGGATACGTAAGGAAGGTTTATCCAAAGGTAATAAAAACATACATTTCTAACAAAACATCTATTATCAAGCTCAAATATTTACAGATTTGGTGTCAATCAGCTACATAAAAATAAATGCAAATTCGATTGTGGGAATTAAAATTGTTTTCTTAACTTCTAGTGTCGATTCTAGAAAACACAAACTTGCCAGTTCCAAAACACAACAAGACAATGAAGTCAGGTAATTATTGAAATAAATAATTTGAATTTGAAAAATAGTTCTATCTCTTCCCTGTACACATCGTAAGTTAAGGACAGCACTATTTTTAAAACGGTCACACGATTCTTGCAGACACCTCCTAATTTTAAGTTATACCTGTCATTTTCTTATCCGCCGAAAAGGAAAGGGACGGATGATTGACAGCTCTTAATTTTAGGGAGAATGAGTAAATTAATGAAAAACCTGGGCGAATCAAAAAGGTATCTCGCTGTCATGCAATCCGTTTGACATGTGTGCTGTCTACTTAACTCTGTCGAGTTATTGGCCAATGTAAATGTTTTGACGGTTGTTTCCGATTTCTGCTTAAAATTGACGAGTGTTCCATAAATTTTGTGTCCATCCCTGTCCTTTTGGGGGATAAGAAAATGACAGGTATAACTTTAGTTAAAATTAGATGGTGTATTTTGGAATCTGCACCATTTACACCATATTGTGATGGCCCGAATTTACTGCTTTTATAACACGAAAAATACTAATTAATACTTAAAACACTGTAGAATTGATCTTCATGCCTTAATGATATTAATTTGTTGTATACATGGCTTTTGTATCCATTCTATTATACTTAGATTTATGTATATTAGACATGCTTCGAGTAATAAAATCTTATTCCACATATTCAATTGGGTAGTTTCCATTTAGTCACATGAATTACTTTCTACAAAACGTCACCATGGAATCAAGAAATTACTATCAAAGATAAACGAGGAAAGATATAGAATATATTCTTGCGTTTTCTTAATTAAAATGAATAAATCAATTAAATAGAAAAGATAAAATGATTTGTATTAGTTTTAGATTTGCAGTAATTTAGTGGGGTAACAACCCACAAACCCTAAAATGAAGAGACAAAAAGTAGCCTATATCACTCTCCGTCCCTTCAGCTATCTCCACTTAAAAAATGACGTCAATTCCTCGTTCCGTTTTGCCGTGAAAGACTGACAAACAGACAAGACACACTTTCGCATTTATTATATGGATTATGGGTTTTTAGTATGGATTTTCGAACTAGAAAATTACCCAATTATCATCATTATTATATTATGGGTATTATTATGAAAAACAAAAATGTGTTTTCTCCAGTAAAGCTTCCTATATTTTCGATCTGCTATTCTTATCACTTATGACACACGTATCACTTATGGTCACGGGTCACTCATCACTTTTGTCACACAAATGTATCATTGTTGACCCTCTGGGAGTCGAAAAACGCCGCATTAAAGCAATCCATCTAACAAACAATATTGTAATTTCAGATATACGCTTATAAGTGCGCAATGTCAACAAATCTCATATAGCAATATTGCTTTTTTAGGTGAATTGCTTTAATGTGGCCTTTATAATTCCAATTTTCAGTTATCATTTCTGTCTCACAAATGTATCACTTTTGTCTCGTAAATGTATCACTTTTGACTCGCAAATGTATCACCATCACTAGAATCACTCAGTGTCACTGTAGATGGGTATGGGCGGGCGCGGGGCGGGCTGGCGCCGGGGACCGCGCGGGCGGCCGCGGGGGCGCCCGCGTCAGGCACGCACGGAGGGCGGAGCGTTCGCCCCCAGCCCCGGCTCCGCCTCCGAGCCCGAGCTTGAGCCAGAGTCTGAATCGCTGTCGGAGCCGTCTTTCTGTAAAGATAATTTTTGTTCATTAGTTTCCACTAACACAGTTAACTCAAATTCAAAAATATCTATATTCAGTAGGTGACATAGTTACACTTTGAATAGTCAATTTTTACATAACGAACGTCTCATCCGCCTAAAACTACTGCAGCTTCCCACAACCTGTATAGCCAGGGAAAAGAAGCTGCAAGAAAAACCTCGGCACAGGACCCTAGACTTTCTTTAAAAAAAAAACAAAATATTGTTATACAATTGAGTAATTTAGCTGCCTAATATCACTTCTAAGACAGTTAATCCCATGCATTCATTTCTTCTAAATAATCACTAACTTTATAATAATAATCGACCATCATTATAGATATATAATTATTTGATTTCCCCCATTTGTTCCCTGCTGTGTGATATGTAGCGCCACCTAGCCGTGAGTAGCGGAATTACGAGCAGCGCCATCTGTCATTTAATGGAGGGAACCTTACTAATGGTAACCTGCCACTCTGTGATAGATGTCGCTAGTTAGTATGAAAATTCGAAGGGGTACCAACGTATCTAGAACCTACTATACAATAGATGTCGCTAGTTTATATTCCGATGGCGCCCGAGCGCCACCTGGTGTATTTATGTGAATATAATTCTCTCTATTAAATCCTGTGATCAGTTTTTTTTTTATTCTGGCTGCTGGATAGATGGCGCTGAATTTAGCAGGTTACTGCATGGAACGGAACGTTATACTATTTATGTTTTTATTTTTGAAATCATAAAACGAAACATACATGTCACATCGATTATGTTTTGAAATAAACAAATAATGAACAAATAAAACAGAATCTTGCCAGAGTGTTCCGAGAGAATGAAAATATTTAGAGAAGTCTGTTTTTATTTATTTCCTAAATTAAATAAAAGTCTTTTCTTTCTATCATTGGCATCTTGTCAATGGCCCAGTAACGTAGTTGATAAGCGCCATCTGACGGGGTCTGGAGATTTCTTTTTTAATTCTAAAAAGAGACCTCCCATTACTTCTTTGTTATATAAATGTGTGTGGTATGGGGTGGGTGTACCTTGAGCGTGAACACGGTGTATGCGGGCGGGCCGGCGTGGTACCGGCAGTGCAGCGGCAGCGGCAGGCGCGGCGCCGGCTCGCGGCACGGCACGCCGCCGCGCACGTCGCCGCACGACACGAACAGCACCTGCGGGGGTTACGGCTTATTATTTTCAGTTTAAAACACTCGCTGGCACACCCGGACACTTGGGGCATACGGAGGGGCGAGCCTCGCCCGCTGTAGCTCACCCCCGAGCCCCGCCTGTTTTCGCGGGCGGCGTAAGCACCTACACAAAGGCATAGCCCCAAAGGTGTCCCCCCGGCGCGGGCGAGACGCAACCACACGCACGGACACTTCTTACTGTGGCGGACCCAACTAGCTGGCCAACTAGTTTCGCCTACACGTAACAGATGGCGCCACATTAACCAATGCAGTCCTGAAACGCGCTAACGAAGTTTTCAACCTAGCTCAGTCGCTGGTGGGGAGCGGAGAGTTCTGTACGAAGTATTATATTCCGAAGGAAACTTATTATATTCAATTCAATAATTTATTTACATACACACTATTGGAGGGGTTCAGATAGTCTATGGAATAAACTTATTTTTACTCGCACTGAATTCAAAATATACTCCAGATAAACGATGTTTATCAAAATCTGCCCGACAACGATTAGACTGCCTGTTTTATAGAGTCCTCACTAGCGCCATCTGTATTTTCTCAGTAGTATTACGGTTGCGTTGTCAACGCCATATATTCGTCTTCTACGTAGTCCCATCACGTACCACTAAATGGCGCTGTTATTTTAGATTACCTATAATAGGTACAGTCATGAGCAATATAATGCACCCACTTTAGGACTCTGTCTCACTAACATATTTGATATTTAGTGAGACTTACAGTTCAATTTGTCAAAAAAGTTAATGTGACATGGCACCAAAGTATATACATATTAATGCTCGTGACCGTACATACGTAAACTCGACCGTGATTTTTCTCGGGAATGAGGGTTTCTTCACGATGTTTTCCTTCACCGCTGAGCACGTGATAATCCGAATTGACGATAGAAACATGAATTCGAAAATAAATTCGATAATTATTAGCTTTGGCCCGTGCTCGGATTCAAAATTCGAACTTGCCACCCTCACATGCACCTTCATCACCGATTTAAGAGCCACGCTCTTACCGGTGTAGCATTCTCCATTCTTGTCTATCAAAGGCCAATTCTTTCACTTCCTTATAAGACACAACGTTCTCCTTAATCTGTTCCATCTAAGCTCTTCTTGGTCTCCTCCTTCGTCTCTGTCCTTGTAGCTTCCTAATCTAATCTAGCCTACAAGATCCCACTGCTGGGCAAAGGTCTCCCCTTCCTCTTTCCATTTTTCGCGGTCCTGTGCGTATTCCGGCCAATCTCTCCGGCAGTTCCGGCTTCCTATGATGTTTTTAACAAGCTGGTGGTACCTGGTTGGTGTCGCACAGCACATGCTTGAGGCAGTGCTTGGCGGCGGGCAGGGCGGGCTGTGGGCAGCGCACGCCGCCCTCCGCGAACGTGCAGCGCCCCGCCAGCGGCGGCCGCGGGCACGGGGTGGTGGCCTGGGGGGGAGGGGATATAAATCACTATGGTATAACAAAAGCCATGGTATAAGAAGACCAGGTATGCTCAATCCAATGACAAGCCGCCATTGCTAGCCCATTGATGACGTAAGTGTTACCATTAAATTGGTATCTCCAACATTCCAAGGACGTAAATTTTGTTATTGAAAATTAAGCGAATTACTGACCAATGTATTTAAGTAATTAATTGTTACTTGTCACATATATAAAAATCATTAAAACTGTAAGTAAATCTTTTACTAAAAGTTCAAAATTTCCTTGCAAAGTAAAAATAGAAACATTGGTCGTGGGTAATTTATTTTTTTACGAAATGGCAACGCAGGGCGGGATGACGTCAGCTGGGTTAACCTTGAAATGTAGCTGTCACTTTTGAGCATATCTGGTTTTCTTATACCATGACGAAACCTATGCTTAAAACTGACAGCTAACATTTCAAGGTTATTAGTTCAATTCCATGTTTTGCGAAAGGGATGTTTTGCGAATGAGACATTTTGCGAAATGGACGTATTGCGAATGAGACATTTTGTGAAATGGACGTTTTGCGAAAGAGACATTTTGCGAATGGGACGTTTTGCGAATGGGACGTTTTGCGAATGGGACAATCTGCGAACGAAACATTTCGCGAAAGGGACGTTTTGCGAAAAGGGACGTTTCGCGCCGGTCACCTGTCCACCCACCTTGAGCCTCTTGTGGTGCAGCTTGCGGGCCAGCACGGCGTCCACGCCATGCTTGCGGCGGTAGCTGGCGAACGCCTTCAGCTTGCGCAGCTGGCGGCGCTCGCGCACCGTCAGCGGCCCGCTCAGCGACTGCGAGTAGATGCTGCCTGCAGTGGACAGACGAGGCATTAGGTGGCCAGACAATGAGCAGGGGTCGTATGGGTAGTTTCCTAGGTCAAAGATTGACCTGATTGTCCATAAGTAAGATGAACCGTGCTTCTTATTAAATTATAATTAAATTTTAATATTGGTGCTAATTCCTGTAAATACCATCTAATTTTATTTTAAGTTATATCTGTCATTTTCTTATCCGCTGAAAAGGAAAGGGACGGGTAATCGACAAGCATAAAATTTATGGAACACACGTCAATTTTAAGCACAAATCTAAACCAACCGTCTAAAAATTTTACATCCGTCAATTACCCGACACAGTTAAGTAGACAGCACGTCAAACGGATTGCATACCAGCGACGTACCTTTTGATTCGCCCGGGTTATTCATTCATTTACTCATTCTTCCTAAAATTAAGAGTTGTGAATCATCCGTCCCTTTCCTTTTCGACGGATATGAAAATGACGGATATAACTTAAAATAAAATTAGGCGGTGTCTGCAGGAATCGGGGCCATTGTAATAATAATAATAAGTGTTTTATTTCCAAAAATAACACAAACGAAAAGTTACAATAGTGGTCCAATATTTAAGTACTACTAATGTTGCACGCCCGATTGGGTTAAATTTTACCTAAGAACTGTATTTTTTCTTTTTATAATGTATCTATGATATATTTTTTTTGTACTGTACAATTGCAATAAAACTCTTTTGTTTTGATTTTTGAAGTTTAAGTTTTGAAGTAAACTTTATTATTCTTTGGCGGCGAGGGTGTGCTGCCGCCAAAGGATGTTTTCGGGGTACCGAACTGAGTATAGTACCCCGCTAGCCACAAGTTGGTAGTGCGACTAGGGATCGACGATCCAACGGTATTATGTTGGAAGTTGTATATATGCGTCTTGCTGTGTAAACTTCGATATCGCGCTTCACGACTGCTTGAAGACTGCATTATTGAATGTGGCGCCATCTGTTGCATGTGGGCGGAACTAGGTGGCCAACTAGTTGGGTCCGCTACAATTCCACGACAATGGCGTACAGAGAAGTGGCAGATTATTATTGCATCGACGCTAGCGCCACAGTTGCGCGTAGTGGGAGAAATAATTAACTAAAATTAAAAATAAATTGGTGCGTTTGGTGTTGGCGCTCAATGAAACGAGCGTGCCGTTTGCGGCGAGCGCGCGGTGGTTGTCAATAGAGTTTGACAGATACTAATAATACTACTTCTTCATCTTGTGACGTCGACGCATCTTTTGTTTGTTCATAACTTTTTATTTATTTATTTTATTTAGATAACCAACAGCTTATAAAACAGAACATATAATAAAGTATTTAACAAACCAACTTAAGCTACTTAAAGGTTACCCTAGATAGGTTATGCAGATAGAAAAGTACATTGTCATTATGAGCAGACTTGTGTAAACCCGAGCCGCGGTTTGCTTACGTAAAGTACACGACTTTAAAGGAAACAGTTTTTATATAATGATAATTAATAAATTAAATTAATTATAGACTCGATTAGTTTTATCCAAATTCTTCTGTTATTTAAACATCTGAATTATTACTAATTCAACAACACATACAATTACATCTTTAAATCGAACAACAAGCATCTTTATTGAAAAGTACATTTGGTTTTTCACAAATATTAATTAATATTGCACTCACAGTACTGCTCTTTCTCCGCCTTGAGCGTCTTGAGGTAGTCCAGGCGCGCGGCCCGCAGCAGCGTCCTCAGCCGCGCCATCTGCCCCACGTAGGCGGCCTGCAGCGAGCGCAGGGCTCCGCCCGCCTCCGACACCGCCTCCTCCGCCGTGAACACGCCCGCCCGCCTGCGGGACACGTCCGATCACAAGGGAACCCGGGAAATCCCACAGAATCGCCAATAGTCGTTTTATTTACTACATACATACATAAACTCACGCCTATTTCCTACCGGGATAAGCAGAAGCTATGGAGTTCCATTTGCTTCGATCCTGACACACATCTCTTGCTTCCTCCACATTCATCAATCGTTTCATACACTCACGATCAGAGTAGATCTTACTGAACCTTTTCTATGGACATCTCCAATTTGGTCAATGTACGTCCTTCTAGGTATTCCTCTACCTCACAACCTCACAACACACACGATAGAAGTAGGTGTCTCCAGACAACCCACGTACCAGAGCGGCAGTTCCTCGCAGTCGGCGTCCTCGGGGTCACTGCCCTCGTCCCCCCCCTCCGCTGACGTCACACACACGCTCTCGCCGTCGCTGTCACTTGCGCTCGCGCACTCCATTATGCTGGACGAGTACGCCGCGTTGACGGCCGTCGCGTCGATTTGTTCTGGAAGATTTGTATTTTTTTTATTATAACTACAAAAATGTCATCAATAATTTATGAGCCACGCTCTTTTTGGTTTCTCCGCTCTTGTCTATAAACGGCCTCTGTGGTCCAGTGGATTCGGAGGTCTCGGGTTCGAATCCCGGTGGGTACATATCACAAAAATCATTTTGTGATCCCTAGTTGGGTTAGGACATTACAGGCTGATCACCTGATTATCCAAATGTAAGCTGATCCGTGCTTCGGAAACACGTTAAGCCGTTGGTCCCGGTTGCTACTTACTGATGTAAGTAGTCGTTACATGAGTCATGTCAGGGGCATATGGCGGCTTGATAATAACCCTGACACCAGGGTTGATGAGGTTGGTAATCCACCTCATAACCCAACAAACCCAATTCTTTGACTTCGTTATAAAACACGACCAATTTATTAAAAATATTATAGAAGGGAATCAACATGGAAAGAGAGGAAGGGGAAGACCAAGAAGAGCTTACATGGAACAGACGTTATGTCACTAAACCTGTATTGGGCTGGTTTTCCCTTAGCGGGTTAGGTCAGACAGGCAGTCGCTTCTGTAAAAACCGGACCTGTCAAATCTTCAGGTTAGGTTAGTGGACCTTCTGACTTGCCTTCATTGGCCGGCCAAAGAGAGGCGTTAGAGCTATATGCTCGTAGGGTGGAAGTGAAGGATACATAAGTCGCGAGTTGGTGAGGCGGGTAAACCTCGCAGAAAGCGATGTACAGTAATGAGCAATATAATGTACCCACTTTAGGAGTCTGTCGCACTAACATATTTGACATTCAGTGAGACTTACAGTTCAATTTGTCAAAAAAATTAAAGTGACATGGTACCAAATAAAAAAAAAATATCTCCAACCCGCAGTGGAGCAGCGTGGTGGAGTATGCTCCATACTCCCTCCGGTTGATTGAGGGGAGGCCTGTGCCCAGCAGTGGGACGTATATAGGCTGTTTATGTTTATGTATGTATGGTACCAAAGTGTATACATATTAATGCTCGTGACCGTACACCTCTCGACACTGAGGGAGATGAAGGTATGATAATAAAACTTACTGAAGGGATCGACGGCGTGCGGAGATATCTGCTCGTGGTCGGCGGGGTCACTGACCACCGACACCGACGACGCGCACGACGTGGTGCGCACGCGCTCCGGCCTGCGACATTAGCCTGGATTACATTGTTGCCAACATTTTGAACACGCAGATTGTGCCTTAGGTCACTTAGGCGCCCCATACACCTACAATAATATTGCACAATACTGCATGCACAATATTATTGAACGTTTAGGGATAGTATTGAAACATTGCACAATGATTGAACAGAAGATTGAGCGAGCTTAAATTTTATTGGGCAATATTTTTTTCTTGCACTGCGTAGGCTTAACATTGCGCAATATTTTTCATTTTAGTTTTCGGAGCGATCGCGACCCGTCAGTCACGATATTATTTTGCTTGTTAACGCTATCAACATAACTGTCCCCTATAGATATCCCCGACATCCCGTTACAAAAACGTTCACATTACCACGATATAGTAGAACCAACTTAGGATTACATCAACCCTTATCCAGAGCATGTGCATCCTATAACGATTTGAACGCGAAATCTCTTCAACTAGATATATTTTCCGATTCACAGCGAGCTCTGAAGAGCAAACTGACAAGACACTATCTCCATTTAAAAATAGTTAAATTAGTATACCTAGTTCTGTTTTTTTTTGTACCAACTAGTGCGATAATATGATATATTAGTGTAATTAATAGTGAGATTTTAGCTGCTGAGAAGTTAGTCTCAACAGACTAGATGTTGTTTTCTTTTTATGATGAATGTTGTGTTCACTTGTAATTGGCTTACACATAAGTACTGTTTTACTTTGTTTAATTATGTCCTAACTAAATGTTATAATGTGCATAGCTGTAAGTGATCCATAAATAAATAAATAAATAAATATTTATTTGCATGTATTTTATTGGTAAAATTGTACTTTATTGGTAATAAGTTGTACTTATAGTTTGTACCCGCAGTCTTTCATTTTTTATTTTTTTTTTACATTTTTCCTCACCTTATGGTTGTCTGGAAGAAATCGCTTCAAGCGATAAGGCCGCCATTTGCCATGTACTTAGTTAAGAGACTTTTTGTAATTATTTCTTTTTATTTTTACCGACTTCAAAAAAGGAGGAGGTTCTCAATTCGACCGTATATTTTTTTTTTTTTTTTATGTTTGTTCGGGCATATCTTCGTCGTATATGAACCGATTTTGATAATTCTTTTTTTGTTTGAAAGGAGATATACCCAAGGGGGTCCCATGTCAAGGAAGTCAGGATCTGATGATGGAAGACCAGAGAAATCGAGGGGAATTTTCAAAAATCGTAGGAGCGACTAGTGCGTTTGTAAAGTCATATTAATCGGATCGATCTTTAGGCTTCGGGAAAACTTCCCGACCTTCGAAAACTGGTCAGCATCAGGGAGACACCCTATGGCCTGGCAAAACTATACAACCTGGAGCAATTTTTCTTTCACGAAACGTATTTAAATCTTGATCAAATTCAATCGCCGGTGCAAAAAAACAAAATGGCGGAAAAACAAGATGGCCGCCATACAAAATTTTGTCGATTTTGGAAGAAGCCCCTTTGGGTAAAAATAATGTATGGGGCGCTTACTCAAAACGTCATGTAGAGTACGGAAATACTTTCTGGTCACCAAAAATTGCTCCGCATCAGAGAAATACTCTACGGCCTGGCAAAACTATCGCACGTGAAGCAATATTTCTTTCAGAGCACTTATTTAAATCTTGGTCAAATTCCATAGCGTGTGAAAAAAAAAATGGCGGAAAAACAAGATGGCCGCCATACAAAATTTTGTTTTTCCAGAAAATGTCTTGGGGGTGAAAATGATGTATAGGGGTGTGATCGGAACGTCATCTTTGAAAACTGCTCCCAATCAGGGAGACATTCTACGGCCTGGCAAACCTATTGCACCTGGATTTTGTTTGTTTCCACGACACCCATTTAAATCATGGTCAAATTCTGTCGCCGGTGAAAAAAAACAAAATGGCGGAAAAACAAGATGGCCGCCCTACGAAGAGGGACAGTTTCGAATAAACAGGACACGCGAGCTGCTTTAGCAGCGAGCGAACCACGCGAAATCTACTGTATCTATATGTGTGCGTGAGTGTGTATGATAGCAGCTTCCACTGACAACCACATGTGTGTGTATGTGTGTGTGTGTGTGTGTGTGTGTGTGTGTGTGTGTGTGTGTGTGTGTGTGTGTGCGCGTGTGTGTTGAGTGTGTGTGTGTAAACATGTTCATCAATAATAATTGTGATCACTACTAATCATGTATTAATATATATCAATATAAATCAGAAAATTTGTTTGTCTCTGCATCCTTGCTCGGTCTAACCATCACTTAAAATCGTAAAATAAAATAAAATTTTTAACAAAAAAAAACCGACTTCAAACGCAAAACTAAAAAGCAATAAATAAATTTACTTCGCACAAAGTAATTAGTACGTATTTTCAATTAGTTAATTAATTTTATAAATCTGAAGTCGGTGCCAAGTAAATGCTACAACAACCCTACTACATTATCAAATTACTATGTACACACAATATTGTTTAATACCTATATCAAAGCAATTACAAAACAATGTCAAACAAAAAATTACAAAACAATCAGTATTGAAAAATATATGAATCGGTACTTCGTTGTAGCATTTCCTTGGCACCGGCTTCAGATTTATAAAATTAATTAACTAATTGAAAATACGTACTAATTACTTTGTGCGAAGTAAATTTATTTATTGCTTTTTAGTTTTGCGTTTGAAGTCGGTTTTTTTTTTGTTAAAAATTTTGGTGCAATAAAGTGTATTTGTATTGTATTGTATTCTATTGTATGTATGTATGTAGATGAATTGCTGCGATGTGGCCTTCTTAACCCTGCAGTACTCACTTGACGTAGTGCTGCAGCTGGTGCAGTAGCGTTTCGCTGGTGGTGACGGGCGGCGGCGGCGCCGCGCCGCGCTGGCGGGACATCAGCGCTGCACGTGCGTGCTCGAAGCATAACCTGGAACGGACACACTCGCGTCACACAGTGTACTGCGGGGCGGAAGGCAAGAGGGAAACCACTGCCCTATTTAAACCTAGCCCGTCCTAGTTTAACTGGTTCCTTTTTTTTTTCAAAAAGTATTTTTTTCTTGTGTCTATTCTTATTTTTTTTGTTGTTGTAGCGTTGCCTGGCTGTAACTTTTGATACCTTTTGTTATTCCGTTTCTTTTTTTTTCTTTAACTACCTAATCCAATTATGCAATTGAGTAATTTAGCTGCCTAATATCAGTTCTCAGACAGTTAATACTTTTTTTTTGACGTGACTTATTGATGTGACAGATGACATTAACTACTTGGCCGGAAAAACAGTTAATCCCATGCATTGATATCTTCTAAATAATCACTAACCTCCAAATCCAAATATCCATACACACACACTTTCACATTTATAATATTAGTAAGAAGTAAGATAAACTTGTTGAAGGTTTCCTACTTGGCCGAACAAATGGGGAGCCCTGAGGGCTCATGACACTCACTGATGATCAGCATTATCAGCTCTTGCTGGCAAACTGCACTTGTCGTGCGCACAGCGGCGGTAGGGCGCGTTGGGGTCTTGCAGAATGTGCCGTGCGCAATACTCGCTGCCGTTGACCACTTGTAACGCACACTTGTAGCGCTTGTATGCGCATGAGCGCGAGCGGGAAACGATTTCTTTCTGGAGCTGCAAAAGAGGTATTTATTTAAATAAATAATGATGATGATGATCTCCGACCGATTTCGCCCATGGCGACCACTTCGACTCCTAGTCGGCACGACGCTGATGCAGCCGAAGATGGCTTATGTAGCCTATCTTTACAGTGAACTCCCGCGCACAGTGAAGGCACGTGAGCACACCGTTTTGATAATTATAATGAATAGCGGCAGGGGGACGGGCCTGCAACTCATCACGTTTAGCGTCGAGGTCTGCCGTGCGCTGTTGCTCGAACTCGTCTACTCGCCTCATCACCAGCCTGCGCCATTAATTAAATAAATAAATACATAAAAGGGTAGGGCGGTCCAGGGTTGGTAATTCACCTCACAATCCACACGATAGAAGAAGAAGAATACATAAAACATAAACATAATATAAACAGCCTATATACGTCCCACTGCTGGGCACAGGCCTCACCTCAATCAACCGGAGGGGGTATGGAGCATACTCCACCACGCTGCTCCACAGCGGGTTGGTGGAGGTATCTTTACGGCTAATAGCCGGGACCCACGGCTTAACGTGCCCTCCGAAGCACGGAATCAACTTATTTTATCAGACAATCAGGTGATTCAAGCCTGTAAAGTTCTTACCAAACACAGGACAGTCTCAAAATGATTTCGACAATATCCCCATCGGGAATGGATGTACAATAATGTACATACATACCTGTGCCCTCAGTTTGTCCTCCTCTTGCTTCCGCAAGGCGTCAGGGTCCGGGGGCTTGATGGACTTGACGTTGGTGATCCGCAGCCCAGTTCCAGAGCGAGCGCCCCGTGACACCATGCGCACCTTCGGCAGGTGGATCACCTTGCGCGGAGGGTTCGACATCGTGGACTTAACTGGAAACGAGTCACAATTGTTTTCATCACTTCATAGTCTCATTTTTCACTTTTATTATGTGTCTTATTGTAGATTTGCCGCAAATGGCATTAACTACCGGACAAATGGGGAGCGCTGAAGGCTCTCACCCGGTACAACGTTTAAGACAACAGGCCTGAGGGTGCCCAGTTGGGTGCGAACCTCGGCTCAGGGCGTCGTCTGAGAGGAAAAATATTTGAAAGATTTAATCGACCCTGGGTTGATAGCGATAAGCGCTGATTGAGGGAGTAGTCGTGGGCAGTTATTGGATGTTTGTTTTCTTCCCAAGCTGGTCCGTGGAGGATTGCAATGTGGTAATGCTTTGGCAATGGTTCAAAATTCAAATTCAAAATTCAAAAATATCTTTATTCAGTAGATAACATAGTTACACTTTGAATCGTCAATTTTTACATAACGAACGTCTCATCCGCCTAAAACTACTGCAGCTTCTCACAACCTGTATAGCCGGCTGGCTCTCTGGCTGTACCACGCAAGTACCCTAGGCATCGGTTAAATAAAATATTTGCTACCCCATTTCCAAGGACCAATTTGGGGCTTCAGTCTCCTTTGGTTTGGATTTGTTCGAAATACAATTTACTTTCAAATAATACTTATATTAGATTTATATTTATTTCACGATAATTATGTTAATTTTAAGAAAAAGCTTTTATTAGAACATTTATGTTAGATACATCATCATCAGCCCATTAACGTCCCCACTGCCGGGGCACGGGCCTTCCCTATGGATGGATAGGGAGATCGGGCTTTAAACAATCACGCGGGCCCAGTGCGGATTGATGGTTATTAACGACTGCTAATGCAGCCGGGACCAACGGCTTAACGTGCCTTCCGAAGCACGGAGGAGCTCGAGATGAAAACTTTTATTTTTTGTGGTCACCTACCCATCCTATGACCGGCCTTTGCGAAAGTTGCTTAACTTCAACAATCGCAGACCGAGCGCGTTTACCGCTGCGCCACCGAGCTCCTCATATTTTTTTTAACAGACTTCTAAATATAAAAAAAGTACACAACGCTAGGCAAAGGTGATAATGAAGAGAGAGAGAGAAAGAAGAACAAACAAAAGGGTGGTTTTCCGTCACGCTCACACAGTGATTATTTTATTACCCTTTTGGTAATTTCAAAGCCCTCTAATTACACCATAAGTTGTGTAGAAAGTTTGGTGAAAAGACGTGTTGTTTGTTCTTGATAAAGGCTACATTAACATCAATTACAGGTGCTTTACTTACCTATTTTTTTAATATGTAGATATTTTACGTGAATTTATTTAAATTATGTGGCAGGTAGGTACATGATAAGAAAACATTAAATTATAACTTCAATTACAAGTGCTTTACTTAGGTACCTACCTATTTTTTTAATATGTACCTAAATATTTTACGTGAATTTATGTAAATTATGTGGCAGGTAGGTATGTACATGATAAGAAAACAAAAATAAATTTTATACCTACATACCTATATGTGTGAAAAGAAATTTATTTTATGTACCTACCTAACTTGTGTGCGTAATTGTACTGAAATAGGTAGGTAAAGAATGAACGAGCGTAAAATTGTCCGTAAACATAATGTAAACAAACTTACGCTGGTGCAGTCTAATGTTGTGAGATTGTAAACTATTATAATTTTCACTTCTAAATCGATACATGCTGAATAAAATATGAAATTTTTACTGCGCAAAACACTCACAAAATGGCTCGATTTTCACTAAAGAAAAACCAAGTACCTACCTAGATCAGCCGCGAAAATTCGTAACTATCAAAAGAACACCTTTTATTTACAATATCGTAACTACAACGTACAAGTGAATAATAAATACACCAAGTACCTTTAAAAATAAATTAAATAATTACCACGTCGTCATTACTTTTACAAGAAATTAGCTAATGATTTTCTATGAAATAAATGAAAGAGTGTATTGTAAACAGTGGTGGGTCGGCCATTTGCACGGAGTGACAGAGTATTTTAGGTCCGTAACTTTCAAGTCTCATAATTATGATTAAAAGTTAATGATTCAATACAAAAATATGCACAAAAGAAAGCGCTTAACTTGGACTACAATAAGAAACATAGTGATGAAGTGAAACATACCTGTGCTTGTTACAGATCATCATTCTGTCACCGGAGACCTCACTACGTTAACCACCAAGTTTTGCAATGGCGTCCGCTTGAAAATACCTATCAGGATTTCGATTTGTGACGAAATTTTTTACTCCCTTTTTTACTTATAGTAGCACTGTAACAAATCTTAGTTAATTTTAAATTAATTTTCCAAACTGATTATTGGTGATATAGCTTCGAAATGAATTATTACCATTCATAAAGCACTCAAATGTTAACGTGGTCTACATCCGGTCGCCGCTGTCATAGCGCTGTCCCTTTCCCACTCACGCACGTAGACGGAGAACAACTATCCGTCGTGCCTGTTCAGTCATTGGAACATCCGTTCAATGGCTGGCGGTCAAGAAAAATGGTATTTTACAAAAGAGCAACTACAGAATTCACCAAGCAGAAAATGCGGTTTAGATGCAGATAAGGAGCTGGCATATCGGCAGCAAGCCGCAAATCTTATCCAGGATATGGGCCAGAGGCTTCAAGTGTATCCTTTTCAAAAATGTGAAGTTTTCAGTGCAATGTTTTTGTCGAGTCATGTGGTCAAAACGCGCATTTAGCGGTCTGAAAGCATGTTTTCATTTATGAAAACACCATTCCCAGTGTTAGAAACAAGTGTTTGGACGTTTAAAAAGTGTTAAAATGGTGTTTTTCTGGTGGAAAGTTGTGACGAAACATGGTTGTGTCGAAGGCGTCATAGCGGACACTTTCGCTTGGATGACTGGGGTTTCCCGCTCTCTCAGTGAGTAATAACGACGATTCGCACGGTAAGTGAGCACATTTTACAGTTTTGGGACCTAAATTTGCAAGTTTTGTAGGATTTAGGTTAGGGTCACGCGCGGAAGCGTGGTGTTTCTAGGTCAGTGATCTTGTCAACGGGCGCCTGATGACGTGAGGACGGTGGTCGACCTGTCTGGCGCTATAATTACTTACACGCGTACCTACTCGGAATTCGCGCATCTCTTCCCGCGCGATATTTTCCTGGTAACAAAATATAAACAAAGATAACGGTCGTGTCATTCACGGCAATTTTAGACATGTACAATGTTATCTGCACGTCCTAACTTCTCAAGTTCATTTCAGTGATTAGGCACGTAGGTAGCTAGTTTTATTCATAGAATCGTAGTAAGTGGTGCCTTCAGGGTACTGAGGTGTCTAGCATTTGTACCCATGTCATAAAAACATAACCTCTTACAAACTTCAAAAGTACACAAGTCTTCAAGAAACACTGAGTTACGGTTTAGGGACAGTTTACCAGCCCATCTTTAATGGTACATCTACTACAAGGCTAGTATTTTGCACCTTCTCTCATCTGACCTACCACCAACCCGCGAAGGGAAGACCAGCCCAATACAGGTTAGATCACATACCTCCGAAAAATGCATTTCTCGGGAATATGGGTTTCCTCGCGACATTTTCCCTTCACCACAGAGAGTGATAATCATTTATGATCCAAACATGAATTCCAAAACAAATTTGACAATCATTGGTTTAGGCTTGTGCTGGATTCGAACATTCGACCTCGAAGTGAGAGGCAAGCATTCAACCAACTAGGCTACCATGGCAATATAGTTATACCTATATTGAGAATGATGCAAGTGATTATATAATTCGTTACTTTGTCCAGTCTAAAATATAAGGAAAATGTCGATCATAATAACAGTGTTTTTCCTCATTTTATAAATTTCTGAACTTTGCTTTACAGTTTCATTATAACACTATCATCTCTCCACCTGGCTTTGTCTGGATTTTTGATAGTTACAAGTCTTAGAAAAGTGCAGACCTTAAAAATAAGGACTGCCAAAAAAACCATTGAGTAACATAACGTAACATAACAAATACTTTATTGCACAAACAGGAAAAAAACAAAATACAAAACAAAAGAGAAATAGAACCTTAATATACTTAAAAATTTTTTTATTCTTATTTTTAACGAGGCTTTGAACACCCTGAGTGATCATGCCAGCCTCATTGCTTTCGTGTACCTATCCCTTAGGCAAGGGATTGGTCAACCAGATAATATAGACTAAAAGCCTTACTTGATAGTACAGCCTATCTAATGTAAGCCTTACTTACATTAGACACTTTTTCTGGGTGGTATACTGTACGATCAGAAGTTCTTATATGTGTATGGTCACCAGTATTAATATGTATGCACTTTGAAACCATGTCACATTAACTTCTTTGACAAATTAAACCGTAAGTCTTATTAAATGTCAAATATGATAGTGCGACAGGGTTCTAAAGTGGGTACATCATATTGCTCATGACTGTACTATACACTTTGAAAATAAATATGTCCAGTAACATGATAAGTACACTTAAAAATAAAAGCATCATGCCTTTATCCCCGATGGGGTTGGCTGAGGTATATGTATAGTACACCCAATCAAAAAACAAAACGAAGAAATGAAACCTAAAATAAACTGTAACGGTAACATTACAACAAACAAACAACAAACAGTAAAGGACTGGAACTGTCTGCTGTTGTCTGTTTTTCCAACTCGTTATAATCTGGGAGTCTTCAAGGCTAGAGTGAATAGGCATTTGCTAGGCAAGCATGACCCACCCTAGACCGCATTGTCACTTGCCATCAGGTGACCACCATGGTCAATGCCAGCCTATTTTATAAAAAAAAATATTCCATTGTTTTAGGTATTTAGTAAATACTATATATAATTTTATCTTATCAATACAGTTTGGATTAGGTATATTGCTGATAAATGTTGCATTTAAGATTATTATGTGGAATATTATCATTATACAGTTCCGGTTGACAGGGAATAAACCAAAACTGCTTAAAGATTGCTTAAGGCACACTTAAAGCGACTGCAGCGCAGGCGCGGAGCGGCGCATGTTGTAATTTTTTTTTTCCCCTGGCTATTTCTGCAATCAGTGTCTTTTTTTTTTGTTTACTATGAGCAGATTTGGTATAAGTGTATTGTCAGGTAGAGTGTGTCTTCCAGCGAAGACAGCTACTCATAATTAGCTAATCTATGACCACTCATTCTTCTGAATGCTCCAGTATATCTTTTCTCTTGAGTCACTTCCTATAAGTTTGACTGGTAAGCTGGATTGCCAATTCATTGGGATGTTTTTTCAGCCTTGCTTGGTAGTTTAGGACTGAACCCCTAATTTCATCCTTCACTTTATTCATTTTCAGATTGTCATGAATTTCTGCATTTGTTGTAACATAACGAACTGATACATTTTCTTCTCTCTTCATAAAGTCTGTCACACCAAAAGCAGTAGAAGATCCCTGCTATCTTCTTTTAATTCTATTATCTATTAATCTTATAATAAGCTTTTTTACATAAAGTAAGCTTTACATGAGCTTTAAATTTATTTTCTGAGAAATTTAAAATAGTATTATCTGGTATTTTATTGTAAAAATGTATACATAATCCCAAAAACGATGAATTTAATTTACTTAATCTAGAGTTTTTAATAGCAATATTATTTTTATTCCTTGTATTGTAAGTATGGCTTTCACAGTTTCTCGGAACGAGAGATACATTTTTACGTACATATAATGTTTTCATTAATATATTGACTTGCGACCGTCAGCATATGTATTTCTTTAAACAGCTCCCTTAAAGAGTCCCGACGACGCAGATAATGAATAGCGCGAACTGCTCTTTTTTGAATGATGAAAATTCTTTACTATGTCTAAAGTTAGCTAGTTGGATAAGACTATCTGCAAGTGATAATTATCCCAAACCTTGTTTCAATGTAAGGTATAAAAAACGAATTTGGAGTAGGCAGGTAGGATATAATAGTATAACAAATGTTTTCCTAGAAGGTGGCAAAATAAAGAATTGAATGCCTTTTATTTGCAAGCAGGTACCTACCGCCTATTGTAATATTCTGTTTACTATTGAGCTTTGTGACAAAGGAAATCCACAGGTGGTCATTTTTGCTACCTGAGTTTTGATAATAATAATTTCTTTATACAGAGTCATGGTTGGGGAAGGCAATCTCGACTCAATATCGCAAATTCGAGATCCCGCGGGATTGGAAATAAATTTTCAGGATTTTGTCTTGTTTATAAAAAAAAATGTAAAGTTAGGATGGCTGAAAAATGATGAAAACTGCTTCTTTGTGATCGTCATCAATTTAAGAGCCACGCTTTTGTCGGTGCAGCATTCTCCCTGCTACTTTTTTAGGGAAAAATAGGGCAGTGGTTTCCCTCTTGCCTTCCGCCCCGCAGTACTCTGTCTGACGCAAGTGGGATGGCGCCCAGAGTAGTCTATTACAAAGCCATACTAGGACTCCTGTCCTCCGCCTCTAAATAGTACTGACAGTTACTGCTGACAGGTTACAGTCCCTGTGACTTGCCCCTTCCGTCCTGCATTGCCGTACCGATGGCTCCCATCTTCGCCTCTGCAACCGTTGAGGTCTTCACCCGTATGGGCAAGGGTTCTACGTTATACCCCGTAGGTCGTAGGTAGGTAGGTTGTTTCTGATACTAAGGTTAATTAAAACAAAATACACTTCTCATCAAAAAAATCGAAACACCTTGCAAGTTTACGTTTTGTCAGGATTATCAGAAAAATGTGTACATTTAGGAATAAATGTTAAATGTCGTTTAATAGTGAGTAATATGAGCTTATCAAATCTTAATGTTAATGTTCTAAATTTAAATGAATTTTTCATAGGTTTCGTATTTTGTTAAATGAGTCATTTTTATTCCGTATGGAGTATAAAGGAAATGGATAAAACAACACACGTAAATGAAAAAAAAAGCTAAAAAACGTTTATTTAATAACTTGTATTCCCTCCCCGAGCTCTAATTACTGCTTCCATACGGTTCTTCATCGATCGGATGAGAGTCACGATCACATGCTGTGGTATATTGTCCCATTCCTCTTGGATTGCATCTTGCAGCTGGCTAAGTGTTTCTGGGGCAGGATCTCTTGCTCGAATTCGTCTCTTTAATTCATCCCACAGATGTTCAATGGGATTCATGTCCGGGCTTCTTGCTGGCCATTCCATAATAGAGATATCGACTTCGTTAAGATAATCTCGTACGACGCCCGCGGTGTGAGCCCTAGCATTGTCGTGCATGAATATGAAGCCGTTGCCAATAAAATGTGCATAAGGCATCACATGAGGCTCGAGACACTCTTCGACGTACCGATGACAGTTTAGTGCAGGCAGACGTGGCCCAGACACGAAAGCAAGCTCTGTCTTACCGTCGGCGCTGATTCCTCTCCAAACCGTCCACGAACCGCCACCATAGCTGACCTTTTCTTCAATGCAGCATTGTGCATAGCGTTCTCCGTCTCTTCTGTAGACCTTGTTCCTTCCGTCGTTACCATACAGCATAATTTTACACTCATCAGAAAAGAGAACTTTGCTCCACTGTAGGTATGACCAATTTAGGTGCTCACGTGCAAAGTTAAGGCGCGCTCTTCGATGGTCTGCAGTTAATTTCGGCCCATTTGCTGGCTTATGCGGTACCAGTCCACGATCCTTCAACCTTCTTCTAATTGTAGAGTCACTTACAGCCACCCTTCGTACAACACGAAGCCGCTGCTGCAGTTGAAAAGCGTTAAGGCGTCGATTTCTTAAAGAAGTTGTTACAATAAATCGATCATCTCGCTCAGAAGTGACCCGATTCCTGCCAGATCTTGAACGGCGCGTGAACAAACCAGTCTCCCGATAACGTTTATAGAATCTATGAACAGATGACAGGCTTAGATGCAGTCTTGCAGCCACAACACGCTGACTAAGGCCAGAATCCAGCAATGCCACAACTTGGGCGGCTTCTGTGGGCGAAGTATCCATACGTTTTAGAAAAAAAACCTTTTTTCAGACGTCCCAAAGTCACAGTATTGAAATAAAATACAAAAAGTTTAAGGATAGGCGCCAATTTTTAGTTTTTAAACGCTAAATGTACTCCAACCCTAAACACACATTTGTCTCAAAACAGTGATTCATTTCGTTTATAAGATAAACAAATGAAATTCTAATTTTGAATTTAGAATTTTCGCTTATTACTGTAATGGCCAAACTGCCAGCTATACATTTATGTATTTTTTTTCATCGTATGAATTCTTTTTTGTGTTAAATTCGGACAGAAACAATGAAAACGGAAGTGTTTCGATTTTTTTGATGAGAAGTGTATTTTTTGATAGAAAACAAAAACCTTTATACTTCAACTAGATGTCGCGTGGTTCGCTCGCAGCAAGCTGCTCGCGTGTCCTGTATTAGTTCGAAGCTAATTAAGTTTTCTTTGGAAATCAGCATAATCAAAACAAAATGTATAACTCAAGGAGATTCGCACAATCAAGTCAAAATTTGGTAATATTTAATCTATGTACGAATATTAACGCATATTTATGAAACACGACGTTCGTACCTCGCCCAACAGGGTCCACATAATACCAGCGTCGTGGTTCGCGCCGCGACTTGTGCTGAGGCCCTTTTATCTAAGGACGTCCACCACCACCTTATGATCATTCTAATGAACATCCTCCTACGCTTTTTGTAATTGTTTTGTGAAAAATTTTAAGTGATGTTATTGTCTTGTCTTTGTGTGTGGCGTCCTTTTATAATAAACAATCTCTATTCTATCTCGAATGGGATCTCGTTACATTATGCTTCGGGATTGATCCCGAAAATTTGATGAGATCTCGCGAGATGCCTTCCCCAGCCATGGTCCGGTGGTACACCGGCTTGCTTCGCAAACGGGGAGCACAGGTTTGAACTCCGGTACCGGACTTGCACCAATGAGTTATTGATTTAACTTAAGTGCAGTTTTCACTAACACAGTTGCCTCGGCCACTACAGACGGCGATACGGCTCACCTATCACGTTGGTCTAACAGAAAGCTCGGTGAGGTGTGGGTACTTAGTTCATCTTCCGATGGATGTACCTCTGCCTACCCCAATTGGGATATAGTCGTGAGCTTATGTTATGTTAGCCATGTTAAGGGTTATTTGTGCTCTTAAATACTACAGGTTCTTATATTTATCACCATAAGGTTCATCATAATATAACATATTATCCAGCTTACGACATCGTATCAACAGTGGCTGCAAGTTGTCTTTGATTACTTGTGGCTCTGCCCACCCCATTAGGGATAACGGGCGTGAGTTTATGTATGTATGTATATAAAGCGAAAGTTGACGGTAGGGCTGGCAGAGGAAGACCTAGAAGGACTTACATTGACCAAATTGGATATGTGCTTAGAAAATGTTTAATACGATCTACTCTGAACCGGCGTGCGTGTATGAGACGATTGATGAATGTGGAGGAAGCAAGACAAGTGTGTCAATCGAAGCAAATGGAATTCTATAGTCTCTGCTTACTCCGGTGGGAAATAGGCGTGAGTTTATGTATGTATGTAACTTAACTGCAACTAACTTCATGTTACAAAATTTCCTAACCATGCCATGTATATACGTTTTGGGTTTCAATCTAGTTATTACCCACATCTGTAACCTTTTATTTTCGCAGGCCATGATTGTTACCTGTTGTGTGTATCTGTTAAATAAATAAAACGCTGCTTTATTGCTAAGGTAGCAATTTCTTCCAGGCAATCTGTAGGTATAGGAAAATAAATACAAAATCAAATCAAATATACTTTATTGCACAGAACTAAAATTTCAACAATCAGACAAAACACATGAATACAGTACAATTTGGGCGGCCTTATTGCTCTAGAGCAATTTCTTCCAGAAAAACAAAATATGTCAGATTTTCTCAAATTCCGCGTTTGACCACATGACACGTCACGAGAATCAGCTCAGAGCTTGCGCACGAGTGATTTTCACTATGATATGAAGTGTTTTACGGCTAATAATAATTTAATCATCTTACTTTTTCGGACTATCAGGTGATTCAAGCGTGAAATGTCCTTACCAGACAAAGGACAGGCTCACAAAGAGATTTAAGACAATGTCCTTAAACCTGGACCTCCAGATCTCGAGTCCAAGTAGAAAAAGAAAGGCTAGATGCATCAAGAACACGGCGCCATGGTTATTCGCCACCAACTCTCGTTTCCCGATCAGATCGTATAGTCTAATAGCAAATTGGCCATGTAACCATGGAAACCACAGTCTGGAGTGGGTTGCTGGGGAGTGACCATACTGAAAAGTATCGGCGTCCGATCCCGACGACCCGATTACTCTAGCCATAGAGGCGGCCAATCAGCTCGCGGCACCAAACACGGTCGACGATATCCCTCAATCAGCGCTTATCACTATCGACCCACTAGGATCGATTAATTCTTTCTTATTAAGACCATTGTACTGTGTTCATGCAAATAAACGTTCTATCTATCTATCTATCTATCAAATATTTTTCCTCTCAGACGACGCTCTGAGCCGAGGTTCGCGCCCAACTGGGCACCCTCAGGCCTGTTGTCTTAAACGTTGTACCGGGTGAGAGCCTTCAGCGCTCCCCATTTGTCCGGCCAAGTAGTTAATGCTGTCTGCAGCAAATCTACAATAAGTCACGTCAAAAAAAAAGGGCGTAACCATGGTAACCACCCGTGACCTTGACGCGTCTAGCCTGTCGCACAAGTAGGTGTAATAAGCCCTAAACCACTAGACCACGGAGGCTGTTATATGATATAATGTTAACCACCAATGAAGCACCCCATACGGTTTCCTTAACCCCAGCATCAGGTCGCAGCTATGCATCAACACGGCGATAGTGTACATGCACAGGTTCTACGCGTTTCACTCCTTCACGCAGTTCCACAGGAATGCCATCGCTGCCGCTGCACTGTTCCTCGCCGCCAAGGTATGGTTTCACTATTATTTACATAAATAATAGAATAAACTAATCTCAGCTTCGAGACTGCTTTCAAGATCGTGTCAATGTGACAGTTCTCATTTAAAATACAGAGACTTGAGCATGATCTTGAGGGCAGTCTCAGCTGAGATTAGTTTATTAATACCACCCTTAGAGTCTGAATGCGGAAAACAGAGCCCACTAACTAACTACATAAATAATAAATTATTATCATCTAGCTTCTGTAAAAAAACCGGACCTGTCAAACCTCCAGGTTAGGTAAGCGGACCCAGTGAAAAACGGGATAATGTTGGGTAGATGATGATGATTAATAAAGAGTTTTTTCAATACGAAAAACCGACTTAAAACCCGTTTGTCGTAAAAACCGACAGAGGGATTGTGTCCTCTAACATGATGGACTAATGTTATGGGCGATAGGCTGATCCCTTATCACCATAAGGTTCATCATATCCAACTTACGACATCGTATCAACAGTGGCTGCAAGTTGTCTTTGATTACTTGTGGCTCTGCCCACCCCATTAGGGATACGGGCGTGAATTTATTTAAAAAATATTTTTTTTTCAAAATTAAAATTGGGTACATTTTAAGGTTACATGCTGAATCTTAAAAGTATAAAGATTATTTGCATGCAACATAATACTGTTGAGTTCGTTTCACTCACAGTTATCTAATGAGTGTAGGTATTTATCTACTGTATTTATCTACTGTAAAGTGGCGCCTGAGTAGGTCTTTTTGACCGTTATTTTATGTATGTATCAGAAATCAGAATCATTTATTCAACGTAATTATCATGGATAAACTTGTTGAAGGTCAATGTAACATTTTTGAATTTACGTCATTTCGCAAGGTGTTATGGCTGAGGAGAAGAAATGACAAAAAACTCCACAGGAACACATCTTTTAAAAACCAATGAGGATATACATTACAAGTTATTTAATAACTAGAGGAACACATTCAATACCAGACATTTTTATCATTTAGGTAGTCATTAATCTTATAATAAGCTTTTTTACATAAAGTAAGCTTCACGTGAGCTTTAAATTTATTTTCTGACAAATTTAAAATATTATCTGGTATTTTATTGTAAAAACGTATACATAACCCCAAAAAAGATGAATTTAATTTACTTAATCTAGAATTTTGAATAGCAATTTTATGTTTATTTCTTGTATTGTAAGTATGCCTTTCACAGTTTCTCGGAAGGAGAGATAAGTTTTTACGTACATACATAATGTTTTCATATATATATTGACTTGCGACCGTCAGTATATTTATATCTTTAAACAGCTCCCTCAAAGAGTCCCGACAACGCAGCTTATAAATAGCGCGAACTGCTCTTTTTTGAATGATGAAAATAGTTTCTACATCAGCGGCTTGACCCCACAGCAAAATACCGTAAGACATTATGCTGTGGAAGTAGCTGAAGTAGACAAGTCTAGCAGTGGGTACATCTGTGAGTTGTCGGATCCTTCTGACGGCATATGCTGCTGAACTTAGCTTGCCCGCTAGTGATACAATATGTGGGCCCCATTGAAGTTTTGAATCTACAGTAATTCCTAAGAAAACTGTGTGTTCAACAAAATCTAGTTTCTCGTCGTTAATTTTAATGTTATTATTTACTTTCTTTACGTTTGGTAGAACAAATTTAATACACTTCGTTTTCTTAGCATTTAGAACTAGGTTATTTACTGTAAACCAACTTAGAACCTGCGACACAGCGCTGTTTGCTTCGTCAAATTCCTCTAACTTTCTGTTGTTTTACAATACGAAAAATAAATAATAAATAAATTCCAAGTAGGGGAACATTCTCGTGTACGGCACACCACTGTCCTGGACCTTCCTCCTTTCCTTCTGTAATAATTGTGTGGTTTATTGTTCTTCGTGTTGATCCTCAGGTGGAGGAGCAGCCCCGCAAGTTGGAGTACGTGATCAAGGTGGCACACGTCTGCCTGCACCGGGGCGAAGGCGTCAACGCGCTCTCCCCCGAACAGTACACAGAACAGGTCAGTCACCCACGAATTAAGGTGTAGATAATTGAGACAGACTCCAGCCCAACTGGGCACCCTCAGGCCTGTTGTCTTAAACGTTGTACCGGGTGAGAGCCTTCAGCGCTCCCCATTTGTCCGGCCAAGTAGTTAATGCCATCTGCGGCAAATCTACAATAAGTCACGTCAAAAAAAAAAAAAATGAGACAGACTCCGGGAGACACGATACGTTTATTCAAGACAACGTAGTGTAAAGAACATCTTAGAACTAGTTACTTATGTGTATATACTGACCTAATGCAATAATAAATTGTTTGCATCTAAAATCTTAAACTAGGTTATTACAACAACATACAATTTCTTAATCTAGTTCATACATGTAAAGTTGACATCAGCATTCTTGATGCGGAAGTAGATTCCTTAACTCACGCACGTCCCTGTACGTCAGCGTCTATATACGTCCCACTGCTGGTCACAGGCGTCCCCTCATCCGGGGGAAAGTTTAGAATTGAAATCAAATCAAATCAATTTATTTGCGAGAACACATAAAATACGAAAAGGTGGTAAATTAATTTAAATAATAATGTTGTTATGTCTTCGGCCTGCAAAACATACATAAAAAAAGAAATATAAAATAAAGATAAGGTTCAATGTACTATACATTGAAAAGAAAATTATACTTATTATTAAAAAAAAACACAAAAAGCATTAATTTTGTGACGGAAAAGTGACATCGTAACGAAAGCTTTGAGGGATGATTCAGACCATGATTCAAGTGGAATTTTCCATTGCAAAAGTATAGAACTGAAAAAAAAAAAAAACTATCATCTTCATGAATTTTCCGACAGGAAATTCCACTTGATATGAACTCTGAATCATGCAGTGCTACTGCAGTGCCTCCGCGATGTTCGCTGCGGCTAACACGGACGGATTTGCAGCCATCATGCGAAAGCGGTGCGCTTCCATCCTGCGCCGCACGCGCGACAGTCCCAACACCATCCTGCGCGCGCTAGTTGACCAGTGGGACTCTCCGATGCTGGCTCGCTGGATTCGGCTGCACGCAGTCGTATGATTGGCCGCCAGCGTCGGGGAGTCCATCCGGACTTGCCATTTTAATATATTTGTATGTTACTAACACTAGTTTTGTAAGCTTGCAATTTTACTAACAAATATGGATGTAATCAATGTGGATGAGTCCGAAATAAATGATTATTATTTATTATAAGCTAATCATCCCTCTCAGTATAATTTTTAAGTCTGTCTCCACGTGATATTGGCACTTCCAACAGACAAACACGTGTCATTGTGATCGTTTCACATGTTCCGACTTGCGCACATGTTAATATCAAACATAAACAATATTACTGCGCAACGTTTAGAGAATCGCGTACATTATATAGATCATACGTCACTAGAAGCAAGAGAACTGTGTTAGGATCGGAGCAAATGGAATTCCATAGTCTCTAACCCCGGTGGGAAATACATACACAATGTATATAGAATCACGCACACAGGTGGGAGTATAGGGCATACTCCACCACGCTGCTCCACTGCGGGCTGGTGGAGGCATTTGTGCCAGTAGCCCGGGCTTAACGTGCCGTCCGAAGCACAGAATCATCTTACTTTTTCGGACAACGGCAGTCTCACAAAGAGACTTTCGACAAGTGATCCCATCGGGAATCGAACCTGGACCTCTAGATCGTGAGCTCAATGCTCTAACCACCAGCCAGCCACCAGCTGTATTTTTTTTAAATAAGTGCACGATTTATCTTGTTTCAGGCCCAGGATTTAGTTTTCAACGAGAACGTACTGCTACAGACCTTAGGGTTCGATGTGGCGATCGACCACCCTCACACGCACGTCGTACGCACATGTCACCTTGTCAAAGGTGAGACAAGCGTTCGGAGCGTGTAACGGAACGTGTGCGGCTGCGTGGAACGAAACGTTGCGCGCGGCGGTTCGATTTGTGAATGCGGGCGCTGAGGGACGCGGGGTCTCTTTGTTTTGTACTTATTTGTTCGATTTTTGAAATGCGGCGTTTGACTTCCATATTTGAAGGTTTTAATTTTTTTATAAAGGTTATGGCCTGGAATCAAGTCCTTTGGGCCAGAACGTTTTAAAAAGGCTGTCTGAGTGTTGCCATACTAAGAAAAAATGTACATTGATAAAAATAAAACTAAAATACAATGGTGCTGGTGTCTAGACACCATCTAATTTTATTTAAAGTTATACCTGTCATTTTCATATCCGCCGAAAAGGAAAGGGACATCGACAGGCATACAATTTATGGAACACACGACAATATTAGGCACGAATTTTAAAAACCCTCCCAATTTTTTATATTGGCCAATAACCCGACAGAATTAAGTTGACAGCACACGTCAAACGAGTTGCATACCAGCGAGATGCTTATTATATTCGCCCGGGTTATATCCCTTTTCTTTTCGGCGGATAGAAATATGACGGGTATAAATTAAAATAAAATTAGGTGTCTGCAGGAATCGGGGCCAGTACTGTCATTAAAATTTTAATTTATAAAAACATTTTTATTAATTCTATAATTGAAAAATAAATAGCTCTTGATAAGCTTATTGATTTTTATATGTTTTTTTTTAATTTACAATTTTTTTTAGTTTTGAGTTACACGTTATTTGTCTCAATTAAGATTAAATATAGTCTAACCACTGCATACCCAATTGGGGTAGCCAGAAGCACATCCATCGCAAGATGAATTAAGTACCCACGCTTCAAAAGCTTTCTGTTCGACGAACGTAACGTAAAAACGTAACGTTAAAGAAAAAAAAAACACTATTTAATATGGAAGTTAAACGTCGCAAACGGAATTTTTTTTTTCGTTTTTTTTTTATAAATGAAAGGAGACCCTGCCATTAGCGAGCCCGCAGGAACTTAGCCGTAAGCGAATACGAAAAAAAGAAAGTAACAACAGGCTATGTATTTTCAACTTGTACTATACTAAGGTATGTAACTGAATATGTCAAATATGTGTGCCACCCCTATCTCACTACTCATTACGTCATCACACTTAATTTTTTTTTTGTTAGGGAGGTGATTTGATGATATCTGGCGCTTAAAATTAGTTTTTCTTTTTTCAGTTAAATTCAGATTTCCATTTTTTTAAATTTGTACTTTAAGTTAGCGTAACGATAATTCTGTAGAATTGTTTTTTATTTATTTTTTTAATTTTAGCGCATGCGTTCCTGTCTAATCTCTGTCGAAAGTACATGAACGATCGTTCGTGTGTGAGAATTTTGTTTTCGTATGCGTTTAAAGAGGCTTTGTTTCTTATTTATTTATTTATTTTATTTTATTTATTATTATTACAAGTTCTTATAGCTAATTATGAGTGTGCTGTACGCATATACCTCGCCTCCCCCAAAAGTGTCAGAAAAGAAATAGCGTATAAGTAGCCTAAAGGCTACTTCCGTCTATAATTTCATTAAAACTTTTTTTTTTCATTATATCCTTAATCTAAATACATAAATCTAACCTGCCAGTCACTTAGTAACATATTAAAAAAATAATGAGGATAAAAACTAGAAGCTCTATTGTAGGTGGCAGCACTGTAGTGTTCCTAAATGTTGACAGTTCTCCATACTTATCATCATCAATTTAAGAGCCGCGCTCTTGTCGGTGTAGCATTTTCCATTCCAGTCTATCAAAGGCCAATTCCTTAACTTCCCTATAAGACACGACGTTAACCTTCTCTTTAATCTGTTCCATGTAAGCTCTTCTTGGTCTTCCCCTTCCTCTCTTTCCTTCTAGCTTTACTTCTATGATGGTTTTAATAAATTCGTCCAGCACGTTCGTTCGTTCGTTCGTTCTCCATACTGTCCAGCTGAAATTCGTGATGAATTGCTATAAAATGTGAAGCAACGTGGAGTGTATCCCGTCTGAAGGATGAGTTACGAAAAAGAAAAGCCATCAGTTGGAAAAAGGCTGTTTTGATTGAAAATAAGCTTTTTTCTTAGCGATCTTTAGGGAATAAACTGTGCAAAGGGTTATAGTGTAAAATATAACCAAAACAATGTGTTTGCTTACTCAAATAGTGTGGGGAATTGTCAAAATTTAAACACTAAACAGTAGCGCCACCTGTTGGGAGAAATATGCAGTTTTTATCCTCATTCAATCTTTTTGCTGTCATATAGTACATTTTATATTCTTTTTTTCTTTTTTTTTTCTAGGGTACATGTACCATTGCACTTTATACTTTATTTATATTTGTTTTAAATTGATTACCGTAGAAACAAAATTAGTCAAACTAATCACAAACTTATGAATTTAAATAAAGTTTAAAAAAAGGGTTCGAATCCCGTCTAAAAATTTAAAAAAAAAAATCTGCGTACAACAAACTATTAAATGAAATTTATAAAAAAATGGTCAAAATTTGTGAAGAATTTTGTATCATTCTATCAAAAATAATTACTTAAAGTGTCTCGAGAAGTTCAGTGAAATAATACAATACAGGAATGTGGGTTCGATTCCCGTCAAATCTAAGATATCTCAAATATTTCAACATGTTTCATTCACTGGAATAACAATTTATTACCACCTATTGTTTCTTAAATAATTCTCATGCCACCAAGCCACCATTTCTGTCTGAATATTATATTCAAACAAACTATTATTATTCAACTTACAAAATACTAATTCACACTCAAAATCATTTATTTAACGTCAATAAACTATCCAGGCTACGTTCCCCCAAAAATATATAGATGCCGCTTTTCTATAGTGTGTGTTGTGGGTGGATTACCAACCCCATCAACCCTGGTATCAGGGTTACTATTGAGCCGCCAAAGGCCCCTGACTTGGCTCATGTAACGACTACTTACATCAGTAAGGGACCAACGGCTTAACGCGCCTTCCGAATCACGGATCATCATACTTTCGGACAATCAGGTGATCAGCCAGTAATGACCTAACCAAACTAGGGATCACGAAGTAATTTTTGTGATATGTCCTCACCGGGATTCGAACCCGGGACCTCCGGATCGTGAGCCCAACGCTCAATAATACTACGTACAGAAAGGAAACTCTCCGCTCCCCATCAGCGCCTGAGCTAGGTTCACAACGTTACCCTTTCAAGTCGTAACAAACTGAACCTTGGACGGGAATTATCACTCTGGTCTCTCCCTTCCAGCCCCCAAGGACCTGGCCCAGACGTCATACTTCATGGCGTCAAACAGCCTTCACCTCACCACCATGTGTCTTCAGTATCGGCCCACGGTCGTCGCCTGCTTCTGCATACACCTCGCCTCCAAGTGGAGCAACTGGGCGGTAAGTGGTTGTGCACCAAATCAAAATTCAAAAACTTTATAAACAGCCTACATACGTCCCACTACTGGGCACTGGCATCCCCTCAATCAACCGGAGGGGGTATGGAGCATACTCCACCACGCTGCTCCAATGCGGGTTGGTGGAGGTGTTTCTACGGCTAATAGCCGGGACCAACGGCTTAACGTGCCCTCCGAAGCGCGGAATCATCTTACTTTTTCGGATAATCAGGTGATTCAAGCCTGAAAAGTCCTTACCAAACAAAGGACACTCTCACAAAGTGATTCCGACAATGTCCCCATCGGGAATCGAACCCGAACCTCCAGATCGTGAGCCTAACGCTCTAACCACTAGACCCTGGCGGCCAAAAATATGTATTTACATTAAATACCGGTGGTGTAATGGTTCGTCACGGCTTGTCAAGCGTTGCGGGTTCTACTCCCGTCAGAATCATTATTTTTTTTTAATTTAATTTTCTCTTAAATACAGTACAATCAGATGTTGTCACGATTAAAATAGGTATCACAATGGTGCTAATTCCTGTAAACACCATCTAATTTTATTTTAAGTTATATGTGTCATTTTGTTATCCGTAGAAAATGAAAGGGACGGGTGATTATTTTATGCTTGTCGATTGACAAGCATAAAATTTATGGAATAGACGTCAATTTTAAGCACAAATCTAAAACAACCGTCTAAAAATTTTGCATTGGCCAATAATCCGACAGAATTATGTTGACAGCACGCGTCAAACGATTTGCATACCAGCGAGATGCCTTTTTGATTCGCCCGGGTTATTCATTTATTTACTCATTCTTCCTAAAATCAAGAGCTGTCAATTATCCGTCCCTTTCCTTTTCGGCGAATAAGAAAATGACAGGTATAACTTAAAGTGAAATTAGGAAGTGTTTTTTATGGACGATATGTAAGTATCTTCTTTTTTATGGACGATAGGCAAGCAGTTGACCATAATCACACTTCAACCAAAAACCTCGTTTTACACAGACACTAAAAGAAAGAAAGAAAGAAACATTTATTACTTCCGGACACCACAGACACAGACAGACAGGTACATTACATTTAACACAGGACAGAAACCACACGGAAATCAATAAGTACACAGACAAAAAAATATATAAAATAAAAAAATACCAAAACAAAAACTAACACTACACATTGACGTTATCGTACACGCGCATCGTGTGACGTCTGACGCCATACCCCGGGGGGGGGGGGGGGGGGTGCCCAGTTGGGCGCGAACCTCGGCTCAGGGTATCGTCTGAGAGGAAAAATATTTGAAAGAATTTATCGACCCTAGTGGGTCTATAGCGATAAGCGCTGGGAAATCGTCGACCACGCCGGCGGGGTCCGTACCACAGGACCACAGTGAGTCTAAGTAACTCATTCCCTTCAGATCCCGCAATCGAGCGAGGGCCGGCACTGGTTCTCGTATGTGGACCGCAGCGTCACCACAGAGCTGCTGGAGAAGCTGACGGCTGAGTTCCTGCACATCTTCGACAAGTGCCCCTCGCGGCTCAAGAGGAAGATGATGACCATGTCCAACAGTGAGTTCCTTCTTTAAAAAAAATAAATATTTATTTCATATTAACCCGCAGTGGAGCAGCGTGGTGGAGTATGCTCTGAACTGAAAATAATTTCAAATAAATTCACTTTTGTCATGAATTTTCTGACAGGAAATTCCACTTGATATCAACTCAGAATAATGGGCTGAATCATCACCCTCAGTATTCTGAGGGGCATGATTCAGATCATAATTCTGAGTTAATATAAAGTGGACATTTTCCATTGCCAATATAGAATTGAAATAGTAATTATAGAATTGAAAATAATAAAAAAAACCTCAAACGATATCATGCATTTTTCAACGGAAAATTCCACTTGATATTAACTCAGAATAATGAGCTGAATCATTCTTCTCAGTATTCGTTACGATGTCACTAACACCTTGTATTTCGTATGTTTTATACTGAAATAAATGATATTTAATGTGTTCCTTTAGTTAAATAACTTGTAATGTATACTCTCATTGGTTTTTTAAAAGATGTGTTGCTGTTGCAGTTTCTTGTCATTTCTTCTCCTCAGCCATAACACCTTGCGAAATGACGTAAATTCAAAAATGTTACATTGACCTTCAACATGTTTATCCATGATAATTACGTTGAATAAATGAGTCTGATTCTGGTTCTTGTCTCCAGGCGGAGGGTCTCCCAGCGCGCCGCTGGCCTCGTCGTCGTCGACGCCGGCGCCGACCTTCGACAAGAAGCACGCGCCCACAGACGACTTCGACAAGTCATTTGATAAAGGTAAGTCCTACAAATATAGTCATATTTATATAACATAACCGGACCCGGAAACGGTACGAACACCGATAGCGGGTGCACCAACTGTCTGAGAATAGATATCAGGCAGCTAAATTACTCAATTGTATAACAATATTTTATGTTTATTTTTATTTTTTTTAAAGAACGTCTAGGGCCCTGTCCCGAGGTTTTTCTTGCAGCTTCTTTCCCCCGGCTATACAGGTTGTGAGAAGCTGCAGTAGTTTTAGGCGGATGAGACGTTCGTTATGAAAAATTGACGATTCAAAGTGTAACTATGTTGACTACTGAATAAAGATATTTTTGAATTTGAATTTGAAAAATGAGTTATTGATTCTTCAGTGAAGGCTTCATTACCACAGTTGGCTATGTTGTCGGTTGATTGGTTACTGTTTAATGACCTCACGCTGAATAGAGCGTAGTACCTCACTAGCTGGAAGGTGGCCACGGCGGGCGAGTTTCGCCCCTCCCAAGGCTGGCTGGCTGCTCTCATATCCGGGATGGTACCGCCGGCGAGTCACCCTGTTCTTCTAACGTGTGGGTTGTGAGGCGGAGTACCAACCTCATCAACCGTGGCGTCAGGGTAACTATTGAGCTGCCAAAGGCGCCTGACATGGCTCATGGGACGACTACTAACTTACATCAGTAAGTAGTAAACGTGGCCATCGGCTTAACGTGCCATCAGAAGCACGAATCATCTTACTTTCGAACAATCAGGTGATCAGCCAGTAATGACTAGGGACCACAAATTAATTTTTGTGATATGTCCCCACCCCGCAATCGAACCCGGGACCTCCGGATCGTGAGCCCAACGCTCAACCACTGGAGGTCGTTCGAGACCCTGTTGAGGAGCGACTCCAGCCTGGCTGGTTCGTGTCTGGTTAGACTAGTTGGCCGGCGAGCTTGACCCGAAGTTTCCGGGTCAGCTTGAGCCGGCGGGGTCAGTCCAGTGAGTCCGCCGGCAAGGCCAAAACCGTCAATGACGGTTGCCCTCAAACCGGCGGCCTGGGTGGGTCAGTCCGTTGCTGGGTGGGTCTCCTCGTCGAGCTCATCCAACGGAACACTGTTGGAAGTTGTATATATACGTCGCGCTGTGAAAACTTCGTTAGCGCGTTTCAGGCATCGACAAGTGCCATCTATGATAAATGTGCGTCTAACGTAACTAGTCGGCCTTCCCGCAATATGATAAAATTAATGTAAATTATCTTTCCGCAGAATACGAACGCGAAAGACGTCGTCAACCAGTACCTGGCGGCTACGTGCCGGCAACCGCGCCGCCGCAACCGCAACCACAGCCTCAGAAAATAGACTACAACCTATACAGAGAGAAGAGAGAAAGAGAGGAACGGGAGAGGCGGGAGGAGAGAGAAAGACAGCGCCAGATGCAGCGGCCGGGCGCGCCGCAGGCCCGGCCAAGTGGGTCGCAGCCGCCACCGCACCATCCTCGCCCAAACGAGAGGCCGCAACACCAGCATAAACCTCACGGGTCCTGGCCTGGGCACCATAAACCCCCCCACCACAAACCCCCTCACGAAGCCCACCATAAACATCACCACCGCCCCCCTCAGATGCCCCCTCCGGCAACTACGGCGACTCCGAAGCCTAATCCGATCCCCCCCAGTCAGCCCCATCCCGAAGTCCCCCACAGGACGCGTCCCCCTTCACTGTTCTCCCCCGAGAACGCCACCACCCCCGCCGCGGCCGCTGCGGCGCCGCGCCGGCCGCAGCCCCCCCAACTGCCGCGGCCTAAGCCTGAAGTCAGGCCCCCGCAACCGGCTCCTCAACCCCCCCAAGAAAGGCTCCCCAGTCCGAAAAAGCGACCGGACCCTTCCTCTGCCATCAGAGAGATGCAACCGCCTGCTATTCTATCTCCTTTCTCATCCCCTCCCGTCAAAGAGGCGCCCAAGCCTAGACAACGGCAACACTCATCCTCTGAGCCGGAGTTGGTGCCGGTGGTCAAGAAACTTGACGAGACCCCCGGCTATGAGAACGTAATAAGGGACTCCCAAAGGGGGAATAGCATAAAGACCAGACCTCCAGAGGTCAAAGTAGAAAGGAAGCCCGAAGTGGCTCCTCCTAGAGCCCTAAACGGCATAGAAACAGACCCCACACTAGTATCAAATTTATTAAAAGAGAGTTTGGCTAAGCCAGCGCCTATAACGGTCGCTACTGAGCGCAAAAGCCCAATAGAAATCAAGAAGGAACCAGTGACAGAACCGGCCGCCCCTCCTCCGGTGATACAGGAACCCCCCCAACAGGAGGAACCGACAGAACACAAACATAAAAAGGAAAAGAAGAAAAAGGAGAAACACAAACACAAAGACAGGGATAAGTCGAAGGAAGAGAGGAAGAAACACAAGAAAGACAAAGAGAGAGAGAAGAAGAAGGAGCCGAGTCCTGCACAGGAGCAGAACGATGGTGGACTGAGGATAACCATACCTAGAGAGAAGATAGCGACAAGTCCCGGGTTGAAGATTAAAATACCTAAGGAGAGGTTGGCCGCGCCGCCGCCCCCGCCACAGACGTCCGGCTTGAAGATCAAGATATCGAAAGACCTTCTAGATACATCGAGAAAGAGGACCTCGGTGCCAGAGCAGGGGCCCCCGCAGAAGATGGCGCGGCAGAACGGCTCGCACCCCAAGGTAGGTTGGAACGTACCCCCTCCTTACAGGCCCCCGTTACCGTATTTCATGGTGCAGCCGCCGCCGCCCTTGTACTTGGGGTTGGACGGGTATTTGTACGGAGCGATGTTCCCTCCGCCCCCCCACATGGCGCCGCCGCCCCCGCAGCCGCCGCTGCCCGCCATGCCGCCCCCGCCCGTGCCGCCCCCGCCGCCCGAGTGAAGCATCCTAACAGGGTAGACGATAAGAGATAAATTTAACCTGTACGGTCACGAGCATTAATATGTATAAGAGATGCGCCGAGTAACACTTTTGCCGAGTTTTACTCGGCTCATTTTTTTTTTAACCGAGTACTCGGCCGAGTAACTCAGTTCAGTCAAATTCGCATTTCGCGCGCGTAAACATGTACAAACAGGTTTGCGCCGGTCAAGACGTCGAGGTTCGCGCCCAACTGGGCACCCTCAGGCCTGTTGTCTTAAACGCTGTACCGGGTGAGAGCCTTCAGCGCTCCCCATTTGTCCGGCCAAGTAGTTAATGCCATCTGCGGCAAATCTACAATAAGTCACGTCAAAAAAAAAGTCAAGACGTCGGCTCGCGTTGATACACCCCTCACCCCGCCCACGCCTTTCAACTACTAGTCACTTGATTGTTTGCAAACAAACATGTCACGTTGCGCATAATAGTAAATAAATAATTGAAAAAGTTTTTTATTTACCAATGGCTGTATACTCGTTACTCGTTATCAAATAACCGAGTTATTCGGCCGAGTACGAGTATCAAAAAACCCGCCGAGTACGCAGAGTACCGAGTATCAAACGAGTACTCGGCCCATCTCTAATATGTATAGTATACACTTTGGTACAATGTCACATTAACTTTTTTGACAAATTGAACTGTAAGTCTCACTAAATGTCAAATATGTTTGTGCGACAGAGTCCTAAAGTGGGTACATTATATTGCTCATGACTGTATATGAAAGTAACCTCCGTTTTTGAAATCTGTTGTAATTGGAAACAAGTCTATAAACATGGGTAACACAAGACTTAGAAAATCCAATTGTGTCCTTTCTAACTTGATGGATAATTGTTATGGGTGATGATAGCCTTGGCACCATGAGGTCCATCAAGTCCATCTTAGGACTTTGTGTCAACAGTGGCTGCAAGTTGTCGTGTGATTACTTGGCTCTGTTCACCCCATTATGGAAAGTGGGCGTGAGGTTAGTTATAAAAAAATTCGCTAGCCAGACTAATAATTATGATTTCAATGTCTTTTGACGTCAAAACTTGTTTCCATGTGATTTTCATGTCTTGATTTTTAGTCAATAGTGGTTTGACTGTTATCGCCTACCCTGTTACCGCATAGGCGTTAAGGTTTTCAGGAGTATGGGAGAATATAGGGCTTATATATTTTTCATATTCATCGTGTGATGAATGCATCTCTGTCTACCCCAATTAGAAATATAGTCGTGAAGTAACTTTATGTTATTCTCCTATCGTGTTGGATGAGGTCGTTGACCGATCGGGTGTTTTTATTTTAATTTATTATTTAAAATATTCCTTTTCTTTTGTTTTCATAAAACACTTCATGTACTTACTGTCACTTCACTTCTGTAATCAATCACCTTTTGGACTGAGCAGACAACTTAAACATTCAATATTCAACCGGTATAAATAATATAACATAACATCACGACTGTTTCCCCGAAGGGGTAGGCAGGGGTGTTTAGTATACAGGGTGTTAGTGACATCGTAACGAAAACTTTGAGGGATGATTCAGACCATGGTTCAAGTGGAATTCTCCATCGCAAAAGTATAGAATTGAAAATAATTAAAAAAAAAAACTAAAATTTTCAAGTATTTTCCGTCAGGAAATTCCACTTGATATAAACTCAGAATCATGGTATGAATCATCCCCCTCAGTATTCGTTACGGTCACTAACACCCTGTATACACGCACTAAAATGACATAAGTCCTATAATTTCCCGTATAGCAATAAAATGAATATTGAAAGAAATATAACGTACATAACACACGCTGGGCATAGGCCACTTCTCAAGCGAATGTTTAAAAGAAATATTGTTTACAAAAATATGTATATGCATTCAGTAACTGCCAATCACGGAATAGAAGAAGGTTGGAAGGGTCAAGTGAGCGCGAAACGCGCGCCATACAAGTATGAGTAAATAGTTCACACTTCAACTTTGCACTCCACTCGTCTGCCAACTTTACGACGCACGGAGCTCCGCGATAGTATATTAAAAGGTCGTCTTGTGCTTTATATTTATAACCTGCAAAGCAATAAGTCAAATATCGACTGTCATGCAAGGAAAAAAGCTAAAAACCTTAGCATGATCAGCAATTTATCCAAAAAAATACTTTTGTATGCAGTATCTTACGAAAAATTGCAGTCTATCACATAAAATATACATTGCCGGTAAAGTGGCTATGGAATTTGAGAAGCAGTAGAGCTATCGTAGTTATCTGTTTGCAGGAGTAGTAGTAAAAGGGAGTGGGTTGAACCGGCGACAGCGGTTCTCATACAAAATGCGCGTAGGGCAAAATTATGTTACCCAACTGGGCACCCTCAGGCCTGTTTTAAATTTTGTACCGGGTAAGAGCCCTCAGCGCTCCCCATTTGTCCGGCCAAGTAATTAATGCCATCCGCGGCAAATCTACAATAAGTCACGCAAAGTAACATTGTACATTTTTAAACTGATTGAGATATCTGAGCACATCAAAAATTAATTTTATATAAAGCAATTATACAAAGTAATAGAGTTGGCAAATCAGGGTCGGTATATATATAATTTTGTATACAATTGTATTTCTAACTGACATGATAACTCCAACCTTCTTCGACACCGTCCTTCATCTTCTATCGTGTGGATTGTGAGGTGAATTACCAGCCCCATCAACCCTGGCGTCAGGGTTACTATTGAGCCGCCAAATGCCCCAACATGGCTCATGTAACGACTACTAACCTACATCAGCGGGCTTAGCACCGTAAGCGCGCGACTCTCGCCTCGACATACGGCACCCGTCACTCTCTCACAGTACTGCACAGAAAGAGACAGACGATCTCTGTCGCGGCGAGAAAGAGTCGCGTGCTTACGGTGCTAAGCCCGCAGTAAGTAATAACCGGTACCAACGGCTTAACATGCCTTCCGAAGTAATGTAATAACCAAATCCTGGTGGGGACATAGCACAAAAATCACCCTGTGATCCCCGGTTTGGTTAGGACATTACAGGCTGATCACCTGATTGTCCGAAGTAAGATGATCCGTGCTTCGGAAGTCACGTTAAGCCGTTGGTCCCGGTTTCTACTGATGTAAGTATGTAGTCGTTACATGAGCCATATCAGGGGCCTTTGGCGGCTCGATAGTAACCCTGACACCAGGGTTGATGAGGTTGGTATTCCACCTCACAACCCACACTATAAGAAGGTGGACGCGACGACTAAGAGTTCTATCAAAATCGGTCAAGTCTATATTATGACAAATATATTATAAGTACTAAGTGGTACAGTTTTTTTGTATTTTTTATTACATGTTTACAGAAGTCTATTTAATGTTTCTCTAATGTACAAATTTTATCTTATACATTGTATATAGTGAGGGTTTTTAGGACACGTTCCACAAAAAAATACAAATGGCGCTGTTTAGATTTCACGTGATAATTACTATTTCTCAATGCTCGGAGTACATAAATATACAAAAAAATAATTGTTGCTTGATATTTGAGGAGCTCGGTGGCGCAGCGGTAAACGCGCTCGGTCTGCGATTGTTGAAGTTAAGCAACTTTCACAAAGGCCGGTCATAGGATGGGTGACCACAAAAAAAAAGTTTTCATCTCGAGCTCCTCCGTGCTTCGGAAGGCACGTTCAGCTGTTGGTCCCGGCTGCATTAGCAGTCGTTAATAACCACCAATCCGCACTGGGCCCGCGTGGTGATTTAAGGCCCGATCTCCCTATCCATCCATAGGGAAGGCCCGTGCCCCAGCAGTGGGGACGTTTATGGGTTGATGATGATGATATTTAGACAAGATATGTTTAGAATTATGTTGCTACCTATATTGCTACTGTTAATTTTGATCAGAATATTAATGGATGAAAGATGTAATTGTGCCTGGTATAATAATGGTCAACATTTATACCCAAAAACACAGATAAAAAATGCGTCTGTTATCCATGATTTTTTTTTTACAGCGTCATTTTTTTTTTTGAGGAATGTAGTCTAGAAAGCCCATTGTGTATACATTTTTATACATCTTCGTATATATATACATATATGTATAAAGGTGTTTGTCTGGCAGTAACAATAATTTAATTTTGGATTGGCAAGTATAAAAATAGTACTATCTCTGTCTTGCACATAAGTGTCATTTTTGACAGCTCTAACTGTCTTTTATATACATGTCATTGTTTAAAAAAAATTCAATGAATGTCACTGTGGTCCTGTGGTTGAGCGGCTTGCTTTTCAAACGGGGAGCGCCGCCGGTTCGAACCCCTGTACAAGACTTGCATCAAAGAGTTTTTATTTATCTTAAGTGCAGTTTTCACTAACACAGTGGGCTCGACTATTATGACTGATTGGGATATTAACTATGTTCTTCTATCGTGTGGGTTGTGGGGTGGATTACTAACCTCATCAACCCTGGTCTCAGGGTTACTATTGAGCTGCCAAAAGCCCCTGACATGGCCCATGTAACGACTACTTACTTAAATCAGTAAGTAGTAACCGGGACCAACGGCTTAATGTGCCTTCACGCACGGATCATCTTACTTTTATGGACAATCAGGTGATCAGCCTGTAATGTCTTAATCAAACTAGGGTTCACAAAGTGATTTTTGTGATATGTCCCCACCGGGATTCGAACCCGGGGCCTCCGGATCGTGAGGCCAACGCTCAACCACTGGACCACGGAGGCCCTTATTTCTTATTTATCATTATCATTATTTCTTTTTGTTCTTAAAGTTTAAATCAAACTAAAATTAAATTTTGTCCGCCAGGCAGGCTCCAGTATTTATATTAATAGAAAGTTATATAGAAAAAAACTTAAAAAAGAGCTTATTTCAGTTTTTTTTAAGGATAGTTGTTTGTTTTTAAGGACAGTGTTGTATTTATCAATTTATTAATGTTAACATTAATATACTATTTACAGAAATAATTGGACTGACGAATTTACATTACTTCAACAAAATCAATAAAATTGGCTCCTATTTTAGCAGACGCCTTCTTATTTCAAGTTATACCTGTCAATTTCTTATCCGCCGAAAATGGAAGGGACGGGTAATCGGTAGAAAATTTGCTGAAAACGTAAATTTTAAGCAGATACCTTTAAACAACCCACTCATAAAATAGAAAACATTATAACCCGACAGAATTAAGTTGATAGCACGCGTCAAGCGGGTTGAACACGGGTGGGTTAGTCGTTCATTTTTAAATTAATAGTTCTGTTAATTCGTCCTTTTCTTTTGTGGCTGATAAGAAAATGACAAGTATAACGTAAAATTAGGTGACGTCTGCAGGAATCAGAGCCAATATTTTCGTATACAATTTTATACAAACAACGAAATTTTGAAACATGTTTTCAATATCATATTGTTAAATTGTTATAGGTTTTATATTCATATATGCCTATACATTTTGTGTCTGTACTTATGTGCTAAAGCTTTTTGCTAAATATGCTTATATATGATGATGTTGTGCTTTTACTAATATATTAATTAATTATAAGTACGTATACTTATCATATATATTAATGGATATTTATAAATCTGTAAAAAAATATGTATTTTTGAAAAAAATATCGTTTTGAGAACACATGTTAAATACTAATAATACTAATAATATAGTATACTATTAAATACTAATAATATTATATATTCATATATTGCTTCAGATGTTTAGATATATAGAAATAATATTTTATATACATATTTAACATAAAAACATCGCTTTTTTCAAGAAACAAAAACGGTATCGTTAATAATGTTTTGACCAGCGAACGTTGTAATTTGTGATACATTTTTATTTAGCGTATATTAGGTATTTGTAAATAGAAGGAAAATATTTTATATTTACTTTTATACAGTTTTATAATATATACATATGACATATAATTTACGCACCATATAATTCCATCATAATATCATTATCTGCCAAAAAAGACTATAGGTACGACTAAGAAACAAGCTTAATATATAATATTAATAAATAATATATATATATTTTATATATAATGTGATTGCTTTTTGTATACATAATATCACAATTATATATACAAAAATGTAAGAGATATAAAAAATAAAAATTTTGAACAGAGTAAGACACGTAAGGTTATTAATAAATTCAGGGAATTCTTAGTCTTAAATATAAATTAATATTTATATCAAAATTTAACAAAATCACAGTAATATACAATGTGTCGCTACTGTTAGCGTTCTTAAATTTTGACAGTTCCCCAAACTATTTGAGCAAACATATTGTTTAGGTTATATTTATACACTATAACCCTTGGCGCAGCTAAACTGCAAAATCATAGAGTTACATTTATTCCGAAAGAAGACAACTTAGAAAAACTTATTTTCAATCAAAACTGTTTTTTCTAACTGATGGCTGCTTCTCTGTTTCGTAACTCATCCTTCAGACGTGATACACTCCACGTTGCTTCACATTTTATAGCAATTTATCACGAATTTTAGCTGGACAGTATGGAGAACTGTCAACATTTAGGAATATTCAACGGTGCTGCCACCTACATTTGATCTTCTAGTTTTTATTGTCATTGTTTTATTTAAATAATAATCATAAAATGATTACATTCCAAGAAAAATAATAAGTACCTACAAATATATATTATCTTTAAAGGTAATTAATTCTTTATAAAAGTTAAAAATGTTTTGAAACCACTTATTTTTTATGTATTTAAAAAAATAAAAAGTAAATTTAAAAATAATTCATAAAAAAACAAAAAATAATTCATACATATTTGTTTGTTTTTAATAATTAGTTACACTTCCACATCACTTTTTGTTTATTACTTTTTATATTTATTACTTATAATAAAAAATAAGTTACCACTTAATAATAAAATAAATAAACTTCTGTGTTGCCAGAGAAGCACAAAATATACAATTGAACACATTACCATATCAGCTTTAAATATATTATTTATTTTTAGTTGTCTACAAATATAAAAATAATTATAAGTGTAAATAATTCGCTTGCTCAAAAATGTATAAAAAAAGTATAAAAAAATGTATACAGGGTACCTTGTTAAGTAGTTACTGGATTTCGATTTACAAATAATAATTTGACGCTGTACAAATGTTTTCAAACTCGTATATTTAATAATAATATTTTTTGTAAAAAAAGGTATAAAGAATCCCAATTATAATTATTTTTTAAAGGACATGGTTACGACTGAATATTTAACAACTAATTGGGTAATTTTGAAAATTAATAATAATAACAAAAGCAACACTAACAAAAAAAAATATTTTTTTTTTTTGTGAAAACTAAACAGAAAAGTTCTCTTTGATATACGTTTTTGAAAATTTTTGTATACATTTATGTGTACTTATGCTTAATAACGTCGCCTTAATGTGAAAACCCTATGCGTTTTGTTTTAATCACATTTTCTTCAATAAAACCTTTAATTTTATTCAATTATTTTCACACCGGGTGAAACTTGAGACGACAGTTAGGGACTTTCCAGGCTACGTTCTCCAAAAACAATATAGATGGCGCTGTTCAGATTCAACGTGATAATTACTGTAATATATTCATTTAAACGGCATTTGCATTTTATTTGAAAAAAAACAGAAAACAAACGTGCGAGTTCGTCTATTTTCTATGCCTCGTGGCCAATTTGTTATATATTCATTTACGGCATTTGCATTTTATTTGAAAAAAAAAAAAATAAAAAATTAATGACATCTCGTATGACAGAAAAAAGATAAGCAAACACCACAGGTATACCACAATTACCTATTTCTGCATTGCTCGGGTACATAATTATTCAAAAAATCATGTCATTACAGAGGCATATTTAAAAATTATTTAGCTTGATATTTGGGATCAGATGTGGTATAGAATTATGTAGCTACCTATATTGCTTCTTTTTATTTTTATTACAATAATGGGTGGAAGATGTGTTGTACCAGGGGTCATCATTTATACCCAAAAACAAAGATAAAAGATATATATGTCTGTTATGCGAGAAATTAGAAGGATAAACGAAGGCAACTCTGTACAGCGCCATTTTTTTTTTGAGAACGTAACCTTGAAAGTCCCCCATTTTTGCCTAGATTGAAACTAGCGTGTCTAATGCGAGGTTTTGTTAACAAAAATCGCATACGAATGTGATTTTTCAAAAAGGCGTATGTGACGTTTTTACAAGTCGATGATAAGTACTTAAAATGTCATATTGTGAAACATTTAACTAACGAAATAATTCGAGTTATGGTGCCATTTCTGTTACCATTATCCTTTTAGTTTACTAGACGATGAAAAATACATATATTTTAAATGTATCCTAGTTATAAAATAAATATATCGTAAAGCGTTATTTTTTTGAAATATTTTGGTTAAAGTACTTAAATTTTTTATCTTATTTTAAGCGGTTTTTTCTTTGATATTTTTTTATTCGATTGTAAAAAAAAATGTGTAGCAAAGGTGCGATAATTTGTTTAAAAATGTGTAAATATTGTTGTAAATTGATTTTATTTGCTATAATTGTTTCAGAGCTCAGAATCATTGAATAACTTTTTTTAAGAAATGGTATCTATTGTGTGACCAGCTGTAAAAATATGATTCTGTCCAAACAATAAAAAATGTTCTAATATTTAAAAAATATTCCAATTCTTTTACTAAAGAAAAAAAAAACGTTTTTGAGATTATATTATAATAAAAACATTATTTTACGAATTTCATTATTATACTTAGTTCTAAGACTAGATTTTAAGTTATTTTAAGTGAAGTTTGTTTACTAGAATCGTTATTTTTTTTTCCAAATTGATTAAATCAATATTTTCCTAATTTTGAAGAGTTTGAATTTTTTTCAGTAGTTTTTTCGTTCAACTTTCTTTTTGAATAGATAAAAATAGGTTTATTACTAATTTTGCGCTTTTTTTAAATTTATTTTTTATTATTTATACTTTTACGTATACACGTTTACGACTTACGTTTTAAAATAGACACATCATCCACTGTAAATAAAAAAATGTATTTTTCTCGCCCTACAGTGAAAACCGCGTAAGCACCTTTTTGAAAAATCACATTTTGATGTTATTTTCATTAACAATACCTCGATTTTTTTCAATTAAGTCAATCCAGGTAAAAATGATGTTCATATTTTTTTTTTACCAGAATTGAAACTAGCGTTCTATTGCGAGGTTTTGTTAACAAAAATCACATTCGAATGTGAGTGATGCATTTTCGGAGGCCTGCGACCTAATCTATTGGGCTGGTTTTCCCTTCGCGGGTTGGAAGGTCGGACAGGCAGTCGTTTCTGTAAAAAACCGGCCCTGTCGAATCTTCAGGTTAGGTAAGCAGATCCTGTGGAAAACGGGATACTGCTACGGAGATGATGACATTAAAAAGTGATTTTTCAAAAAGGCGCTTATGTACGTTTAGTTCGCACTAAGGCAACGATAGCTTTGTATATAGCTAAGTGCGCGTTAAATAATATGCCAAGTTACCGCATAAGAGTTTAGTGGGGATCTTCCTTTTTTGGTTAATGTTTTCCTTTTTGTCTTTTATTTACGCTTAGTTCAAAAAAAGAGATAACTAGAAATTAAAAGATATTTAGAAAAAAAAATTATCCATCGTTATCGACACAAGCTAAAACTAGTTCTTATGTTGTAACTTTGTTTTAATTGTATGGTAAATGTATGGAATCCATGATTTTCTTTCTTGCCATAAAATAGACCTGTGCACATTATTAATTGTATAGAAAGTGCATGGATATCATACGTTTCCAGTATTTTTAAGGCACGTTTATCACAAAAAGCTTCAATTCTTTTTTTGAGTTCTGCACCTGTTTTTTTAAATATCACAATTTTATTTTGGCTGTTACGTTTAAGTTTTGTTTTAGATAGCTACCTATTTTTTTAATGTGTTTTCAAGCTTTTTGACAGAAGTGACAAGAATCAGGTTGAGATTGTTATTTTTTAAGTACATGTGTATTTTTTTGAAAAAAAAAAATATTTTTTTTTCGTAAGATGTAATCTTGAATGTAACAGCTAAAATGTAAGAGCGCGGCTGTGTACATCGTTTTCCACGGGGCTCGACTAACGTTCCTTAACGCCTGAGACTGGTCTCGGAACTGCACTGCATCGGGTCTCGCTTCACTCAATACCCTGGTGGCGGGCGGTGCGCTTGGCAATTCGTTTTTCCAGACAAAAAAAAAGCAAAATTTTTTGTTCATATAGAGAATTTTTAATTTAAAAATATATTGGTTTTTACCGCACTTAAATTTGACGCATTCAGCGAATTGACACAATTATTTCTTTATATATTTTTTGTGCAGACAATTTCGTTTACATAAAGATGAGGTCCCAGTTTGAAAAAAAATAAAAAAAACAAAATTTAAAATAGTAATTAGCAAATCATGCGACAAACGAATTGCGAAGCGCAGAAAAGACACGAGGCGGGACGAAGACAGCAAAATTTTTTTTTTTTCTAAAAAAAAATTTCGTCACCCCGCCTCTCAGCCTCTAGGAACGACGACACACGGCTCGCGCTCACTTGTCGCTCGTTTGCAGGTCGCCGAGCCGCCAGTGGGGAACGGGCACGGGAGGTAGTGACGTCATAGACGCCATATTGTGACGTCATAGACGCCATATTGTGACGCCACCGGCCCCCGCCTTCACCGTGTGTCGGCGTTCCACGCATCAACTTACGGACCTCACTAGAGTACTGTTTCAACGGTTATTAGAACATTTTTCACTTTGTTTTTTTTTGGGGAGGCTGTATGTCGGGTGTGGTGGTGATTAAAAAAAAATTGGGAAAGAACGCCGTAATTTGAACATTGTCAAGTTGTTTTTAAGGAATGTTACACCACAGCACAGTCGACTTATGGCATTAAGGTAACCCTGTTATTTATAGCGGAATTTTATTTTTTCAAAACATGTTAAAAAGAAAATATTTTTTTTCAAAAACATGGGAATGTAAAATACCAGACTATATGGATTTTTGTCCCTTGCCTTTACCAAATGGGATAAATTCGAAAAAAAAAAAATATAGAAATCCGCTGTAAGTAAGAATTACCTTTAACTGTTTTTATAAATAAAATAATACGGTCGATTTTGGCTCGCTTTTTTTTAATAATACATTATGACAGATGGGTGGCATGCGATGTTTAAAAACGCTTTCAATAAAGCACACATATGTACGCTTTGTAAATACGATTCGGAGTTTCTGAAAAAAAAAAATGTAAATAGAATATGTGACTAAAGATTTTTCGAAAAATTAATTAAAAAAATTACTAAAAATACCGCTGTGTGAAATTGTTGAAAAAAGAAAATGTGTATAAAATGATTACACTAGGAATATTCAAATATAGCAACACCGCATCTTATAGCAATAAATAATTATAATAGGTATAGTTCACTTAGATTAGGTAGATATTTAAATAGAGACTGAAATTAACTTCTTTTTTTAATTTTGGAGCCAAAATCGCCCCGGCCATGGCGGATACAGGTGCGAGAATGCTAGTTACTAAAAAAAAAAGGTTTTTTTACACCGGGACTATCTCTGGTAGATGGAAAGATGATAATATACAAACGATGAAAAAAACTGCCCATTTTTTTTAAAGTGTCTCCATACATATTTTCGATGGAGCATTAAAAAGAATCAAAAGTGTTGGCTGCAAATTAGCGCCTTATAAACCATTTGATACGATCGATAAACGCTTAAACTTCTATCGTTTTATCGCTCAAATAAAAAAAATCTCCATCGAAATTACGTATAGGGAAAGTCATTCTAATACTCTTCTATAAACGATGAATGATATATTTTCATTGCATTAGTTTCGTTATAGGATGTTGCATTTACATTAATATTTTCTCGTTTGAATATTGTTAAAATGGGAAATTTTATCAGTAATATACAATACTTTCTCTTGATAAATGCGAGTCCCTGCCAAGTAGTTAAATTTTGCGGCAAATCACTGGATAAATTTACATGTATGATTATATTTAAAAGAACCGTTAAGCAAAGCAAAGGCTTGAAAGCGGTTGAGATATCAGCACACCCCGGATACTCCATACAAAAATCTCATTACAATGTGCAGTCTTACGCGTAAGTGCGAGCGATACAGTCCGCGCGCTCCACACTTACTCCTTAGCGGCTTACAGCCATTTAAGACTAAAGTAAGAGGGTTTTTGAAACGTACGTAGAGAGTAGATTGAATGATTCTTCAGTTTTTCTTTATATTGATATTACTGGTATAATTTTCCATACATCTTTTTTAGGTGGCGAATATGAAAACGGTCAAAATATGGTATTGAAAAATGACTATTTTTTTGATTTGACGCCCATACAAGATATATTGTTGAATGAGATTTCTTGTTTTTTTTTTTTTAATAGGAATAAATGCACTTCTTTGCAATGTACAAAATACTAATAAGTATTAAAAATTAAAAGGGTTCTGTACATTGCAAAGAATTTGAGTCGAATTATCAACTGGTCTTTTAATTATCGATCCAAAGTATAACTACCTTATATAGTTGGAAACAATATGAGGTTAACATGCCTTCCGAAGCACGAAATATTATTTTCGGAAAATTAGGAGATTTCAGCCAGCAATGTTCTAACTAACCAAATTTACGGACAGTCTCACAGTGATTGTTCCATTTGGCATGCCCTCACTGGGAATCGAACCTAGGACGTCTGGATCGTGAAGTCCAAGGCTCTAAAAGCTAGACCACAGAGGTCGATAAAAACATCCATCATATTTTTTTCCATACATTCTTTTTTTCCATACATTCTTTTTTCTGTGTGTACAATATACTATATTGCTGTTATGTGAGTTATATTTTAGAACGATAATGAAAAGAACAATGAGCATTGACGTCTGTCCAGATTATTATTATATTTGTTTCTGACAGACCCTGTATATGAATAAGATATTTTTTTACGCGAATTTTCTTAATTACGACAACTTCTTATGAATATTGTGACGTTAGGTAGGTAGTCCTTTTGATGACGTAAGCGCGATTGTTGAGAACAAAAATATAAAAATACATAAAAAACCAAAAATGGTGTCTGTATGTAACAGGAGTGGATCCAGCTTTTATATCCGGGGGGGGGGGGGGGGTCCACCAGTACGGCTAACATGCGTAACGTGATTTAGTCACGGCCATTTTATCGATTCTGACGATATAATTATGTCGATTGGTGCTAATATGTGAACACAAAGTCATGTCGAAATGCGAACAAAATCACGTGGCACGCATGTTAGGGAAAAAAAACAAACTTATCGAGTTCGACAAAATTTGTTGAAGCGGTCGATAATTTTATCGCGTCGCGCATGTTAGCCCTGCAGGGCGTAGACAACCCACGTATAGAATTAGATAAAATTTTAGTGGTCCACCCATGACCCAAACCGTCGCTGGGGGTCATTAAACAGCCCCCCCAGGATCCGCCCATGATATGTAAGGGGTCTTTTAGACCAATTATGAATGAACAGCCTGGCCTTATCGTATCGTAACTTCAAAGGTCACGGGTGGTTACCATGGTTACTCTCCACCAACTCGCTCGGGATCGCGGTGACCATGGTTACGCCCCGCCGATCTGATAGGCAAACGGGATCCACATTCCCGCATTTTCGGAGTCATGCGACCTAACCTGTATTGGGCTGGTTTTCCCTTCGCGGGTTGGAAGTTCAGACAGGCAGTCGCTTCTGTAAAAAACCGGCCCTGTAAAATCTTCAGGTTAGTAACCGGACCCTGTGAAAAACGGGATGATGCTAGGGGGACGATGATCTGCGTAGATAGCTACGACTATTGGAAGAAGTCGTTAAAAGTCGATAAGGTTGTTTTGCCGAGGGCGCTGGAGTTTAAAGCGAATGGAAATCGCTTTCGCCATACAGACTTTGGAGATAGATACTGGTGACGATTCTGGCGGACAATATTTAATTTTATTTCAGTTTGGCAGTTTCAATACGTCCCTATTTATTTATACATTTATTGTTCTTCTTCTATAGTGTGGGTTGTGAGGTGGATTACCAACCCCATCAACCCTTGTGTCAGGGTTACTAATGAACCGCCAAAGGCCCCTGACATGGCTCATGTAACATTTATTGTTACAAACATTATTAATATGACGTCGTTCAACGCCGAGAGGGCTTCCCCCTTTCGTATGACGTGGAATTCGGTCGTGTACTAGATTCAAGATCGTGTACGTCCCACTGCCGGGCACGGGCCTCCCCTCAATCAACCGGAGGGGGTATGGAGCATACTCCCAAACAAAAAAAAAAGGCTGAAGACAGATTTAAACTGACGAAAAATATCTTCATTTTAACGTATTAAGTCAGACATTTTATTGCCTTTTTCTACGCGTCTAATGTCAATAGGCCCGCCTCCTGTACGGTCATGAGCAATATCATGTACCAACTTTAGAACCCTGTCGCACTATTATATTTGACATTTAATGAGACTTACGGTTTAATTTGTCAAAAAAGTTAATGTGACATGGTATCAAAGTGTATATTAGTACTCGTGACCGTACCACACTAAGCAGGTTATTTCTATCTGAAACACTTATTTTTAAAGCTGTCAATCTATAATATAATTAAGTATGTCCTCTGGAATCGCCATAGATAAGGTCCGGTGTTTGCGAATTGTAAGTTTTATTAAGATTTTTAATTTTAAAGCTAGCATAGTAGTTGTTAAAGTTACGTTCGTTTATAGAAGTAAGATTGTATATAGTTATGTACATTTAGAGGAGAATAAAAGAGATTTCGGTTTTTTAAGTTCCGTTGCTAGCGTTCTTGGGGCACCTGTTAAACTGAAATGTTTACTATGCGTTTCAGAATGTAATCCGCTTCCTCGCTGTTTGGTTAGTTAAGGACTTGTATGTTCATGCTAGACCATATTTTGGATATTTAGCTGGGTTTAATTGACCCTAAAACTGCATATTTGACAACCATAAAAATGAATTAAACGTAAGGTTGGAACAGTATGTTTTTCACAAAATGGTTCATGTTATGTCGGCTATATTGGTCCCTCATCTAAAATTGTTGGAAATATAATAAATTTGATTTTTACCATACAAAGTTTTGCTATTCCATTGATAAATAATTTAATCTTGAAAAATCATGCCTAAATAAACATTACTGAATAAAGTGTTCAAAATTTGATTTTTCCATACGAAATTTTGATATTCCTTTAAAATAAAATGTTGTAAGATTTCCCCGTATTGAAACAATTTTGGGCTCAAAATATCTCGAAATTGGTCTTTTTGGATGTGCAGTTTCTCTAGCCTCCTGAAGTCTACTTGTCCTAAATATAAGACGAAGGAGGCACAAACCAACAGTATGTATAACCTAGTTCAATGTATTTATATTATAGTATAAAATATCTGTATATCTAGGTGTTGACGAGTCGTTTTGCTAACGCCACTTCACGCGTTATTGTAGATATGTAATTGAAAACAGCATCTGGTCAGTGTTACAAGTCCAAGTGACTTGTATCTGCCCACCCTGATAGGGAGTACGGGCGTCTGTAATCCGAAGTTAATTCATTTATATATCTACCAGTCCTTATATGGGTTACGTATCGCGCGACGCGACTAAATGGAACGTACTTTTATCGACTTAAGATATATTTGCTGTATCTGTTAGTTGAAGTATTTATCGCGTGTAGTATTTATCGCAACGCGCGCGATGTCGTAACACATATAGCGGGATCTGCTACCTTACAAATATAGTATATAGGCAGTGATGTGTCGTTCGTGATAATGTTCCCACTGTGGTAAAAGGCACAAAAGTTAAGTAAAAAAACCATTATTATTAACCTTACCTAGCCTTTAGGCGGGTAGGACCAGAGTACAAGAAAGAAAAATTTGAAAGAAGCAGCCAGTGCCCTCAATAAAGAGTTTTTACTACAGAAAAATACACAACAGGACTCTAACACCAGTTAAGAAGAGACAGGAAAATTCTCACTTTGGGAATGTTCTCGGGAACGGCATATGCATATAAAATGCCTTGAAAAACTAAGTATTGGCGCGGTAAAGTGACTCTATCACCAGCGTACTAAATTGGCCAGGTTTCTTAATGAAAATGTGATATGTTCGGATCAGGTGTAAAGAGGTTGTATAACTCGTTGTATATGTGTATACGTAAAAGTTGAACTTCAGTTCGTTAGGCACCCCTTAAGGAGACAGAGACTAGGTTTATAAAGACATTTAACTGATCAATACGTTAAAATCGATGGTTTATCGCAAAGAAGCAAGTCATTTTATCGATTTTAGTATTTATTATTGACGGTATTTCGAAAATTTGTAACGAAAAATACAACATTTTCTAGATACCCTCAATTGTAGGTACCTACATATTTTGAATTAATGTGGTATCAATGTAACAGTTTCGATAAAATGCTAATTAAATTGATTTTTTTTAAATAAGTTTCTGTCTTCCCCCTTTGTAACTTAGTCGTCATGTTGGAGAGAGTTTGGAAAAGTAATTATTGGCCTAAGGGAATACTTTGCGATTGGCGCCCAAAAAGGGGCCACTTGTGACCAGAGTCGAGATGGGATTAGAGATATTTTGTCTAATAAATAAACAATAAGACTGTTGAAAGGTTTATTTCTTATTTTATTTTTTAATTTATAGCGACATCAGAATAAAGCATAAGCTTACGACTAATCGACTAAATACGATATCCTAATTAGGGTAGTTAGAGATACATCCATAGCAGGATGCAAAATGTACCCACACCTAACCGAACGATATAAAAACACAAAAAAAAACATCACGTCTGTCAGAGGCAGGCAGTAAACTCCGGAAAAAAAAAGAAAAAGAAAGTTTCTGTCCAATTTTGAAATATTCACATTGTAAGTTGCATTGATAGTTTTTGATGAGAGTGGAGGAAGCGAAGGTGGTGTGTCAAGATCAGTGATGTGCCCACTTTGGGAATATTCCCCGCGATAAAAAGGCGCAAAACTTTGCAAAAATAGCTTTATTACCTAACCTTTAGGCAGATAAGGCCAGAGTACAAGAAAGAACAGTTTGAAAGAGAAAAGCAGCTAGTGTCCTTATGATAAGAGTTTTTACAACGGTAACATTCCCACTTTGGGAACATTTTCGGGAACGGCGCATCACTGATCAGGATCCTAGTAAGTGGAATTGCAGAACAAATAGTCTGTAAAAGCCATTGTACGGTCACGAGCATTAATATGTATACAATTTGGTACCATGTCACATTACCATTTTTACAAATTGAACTGTAAGTCTCACTTAATGTCAAATATGTTAGTGCGACAGAGTCCTAAAGTGGGTACATTATATTGCTCATGACTGTACAATGACAAAAGTCCATCCTAACAATATACACAAATAAACTCGCGCCTCCCCACTGGGGTAAGCAGTGACTATGGAATTCTGCCTACCTCAATAGAATATAGGCGTGAACTTACGTATGTATGCAAGTTGCAATGGTCGGTCATTGACCTCACAACTCACATGGTATAAAAAGTTGCAGTATACAAGGTATAAGAAAACCAGTTATACTCAAAAGTGACAGCTCACATTTCAAGGTTAGCCCACTTAGCCCAGCTGACGTCATCGCACCCTACGTTGCCATTTCGTAAAACAAATTACCCACGACCAATGATTTTACTTTGAAATTTTAGCAAAATATTCACTTAAAGTTTGAATTATTTTTATATAATGTGACAAGCATAGTAATTAAAAACATTAGTCAGTAATTCACTTAATATTCAGTAATAAAATTTACGTCCTTGGAATGTTGGAGATACCAATTTAATGGTAACACTGGCGGCAGCAATGGCGGCTTTTCATAGGATTGAGCATACCTGGTTTTCTTATACCATGGCAGTATACAAACCTTTCAACTGTCCATATGACTTTACGCGACAGAATCCACGATGCGATAGCGTGCGGGCGCTCTCTCGCTCTAACAAATAACGGTTCTGAGGAACAGAAAAGGATAGTGCTATGTGATTCAACCATTAAAAGACGTCATAAATCTTCATTTTCCGCTGAGCGGAGTAAAGATAGGCTAATAACATAAGCTTATTGTTTATTTATTATAAAATTACCGCCTTACCAATAAAACATAACCATGTTTGAGGTTTTCGCTTTTAATATCACAATTAAAACACAAAATGGTGCTAATTCCAGCTACACACCATCTAAGTTTATTATAAGTTATACCTGTCTTTTTCTGATCCGCCGAAAAGGAAAGGGAGACACGTCAATTTTCGGCAGAAATTTAAAAACCCAAAATTTACATAGGTCAGTAACCCGACAGAATTAAGTTGACAGTACACGTCAAACGGGTTCCATACCAGCGAGATACCTATTTGAATCGCCCGGGTTATTCATTCATTCACTTTAAAATTAACCGCTGTCAATCACCTGTCCCTTTCCTTTTCGGCGGATAAGAAAATGACGGGTGTAACTTTAAATAAAATGAGGATGTGTCAGCAGGAATTAAGGCCAACGCCGGGTTCTTCCCTGATTTTAACGCGGTAAAAACCCAGTATTACGTGTTTTAATTTAAAAAAATAAAGGTGAACGTGTGTATTTCACAGCAAAGCTGCTTACATTTGAGCCACCAAAGACCCCTGACATGGCTTATGTAACAATAGTAAACCAGGGTGATGAGATCGGTTATTGGACTCACAACCCACATGAGAGAAAAAGAGATAGAATTATTCGATTTAAATTGTTGTGTCACACACCACTTGTTTATTTTTTATTGCTAAGGCGATTCATCTCTTACCAATTCCACTTTGGTGCAAAAAGGGCCTAAATTTGAAAATATAAATTAAATGGTTTATCGTATAGGAATGCGTTTTATATAATTTGGCGAGTGTGCGGGCAGTAATAAATCGCAGTCTTGTCTAATATACTATTTAATGAAATGCCTAGCCCGTTTACTAAATGCCGGGTAAACATTAGACTAGGTATTCAGGTGTTTCATTGATAAGTGCATTGGGTTTGTTGACAACTAAACTATTTCAAAACAGCAAAGTTAACTATACACAAGCATTTCACTTTAATCAAACTATCGATCGCATACTATTAGCCGCGTCTCTCACGGGGTTATTTTAGTATCCTAGTAGTAAGCGAGGGTGTATGGAAATGTATGAGCGGTGGCGCAAAAAAAAAAAACCGATTAGTAATTTGAATTTAATACCCGTATTCTAAGATGTAATTTCGACTCTTCCTATACTCGACTCTGCTTCAGCTGAGCATTTTGGTATTTTAAGTTGTCATTTACTCCTCGACTTGAGGACTTTTAGACACTGGAATCGAACATATGCTGTCAACAAAATAATACGAAATTAATGACGTCATGTCATACTAGAGTAAATTCCAGTTGAAGGTTGAGGCGAGCGATTTTTGAGCTGAGCTGGAAGAGGTCGCCTCAACTGTAGACGGAGTCAAATAATGTTCAAGTGAACATCTTCGAATACGGGGCCAGGCCCCAAGAAATTTGAATATCCCCGTGTTAGACCACGGTTAGTCGGGAAGATTTTTCTTCTTTTACTATAGACTAAATGTCGACCTTTTTTGCAACGAATAGAGAGAAAGAAGACGAAAAATTTACGGTTACATGGTTTAAAATTGATTGTCTTTGTAACTTTTCTGTATAAGGGTTGGCTCATGGCAGTACCTCGTAGCACCTTCCTATGCTTCTATTTTTTTCTGTTACTCGGAACCGGCAACCGTACGCGGCACAATCGGCGAGGCGATAGCGTGCGGTCGCTCTCTCGCTCTAACAAATAAAGTTTCTGCTTAACAGAAAAGGATAAAGCATAGGAAAGTGCGAAGAGCTGCTGACAGGTGAGGTTCAACCCCATAGATTTACTACTACCGTAGATTGAACATCAGCGCTCGAAAAGTTGTATTCAAAGTTACTGTTAATATAGCGACGTTGACAGTACTTTACCTCAGTGCGCGATTAGGCGCCGAACTGGCAACACGGGGAAGTGCATCGTAAAAACTTGGAAAATAGAAGCTCAAAGCGAAAAAAGAAGGATGGAACATCATATTTCTAATAAGTAATGACATTATGTATAAAAATTTTGATTTTCGCAGTAAAATTCTCAAAAATTATATTTTTAGTTTTAAATACACTAGAATAAGGACTGGTCAATCAGAGTCGCAGTATAACCCGCCCGTGTTACGAAGCACCACGCGCTAATATACATAATAAGACTATGCGTACTTTCTTAATTTGACACGATTTTATTGAATGTATATACCGCTGTGTACGAATATATAGCTAAACAAGCGCCATGTTTTCGCCGCATTTTTGTATCAAACGCTGTATCTACGGTAGTGGTAAATCAATGTTCAATCCTTAAGAGTGAGAGTTAGGAACACAAAATATTATTGCATTTCATAGATTATAGTGATTGAAGCTTCATTTCTTAACTGGCTAAACTTATAAAATTATTGTTACGACGCTTGCCTCGGGGATTTGGTGACCATTGTTATGTTTCTTGTCTACAACATTTTAAGCTGGTAATATTTGTAGGTTTCGTTGTAGGAAGTATTCTAAAGGAGGTATTCTAAATTGGCTACATGGCCATGTCGCCAAAGCTAAATATTTTTTTTTTAAATTGGCTATTTGACAGTTGTGACAATAAAATATGAAATATGACGGATATGGTAGTTAATCATTTTACGATAATTACCCAATAGTGTTCTTTATTAAGATCATTTTTTAAATATGTTATTTTTACAAAATAAGAATTCGATTTGCAATTGTGTATTACAAGACCGGAAACACGGGCGGCCATTTTTGAGCTTCGTGTGACGTCACATTGCACATATCCAAAGACCAATGGTCTTTGCACATATCACAAAATGAACGAACTATCTGTCAGGTTTCAAAATAAAGTTTGTCAGTTTCTTTGTTTATTGAAATGTGACGTCACTGGGCGAAAAGTCACGTGACCAACCGTTTTCGCGCTTTGGACCTAGTAAAGAAAAATACGTTGTTTTCTATTGTGTAAAGGTTTTTTGACAAAATAAAATATTTCAGGAGGTATAAAATAAGCGTTTGTGTTAAAAAAAAATACTTATCCGAAAACTGTCAACTAGCCAATTATTTACCCAATTTCAGAATTTTTTCACTGATAACTGGTAGCGAGTATACAGGTAGTGTTCAATGCTACACCTTTGAACATACCTGGTCTTCTTATACCATGGAGCATACCTTGTTTTATTGTACCATGAGATTCTCATAAGGTTTTTTATCGTTGACAGAAGCAGTGACAATGGTCAACAAACCAACATAATGTAACCCAGCCAGTCATTAATATTGTTCGAGTGAATTTTCGTAAACTACAAATTATTATGTAAAAAGAAAAATGTTTAAAAAAAATAAAAATCCAAAAATGAATAAATTTTTAAAAAATATCTAAGAAAATACTTTTTGTAGGTTGTATCTGTTCACATCCTTTGCCGTTTGTTGTTTGTCCTTTGCCTTGAGCTGAGAAAAAAGAAAATGTTAGCAGTAACAAAAACATAATCGGCTGAATTTTTTATTCGTCCCACTGCTGGGGCACAGGCGTCCCGTCGATTAAATGATGGGACGGAGCCCGGAGCATACCCCACCACGCTGCTCCACTGCGAAGTGTCTGGTCTGGTGGTCAAAAGTATGTTTTTTTATTAATTTATCTTAAGTGCAGTTTTCTTGGCTCAATCATTATAGACGGCGATACGGCTCACCTATCACGTTGGTCTAACAGAAAGCTCGGTGAGGTGTGGGTACTTAGTTCATCTTGCGGTGGATGTACCTCTGACTACCCCAATTGGGATTGTATTCGTGAGCTTGCTTACGTTATCTTTTTAAATTTCTGAGCACAACTATAAGCCATAAATGAACATTGGCGCCGATTTCTACAGACACCTAATTTTATTTTAAATTATACCCGTCATTTTCTTATCCGCCGAAAAGGAAAGGGACACATGATTGACAGCTCTTAATTTTAGGAAGAATGAGTAAATGAATGAATAACCCGGGCGAATCAAAAAGATATCTCACTGGTATGGAATCCGTTTGACGTGCTCTACCGGGTTATTGGCCGAAGTAAAATTTTTAGACTGTAGTTTTAGATTTTTGCTTTAAATTGACGTGTGTTCCATACATTTTATGCTTGACGATTACCCGTCCCTTTTCGGCGGATAAAAAAATGACAAATATAACTAAAAATAAAATTAGATGGCGTCTGCAGGAATTAGCACCAATAACTTAATATAGCTTAGTGTAAATAATATGCCCCTCCATTTTCCAAGTTTATTTTTCTTTTTAAACATGTATTCAAACAAGGCAAAGGATTACCCGTTTCCCTTCCAGCTGTTAATTTCGGTTGTCGCACTTCCTTATGTAAATCAGTAATAAAAAGTAGGGGAAGGCTGGGCAAAGTGAATACCCCGGGCAAAGCGAATACTCCCCACTACTCCTAAAATATTAGATGTTAATTCAACACACCACTACTGTTACGTCGGGCCATCTTGGATTAATACGCGGCAAACATCGAAGCGAGAGGCCGCGTCGGGTCCCGTCCGCGGAGTGGAGATTTGTGTTTTCGTGAATAAAAGATTGATTTTACGCGGTAAGTACATTGATTAATTCTCCTATATTACTAGTTCTTGATTCTTAGAAATGTCTTAATTCAGTAGCATACCAAAGTAGGCTTCTATGGTATATTTAATAGAAAGTCAGAATTATTAGTTTTTGCATGAAATGTGCTAACCTCAAAATTTACCTAGTGGGGCAAAGTGAGTAGGGCAAAGTGGATACCATATCCACTGATGACTTATTATCTAAAAAGGTCTTTTACTTGTTTCAGATGATGAATAAATATAAAAAAACTATATTCACCGAAGATTAGGAAAATATATATAAAAGAAGACGGTAAACCAATTGAAAAATTGGATTCGATGTGACATTTCTCAACAATGGTGTCACGAAAATTGTTCTGCTTTTGATGGCACTTAAGGGTATACCTGTGACAATTGCCAATCTTAATTTTATAATTTTATGGTCAATAAAAGTTATTTGTTTCAGTTTATCAAAGTTAATTTCTATATTTTCAGAGTCTGATTATGGGTATTCACTTTGCCCAAGTACTGTATCCGCTTTACCCGGGGTACCGGGCAAAGCGAATACAATCGTACTTTTTTTTATTTTAACTGCAGTTGATTATTGTTTAAATATTCTTGGTTACTGATGTTCGTATTTGTAAGAGCAATAAATAAAGACTGATTTGTGATAATTATTTTGTTTTTGTATTGTAAACCTTTTCTGCTATAACCTTAAATACCTTAAGGTATCCACTATGCCCGGCCTTCCCCTAATCGTTGCATGGAACTCGCATACCGCGCGATAATCAACCAAGACTATTGGCTTTACACATTGTTTACGCGGTTATTATCATAATTAAAACATAATAACGGGTTCTTATCGCGTTTAAATCAGGGATATGAGGCTCCCGATATGTCGACACTGTTTCAAGTGCCATGGTCACGGGATGACGAAATATCGGGAGTCTCATATCCCTGATTTAAACGCGGTAAGAACCCGTTATTATGTGTTTTAATTATTGGCGACAAATAAATCGTTTTTATTAGTTCAGATCGCACCGCGTATGTTGGCGTCACACTACGGCTACAGGGTCAAATCGCATCGCGAGCGGTATGCTGGCTTCATGCTAAGTCTAGCCATCTAATCTCACACTGAAGCGAGAATTAAACTTTATTGCAGTTTCATTCACGAATTTTCTCTCGAATCAATTTTCGATGAAAATGAAACATTTTGATTAATCTCCCATACATTTTTAATAGAGCTCAATTTGAAAGAAAAATCGTGTTTGGACTGTAAAGTTATAATATGTTCCAAAGCTTTTAGAAAGATGCAAAATACTTACGTCGCAATTACTTTATCAGTCAATAGTGCGGCGGCCATTTATGTAATTATATACTTTCTAAAACCATCAAAGTGTACTATACGTTTTCCAAAGATGTATGTTCGCTCTCAAGTATATTTTTTTAGAAAAAACCACGGAAGGATTGCTGTGCACTTGTGTATATGTCACCGTAAAATTGTAAATAACGTTAGATTATAATCTATCTCGCGAGATTGTGAACTGTCGAAAAATTGTGAAACGTAATATACTGCTTACAATTTAACGTATTATTATTCGTCAGATTATAATCTATCGAAGTAAAACTGTTAAATCACAATCTTACAATTGTCAAATTGTCAACTGTCCGACGGCTGTCCCTGATTGGTCGGCCTTACAGTAGACCGTTCTGTGTCCATAGAGTTAGGAATAAAACACAGGTGTCAGTCAAATAAAATAAATGCTCTTCAAGATTGTGAAATCAAGTACGTATTTATTAATTATTTAGTAAAGTAATCAATAATTCTGACATCACATGGTAAGAAAAAATGTATCAAAATTAAAAAATCTGAAACGTATCATTCAGTATACTTTTCGTGTGTAAGATAAACATGCTGGCGGCATAGGGGTGGCCCAAGGGCCACCCCCGCCGCACCCTAACCTACTGTTATGCCTTGTAAAAATTATGACAAAACACTATTATTCTAAAAAAGAATTATGGATATCTATTTATTAATCCCAAAAATAAGTTATACCTAACAAACCAGTATTCCTAGATGTTATTATGGGAAAGTAAAACTATTATGCTAAAAAAGGTTATGCAAAAAGGATTATGATAATTAAAATTATGACAAAAACATTTATGCATTTTAAGAGAATCCCAAATTAACATTATGCTCACTCTAATAGTTTTGTAACTCTATGGTATAGCACGCGAGGTGCGTTTCGTATCACAATTTGACGGTTTCACTTCGATAAATTATAATCTACCGAAAAATAATACGTTAAATTGTAAGCGATATGATACGATTCATAATTATTCGACAGTTCACAATCTCGCGAGATTCAAATCGATATATTATGATCTAACGTTATTTACAATTTTACGGTGACATATATAGTTCGTAATCGTGATAAAGCGTTCTTTCTGGAGATATTTGAGTTTTCTTTTACACCTACTTGCCATTTACAGAATCGTCGACCTACGCCAGAAATCTTGCATTTATCTACCAACTTGCTCGTAAGGGTTCCCCCTAAAACATGATCCAAGACTGTTGGTAATCACCTAAAAGACCGTTTCAAATATTAAACAAAAAAGTCATTTATATTACTGCCTGTTCTTAAAACCGAAGTTTGCTCATGAACACAGAACTTTAGACTAAGTTTAGGTTAAGTTACCGTGATTGGTCTGTTCGACTGACGTGGAGAAGAGCGGATTTGACCAATCACAGCGTTCGAGAGAGCGAGAAACGAAGACGCTCTGTCACTCTCTCCCTCACGGTGATTGGTCGATTTCTGCGCATCTGCGATCCTCTCCGCCCAGCTCCGCGTCAATGGAAACGCAGCCTAATACAGTTACAGTGAAAGCCACGTAGCGAAAAATCCTATTCTGAAATAATTTCAACAAAATTACAATAAGGGACTTTCCAGGCTACGTTTCCCAAACACATAAGAACATATGAACCTTAGGTGTAAACAAACAATAAAAAAATATATTTAAAAAAAAAAAGAAAAATCATTTATTTCGGGTGTTTTCCCATAGTAATTGTTAGTAACAAAAGTCTTATATCTATGTTAGTAAAAAAAAATTACAATTAATTAATCGATTAAATAATTATATAGTTTAGTGTCTTTGGCAAGTTGGACGCGGGTCCAGTGCTGCATAAGCATAATAGCACTGTCCACGTCCAGCCTTGCCGCGACAGTCTGCAATAGGCTGTTGGAGCTGCTCCTCACCCGATGGATCAGGGATGCGATGCGCTTTCTAATTATAGCTTTTTATTTAATTTTCACACATCATTCATCATCTCGCAGAACTCGCGACACACACCTCCGCTCACTCATAAACAGATCACACTCTGGTGCTGATGGAAGGAGTGCATTAAGCATGTGCACGGCACGGAGGAGCGGCGAGTGTGTGCGCGCCTAATAACCTAGGTAGTATTCATTGTTTATTCTATGGTAGTAGGAAGGTAGAAAAATGATTGTGGATTTGTGGGTAGTCCGCAAATATAGAAGGGTGTAGGCACCGTAGTTTAGTTCCTATCCGTTACCTAGATGGCGTGTAAAACGTATATAATTTAGTTTTTTTCATTTACTTACCATTATTTCAGAGGCTGCATTTTATTTGTGCCGCAAGAGGTAAAATCATAACTCAATATCATTTCTAGATTTGAGCAAAAAAAAAAAAAAAAATAGCGTAAATCCACCGCAGGCCTCGTCAAAAAGGAACTAAAAACAAGAACAAACCATAAATCCACAAATGTTTCCGTCAAAATACAAACCATAATGTATTTTCTTTCAATTATTGATTAAAATATACATTCCCATACAAAGCGTATCTACAAGTTTCTGTATTTTTGTTACAAATAAATGAATAAATAAATGAATGAATAAATAATTACAAAACTTTTTGTACTTATATGTAGTTTCTAGTAATAAAAGGAACATTTAAAGAAAATAGGAAGGGTTTATAATGTTTTTTATTGTTTGTAGGTTTTCTAGACCTTTAGTGGCAAAAAGGTGTAGAGCTCATTTACCTTAGTTTATCCATGACAAAAATAATAATTTCGATCACCGAATGGTGTAGCTACACTTACGCCATCTATTAAAACGGAACGCATATAGCTCTCGACATAGGTGGAAGGATAATCTAAAGGCAAAAAAGGATAGTCGCATTATTCTTCCAAGATGTACCAGGAACGCATAATCTTGTAGGAGTTAACAAAGAACACAGGACTATTAGACACTACACGTCTCACACTTGGCTGTTGTCTCGTTCGATATGGACGATAAGGACAGAGATATAGGACAATGACAGTTGCTAAGGAAACTAGCGACATCTGTGAATGTATAATTAACCGAAAAGCCATATAGTGTAAGTACCCCTGTGATTTAAGAGATATTTAAGCAGACAATCTATAGATGGCGCTGTGTGTCACACAAAATTTCTGCAGTTATAAATCCATTCGGCCAATAATATTTTTTGCTAACAGCCGGAACCAACGGCTTAACATGCCTTCCGAAGCACGGAATCATCTTACTTTTTCCGACAATTAGGCGATTCAAGACTGAAATATCCTTACCAAATAGTATAGTCTAACTTAAGTTACATGTAAAAGTGTTTTTGTCTGTTGGCAAACCTAATAAATAAATAAATAAATAAATAAAGTGATTTCGACATTGTCCTCATCGGGAGTCGAACCCGGACATCCAGAACGTGAGTGCAACGCTCTAACCACTAGACCACAGAGGCTGACATAATTCATTCTTTTTTTTATTTCTAAAATCCAGTGTGAAAGGAAAAACAGTGTCATGTAAAAGTTATATTTTTTTTAACAGAATGTAACATACTCATAAATACTACACACAATCATTATACATGGAATGTTACGAATATAATAAAATTGACCAAAAATAAATTGTCGATACTTTCTGCACATACTTACATAATGTAACGTTTGGATAAAATGTTATTTTAATAAAATATACACGTCATAGGTCATATTTTCTTTTTTGTGCTAAAGTAATTTGGCGCCAATAACTGTTTTTTTCTTTTTACCGTTTTAAATACCGGTTGATACAGATTTTACGAAGCAATTTTAAAATTGTTCTTATAATTCATCCATAGGATAGGCAAAGGTACTAAGCCATACATGCTCATAATAATAATAAAAACACTTTATTGCACACAAATTCACAAAACATTTACAGGATAATCATTTGCTCATCTTTTATTTACAATTTCATTTAATTTGGGAGGCAGTTATAATAATTATGACATATTTTTTCTACATTATTTGAGAACGGACTTCTAGTATTGGCTGGGTACAATTTTTACCTTAGAAAGGTTCAGATAATAAATATACATCAAAGAGAAATATATTTTCTTTCATATATGATCTATGACACGCAATAGCTATTTAATATACAATTTGACACAATTCTTAGAAAACCAGAAATAAATTAACGATTTATTACCTATCATTAACATTATGGGAGTCAAAATCAGTCATTTTATATGCCGAATATTTATGCATTTAAAAATATAAATTAAATTTAACTGTGGAATAAAATAATTCGAATAATGGCTCAGATTCCGCAGAGACCTATTTTTATTTTAAGTTATACCTGTCTTTTTCTAATCCGCCGAAAAGGAAAGGGACGGATGCTTGACAACTGTGAATTTAAAAATGAATGAATAACCCGGGCGAATAAAATAGGCATCTCGCTTATATGCAATGCAACTCAACGTGTGCTGTCAACTAAAAATTTTGGAAGGATTTTTTAAATTTCTGCCTAAAATTTACGTGCGTTCCATAAATTTTATGCCTGTCGATTAAAATTAGATGCTGTGTACTGGAATCAGAGCCAATGGCCCCGATTCCTGCAGACATCTCTTAATTTTACTTTAAGTTATACCTGTCATTTTCTTATCCGCCGAAAAGGAAAGGGACGGATGATTGACAGCTCTTAATTTTAGGAAGAATGAGTAAATAAATGAATAACCCGGGCGAATTTTTAGACGGTTGTTTTAGATTTGTGCTTAAAATTGACGTGTGTTCCATAAATTTTATGCTTGTCGATTACCCGTCCCTTTCGTTTTCGGCGGATAAGAAAATGACAGATATAACCTAAAATAAAATTAGATGGTGTTTACAGGAATTAGCACCATTATCTTACTATTACGTTAATTAATTGCAACGATATCTATGAAGCTCTAATGTTTTCCTTCTCGCCTTCTACTCTGTTAAATATGGCCTGATTTGACAGCTGTCAGAACAATAATTGTCTTCATAATGTCAATTTCGCAGTAGGCCGTATGTTAACTTGGCCTTAGCCAAGTTGCAAACGATTATGATAATCGACAGTGACAGTTATAAAAATGTATGAGACTGACATAAAATGACATGTCAATCTCATACATTTTTATAGTCAATTGTTCGGCCAAGTAGTTTATTATAAACTTTAGCGGAAATCTACAATAAGTTACGTAAAAAGAACAAACTGTCGATTGGGTCGTGTACTAGGTTCAAGAAAATTTTTTAAATTCTAATTACTAAATCTGATTATTTATGAATTTTAATCAAGAAAAAAGTAATAAATCTGTTATTTTATCACGTTTTCTATGACGTCACAATATGCTTTTTCATACAAATTCCATACTAGTTTCCAACTAGTCAAATCAAATTATTTGACTATATATTGTCATAATCATTCGCAATTTGGCTAAGGTCCCTAATTAGCTATATTTCACTGAGTTTACTCAATTATTATATATGATTAAATTAAAATTTCATTTTTCTCCTTTAAAATATAGTATTATATAGAACCATTTCGAAAATCTATCTATTGAGTAATTGTTGAGTTTTATACGTAGATAGTCGTGACTCGGCATTGTCTGTTTTTGTCTTCATTTATCACTTCTTCTTCTTCATCTGTTTCGCCTTCTTCTTCTCTTCTCTTCTCACTTCCTTCTCCTTTATAGACTTGTATAGTTTGTAGCCGAAGAATACTGGAACGAAAAAGAAAAAATATTTATTTTAGTGTTCGTCTCCGATTGTCTAGGTAGCAATATATATTATTTTAACTAGATCATATATTTTTTTATCTTTATTTGGAGGGTTTTTTCTAAATAGAATATGTCACCCTCATAGGTGCTCACAAATATTTATTTATTTATATGTATACTAACTTATACAAATTAAATTAAATATAACATTTAAGATTATTCTCTACGGCCCAAAGCGACATCAACCAATTTATATAGTTTCCTCGCCTCAGCTGATAACGGGCAGGCGAGAAGACTATTACAGATACCTACTTCGTAAGTATAGTTAATCAAATTGAAAAAAATAATAATAACCTAGATCTTATATTGACTTGATCGAAAAATTAATGATAGGCTATTCATAATCTGATTCATAAATCAAAGGTATTGTAAAAACTAAAAAACAATCCAGATTCAATGTGAAATATCTGTACACTTATCAGATAATGAAAGTAATCACGGAGCTTATAATTGATAGATTACATACAGTAGTATTTTTTTTTTAAATAATCGTCGAGATTTAGACCTATTTATTTAAAATCATTTTTACACATACTTCACTATATTGCCTTTTGTTAGCAGTAATGATTATATAATTATTATTTGACGGAAATGAAAGGGTTTAAATATTTATATCATCCTTTTCTCATTTAGAAAATGAGTTTGTGACGAACTGTTTGTTATGTAAGTCCTATCATACAAACTGAATTTACTAGAGTAACTTTTCATCTTGACAGATAGAATCCTATGATATCCTATGATTGGCTACACATATCAATAAATTTACAGTAACTGTCAGTTTCAACCAATCACAGGATAGGATTTCTTTACGTCAATAAATAAATTGATTTATTGGATTTACACGGTTGTCTTCCAAGTTTAAGGAGACGGCAAAAAATGTGTATAATTTCAGAGAAAATAAAAGTCTTCTTATCGTGTGGGTTGTAAGGTGGAATACCAGCCTCATCAACCCTGGTGTCAAGGTTACTATTGAGCCGCCAAAGGCCCCTGATATGGCTCATGTAACGACTACTTACTTACATCAGTAAGTAGTAACCGGGACCAACGGCTTAACGTGCCTTCTGAAGCACGGATCACGAAAAAAATAAAAATAAATAAAAGTTAAAATTACCAAACAAGATAACTAGAAGTAACGCCCCAACGCCTAACAACGCCAGTCTATACATAATTGCCTGTCCGATCTCCTCTTGCAAACCATCGAGATTCGGGTTGAAATCCTTCATCTTCATAGTAATTCGATTAGCGAGTATCTCTTTCATTTGACTAACAAATTGCTCCCTATCATCTTCGTTCATGTCGTTATATTTCTGCAAGACTCCTTGCAGTTTCTGCCTCACTTCATCGGATTCCTCCTCTTCGGGTGTGCTGGCGACGATTTTTTGCATAATCGCCACCGGATCGATGTTTTTCATCGATTCGGCAATCGATTTTTTTATCGCATCGCCGATGTTGATCGTAGGCCCTTGCGCTTCGTCCGCCATTTTGTTACTTTGTTACCTTTTCGGAGGGAATTTTGACGTTTAGTTATAAGTTTTTTTTTTTTTTGGAAATGGAAACGAAAATATCCGAATAATAATATGGGATTTATAAAATAGACTTTATTTAACGAAATCTAAACAAACGTAACAAAATAGTATTTTATGCAACAGTTGTATAAGAAGGGTCAAAAAATGCGAGTGGCGTGAGTTGCGATGTGAGCCTTGGCGAACATCGCAATAAGAGACGCCACGAGCATTTTTTGACCTAGTTATACAACGTTGCATACAATACTTTTTCTACGACGACGTAATTTTAAATGAAACAAAAATTATACAAAGAAAAATTTTATTTATAAAAATTATTTTCCAACGCGCGGGAAAATGGCGGCAAATGTATACTTTTTTTTATAGTCTATCTATGGCACCAAACAAAGTAAAGGTGCCAGTTTCCAGGTCAAAAAAAAAAAAAACAACAACAATGCTTTTTTGGCGACATTATAGTACAGTTACACTTAGTAAACAATGCTTTTATAGGCCATAGAGCGTACACTTTTTCAAAGAGTTTAATTATGTATGTACTTATATTAGACTTTTTGGTTATTTAAATGCCAGATTAAAGTAGAGGAGTAGAAAAAATATTTTATAGGTTAATTTATAGTACATCAAAAAAAAAAATCGGAAAAAATTAATATTCATTAAATATTTATGTTATATTCTTTTTATTTTTGATTTAAGTTTTAACTGACACTATAGTTAAGTAAAATTGAGGTTATAAATTAAATTCAAAAACTACTTTTTTTGTGATGCACGCACCGTGTTCTATTCTAACGCCCGATTTAACTTTAAATATCTTTCCTATGAATAAGTTGTGAACATTTTTATTTTGAATAAACGTAACATATAAGAAAATAATATATAATGCATATGTGTAAAATCTAAAAACTATGAAATACACTGTATTAAAAAAAGATTGCGTTGTGTCCAACATAGCGTGCCGACGAAAATTTACTGGTTATTTACTACCTTGTTTAAACAGACATAAACAAGGTTTTGAGCGATTTACAAACGCTATTCCGAATCCGCATCCGTGAAAAACCACGTTTATAAAAAGGCGGCGTCTGCGCAAGTTTCCGCGAAATTACACGCGCACTATTAGAAAAGTATTATTATTCATCAACATATAAGAAAAAATATATTAATGAAGACAAGGTGGTATGGTCTACACCCTTAGTCTGTCTTGTGAGAACATAAAAAAACAAACTAGGCATGTTTGAGAAAAAAAAACTATTTGTGCGAAACGGTGGCGCGAACAAGCTGGGAACAGGGAGGAGTGGAAGAAGGGAAGAGAGGCCTTTGCCCTGCAGTGGGACATTGAGGGCTATTAATAATAATAATGTGAATCATTCATTTTTAATTTAACAACTACCCACTTGTCTTGCCTAAAACTAAGTAAACATTGGCCCCGATTCCTACAGATACCTTCTAATTTTGTTTTAAGTTATACCTGTCACTTTCTTATACGCCGAAAAGAAAAGGGACGGATGATTGACAACTGCTAATTTTAAAATGTATGAGTGTATGAATTAATAACCCGAGCTAATAAAATAGGTATCTCGTTGATATGCAATCCGTTTGACGTGTGCTGTCAACTTAATTCTGTCGGGTTATTATACAATATAAAATTTTGGGGGTGTTTTTTAAATTTCTGCCTATAATAGACGAGCTTTCCATAATTTTTTCTTCTTCCCTTGAAGTCCCGATAAATAGTATTACTTACTTCTGGACCCGAAGGAGACATCGACTCAAAACTTTTAAAACTATTTGGTTTTTCGAACATTTTCATTTCCATTTCGCAATAACTAATTATGTGATATTGTACAGTAATGAGCAATATAATGTACCCACTTTAGGACTCTGTCGCACTAACATATTTGACATTTAGTGAGACTTACAGTTCAATTTGTCAAAAAAGTTAATGTGACTTGGTACCAAAGTGTATACATATTAATGCTCGTGATCGAACAAAGCCTTCAGCTAAAATAAAATTAGATGGTGTGTACAGGGGGTCTAAAAAAGCCACATTGTTACTATTCAGCTAAGAACGCAATATTGCTATTTGACATTTTGTTTGCATTGCGCACTTACTTTTATATGCGCAAATGTCAAATTGCAACATTGCTTTTTTAGATGAATTGATTCGATGTGGCCCTTTTAACTCCCCAGGAATTAGCACCAAAAAGTAAATAAAGGTGTGACAGCCATTTTGAAAATCGAGAAAATGCATTGGCCCCGATTCCTGCAGACACCTCTTAATTTTATTTTAAGTTATATCTGTCATTTTCTTATCCGCCGAAAAGGAAAGGGACGGACGATTGACAACTATTAATTTTAAAATTATTGAATAACCCGGGCGAATTAAATAGGCATCTCGCTGATATGCAAACCGTTTGACATTTGCTGTCAACTTAATTCTGTCGGGTTATTGACTAATGTAAATTTTTTAAAGGGTTGTTTTAGATTTCTGCCTAAAATTGACGTGTGATCCATAAATTTTACGCTTGTCGATTACCCGTCCCTTTGCTTTTCGGCGGATAAGAAAATGACAGATATAACTTAAAATAAAATTAGATGGTTTTTGCAGGAATTAGCACTGTTTTTTTTTTAATCACCGACAGGCGGCACTTATTGTACACAACACTATTATCACATCACCAATTATTAATAATGATTAGGTATTATTAAATTATTATTTATCAATCCTATTTTATTATTTAATCTCACCACACGTCAACAGTGTACACCTTTAGATAAACAAATAATAAAATTTATCGGTTTGTAGGTATTTCATTATCTTAGTGCAACATTACTTTTCAAGTATCGGTTACGTGTTTACATAGTAATACTAGTCGCTATGGTCATGGGCAGATGTCTTCGTTAAGCCGCAATAGTTTTTAATACAACTTCACGTATAGGGAATATGCAAAATTAAGTATTTATTTAAGTATAATTTTGCGGCCTCTGTGGTCCAGTGGTTGAGCGTTAGGCTCACGATCCGGGACGTTTGAATCCCGGTGGGGAAATATCATAAAAATACTACGTGATCCCCAGTTTCATTTTAGGCAGTTATCTAAAACAACCTTCTAACAATTTTACATCGGCTAATGACAAAGTCCTCCACCAACCCGTAGTGGAGCAGCATGGTGGAGAATGCTCCATACCACCTCTTAACGCATATAAGCTTTTTTTATTGATAAAGTCATCTACTCAATTGGCCAAGTCGATAGCAATAGCAGTGTCCATCATAACACGTAATCTACCGACCGATATCATCTTGTTTGCCACTTTACGAGCGACGTGTCTATTGCTATCGATAACTTACGTAATTAAAGATAACTTTCTGACCTAAATTATTTCGAGGGACAGAGAAAGTTGGGTGCGAGAGGATGACAGCTGTGGAACAGAGGCATATCGTGGAGACCTCATACATAAATGTATAGAATAGAATAGAAATAGTTTATCATAAAAGGACGCCACAAAACAAGACAATAACATAATTTATTTTTTCCACAAAACAATTACAAAAAAGCAAAACGGATGTTAGTCGAAATGATCATAAGGTGGTGGTGGACGTCCTGGGATAAACGTCGATCTCTTCTTCTCCTTGTGGAAGAACGACGTCAAGAGCAAACCCATCTTAATTAAAAAAAAAAGAAAAAAAAAACGGGCCTCACTCAGCACAAGTCGCGGCGTGAACCACGACGCCGAGGGTGCCCAGTTGGGCGCGAACCTCGGCTCAGGGCGTCGTTTGAGCAGATAATATGTGAAATAATTAATCGACCCTAGTGGATCCATCCATCCGTAGGGAAGGCCCGTGCCCCAGCAGTGGGGACGATAATGGGCTGATGATGATGATGATGAGTGGCATAGAATAAGGAATAATACTACGTATAGAACGTGTTAGTCCCATGTAGTATGGGACGAGCCAATTGTCATTAATCTTTCGAACGCCGGAACGCGGATCTCGACCAGACACAATGTAAAATCTATTGTGTCTGGTATCTCGGCATATGAGAGGTTAAATGTTGCATGAGGAAACCGGTATTCCCGAGAAATGCATTTTCGGAGGTATGTCACCTAACCTGTACTGGGGCTGGTTTTCCCTTCGCGGGTTCGAAGGTCAGACAGGCAGTCGCTTCTGTAAAAAACCGGACCTGTCAAATCTTCAAGTTAGGTAAGCGGACCTTGTGAGAAACAGGATAATGCTGTGGATATGAGAAGTGATTCTGCTTTCCGATTAAAGAACGTCTAGGGCCCTGCGCCGAGGTATTTCTTGCAGCTTCTTTTCCCCGGCTATACAGGTTGTGAGAAGCTGCAGTAGTTTTAGATGGATGAGACGTTCGTTACGTAAAAATTGTCGATTCAAAGTGTAACTATGTTACCTACTGAATGAAGATATTTTTGATTTTTGCTGTCATTATCGCATTAAAAACCAAAGCAAAATAACGTGGATAATCAATTTATTTCACTCACTCTACATCTTTGTATTCTTCACGCTACAATGAAGATCGGGGTAAATAGGAATTTAAGACGGTTGCCCTGTACCTTTGCCACACCGGTTTTTTTTTAATAGTTAAGGTCCAAATGTTAGTTAGTGATTATTTAGAAGATATGAATGCATGAGATTAACTGTCTGAGAACTAGGCAGCTAAATTACTCAATTGTATAATAATATATATTTTTTTTAATAACGTCTAGGGCCCTGTGCCGAGGTTTTCCTTGCAGCTTCTTTTCCCCGGCTATACAGGTACAGCTGCAGTAGTTTTAGGCGGATGAGACGTTCGTTATGTAAAAATTGACGATTCAAAGTGTAACTACTTATGTTACCTACTGAATAAAGATATTTTTGAATTTGAATGTGAATTCAAATATCATTAACCCATGCTGGATTTTAACCTGCAACCTTATGAGAGCCAAGGATACCACACGGCTGTTTGGCAGTACCTAGTTACCCCTCCGGCGTGGTCGACGACTAGTCGATTCATTTTTTTGTATAAACCCTCTCAGATGACGCCCTGAGCCGAGGTTCGCGCCTTCAGGCGTGTTGTCTTAATTTTTTTTGTACCGGGTGAGAGCCCTCAGCGCTCCCCATTTGTCCGGCCAAGTAGTAAATGGCAAATCTACAACCACTCTCGACTATATCCCAATTGGGGTAGTCAGTTACATCTCGAGATGAACTAAGTACCCACACCTCACCGAGCTTCTGTTACACCAAATAAAAAAGGGAACTCACACAAAACTGCAAAGATGATTAACACGAACGCGATTCCAAGCAGAGTGCCTTGGCCATACCCTCCGAAGAGCTGTGGAGCACCCATATTCATCAGAGCTTTCAAATTCTCCTTCATCTCATCTGTAATATCTGCGGAATCCAGTAGCTCTAGCAGCTGCTTCCTGGTTGGCATCTGGCCAGGTTCAGCAGATTGCTGAAGAAGCTCTTCCAAATGGTCCATCCCCTCCAAGTTACCCTCCTCCATTTTTAAAATTATTTTCTGTGTGATGTTTGTATGGAAGTGTGTTGTGCTGTGTTGAATTATCTGGACTAAATTATCAGTAACGTGGGGACACGTTGGCGGTTTGGGTGCGGTGCAAGTTGCGAGCGGGAGCGGAGAACTATGTATAAGCACACAACGGACTCTGCATATAAAAATCTCATTCTAAAGGTGGCGGTTCGCGCCGCGACCGCGACCGGAGACCGAGACCGAAGACCGCGACCGGAGACCGCGACCGGAGACCGCGACCGTTACTTGACGTTAGGCAATGTATACGCGACAGTTCATGAGCGAGACAGGAGACCAAGACGCGAGACCCACACAGTCCGCGCGCGCCTAGAGGGATAATACTGCTTAGCAGCTTACGGCTATTTGAGACAAAACACAAATTAACTATTACTGTCATCATCATCAATTTAAGAGCCACGATCTTGTCGGTGTAGCATTTTCCATTCCAGTCTATCAAAGGCCAATTCCTGCACTTCCCTATAAGACACGACGTTAACCTTTTCTTTAATGTAAGTTCTTCTTGGAATTTTCCTTTCCTCTAGCTTTCCTTCTATGATGTTAAAAACAAAATGTGTGTGTAAATGTCATCATCATCATCAGCCGTACGACGCCCACTGCTGGGCATAGGCCTCCCCCAAGGATCTCCACGACGATCGGTCCTGCGGTGCCCGCATCCAGCGGCTTCCCGCGACCTTCACCAGATCGTCGGTCCACCTTGTAGCGGGCCTACCCACTGAGCGTCGTCTGACACGTGGTCGCCATTCTAGAACCTTTCCGCCCCATCGGCCATCGGTTCTCCTCGCTATGTGTCCTGCCCACTAAGGCCCATATCAAACGAGTGCGCGATCGCGCCGCGTTTGTAATGGGCCGTCTTCATTGTCTCCTTAACAAGCGAAGTAAATTGTCCCTTAGGAATAAGGTGAAAATCTACACGACTTGCATCCGTCCGATCATGACCTATGCAGGGGTAGTTTTCGCTCACGCGAGCCCCTCTCAAATTCACCGTCTACAGGTAATACAAAATCGTTTCATGCGGAAAGCCACGGGAGCTCCGTGGTTCCTTCGCAATGAAAATCTGCACATTGACCTAGGTCTGCCAACCATTGCCCAATGGCTCAAATTAGCTTCCAAACGTTTTTTCGATTCTGCTCCGCACCACCCAAATCCCCTGGTAGTTGCGGCTTCCGAATACATCCCGCTTAGGGACGGTACTGAAAAGTATCGGCGTCCGAAGGACGTAATATACGATCCCGACGACCCGATTACCCTAGCCATAGAGGCAGCCAATCAGCTCGCGACACCAAACACTTCAGGACCCCGATACCGACCCCGCCGGCGTGGTCGACGATTTCCCTCATTCAGCGCTTATCGCTATCGACCCACTAGGGTCGATTAATTCTTTCAAATATTTTTCCTCTCAGACGACGCCCTGAGCCGAGGTTCGCGCCCAACTGGGCACCCTCAGGCCTGTTGTCTTAAACGTTGTACCGGGTGAGAGCCTTCAGCGCTCCCCATTTGTCCGGCCAAGTAGTTAATGCCATCTGCGGCAAATCTACAATAAGTCACGTCAAAAAAAAAAAAAAAAAAAAAATGTCCTGCCCACTGCCACTTCAGCTTTGCAATTCTCCGAGCTATGTCGGTGACTTTAGTGTGTAAATGTAAATTATAATTTCCCGCTTATCGATTACATCTTGCACTACACACGAGTTTTGTATTAACAAGTGTTCATTTATTATTCTATATTACCGATAGCCTTCATTACATTGAAATTACATTTTAATTTTATCTATTCTTGTGTTTTTATTGTTGATTTAAGACTGATAGAAGTTATGTCGCTTTGTTGCTATGGATTGCTAAGTGAGTGGATTACGAATAGACATGAAGACTTAACATAAACGGCCTATATACTTCCTTCTGCTGGGCACATGCCTCTCCTCAATCAACTGGAGGGGGTATGGAGCATACTCCACCACGCAGCTCCAATGCGGGTTGGTGGAGGTAATTTTACGGCTAATAGCCGGGACCAACGGCTTAACGTGCCCTCCGAAGCACGGAATCATCTTACTTTTTCAGACTATCAGGTGATTCAAGCCTGAAAAGTCCTTACCAAACGGACAGTCTCAAAGTGATTTCGACAATGTCCCCATCGGGAATCGGGAATCGAACACCGACCTCCAGATCGTGATCTTAACGCTCTAACTAAACTTAACTTTTACCTAAATCATCCCCTATATTAAATTTCGACTCTTATTCTATAAAAGACACCCCTGTTATAAAAATCATCGCCTTAAACCCTATCCGTTAATATAAAAATCATCCCCTATTATAAATCTCAAACATTATTCCAATGGGAAGTCCTATCCACGAACAACTGTTAAGTATGTACTTTCAGAAATAAATGACTTTTTATTTTATTTTATTTATTTATTTTTATTCCAAAAATATATCTTTTACCTAAATCATCCCCTATCTTACATTTCGGCACTTATTCCAAAAACGTCACTCCAGTTATAATAATCATCCCCTGCCTTAAACCTCACCCCTTTTCCAAAAATCACTCCTGTAATAAAATCATCCCCTAGCTTAAAACTCATCCCATTCTCCCAAGAATAACCCTGATTATAAAAATTATTCTCTAGTCTACACCTCAATCATTATTAAAAAAAACACTCTTTAACCAATAGCATCTCCTATCTGAAATGTTAACTTTAATTCCAAAAAATAAAAACCCCTTTTATAATAAACATCCCCTACCTTAAATGTCAAACCTTATTTTAAAATTAACCCTGATTATTAATATCATCCCCTACCTTATATCAAACCTAGAATTCCATTATCACCCCTTTACTAAATCACAATTATATCTTAAATCTCACTCTTATCCCATAAATTACCATTTAGTAAAATCATCCCCTTACATTAAATCGCAACCCTTATTCTAGAACATCACCCATATCATAATAATCATCCCCAATTTCAATAGTGACCCATACACCAAAAGAGTTATTCCTGCTATAGAAATAATCCCCTACCTTAAATCTCGACTTGGTTAAGGAACCAAAAAATGTCACCCTTATAATAAAAATCATAAAAGATTTATGTTAGGGGATGATATTTTTGATTATACCTATATCTAAATTTAAGATAGGGGATGATTTTGGTAAAAGTAAGATTTTTGCAAGAAGGATTGAGATTTTTGATTATATGTCTATATTTAAGATAGGGCATGATTTTGGTAAAAGTAAGATTTTTGCAAGAAGGATTGAGATTTATGATGGGGGTTGATTTTGGTAAAAATGGTGATTTATAGAATAAGGGGTGATATTTAAGATAGGTGATTATTTTGGTAAATGGGTGCTTTTTGGAATAAGGTTTGAGATGTTAGGTAGGCGATGATTTGGTAAAGGGGTGATATCTTGTAGAAGGGGTAAGGTTTAAAAGGAAGGATGGTTTTATCACTGGGGTGACTTTTGGAATAAGGGGTGAGATATAAGGTAGGGCATGATTATTACAACATTTTTGGAATAAGAGTTATGATTTCAGATAGGGGATGTTTTTTGGAGTAAGGATTGAAGTAGTAAGTTAGGCGATGATTTTCATTATGGCAGAATTGTGATCACAGAAAAGTCATTAATGAAGAATCTAATTGAATTAATTATGTGCCGAGGTATTTCTTGCAGCTTCTTTTCCCCGGCTATACAGGTTGTGAGAAGCTGCAGTAGTTTTAGGCGGATGCGACTTTTGTTATGTAAAAATGATGATTTGAAGTGTAACTGTGTTGCCTACTGAATAAATTGTAATTGTATTTTATGTTTTCTTATTCTCTTTACATAAGTTTTCAGTACACAGTTATGTTTCATTATAATTAATAAGTTTATATAATTATTTTATTGTTTATATAACTTTTAAAATTTGTAATAATTATAAGCAATTATGTACACATAATAAGTTTTCAAAACTACAATATAAAAGTGAATGATACACAAAATGAAATTATTGAGAAGTTAAAATATGTGTACCGAGTTTATATCAAATAATTTATTAATTATTATTTCTTTATTATAAAAATATGTTTTTACTTCCTACATTTTTACACTAATATCTTATTTCACGTAAGATGACTATCTCAACATAACATTGAAAAAATCTGGATTATTTTAACAAATTTAACATAATAAATCGTCTTTTTCCGAAAAACTACTTTTTTGCGACCAAACTTTAAGTCATTAAAAATCTTAGAAATATTCACAAAAACTGCTTCGCACTTGCAAAATAAATAATGTAAATTATAAAAGAAGGTTTAATAAAGGTTTATTACCTGATAAACTGATGACCACGATTCCAGGAACAATAAATACTGAATTAGAAAATGCATGTTCTAACGGGCCGTCTTGTCCACCACTTAGATCCACCATTTTTATATAATACTGATAAATTGCTAGTTAATACTGTGACGGTTCAGGTGTTAAACCCTTCAGATCATAAAAGAGAGCATAATTTCACAATTAATTGTGTTTTTCGGGAGAAAATCCACGAATTACAGCTGCGACTCGCGTCAACAACAAATTATTGACAGTTGTAGTGATGTGATGATGATTATTGTCTGTTACCGGTTCTTACGAGGGAACTCATCCGTCGTTTACGGTTTTTAGACGTCGTAAAAATAAATCGGAAAATATTCATGCTGATTCCGGTGCAGACCATCTAAGTTTATTTAAAGATATACCTGTTATTTTCTTATCCGCCGAAAAGAAAAAGGGACAGGTAAACGACGGGCATAAAATTTATGGAACATACATCAATTTTAGGCAAAACATTTAAAAACCTTTCCAAACTTGTATATTGGTCAATAACCTGACAGAATTAAGTTCACGCCACATGTAAAACGGATTGCTTACTAAAATGAACAGTTGTCAATCACTCGTTCCCTTCTTTTTCGGTGGATAAGAAAATGACGGGTATAACTTACAATAAAATTAGGTGTCTGCAGGAATCGGGGCCAATGATGAAGTACCTAATGCTTTTTTTTTTGTTTTGATTTTCCCCGAAGGGTAAGGCAAAGGGAACTATGCCCATACAGCCATGTCTTACGTATTTTTTTCTTGATGATTAATGAAATGAGGAAAGGTGATGATGATGAAACCTAAGCCCCCACCCTCGGAGTAGACTCCTACTCCGAACCCCAAACGAATTAACTCAAAAGTCCGCATAAACTTTTGAGTTATGAAGCGGCTTCCCGGCACGAAGCGAAAATAGGCAGATACACTTTGTTCCTTGAATACTCCAATGTAATAACACTCGCAAATGTCTTCCGACTAACTTAATGCGATCAGTAACCACAAAACACCACTTCGTATTAATTATTTAGATTACTCAATGAAGAAAGCAACTGTCCCGTTCCCGTTTCCCGCCGAAAAGCCGTCCAATGACCAAGTAATGCATGACGTTTTATTGGTTAATTTTCCCTGAGGAGCAGGCAAAGGAACATAGGCATACAGCCTAATGCATACGCATGTTTCTAAAAAATATGGGTTATTGATCACAAAAGAAAAAAAGGGTTACTAGCGAGCTAGTGATGAACACTAAGTTAGTACTTATTTACTTCCATACTAGCGATTCCTTTAAGTTTTTTTTAATAAGCAGTTCATAGCAGTAGCAGTAATAACCACATTACACACACATACAGAGAACTGAGTTTCCTTTTTTAATGTTCAAATGTTATAAAAATGTTTATATGAAAAAAAAAATGTTTTTTTTTTATTTGTGCGGGACAAAACGATTTATAATATTTATTAGATTTATTGATTATTGTTTTTTTTGACGTGACTTATTGTAGATTTGCCGCAGATGGCATTAACTACTTGGCCGGACAAATGGGGAGCGCTGAGGGCTCTCACCCTATACGATTATTGATCAAAACAACACATTATAAACATAAATTTTATTATTGAAAATACACAATTATGTATATTTTTTGGCCTTATAGTAAAATTATGTATACAATACAATACTAAACATAATTCCTCTAACGACATATCGGTACAACAGATTATTACGAACGACGCTACTACTACTATACTATACACTTCTAAAATACAATCATTTATTTATAAGGAATAATAAAAGTTAATTTTTAAAAAAATCTTGGAATGCTTCAAACTTGGCTACAATGTCATCCGAATACTCTAAAAAAGTTGTATATATAACCTTATGTTAGCACTACCTCAAGTTTTTAACGTTACAATTGATTTTTTATGCGTTATTCGTACATTTCAGTCGATTGGACGATTTTTTTAAAATTTAAAAATACAATAAAAATTAATAATTTGAAGACCCTCATTGAGAAGAATTATCACAGAATACGTTTGAGGCGATCTTCAAATTTGATTTTTGAACTGGTAAAATTTTGGTCCCTTAAGCTAGGTTAGAGATTTTATTCGAAATTAAATAATGTTGTCACAAGTTCTACCAAAATACATTTTTGTCTTAAAAATCTACCGGTGAAACATGCACTAAAATTTAAATTAGAATATAATAAAATTGTTTTTTTTTTTTCATATAAAAATATTGTTTTTTTTTTTATTATGTGATTACTGTATATAAGGCACTTATAGAATGACATTGAGCGAACAGTATACATAATGCGCGTAGAATACAATAATATTATCTTAAATATTATCACCATACAATTTGCTTATTATTAATGTAAAAACAGGAATGTTTTGTCATATTTCTGGTTTAAAAATTGAGATTCCCAAATAAGAACTATTAAAAAAAATTAAAAATTATATAAATATTTCTAAAACTTACTATTTTTGCCACCGACTTATTTATTAATTTATCGTAAGTGCAATTTTCACGGCGATACGGCTCCCACCTATCACGTGGGTCTAACAAAAAGTTCAATGAGGCGTGGGTAAAAAGTTCATTTTGTGATGGATGTACGTCTGACTACCTCATTGCGATATAGACGTGACTCGTGAGCTATGTTATGTTTTTAACCAGATATATGACAACACACAACTTTCGAAAAGAGTAAAAATCGTCGCTAAAATCCACACAACGCCTAAATGTAAAAGAACAATAATTCAAAATGTATATTTTCTCGAAAAAATATAATTTTATTGCATTCATTTCCAGTTGTATGGATTGGTACGAAGCTTTCATCATTATTAGCTAAAATTTTATCTATTATTTAGTTTATGGGGAGGATAATTAGTTTTTCTTGAGGGGATCAAGGTTGTCTATTGAAAAATCATCGTTTCCAAATGTGATACCCCTGCTGAATCCATCCTGTAGACAAAAGAGAGACACATTTAATAAATAAAGGTGATTATTTGATTTGATGGCGAGACATAATTATATCAATTTATTTATTATATTATAAAATAATAATAACCTCTTCCTTTTTTTAATTTAAAGTGTCTATATATTTCCAGTAGACACCATCTAATTTTACTTAAGTTATATCTGTCATTTTCTTATCCGCCGAAAAGGAAAGGGACGGGTAATCGACAGGCATAAAATTTGTGAAACATACGTCAATTAAAGGCAGCAATTTAAAATGCCGTACCAAAATTTTATATTGGCCAATAACCCGACAGAATTAAGTAGACAACACACGTCAAACGGGTTACATATCAGCGAAATGCCGTTTCATTCGCCCGGGTTATTAATTTCTTTTAAAAATTAACAGTTGACAATCATTCGTCCCTTTCCTTTTAGGCGGATAAGAAAATGACGGGTATAACTTAAAATACAATTAGGAGGTGTGTGATGGAATCGGGACCATAATTATAATCTTTTTAAATATTATTTCAAATATTTTTTGGAACGTCAAATTACATACCATTTTACGTTAAAACTTTCAAAACAAGTACAAAATGTTAACACAACAGAGTTGGTTACCAGTCTTCCCTTTTTATTGACAAGTCTTATAGTAGATTTGACACGTTGGCATTAAGTACCTACTTGACTGAACAAACGGGGAGCGCTGAGGGCTCTCACCCAGTAAAAAAAATAAAATAACAGGCCTGAGTGTCATCTGAAGGGATTATATTTGAGAGGCTGAATCCACCCTTGTAGATATATAGCGAAAAGCGCAGAATGACCTCATCGGAGTCTTGCAGTAAATACCTCTAATAACAGCTAAGTTCAACACGGCTATTTAGTTTTTCACAATATATAGTTAATAGGGAATCTATTCGTGAGTTTTTGTTATATTATGTCAAACGGTTAACAAAGAATCGTTGTTAAAATCTTTTTACAAAATGAGCACAAACTTTTTGTTAAAAACCCGCAAACACTCAAACTTACCAATCGTCAAGCTGTAGAAAATTAAATTACTGTCATTATTTGCGTCATTTAATTCCTCGTATTATTTCTGCGTTGTATTGTAATATAGAGCATTATAAGCTTCTTAAATCAAGTAGGTACCTACCTCTAGATTTGACTTTATGAGTTTGAATTTATGTTTGGAATTTTGGATCATAGATAATTGATATAACGTGGTTTCCAGGATTTGCTCTATAACCACAATAGGCTCGTCCCCTATTACATGGAACTTAACCGCAGCTGCCAATTTAACAGTAACTTGTTCATATCTCTGAATGCAACCTGTAAGCTCCGCTGCTTTCTCTCTTTCAACGCACAATTACACCTGGAGTCTTTACCAAGCAAAGGACAGTCCCATAAAGTGATTTCGACAATGTCCTCATCGGGAATCGAACCCGGACCTCCAGATCGTGAGCCTAACGCTCTAACAACTAGACCACGGAGGGTGTCTTTTTTCATGGCTGTGCAACCCAATCCTAGAGCGGCAAATTCTACCACACACTCTGCAGAAGAAGTCTCCAACTATAAATATAAAATGTAAAGAAATCAACGTACCTTCATCTCCGAAATACTTTTTTCTAGAAACCCGTTAAAGCTGCTGTCTAGCTCGACCGTTTGCTTCTCGCTGAGATTGCCGAAACCATTGAAAGTGTTCCCGAAGCCGTTACCAAAAATGTTGCCACTTTTCTGTGTGTCGAACGGGTCGTAACCGCTGAGACCGTTTGTGAAGCTAGTGTTGTTAAAAACCGATGTTTGGAGGTTGAAATCGGTTATGTCGTAGTTCGGTTTTTGGGGGAACGCTGGGTTGGGTTGCGGTTGGGTGGGGATGGAGAAGGGGGTGGAGCCGAACAGGTCGCTGCCGTTGAGGGGCGAGGGTTGGGGGGCCTGGTGCTGCGCGGTGCTGCGTTTTGACGCTTTCGGGGGCGGCGCCACTGTAACGAAAAACTTTGTGGTTCAATTTTCTACTGTATCATCATCACCAGCCCATTAACGTCCCCACTGCTGGGGCACGGGCCTTCCCTATGGATGGATAGGGAGATCGGGCCTTAAACCATCACGCGGGCCCAGTGCGGATTGGTGGTTATTAACGACTGCTAATGCAGCCGGGACCAACGGATTACCGTGCCTTCCGAAGCACGGAGGAGCTCGAGATGAAAAATTTTTTTAGGTTCCCACCCATCCTATGACCGAGGGCCTTGTGCCGAGCCTTTTCTTGCAGCTTCTTTTCCCCGGCTATACAGGTTGTGAGCTGCAGTAGTTTTAGGCGGATGAGACATTCGTTATGTAAAAAATGACGATTCTATTCTGTCTTCTTCTCTCGTGTGGGTTGTGAGGTGGATTACCAGCCTCGTCTACCCTGGTGTCAGAGTTACTATTGAGCTGCCAACGGCCCCTGATATAGCTCATGTAACGACTACTTACTTACATCAGTAAGTAGTACCCAGGACCAACGGCTTAACGTGCCTTCCGAAGCACGGATCATCTTACTTTCGAACAATCAGGTGATCGGCCTGTAATGTCCTAACCAAACTAGGGACTGCAAAGTAATTTTTGTGTATGTCCCCACCGGAAATCGAACCCAGAACCACTGGATCGTGAGCCCAACGCTCAACCACTGGACCATGGAGGTCGTTTTAAGTGTAACTATGTTGCCTACTGAATTACGTGTTATGGTGTTACTTACAAAGCGGCGGTGTGGGTGTGACGGCGCTGTCGACCCCCGGCGCGGCGTAGCGTGATACGGGCTCCGACTCGTACGCACGCGGGTCGAAGTCTGCAATACAATAAACATAACCTCACGACTATATCCCAATTGGGGTAGTCAGTACATCCATCGCAAGATCAACTAAGTACCCACACTTAACCTGTCTGTTAGACCAACGGGTTAGGTGAGCCGTATCGCCGTCTATAATGGTCGAGCAGACTGTTTTAGTGAATGTCATTGGTGCAAATTACAATAAATTAGAGGTATAATGCACAGAAAAAATACGTGATATTTCTCTCATTCAGCGCTTCTCATTCTCTTATCGCCATCAGTCCACTAAAGTCGATTATTTTTTATAAATATAAACCTCTCAGACGAGGCACTGAGCCGAGGTTCGCGTCCAGGTCACCCTCAGGCCTAGGGGGCTGAAAACGCAATATTAAAACACTAGCTTTTGCCCGCGACTTCGTCCGCGTGGCGTGTTATAAAAGAGAGATCTTTGTGTGTGTGGGAGTGCATATCAAATTTCAAGCGTCTAACTTAAGCGGTTTAGATTTTTCATGCAAAAGGATTTTCCCGCTAATTCCCGTTCCCGTGGGAATTCCAGGAATTCCTTTCTTAGTGCACCTCTACGCTACCTAAGCTACGTCCCTTCCAAATTTCAAGTGCCTACGTTTAGCCGTTTAGACTGTGCGTTGATATGTCAGTCAGTCAGTTTCTCCTTTTATATATTTAGATAGATTCATCTATAAAGCGATATTGCAATTTGACCTTTGCCCAAACTAAAAGTGTCCTTACAAAATGAATACCCGATTCTTAACCGTGAAAAGATTCCCCGAACTGTATATTTTCTTTTCTGAAAAACCGGAGGCAGGATTGTAATCCCCAGTCAACCTACAATAAGTGAAAAAAAAAACGAAGATAATGAATACACACCACTGTCCGAGTCGGAATTGAGTAGGAGTCCTTCGAGCTTGGTTCCTACGACGGGATTCTTGCTAGAGGAGATGTCGCCCAGGAGTTTGCTGCAAGCATAACATCATTATTCATATCAATGGCTATATATTTGTTTGTACGCCAAAAACGCAAGGATCGTCCCAAACCCACCTATAGCTACACCTTTAACTCGGATGGACAGCTATTCTGCCTCCAATGTGACCGAGTTTTCAGAACAAAGTTTGGCTTTGCCAGTCACATTCGAGCGCACGAGAGAAGAGACTGAGGTCGCCGTTGTCGGATACGACAAGGAGGACTATATTATTATATATATTTGTTTAGGGTTTTCCGAGGTGAACTTTTGAATTCGGATTATTGCTACTAGCACAAGCTTTGTTTGTGTGCCGAACTACGTGGAGCGACGGCGGCAACCACAATTGCTGGCAGTGCCACGGGGCCGCACCAACCTGCTTAGTACACATACATACACATACATAAACTCACGCCCGTAATCCCTAATGGGGTGGGCAGAGCCACAAGTAATCAAAGACAACTTGCAGCCACTGTTGATACGAAGTCCAAAGATGGATATGATGAACCTTATGGTGATAAGGGATCAGCCTATCGCCCATAACATTAGTCCATCATGTTAGAGGACACAATCCCTCTGTCGGTTTTTACGACATGCCCGGGAAGAGAAGCAGCTGAACGTGTTCTATGTTTTTTATATGCTCCCAGAACAGCATAGAAGCAACCTGCTTAGTAAATTGCCCTTTATCCGCGCACACTCAATGTAGACGGTCGGCGTCGGTGACGTATTGACAATGTACAAACTATTATGTGTGGAAGCAATTTATTCATACTTGCTGTAGTCGATTACAGACGAAAAAAAAACACTTACAGTAGCAAAAATAGTACACTAAAATTAAAAAAAAAAAACACTTTAATGTTATTGATTTTATGTCGCCATTTTTCTGTGCTTAGCTACTTACGCCGTTTCGTAAATAAGTTGAGATACTGGTAAATGACAAAAGGCACGCGCCGATCTAAGTATACCTTTATACACAGCAATAAAGGCCAGGTATGACAGTATGACCCGCCCCCCGCGGTACGGTTGTCGTTGCGTCATTTTTGAGCCACAAGTAAACAACTTAAAGAAACTTACTTTCCGCTGGTCTTCCCGTTGTGTATGGGAGGCGGCGTGGAGAGCAGCAGATTGTTGTCGTTGCTAGAGTTGAACGTATCCGTTGAGTTGTTGGAAAGCGCATCTGTCGCTGGAAATATTTTGTTGGTAATTAATAAAAGCTACCAGGAACATTTCTGAGCAGTTACGTTATCAATTAAAAAAGTAATTATGGAGTAATAACAAGCACATCATTTAATAACCAATACAAATACCTTTGAATTATTTTTTCGTCATCGATTTATGTCCTCTAGAGGGTGCCACGTTGAATTTAGCATGAGGTCACATAGCTTATAACCACCGGATACTCAAGACGCTTCTAGTGACACCTCATTTATTAAATTGTCATAAGTAGTTTGGAAGTTAGGAGGGAACAGACGTATATAGATACATAGCGGTCAAACACAGAACTCTACTTTTTGCTTCGCCGCAGCTGGGTAATTAGCCAATTTGGATCAAAAATTTTAGCGCTTTCAGCCGAAGGTTATAGCGATGGTCGATTAATAGGCTTCGACCTAATTATATCGAGGGCTTCAACCATGGAATAAAAGGAACAGGTTGGAAGGGCCAAGTGAGCGCGAAACGCGCGCCATACAAGTATGAGCAAATAGTTTATACTTCAACTTTGCACTCCACTCGTCTGCCACCTTTACGACACACGGAGCTCCGCGATATATTAAAAGGTCCTGTGTATTACTTATAACCTGAATGGCAATAAATAAGTCAGTAATTCAGGCTTCAGACAAAAATTCAACTCAAAATTCAAAGTTTAAAGTTTTCATTACACTGCAGTTAGATGGCGCAGGTTGACGGTAATAATAAATTATTATCGAGCCTAAAAAACACAGGGCAAAACATATAAGCACATATGAATTAACACGCGACAGACAAAAATTTTGACAAGGTGACATTTTTTTTGACGTGGTTGAAAAAGTTTTTTTTTAATAAACGTAAAGTTGGTACCTGTGTATCCAAAAACCGGTTTTAGAACAAGATTTTATGTAATTTTTGTTTTTTTACGCGACTACAGCGATGTAAAAGACTTTTGTGTTTGACCGCTATCTATGTAAAATAGAATTGAAATATAGATTATTTAATGTATGTAATTTACGTCTTTTTTTACAAATTATTATTAATCAAGAGAAAACACATTGATAAAAAAATTAATCTATCGCCATCTCCGGGCAAGGCATTCCCAATATAAGTATTTGATTACTTTCAGGGTAGTTAACTTATGAAATTCTGATTACCAAATAAAGACTAAGTTTTGTAAGGTGAAAAAAACGTTTTCTTTTTTCTTTTAGTTGAATATATAAATAAGTTATTATTAAATGAGTTGTATTTATGAATTTTAATAAAGAAATATGTATGTAATGTACCTAGTAATAAGTGCTACATTTTGTCACGTTTTTCTATGATGCCACACGTTGCTTTTTATACAAATTCCATAATTATTACGTAATTAATTTGACTAGTTGGAAACAAGCCTATTGTAAAAGGTTTTACAGAAATAAAAAACTGTTTTTTATACATTATTTTAGGTTTACGCGGTTATTATCATAATTGAAACACATAAAAACGGGTTCTTACCGCGTTTAAATCAGGTCACAGTCATCACATTCATCCCGTGATCATGGCACTTGCAACAGTGTCGAAATCGAGAGTCTCATATCCCTGATTTAAACGTGGTAAGAACCCGTTATTATGTGTTTTAACTATTTTTTAATCTGCTCAACTTACCGATTTCAGGCGTGTTATTCCCGTTCATAGCACTGAACCCGTTAGCTAGGGTGAGGGACGCAATTTGTTTCTCCAACTCGGCCGGCGCCTTGAACTCCGCAATGTCGCTGAGGCTATTGCGGGCTAGGTACGCTGAGAGGTCGTCCTTGTACGTTATTTTTGATAGCTCCTGTAAATTGAAGAATAAGAACAATTTATTTCAGTACAAACTTAGCTTACACCGCGGCATAAGAAAACCAGGTATAATTAAAACACATAATAACGGGTTCTTGCCGCGTTTAAAATAGAGATATGAGACTCCCGATATTTCGACACTGTTGCAAGTGCCATGATCACGGGATGGATATCGGGAGTCTCATATCCCTATTTTAAACGCGGTAAGAACTCGTTATTATGTGTTCCAAGTATGTGTTTCCGGCCAAGTAGTTAATGACAGTAAGTTGTTAAACCTACAATAAGTTACGTCAAAAAAACAATCGCTAACACCTTGTATAGGCTAGTTATGTTATTACCTGTAAGCGATTTTTGTACGCATTCATCTGTAGCTCCAGCTTCTTATTCTGTAGGGACAGCTTCTGCATCTCAATGTATTTACCATTGTCGTTCAAGAACCGCCTGAAACATACAACGAACCATGTTCAAATTATAAAATATCTTTTTTCAATAGCTACTACATAGTAACACTTTGAATAGTAATTTTTTATATAACGAACGTCTCAACCGCCTAAAAGTATTGCATCTTCACATAACCTGTTGTCGGCGCTGCAGTAGCTCCGGCGTGGGGTTATTGTTTGTTGTAGATGTTTAGCAGATAGGATTGCTTCAATGAAACCTTCGTCTTGAGGGGGATTTTTTATTACTGGATTGTTTCCTTACATTTTTGTGCGTGTACGCGATTGTTACGTTGTTTTAGTTAGTTGGTCGTTACGTGCGTGACGCGGAGATAGGTAGAGAGAGCGAATTGAAAAGAAGACCGGGACCGGGACCGGAACGTTATCGGGGTTGCCGTTTTTCAATATTATGGTGCGTTCACGTTGGCGTGAACACCTGTATTTATTTAAATATTTGGGACAACAACAGCTCTTAACAACTATAGCAAAAATATCATACTTAAAAATAAAGCCTATTATAACATCCATGAATACCTAACGGATAATAGTCTTATATAATATACTTGTATCTTTAGCTTTAAATTGACATCTCTGCTTAAAATCCTATTGTATAAATTGTTGAATTTAATAGTAAGTACTTAAATAATAAGCCACTATTTGTATGCCTACTAACAGGCTGAATACAGAGATTGTAATAACTTTATGTAACACCTTTTGTATACCTGTATTCACAAATAAAGATTTTGATTTGATTTGATTTGATTTGAAAAACTAAGCCAATAAAAAGTATTAAAACTTGAAACAAGCATAAGCTTGTATAGCCGGGGAACAGAAGCGTACAGTCAACCACGTTTAAAATATCCATCATCATGATCAACCAGCCAGCATCATGCCACTGCTAGGTGCTAGCTAAGCCCATACTTCCTCCATTTTGCACAAACCTATCGGTAATTAATAATAATTATAAAAAAATTTGATAAAAAATATTTAATGAAGTACAACCGGTTTTCAGTAATAAAAAACCGGTAAAAATGCATAAATGCACATCACTATTTTTTTTTATTGTTTTAGTTATAATATGCAATAGTGTTGCCGAACTATCGACAGGCGGAGTATCGATAGTTTTCCTTGAAAAATATTAATATTAACGATAGTATATATAATAATAATAATAAAGATGTATTATCAGAGATGACAATCCATAGGTGTTAGGAATTCGTCATCATCATCTCAGGGATAATGCTAGTATCCCGTTTTCGCAGGTTGTTATCTTAAATTTTGTACTCAGCGCTCCCCATTTGTCCCGACCAAGTAGTTAATGCCATCTACGGTAAACCTACAATGAGCCACGTCAAAAAAATTTTTATTGCTTCTGACAATTACAACATAAACAGCCTATATATCCCACTGCTGGGCATAGGCCTCCCCTCAATCAACCTGGGGGTATGGAGCATAGGTTGGTGGAGCTGTTACACTGTGTTGGTGGTGCGTTGTTGTGTGTGTGTTAGCTATAGTACAATAATTAACGTAATTCAAATTCAAAATTATCTTTATACAATAGGTAACATAGTTACACTTTGAATCGTCAATTGTTACAAACGAACGTCTCATCCGCCTAAAACTACTGCAGCTTCTCACAACCTGTATAGCCGGGGAAAAGAAGCTGCAAGAAAACGGCACAGGGCCCTAGACGTTCTTTAAAAAAATGTACCAACCTGTAGGCCAAGTCGAACGCCTGACCGATGGTGAGCGTGATTTCGGACGCTAGCTTGGTGGATATGAACACGAAACACTCGTGCTTCTCTGGTGTCTCGTGTCCATTCATCTGGAATCACACATTTATGGAGATCATTTTACCACCCATTATTATTCTGATGACTGTCAGTACTATTCAGAGGCGGAGGACAGGAGTCTTTGGATGGCTTTGTAATAGACTACTCTGGGCGCCATCCCACTTGCGTCAGACAGAGTACTGCCGGGCGGAAGACAAGAGGGAAACCACTGCCCTATTTTTCCCTAAAAAAAAGTAGCATGGAAAATGCTGCACCAACAAGAGCGTGGCTCTTAAAGTGACGATGATGATGATGATTATTCTGATCAAAATAATTAGAATCGATATAGACAGCAACATCATTCTACACATAATATGATCCAAATATCAAGAAAAAAATAGTTTATACAGGGTGTTAGTGACATCGTAACAAATACTCAGAGGGATGATTCAAAATTCATGTCATCTTTTTAGTTTTTTTAATTATTTTCAATTCTATACCTTTGCGATGGAAAATTCCACTTGATATTAACTCAGAATAATCAGCTGAATCATCCCTCTCAGTATTCATTACGATGTCACTTACACCCCATACAAGTACATACAGTAGCCATACAAAGTAGGTATGGGTGTTAATGACACTGTAACGAATACTGAAGGGGATGATTCAGACTATGATTCTGAGTCGATATCAAGTGGAATTTCCTGTCGGAGAAGTCATGAAAATTTTAGAGCTTATATTATTTTACGTTCCATACTTTTGCGACGGAAAATTCCACTTGATATCAGCTCAGAATCATGGCCTGAATCATCCCTCAAAGTTTTTGTTACGATGTCACTAACACCCTGTATATGCTTCTGCCATTACATTACATTTTTGAATAAGTATGTACCATTATTTATTCGTAGTATGTACCCCAGCAATGAGAAATAGGTAATTATCACGTTAAAAGTGAACAACAATCGTGTGTTTGGGGAACGTCGATTGGAAAGTCCATCCATCTTTACTATCGATGATTTTCAATTCCCCATTTGTCCGGCCAAGTAGTTAATGCCATCTGCGGCAAATCTACAATAAGTCACGTCAAAAAATAAAAAATGATTTTCAAGATCAACAATCGATAGGATAACTATCGATACTTCGACAACACTAGAACTAAAAGTCTCTAGTTTTGGTAAAATAATAAAGCATTTTTTTCTCCAGGCAACACTCACCCCGCCATTGACAGTGCTGCCACCTTTAGCGATGAACGAGAAGTATTTCTTGGCGCCTTTGTCGTCAGCGCAGTAGGATATCCGGTGGAGCGGGAACTGGTACATTATGTTGTTCGATCGCGGCTCCTGGAAAGAAAGGCATTGAGAATTGGATAGTTGCGTAGGTCCAAGATAAATTATGAAATTCTTAATACTTAAGTAAAGACAGATTTTAAACCTCAAGTACTTGGGACAATGCACCAAGTACTTGGGACTACTCCAAGCACTTAGGACAACACCAAGCACTTGGGACAACCCCAAGCACTTGGGAGAACACACCAAGTTTTCTGGCCACGTGTTTCCCTCAGCGTTACAGATTCCGATGTGGTAGTAGTTTTACAGCTAGTTACATAATATGTAATTTAATTTTTGACGTTCAAAAAGCGTCAATTTTGAAAAAGAAATATTTTTGAATTTTGAAGTACTTGGGACAACCCCAAGTACTTAGGACGACCCCAAGTACTTAGCACAACCCCAAGTACTTGAGGCAACCCAAGTACTTGGTACAACCCCAAGTACTTGGGACAACCCCAAGTACTTAGCACAACCCCAAGTACTTGGGACAACCCCAAGTACTTGGGACAACCCCAAGTACTTAGGACAACTTGAGACAAGTTAGTGAAACTCCAACTCGTTTCGTAAGTCTGCGTGCTGCGTGCGGTGGTGGATTACCAAACCCCATCAACCCTGGTGTCAGGGTTATTATTGACCCACCAGAGGCATGACATGGCTCATGGAACAACTATCTACTAACAGGGCATTATAAGAGAGATTCGTGCAAAGCATGTCGGTAGGAGTAACATCGCTTTCACGTCACACCGGCGCGTGCGCAAGGTCACTGCATGCGGACACTGTTGTCGGCACTTGCCGGTTCACTGACTACATTCATACATACATTAAGTACATAAGCAGACATATGTTTACGTAAATGTGTGTCCGCGAAGCCTTGTACGGTGGCAAGCGCAGATAGATAGGAAAATACTTGTAATTTCACATGTGAACAAAATAGTCACTATAAAATAGGGATGATCGATATTCATCGATGGGCTTAATTTGCACATTTCAAATATGTATACATTACTAGCTTTAAAAATCTAGACTATATCCCAATTCGGGTAGTCAGAGGCACATCCATCGCAATATGAACTAAGTACCTACACCTCACCGAGCTTTCTGTTAGACCAACGTGATAGGTGAGCAGTATCGCCGTCTATAATAGTCGGGCCAACTTGTTAGTGCAAGTCGGGGTTTGAACCGGCGCTACTCGTTTGAGAAGCAAGCTGGTGATCCACAGGACCATTGTTTTCAAATTCAATTGCAAATTCAAATTCAAAATTCAAATATGTATATCTTTACTCAGTAGGTAACATAGTTCCACTTTGAATCGTCAATTTTTATATAACGAACGTGTCTCATACGCCTAAAACTACTGCAGCTTCTCACAACCTGTATAGCCCGGGAAAAGAAGCTGCAAGAAAAATCTCGGTACAGGGCCCTAGACGTTCTTTAAAAAAAAACAAAATATTGTTATACAATTGAGTAATTTAGCTGCTTAATATCAGTTCTCAGACAGTTAATTCCACGCATTCATATCTTCTAAATAATCACTAACTTTATAATAACCTTTTTGTAAAGTTTCTGTTTAACTACTGTCTTAAAAATTTGTGACTGTTGTGACAATGTGACTCTATACGTACGTTCTACATGGTAGTATTTTTTTTTTATATAATGGTTGTATTTTGAACCGGCGTGTGTGAAAGAAACGATTTACGAATGTGTAGGAAGCAATAAAAGTGTGTTAGGAATGCAGGATCGAAGCAAATGGAATTCCACAGTCTCTGTTTACCCCGGTGGGAAATAGGCGTGAGTTTATGTATGTATGCCTATGGTCGTAGTAACACCCGCACCACGCCACTCAGTTGCGGCAGCGGCGTGTCATCACCTAACCGACTTCCTGCGTGTGCTAACTTGTTTATGTAAACCTTTATTTGCGCACGCGCCGGTTTATAACTGTTTCGCACGAGAACTGCGCGAGCGACGGAGTTCCTTGTAAGTATCATAAACGTATATTTAGACATAAGTATGTAAACATTGGCCCCGATTCCTGCAGACACCTCTTAATTTTACTTTAAGTTATACCTGTCATTTTCTTATGCGCCGAAAAGGAAAGGGACGGATGAGTCACAGCTCTTAATTTTAGGAAGAATGAGTAAGTGAATGAATAACCCGGGCGAATCAAAAAGGTATCTCGCTGGTATGCAAACCATTTGACGTGTGCTGTCAACATAATTCTATCAGGTTATTGGCCAATGTAAAATTTTTAGACGATTGTTTTAGATTTGTGCTTGAAATTGACGTGTGTTCCATAAATTTTATGCTTGTCGATTACCCGTCCCTTTCCTTTTCGGCGGATAAGAAAATGACATAACTTAAAATAAAAATAGGAGGTGTAAACAAAAAGACGACGGAAAGGACGGGTAATCGACAAGCATAAAATTTATGGAACTCACGTCTATTTTAAAAACAAATCTAAAACAACTCTATAAAAAGAATACATTGGCTTAGAGAAGAAGATGGGAATGAATGTGGAGTCTCACCTGAATAGCCACTCCGTCAACGGAGATGGTGATCTCAACTTTCTTACACTTGGCTCCATCCTTCGCTTCAGACTTCTTCAGCTGTTGTGTGAACTGCAGCTTCTTGATGGCATCCTTCACCACCTCGATGCCTTTAGGTTGCTCCACTTGCGTGCATCCTAGGAACTGGAATGGAGAAGGCGTTTGTTATAATTTTTTTAAACAATAATTCAAATCTATCAAAGATATTAACTCAGAATCATGGTCTGAATCATCCCTCTCAGTATTCGTTACGGTGTCACTAACACCGCCTGTATACTTATATAGGTTATTTATGTACGTAATTTGATAGCAGCGTATTAAATTGAAATATAATATTGAGTTTAAAAATAAATAATCAATAGTGTCCTGTCATCGGCACGCAATGATATCGCTGTCGGCATAATCGGCATATAATATCCATTCATAAAACCAGACTCAACTATACGCGAGTATCTAATAACAGGGGCGTCGTTGTGTTTACATACAGACAAGTCCAGGCTGTTAGGGTAGGCAGAGCACTAGCCTTTGGTCTTGGTTCCATACAAGACCTTCCTTCTTCCATCAGAGTCGCTAACTCTCTTCAGAGCTTCATAAACCAGTTGCGAGCTCATTTTGAATTATGCGGATATTGGTGCTAATTCCTGTAAATACCATCAAATTTTATTTTAAGTTATATCTGTCATTTTCTTATCCGCCGAAAAGGAAAGGGACGGGTAATCGACAAGCATAGAATTTATGGAACACACGTCAACTTTAAGCACAAATCTAAACCAACCGTCTAAAAATTTTACGTCCGTCAATAACCCGACACAGTTAAGTAGACAGCACGTCAAACGGATTGCATATCAGGGACGTACCTTTTGATTCGCCCGGGTTATTCATTCATTTACTCATTCTTCCTAAAATTAAGAGCTGTGAATCATCCGTCCCTTTCCTTTTCGACGGATATGAAAATGACGGATATAATTTAAAATAAAATTAGGCGGTGTCTGCAGGAATCGGGGCCATTGTTAGGATATTACTATTATGTACTTTGATGTATTTTATCTGTTTCAATACTTGTTTTGTATGTGTGTGTATAGTCTATTATTTATTATTATAGTTTCCTTACATTATGGTTAGGTATATTTTTAGTGAATATGTATTATATTATATCGAGTATTTATTAATATATGTACGCATAGTATAGAGAATTTATCATATTAACTATTTATTTTTTGCAAGCTATTTGTAAATGTTTGTTTCCTTTTCGTGGTTGCCTGGAAGAAATTACTCCAGAGCAATAAGGCCGCCCAAATTGTACTGTATTCATGTGTTCTGTGCAATAAAGTATATTTGATTTGATTTGAAGACCATTAACCCAGCCCCAGGGGGGACAGAGTCTTCTCTGCCCTCCACTGGGGCAATTCCTGTTTGGCGCGTCCTTGCCGTGGGGGTGGGCGCCTCTTACTTCAGTAGCCCGGAGTGAGATGGTAGCTGAGTTCGAATAGTGACCCAGACCTACGCGGTATAACTTAGAACCCTTGCTCAGGGATACGGGTGAAGACCTCAACGGTTGCAGAGGCGGAGATGGGAGCCATGAGTATTGCAATGCAGGACGGAAGGGGCAAGTCACAGGGACTGTAACCTGGAACCTAACAGAAGGCATCAGTAACTGTCAGTACTATTCAGAAGCGGACAGGAGTCCTAGGACTTGACAGGAGTCCACGGCTTTGAAATAGACTACTCTGGGCGCCATCCCACTCGTGGGTATACTCGGAATTGTGGGTATATTTCTTTGTTTGATAGCCCAAACCTCAGGAGTGGGACAAGAACACAGGCTTTTAACACGCGATTTTCGCACGCATGACCTGCCCGTGACCTTATTCGAAGCATGTTCATTACACGCAATTAAAATTAAATTTTAATTGCCAACCTATTGTTTTGCAGTCGTTATGTTTTTATCACTTCATGCTGGGATGAGAGGCAGAAATATGTTCTTGAGGTATTAAGTGACATGTACATAATTATATGTAAGCCGCTGGTCCCGGCTGCATTAGCAGTCGTTAATAACCATCAATCCGCACTGGGCCCGCGTGATGGTTTAAGGCCCGATCTCCCTATCCATCCATAGGGAAGGCCCGTGCCCCAGCAGTAGGGACGTTAATGGGCTGATGATGACGATGACATATATGTATATATAAAATCCGGGACAACTCTCTTCGGAGCAAGAGGTATCCTGTAGTTGTCCCTGTTTCGAATCCCGGCTCGGGTTTTAACCAGTTTGAATTCATGTTTCGACCGCAGATAATTGATATCACGTGGTTTCTTGGATTTGTGCCCGGTTAATGGCAATAGGCTCGCCCCCTATTACATGGGACTTAAACATAGATGGCGAGAAGCGGGTGTACTATTATAGGTGTATTATAATAATACACCTCAGCCTACCCCTAATGTCCTTGTTTTAATTGTGAAGTTTGTTTATGTCAGTCATATATAAACATCACAAACAATAAAAAAATGCGAGAGTGTTCTAAGCTAATTTTGAAACATAAAAACTGGAATCTAGAAAAATCTAGTTTGGTGAAGTGTGCGATAAAGTGTTTAGTGAAGTGCTTAGCGAAGTGACGGTGTCAAAGCGTGTCTGCGAAACTCTGTGTAAGAAGTAGTAAGAACAGTACCACGTGTGTTGTGTACAAAACTCATTCACCTTGGCGTTTTCTTCCAATCCTGAAAAGGCGCGTGTATCCAAATGTAGCCGTTGGGGGCTCCATTGGCCTTGCTTTGGTCCTGCCCGAATAGCAGGGTGATAGTGGAAGTGAAGTACCTCACAGCGCAGTGAAGTATTTGGTGAAGTGTAGTGAAGTGTTTGGCGAAGTAACAGTGTCGACCCGGAAGTGTGAAGCTGAAGTGTGAAGAAGTGTTTTCTTCCCATTCCGAAACCCACTTACGTAACAATAGATATTTACCTTAACCAGATATGCGACATGTCCCTTCACGAGCGCATCCGGCGCGTGTATCCAGTTGCGGCCGTTGGGTGCGCCATTGGCCTCGTTCCTGCCAGAATGGCAGGGTGATAGTGGAAGTGCAGTGTCTCAAAGTGAAGTGTTTGGTGAAGTGTACAGTGAAGTGTATAGTTAAGTATTTAGTGAAGTGCTTGGCGAAGTGACAGTGTCGACGCAGAAGTGTGAAGCTCAGTGTAAGAAATGTTTTCTTCCCATTCCGAAACCCACTTACGTAACAATAGATATTTACCTTAACCAGATAAGCGACATGTCCCTTCACGAGCGCATCCGGCGCGTGTATCCAGTTTCGGCCGTTGGGTGCTCCGTTGGCCTTGCCTCTGCCCTGCCAGAACAGCAGGGTGGACATCCTGGAACAAACACACAAACAAACATTATATTATATAAAATAATAATATAGTAATAATAATAAAAACATTTATTTGCTCGAATATACATTGTTAAAGGTCTTAAATCTAGTACAGTAGGTATATTCAACCTGTTTTTAGATGTGCAAATGCATAACATAATTTCAGTAAAAATAAACTGAATTAATTGTGGGATTATATTTTTTTACATCAAAAGATTTACTTACAATTTATTATAAGTACCATATTAACTATCTAGAGTTATTTTCATTTTTAGTCATAAGCATTTATAAGTCACGTGTAAGGTATTCGTTCACTGTGTAGAAACACCTTTCCCTCAACCATTTAGTAAGAACTCCTCTTAACTCGGGAGATTTTAAAGCTTTTATATTTTCTGGTAGTTTAAGTATATGATTTATTTCTATAGATCTTCTATCGTGTGGGTTGTGAGGTGGAATACCGACCTCACCGATACCGATTTCTACTAGATGTACGCTCGGAAAGGAGCTTAATGTTATAGCATAGAATAGCCTTTGGGTTTGGTTCCATATAAGACCATTAACCCGGGCCCAGGGGGGACAGAGTCATCTTCTCTGCCCTCCACTGGGGCAATTCCTGTTCGGCGCGTCTTAGCCGCGGGGGTGGAACTCTACTTCAGTAGGCCGGAGTGAGATGGTGGCTGAGTACGAATAGGGACGCAGACCTACGGGGTATAACGTAGAACCCTTGCTCAACGGCTGCAGAGGCAGAGATGGGAGCCATCGGTACGGCAATGCAGGAGGGAAGTGGCGAGTTACAAGGACTGTAACCTGGAATCTGTCAGAGGGCAGCAGTAACTGTCAGTACTATTCAGAGGCGGACAGGAGTCCTAGCATGGCTTTGTAATAGACTACTCTGGGCGCCATCCCACTTGCGTCAGACAGAGTACTGCGGGGCGGAAGGCAAGAGGGAAACCACTGCCCTATTTGTCCCTAAAAAGTAACATGGAGAATGCTACACCGACAAGAGCGTGGCTCTTAAATTAGTGATAAGCATGGAATAAAGAAAAATACTACGAAAATGAAAAGTTACCGTTCGGTTAACGTGCCTGTAATGTCCTAACCAATTTGTGATATGTCCCCACCGGGATTCGAACTCAGGATCTCTGGATCGTAAGCCCAACGCTCAACCACTGGACCACGGAAGCCGTTATACACATGACATAAGCAAAACACAACATAATCATATTACACAACACAACATAATATATATCTTTACACGGCATACAACGTATAGAATCTTATAATTAACATTAATTACAATTAATTAACTACAATTACTGATTATAGAAGATTTATGCTATGGCTTATGGATCCGATTATGCGCATGATAGATCTATAGTTGAGTAGATCGTTAAAATGATTATGTTTTATTCATGGCAAAATATAACGCAATAGTTATTGCAAGTGTTGGAACAATAAGGAGGAAGATAAGGTAGACTTATTGCTACATAGCGATTGTTTCTAGGCATCGTTACGGAAGACAATACAAGGAACAAAAATAAAATTGCTATACAAAACTCTAGACGAAGTAAATTCATCTTTTTTGGGGTTATGTCATCATCATCACTAATTTAAGAGCTCTCTTGACGGTGTAGCATTTTCCATGCTACTTTTTGGGGAAAAATAGGGCAGTGGTTTCCCTCTTGCCTTCCTTGGGGTTATGTATACGTAATAAAATACCAAACAGTATAATTAAAGCACATAATAACGGGTTCTTACCGCGTTTGAATGGGGATATGAGACTCCCGATATTTCGACACTGTTGCAAGTGCCATGATCACGGGATGTCGAAATATCGGGAGTCACATATCCCCATTTAAACGCGGTAAGAACCCGTTATTATGTGCTTTAACTATGATAATAACCGCGTAAACTTAAAACAATGTATCAAACAGTATTTTGAATTTGTCAGAAAATAAATTTAAAGCTCATTTGAAGATTACTTTATGTAAAAGCAAAGCTTCATGTTTAAGCAAATAAATTATCTTTATCTTTATCTTTAAAAAAGCTTATTATAAGATAACTTTTTGTATTTTATGTGTTCTACGTACCTACTTAACTAGTATTATACTTTATTATACGAGGCGCTCGGTGGCGCAGCGGTTAATGCGCTCGGTCTGCGATTGTTGAAGTTAAGCAACTTTCGCAATGGCCGGTCAGAGGATTGGTGACCACAAAAAAAAAAAATCATCTCGAGCTTCTCCGTGCTTCGGAAGGCACGTTAAGCCATTGGTCCCGGCTGCATTAGCAGTCGATAATAACCATCAATCCGCACTGGGCCCGCGTGATGGTTTAAGGCCCGATCTCCCTATCCATCCATAGGGAAGGCCCGTGCCCCAGCAGTGGGGACGTTAATGGGCTGATGATGATGATACTTTGTTATATGGTCAAACTAAAGTTAAAACCACAATCTAAAACTAAAAATAAAACAATTTATCTTTGTCAAAAGTAGAAAGAAACAAAACTTAGCCAATTTGGTCATTTGTCCTTGTTTAAAATTGGCTTTGTTCCGAACAACCTCTAACCTTTACTTTTCGTTTTTGAAAGTGTCTGCTAAAATAAAATCTAGTTTGCAATGGAAACTCTGTGGTCCAGTGAACGCTCAACCGAGTGTTGGGGTCACGATCCGGAGGTCCAGGGTTGGAATCCCGGTGGGGACACATCACAAAAATCACATTGTGATCCCTAGTTTGGTTAGGACATTACAGGCTGATCACCCGATCATCGGAAAGTAAGATGATCCGTGCTTCGGAAGGCACGTTACGGCCTTTGGCAGATCAATAAAAACCCTGACACCAGGGTTCATGAGGTTGGTAAATTGGTAATCCACTTCACAACCCACACGATAGAAGAAGACCGATGATAGGTCTGGGATCCGAACCTGGGACTTCACTGTGCGAGTCAAGCGTTCTTCCTACTACGCCACCACGGCTTACATACATACATAACATACATAAACAGCCTATATACGTCCCACTGCTGGGCACAGGCCTCCTCTCAATCAACCGGAGGGGGTATGGAGCATACTCCACCACGCTGCTCCAATGCGGGTTGGTGGAGGTGTTTTTACGGCTAATAGACGGGACCAACGGCTTAACGTGCCCTCCGAAGCACGGCATCATCTTACTTTTTCGGACGATCAGGTGATTCAAGCCTGAAAAGTCCTTACCAAACAAAGGACAGTCTCACAAAGTGATTTCGACAATGTCCCCATCGAGAATCGAACCTGGACCACGGCTTAACAATAAAATATGTTATTGCAACAAATTATTCCACACGCGATATTGCAAAGAATTTATATACCAGGAAAATCCATACGTTGCGAGATATATGTCTTATATAAAGACACTTAACTATGTAGTTGCGAAACGTGCTATTATAATTCACGCTATGCCTCTTACTACACACAATTCAAGCCAGTAGTCCCAAATGGGATAGGCAGAAGTCGCGGCAACCCGCAGTAGTGTCAGCGTAGTGAAGTATGCACCGTACCGACTCCGGTTGATGAGAATATACATTAATACTAGGTGAAGAAGGCACTCGGGGAGGGGTTTGGGTATTAAAAACATCATAGAAGGGAAGATAAAAGGAAAGAGAGGAAGGGGAAGACCAAGAAGAGCTTACCAATCTCATCATCATCAATTTAAGAGCCACGCTCTTGTCGGAATTTTCGATTCCAATCTATCAAAGGCCAATTCCTTGGCTTCTCTATAAGACACGACGTTAACCTTCTCTTTAATCTGTTCCATGTAAGCTCTTCTTGGTCTTCCCATTGCTCTCTTTCCTTCTATGATGTTTTTAATAAATTCGTCGTGTCTTTATTAGGTGTCCAATCATCTTGCCTCTTCTGTCCTCAATAATTCTCAGTATTTGTCTCTTTTCCCTTACTCTAACTAGCACTTCCTCATTTGTAACCCTTTCTGTCCAACTTATTCTTTCCATCCTCCTCCAACACCACATTTCAATGGGTTTTTTATGTATGGTTCTCTTCCCCTTCCTCTCTTTCTTACCAATCTACGTTCCCCAAAAAAAATACAGGTGGCGCTGTTAAGAGACGTGTGATTTTTGCTAGGAAAACCTGGTTAAGTTACTTTCAATCCAAGTATAAAGTAGTCTCAATTTTTAATACATTCAAGGACAGAACGTCTAATGACGTTCCGATTCCAAGGTGTCATACTATCTATTATGAACCATCAATGACCCATGGGTTAATAAATTCGTCGTGTCTTATTAAGTGTCCAATCATCTTGCCTCTTCTGTCCTCAATAACTCTCAATATTTGCTTATTTTCCCTTACTCTAAATGCTTACAAAAGCTAACATCTAAGAACTTACATGGAACAGACTAAAGAGAAGGCGAACATCGTGTCTTATAAAGGAAGTGTAGGAATTGGTCTTTGATAGACAAGAATGGAGGATGCTACACCGACAAGAGCGTGGCTCTGAAATTAGTGAGCCTGGTAAGTCCTTGATTAAATTGTTTACTTAAATATCTTGCAGGTAGTCCTTGAAATCTCTAGTATAGGTATAGCTATAGATGGATCGTGATTGATTGCCGATAAACTATACTATAATGAGCAATTAATGGATCGTGATGCTTGATCACGATCTGTACGCGGATGTGGACGGAAACTTACTAAAACTGTATTGCGAATTTTATCTATTATGTTAACACACCCATACACTTCATACAAACAACCTCGTTTTACACAGACACCACACATTGACGTTATCGTGCACGCGCATCTGTGTGTGTGACGTCTGACGCCCTTACGCATGGATTTACCACTACCGTAGATACAGCGCTTGATATAAAAATGCGGCGAAAACTTGGCGCTTGTTTAGCTATATATTCGTACACAGCGGTATATACATTCAATAAAATCGTGTCAAATTAAGAAAGTACGCATCGTCTTATTACGTATATTAGCGCGTAATGCTTCGTAACGCGGTCGGGTTATACTGCGTCTCGGATTGACCAGGAGTACCTACTTTAAAGTACTTACTTAAAATAATAATTTTGGTGGGTTTTACTGCGGAAATGAAAATGTTTAAACTATGATACCTACATGCACAATGTTATTACTTATTAGAAACAAGATGTTCCATTCTTCTTTTTTCGCTTTGAGCTTCTATTTTTGCAAGTTTTTACCACGCACTTCGCCGTGTTGCCAGTTCGGCGTCTAATCACGCACTGAGGTAAAGTACTGCCAACGTCGCTATATTAACAGTAACTTTGCGTCCTACTTTTAATTGAGCGCTGATGTTCAATTTGCGGTAGTAGTAAATCTATGCCCATACGATTGAAGACTAAAGTAAGGCCGAGGGGGTGAGGTAAACCTAGCTCGGCCGCTGGTGGGGAGCGGAGAGTTGCCGTTCTGTACGTAGTATTATTTCTTATTAGAGTGAAGACTACATAAGCGCCATTTTGAAAAATCACATTCAGATTTGTTACGATTGATGAATGTGGAGGATGCAAGAGAAGTGTGTCAGGATCGAAGCAAATGGAATTCCATAGACTCTGCTTACCCCGGTGGGAAATAGGCGTGAGTTTATGCATGTACCTATTGCAGCGTAATTTTGATGCAGCGCAATCTTTTTGCTTTTTTTAGCTTTTTTTCTGGCTTTTTGGACTTGGTTTGTTTGTTTCTTGACATTCGAGAGATATTCTTGGTCGCTAACTGTTGGTGTTTGGAATTTTGGCTGCAAAATCTGTTAATGCTCTTGTGTTTTTTAAAAGGTGCTAATGTAATCGTTAAACGTTATATGGAATAATTCTGTCCATCAAATTCTTAATTCCTTATTCTTATGAGTTGGCTCAATCATTATAGACGGCGATACAGCTCACCTATCACGTTGGTCTAACAGAAAGCTCGGTGAGCTGTGGGTACTTAGTTCATCTTGCGATGGATGTACCTCTGACTACCCCAATTGGGGTATAGCAGTGGACTTGTGTTAATCAAAGTCAAGTCGCAGATCGTAAAAACCTCCGCTAGATTATACATAAAATCAATATTCTCAGTCCCAACTTTGGTGTTTATTTTAAACCTACCAGAACAAATTAGCATATATTTATGTTGTCAAACAAAAAAATCCTTGCGGTCGTCGATCCAAAGGTCAATGGACAAAACCTTGATGAGATGCGCGTGCGTTTGTCGATTAAAACACATACACACACACACACACAAAACGTAACATAAACAGCCTATATACGTCTCACTACTGGCCTCCCGTCAATCAACAGGAGGGGGTATAGAGCATACTCCACCACGCTGCTCCAGCGCGGGTTGGTGGAGGTGTTTTGTGTTGGTAGCCCGGGACTAACGGCTTAACGTGCCTTCCGAAGCACGGAATATTTTTTTTGGACAATCAGGTGATCAGACTGCAATGTCGTTACCAAACAAAGGACAGTCTCGTAAAGTGATTTCGACAATTTCCCCAACGGAAACTGAATCCGGATCTCCAGATCGTCAGCACAACGCTCTAATCATCGCTTTGTTGGGGGCAAATATACAAAAAAAAAAAAAATGATTCACGGTTTTTTTATTTGTCACTAATAGTCCACATACTATTTTTTAGCTTTCTACCTTGAAAATTGCAAAATTCTCCATACAAACCATCCCGAATTGTATTAAAGTGGGAGGATAGAAAGGAACAAAAAGCAGCCTATGTCTCTTTCCATCCCTTCACCTACCTCCACTTAAAAAATCACGTCAAATGATCGCTTCGTTTTGCCGTGATTTTTGCCCGAGATTAGTGACCTAACCTAACCTGTATTGGGCTGGTTTTCCCTTCGCGGGTTGGAAGGTCAGTCGCTTCTATAAAAAACTGGACCTGTCAAATTTTCAGGTTAGGTAAGCGGACCTTGTGAAAACGTAATAGTGCTAGCACTCCCTAGGGAGGTGATGACTTAATATTATAAATGCGAAAGTGTATGTGTGTGTCTGTCTGTTTGTTTCCCGTCTTTCCACAATAAGATTGTTTCTATGCTTTTCTGGGAGTAAATAAAAAACATAGAAAACGTTCAGCTGCTTGTCTTCCCGGGCATGTCGTAAAAACCGACAAAGGGATTGTGTCCTCTAACATGATGGACTAATGTTATGGGCGATAGGCTGATCCCTTATCACCATAAGGTTCATCATATCCAGCTTACGACATCGTATCAACAGTGGCTGCAAGTTGTCTTTGATTAATTGTGGCTCTGCCCACCCCATTAGGGATTACGGGCGTGAGTTTATGTATGTATGTATGTATGTTAAACAAGTTCGGTCTGCGATTGTTGAAGTAAAGCAACTTTCGCAAAGGCCGGTCATAGGATGGGTGACCACAAAAAAAAAGAAGTTTTCATCTCGAGCTCCTCCGTGCTTCGGAAGGCACGTTAAGCCGTTGGTCCCGGCTGCATTAACAGTCGTTAATAACCATCAATCCGCACTGGGCCCGCGTGATGGTTTAAGGCCCGATCTCCCTATCCATCCATAGGGAAGGCCCGTGCCCCAGCAGTGGGGACGTTAATGGGCTGTTGATGATGATGATGATGATGTTAAACAAAAACTTCACAAAAAAGGTTATTATAAAGTTAGTGATTATTTAGAAGATATGAATGCATGGCATTAACTGTCTGAGAACTGATATTAGGCAGCTCAATTACTCAATTGTATAACAATATTTTATGTTTTTTTTTTTAAAGTACGTCTAGTGCCCTGTGCCGAGGTTTTTCTTGCAGCTTCTTTTCCCCGGCTATACAGGTTGTGAGAAGCTGCAGTAGTTTTAGGCGGATGAGACGTTCGTTATGTAAAAATTGACGATTCAAAGTGTAACTATGTTACCTACTGAATAAAGATATTTTTGAATTTGATTTCACGGCCAAACGGAGCGATCATTTGACGTGAATTTTTAAGTGGAGGTAGCTGAAGGGATGGAAAGAGATAAAGGCTATTTTTTGTTATATCTCCGAAAATGCATTCCTCGGGAATGTGGGTTTCCTTAAACAGCCTTTTTTTTTTTACTTATACCCCTGCCGCGCAACGGTTAGAGAGTTAGGCTCATGATCTCGAGGTCCGGGTTCGATTCCCGATGGGGACATTGTCGAAATCACTTTGTGAGACTGTCCTTTGTTTGGTAAGGACTTTTTAGGCTTGAATCACCTGATTGACCGAAAAAGTAAAATGATTCCGTGCTTCGGAGGGCACGTTAAGCCGTTGGTCCCGGCTATTAGCCGTAAAAACACCTCCACCAACCCGCATGGGAGCAGCGTGGTGGAGTATGCTCCATACCCCCTCCGGTTGATTGAGGGGAGGCATGTGCCCAGCAGTGGGACGTATATAAGCTGTTTATGTGTGGGTCTCCTTAGATAACCATTCTTCTTCTTAATAAACCTTCACCGCTGAACACGTGAGAATCATTTATGATCCAAACATGAATTCGAAAACAAATCCGACAATTATTAATAATATTATGTGTGGATATAGTTACCTAGTTTAGGAGACAGAGTGTATCTTTAGTAAAATCTTTTTTTTTGACGTGACTTATCGTAGATTTGCCGCAGATGGCAGACAGGCAGTCGCTTCTGTAAAAACCGGACCTGTCAAATATTAAGTTCAGGTAAGCGGACCCTAACTACGGACTGGGACGGGCTAACTTATAAAATGCTACTTAGGTTCTATGACGATCTTGTGACGTAGCGAGTAGGCGCCGCTACTTCAAAAGCGCACCCCTGATGCCGGGCAGCAGCGGTATCAGTACTGGTTGGAGGCTGAGGAAAGGGTTTCTGGTAGGGCTCTAGCTAGAACATCACCGATTGAGAAATTGGTCGGTGTACTGCGGAACGGAAGGCGATTGGGGCAACCACCGTTCTACACGCCCTATCTATGGAGTATTCAAGGCGATTACTCCACCGACAGTGAGTAGCTCGGTGGCGCAGCGGTAAACGCGCTCGGTCTGCGATTGTTGAAGTTAAGCAACTTTCGCAAAGACCGGTCATAGGATGGGTGACCACAAAAAAATGTTTTCATCTCGAGCTCCTCCGTGCTTCGGAAGGCACGTTCAGCTGTTGGTCCCGGCTGCATTAGCAGTCGTTAATAACCACCAATCCGCACTGGGCCCGCGTGGTGGTTTAAGACCCGATCTCCCTATCCATCCATAGGGAAGGCCCGTGCCCCAGCAGTGGGGACGTTTATGGGTTGATGATGATGACTCCACCGACAAGAGCGCAGCTTTTAAATAAAGAGAGAGAGAGTAGCGGACTCTGTGAGAAACGGGATAATGCTAGGAGGTGATGATTTATTGTGTAACTACCTTCCAATCACAAAAAAACTACATCTACCCACAGTCAGGTACTAAACAAGATACGTTATTTATCTATCGGCGCACGAGTAACATATTGATTATTTACATAATTAACTAGATTTAAGTATATACAATTCATTGATCACGCGTGTACATTAAGCATACATAACACATACTTATTGACACATAAATAAATAAAATAGTATAGGAAGGGAAATCAATTACCTTGATCATTGGTAACGCGCAATACTTTGTCTCTTTGTTATGTTGGCAATACTGTATAATATTTTTTATAAACTATAAGTAAAGAAATCAGAATCATTTATTCAACGTAATTCATCATCATCATCATCATCAGCCCATTAACGTCCCCACTGCTGGGGCACGGGCCTTCCCTATGGATGGATAGGGAGATCGGGCCTTAAACCATCACGCGGGCCCAGTGCGGATTGATGGTTATTAACGACTGCTAATGCAGCCGGGACCAACGGCTTAACGTGCCTTCCGAAGCACGGAGGAGCTTACCCATCCTATGACCGGCCTTTGCGAAAGTTGCTTAACTTCAACAATCGCAGACCAAGCGCGTTTACCGCTGCGCCACCAAGCTCCTCAACGTAATTATCATGGATAAACTTGTTGAAGGTACATTTTTTAATTTACGTCAAGGTGTTATGGCTGAGTAGAAAAAATGTCAAGAGAACCTATATAAACTATAATATTAGTATAATACTAGTAACAACGTACGTAGTATTTTTACATCAAACTTCAAAGTTAATTTAATAAAAGAATGGACTGAAAAAAAGGCGGATATTTGCTTAAAAGATAATTTAGTGGTTGTTTTTATTTTAATTACACTGTAATTTGTACTTCCTTTGCGATCTTTTATCTTTTTCAGTAATTTGAGACGTCTGCGCATGCGCATGCGTCATAGTAATTAGGGTTTACCGTGTAACAGTGGGTTGCAGACCTAGATGTGTTTTTCCATAGATTAGATATAGAATAAAAAATAATGTAAAACACGACTTGTGTCGGACGGATCATGGCCCCCATAAGGCCGCCATTTGCCATGTACTTAGTTAATTACGTACAGTTAATTAGTTTTGTACTTAGTATGACTATTGTTCTAATAAAACCTACAATAAGTCACGGCCAAAAAAAAGAAAAAGAAGGTAGGTAAGCAATCACTGAATATTTAAGTTTTTACATTTTTCCTCGCCTTATGGTTGTCTGGAAGAAATCGCTTTAAGCCATTTGCCATGTACCTAGTTAAGAGTCATTTGTAATTATTTGTTTTTATTTCGGTGCAATAGTATATTTGTGAGGAGCTCAGTGGCGCAACAGTTAACGCGCTCGATCTGCGATTGTTGAAGTTAAGCAACTTTCGCAAAGGCCGGTCATAGGATGGGTGACCACAAAAAAAGTCTTCATCTCGAGCCCCTCCGTGCTTCGGAAGGCACGTTAAGCCGTTGGTCCCGGCTGCATTAGCAGTCGTTAATAACCACCAATCCGCACTGGGCCCGCGTGGTGGTTTAAGGCCCGATCTCCCTATCCATCCATAGGGAAGGCCCGTGCCCCAGCAGTGGGGACGCTAATGGGCTGATGATGAGTATATTTGTATTTGCTAGGAAACCGTGATCCACCCTAGACCACATCGTCACTTACCATCAGGTGAGATTGTGGTCAACATACATACATACATAAACTCACGCCCGTAATCCTAAATGGGGTGGGCAGAGCCACAAGTAATCAAAGACAACTTGCAGCCACTGTTGATACGAAGTCCTAAGATGGATATGATGAACCTTATGGTGATAAGGGATCAGCCTATCGCCCATAACATTAGTCCATTATGTTAGAGGACGCAATCCCTCTGTCGGTTTTTACGACATGCCCGGGAAGACAAGCAGCTGAACGTGTTCTATGTTTTTTATTTGCTCCCAGAACAGCATAGAAGATTGTGGTCAAACACGAGCCTATACATATTATTTAACCGGGTGAGAGCCTTCAGCGCTCCCTATTCGTCCGGCCAAGTAGTTAATGCCATCTGCGGCAAATCTACAATAAGTCACGTCAAAAAAAATGACTTTATGTGACAACCAGTCGTACCAACTCCAAACGATTACATAACATAAGCCTACATGTAGATGAATCAATTTGTAAACAAATACAATTATTGGTGTTGTAAGTACCTACTAAACTCGAATATTTGATTAGGCAACTGGTTTTTTTTACGCGACTTATTGTAGATTTGCCACAAAGGGCATTAACTACTTGACCGGACAAACGGTGAGCGCTTTCACCCTGCAATATACTAGTCAAACAACGGACAGAAATAACTTTGTGAAATCATCATCCCGTTTTTCACAGGGTCCGCTTACCTAACCTGAAGATTTGACAGGTCCGGTTTTTTACAGAAGCGACTGCCCGTCTGACCTTTCAACCCGCGAAGGGAAAACCAGCCCAATACAGCTCAGGTCACATACCTCCGAAAATGCATTTCTCGGGAATGTGGGTTTCCTCACGATGTGACATGAGCTTTCTGTTAGACCAACGTGATATGTGGTAAAAGAAACCCTATTTTTTTTTATTTAAAATTGTGGGTAGTTTTACTCTTAACCTACTGAACAGATTTAAAACAACCTTTCTTTAAGAAAAAGTTTTTCTATCATTGAGTAACCATCCCTAGCGATATCCCGTTTCTCACAGTGTCCGCTTACCTAACCTGACAATTTGACAGGTCCGGTTTTATCGTTTTATTTGAAATGTGTTAATGCAACCCGTAGTGGAGCAGCGTGGTGCAGTATGCTCCATACCCCCTCTGGTTGATTGAGGGGAGGCCTGTGCCCAGCAGTGGGACGTATATAAGCCGTTTACATATTACGTTAAGTTCAGTCATGAGCAATATCATGTACCCACTTTAGAACCATTTCTTTCATGTTTTTTTTAAAGAACGTCTAGGGCGCTGTGCCGAGGTTTTTCTTGCAGCTTCTTTCCCTGGCTGTACAGGTTGTGAGAAGCTGCAGTAGTTTTAGGCGGATGGGACGTTCGTTATGTAAAAAATGACGATTCAAAGTGTAACTATGTTACCTAAAGAATAAAGATATGTTTGAATTTGTCGCACACGTTGACATTTAATGAGACTTACGGTTTAATTTGTCAAAAAAGTTAATGTGATATGGTACCAAAGTGTATGTATACATATTAGTACTCGTGACCGTACCGTGTCTATGAGTTTACTTGAGATATATGTCTCGCACCGTTCCCACAACAATACACAGTGTTGAGTCAATAAAAAAATAAGAATCTAACACGTACCTTTGCACTAATTCCGCGCGTCTATCCTCTGTGAGCATTGTCGCCGACAAGTTACGGGTTACGAGTAAAAATTGACCGTAAACAACACCGTATGTTAACCGTTCGACGGCCAACGCTTGACTGGGGGAGTTACGCCGTAATGCGTCTACGCAATACAGCCGTGCTTAGTACTGGGTGACACGGCGCCCGCGCACACAAGCGCACGCCATTGAGTAGGTAGATAGTGGTGGGGTTAAGTCGACGACGGGTTTTGTTTTGTTTTCAAATTGGAAACTCGAATTTGGAAGGCAGTTAATCGATTCTGAGAATGGACTATTTAAATTTGGAACAGGGTGGTTAGCTAAGTGGCAAACGATTACGCAAATTGACAGTGACAGTAACAGTAATATTGTATGTAGGAAATACGTAAAAAAAAATCGACTTTATGACTTTCGGGGAGCGCTGAAGGCTCTCACCCGGTACAACGTTTAAGACAACTGAGGGTGCCCAGCTTGATGAGATATGGGTACTTCATTTTGCGATAATTCTACACTCTTAGAACCCTATCGCACTATCAGAAATCAGAATCATTTATTCAACGTAATTATCATGGATAAACTTGTTGAAGGTCAATGTAACATTTTTGAATTTACGGCATTTCGCAAGGTGTTATGGCTGAGGAGAAGAAATGACAAGAAACTGCAACAGCAACCTTTTAAACCAATGAGGGTATACATTACAAGTTATTTAATAACTAGAGAAACACATTCAATAGGTACCAGACATTTTTATCATTTAGGTAATCATTAATCTTATAATAAGCTTTTTTACATGAAGTAAGCTTCACGTAAGCTTTAAATTTATTCTCTGACAAAAAATATTATCTGGTATTTTATCCGATGGGACTGATTGGGAAGGTGTGAGTGTACTACACACCTCTGCCTACCCCCTCGGGGATACAGGCGTGATGTTATGTTCTATCTTGATTAACTACTAACATTCTGCATGTCTGATACCCTGAACCGGTTTGAAAGTAGGTTCAAACTATAATTAAACATAATTTCCTTAACTTTTGCCGAATGTTTGCGTTATTATGTCAATTCTGCAATTAAGGATGGTCTTTAACTATTGCGTTATTACTTACATAAACTGCCTATATACGTCCCACTGCTGGGCACAGGCCTCCCCTCAATCAACCGGAGGGGGTACCACGCTGCTCCACTGCGGGTTGGTGGAGGTGTTTTTACGGCTAATAGCCGGGACCAACGGTTTAACGTGCCCTCCGAAGCACGGAATCATCTTACTTTTTCGGACAATCAGGTGATTCAAGCCTGAAGAGTCCTTAACAAACAAAGGACAGTCTCACAAAGTGATTTCGACAATGTCCCCATCGGGAATCGAACCTGGACCTCCAGATCGTGAGCCTAACGCTCTAACCACTAGACCACGGAGGCTGTTATTATTTACTGATCTTTTTTTTATACCTATTGTCCAAGTATTTTGGCTCAACTGTGCCTGATGGTAAACATAGAGAAGCTTAATTGCAGTAACGGTCTCCGTGGTCCAGTGGTTGAGCGGGCTCACGATCCGGAGGTCCCGGGTTCGAATCCCGGTGAAAACATATCCCAAAATCACTTTGTGATCCCCAGTTTGGTCAGGACATTACAGCTGATCACCTGATTGTCCAAAAGTAAGATGACCCTTGCTTAAGGCACGTTAAACCGTTGGTCCCGGTTACTACTTACTGATGTAAGTAAGTAGTCGTTTCATGAGCCATGTCAGGGGCCTTTGGCGGCTCGATAGTAACCCTGACACCAAGGTTGATGGGGTTGGTAACCTCACAACCCACACGATAGAAGAAGAATTGCAGTAGGAACTGAAAAGCAACGCAATGAGTCAGTTTCGAATCAGTTGCGACTACCATACTGGCTTACTAGGTGCTTCTTCACGCTTCGCTTAAAGGACCCCATATTGTAAGAAGGAAGGAACACTTAAGCCAACCCTTTCCACTTTTTAATGGTGCGGCAGAGATAGGAGTTGTCGATTTTTTTTGTCTTAGATAATAACTCAGATGGGAGTGTAGTTTTAATAGGTAGGTACATTTTTTTTTCAATAATCTAGGAGTGATTGTACCCTATCAATCGATATCAATTCGCGTTCGGTCTGCGATTGTTGAAGTTAAGCAACTTTCGCAATGGCCGGTCATAGGATGGGTGACCACAAAAAAAAGTTTTCATCTCGAGCTCCTCATTAGCAGTCGTTAATAATCACCAATCCGCATTGGGCCCGCGTGGTGGTTTAAGGCCCGATCTCCCTATCCATTCATAGGTAGGGAAGGCCCGTGCCCCAGCAGTGGGGACGTTAATGGGCTGGTGATGATGAATCGATATCAATCTATGATCCAAACATGAATTCCCAAACTCCCAAAGTCGAATTCAGTGGTTCCGAGCCTCAGGCGGTATTTGAGCGAAGGAAAAGTTATCAGAAGATAACTTGTAAGTACATTTGGTATTAAAGAAGTCATAGAACAAACAATAATATTATTAGAAGAAGAGAAGAAGAATACAGAAGAGGAGTACAGAAGGACACTCCCTGCCCCGCACCGATACGAGCGGAGCTTGATTTACCTCACCCCCGCGATGGCTTTAGTATACGTATTTAGGCTGAAATCCATTTAAGCGCGCGCGGACTATCTTTATTTCTTTTTGTCAAAAGATTTGACTGCTTTTGGAGGAAGGAAGAGAAGTGTGTCAGGATCGAAGCAAAGGGAATTCCATAGTGTCTGCTTACCCCGGTAGGGAATAGGTGTGAGTTTATGTAAGTATGTATGGTATATATTTTATGACCTAGTTGGTTTTTTATTTACTTTTTTTATTTCTGTCCACACCGTTAAGGTTCAAGGGCGTGAAGTTATTCTTCCTACGTACTAGCTTCCGAAACAACTTAACGCATTACGTGTTGTCGACAAATTGAATCGAGTATCGATATAAAAACATAGATATATCGATAGTTGTATCGATAGTGTTACAACCTTGCATAATGCACACACACACAAGTGCTCAGTGATTACTGACTAAAGGAAAACTGGACAGAGGCAGTGGGTTTGAGTTTAGTTCAGTAGTTTAGTTTAGGTGGGGTAAAAGAGTGGAGTTGTCTTAACATAACATAAGCTCACGACTATCTCCCAATTGGGGTAGTCAGAGGTACAATTGCAAAATGAACTAAGTATCTACACCTCACCGAGCTTTCTGTTAGACCAACGTGAGTTGTTCTAATTGATAGTATAATAATTATTTTGCAAATTAAAAAAAAAAAACATCATCATCACCAGCCCATTAACGTCCACACTGCTGGGGCACAGGCCTTCCCTATGGATGGATAGGGAGATCGGGCATTAAACCACCACGCGGGCCCGTGCGGATTGGTGGTTATTAACGACTGCTAATGCAGCCGGGACCAACGACTTAACGTGCCTTCCGAAGCACGGAGGAGCTCGAGATGAAAACTTTTTTCTTTCTGTGGTCACCCATCCTATGACCGGCCTTTGCGAAAGTCGCTTAACTTCAACAATCGCAGACCGAGCGCGTTTACCGCTGCGCCAACGAGCTCCTCAACTGGACTTGCACCAATGAGTTATTAATTTATCTTAAGCGCAGTTTGTGATCCCTAGTTTGGTTAGGATATTACAGGCTGATCACCTGATTGTCCAAAAAGTAAGATGATCCGTGCTTCAGAAGACACGTTAAGCCGTTGGTCCCGGTTACTACTTACTAATGTAAGTAAGTAGTCGTTACATGAGCCATGTCAGGGGTCTTTCGCGGCTCAATAGTAACCCTGACACCAGTGACACTAGTGTGGGTTGTGAGGTGGAGTACCAACCTCATCAACCCACACGATAGAAGAAGGGGCGAACCTATTGCTGGAAACCACGTGATATCAATTACCTAAGATCCAAAAATGAATTTATCCTATCCTATGGTTATTTTAATACCACTCTGAATACAGTTATGACTTGTGTATGACTCATTGATGTAGAATGCAGACTATGTATGTATGTATGTAACTGTGTAGTGTACAAAGGGTATGAGGTAAGCAATTCTAGGTTAGTACGTTTTAGTTTGTGTGTTTGAGATAGTTTTGTAGCAGAGTACAAACTCTGCACATACCGGCCTTTCGTTCTGACCGTCATCATTTCAAATTACGAAATTCTCATTCCATTCCCTTAATTCATATATTTTCTTCATAATTATATTTGCTTATTTTCTTATTTATTGTAAGTAAATCCCGACACTTTTTGTTGGCACGATAGTTCAAAGTATTTATAAGCGTAACTTAGGTACTGGCAGAATATCAGTGTTGCTAAGAGTGGTATTTCTACTATCCTTCGCAACAACATGCTGAGTCAGTCCCTTTTTCCTGGCAGTGTATTTTTGATTTGTATTACTTATCTTTATCTTCTCTACTATTGTACTGCACTGTTTTGGGAATAAAGTTATTCTATTCTATTCATTCCGCACTTCCTTTCATTTTACACTCTTTTGACTCACTGCATCCCCGACCTTCATTAAAACAACAAGTATATTATACAAAAAGGTAAGGAAGGGAAGGTTCAATACGATCTACTCTGAACCGGCGTGCGTGTATGAAGCGATTGATGAATGTGGAGGAAGCAAGAGAAGTGTGTCAGGATCGAAGCAAATGGAATTCTATAGTCTCTGCTTACCCCGGTGGGAAATAGGCGTGAGTTTATGTTTATGTATATTATACTGTTTAGGGCCGTGCCCTCTAATTCTTGATTCTTTTGTGAAGTGTATACAGGGTGTTAGTGACATCGTAACGAAAACTTTGAGGGATGATACAGGCCATGATTCTGAGTTGATATCAAGTGGAATTTTCCGTCGCAAAAGTTTGGATTGGAAAATAATTTAAGAAAAAACAAAAATTTTCATGAATTTTCCGACAGGAAATTCCACTTAATATCAACTCAGAATCATGGTCTGAATCATCCCCCTCAGTATTTGTTACGGTGTCACTAACACCCATACCTATTTGTATGGCTACCTGTATGTACTGGGTACGGGGTGTAAGTGACATCGTAACGAATACTGAGGGGGCTGATTTAGCTCACTATTCTAAGTTAATATCAAGTGGAATTTTTGATCGCATAAGTATAGAATTGAAAAGAATTGAAAATAATTAAAAAATTATAAAAAAAATCATGACTTTTGCGACGGAAAATTCCACTTGATTTTAACTCAGAATCATGGTCTGAATCATCCCCTCAGTATTCGTTACAATGTCACTAACACCCAGTATATTGTGAACTATGTACATTCCTATACTGTTTGTGAAGTGCTTTTAATAAACTGTATATATTCCTGCTTGCTTCTAATTTATCATCGTCATCACCAATCATTCCCCTACTCTGCCGGCACGTCAGGATACCATATCCTCACCACCCAGCGTGCCGCAGTTTGAGGACCTCAACGGTTGCAGAGGCGGAGATGGGAGCCATCTTGTAATTTTACTTCTAAGAAAGGCTGGCTCGCCGATGTATTTTAAAGTGTTTGCTAATAAGAAATATTCAGGACCTCCGCGATACAAGGTTTCCCGCCAGTAATGTATCTCTCTCTACTTAAGAGCTGCGCTCTTGTCGGTGGAGTAATCGCCATTCCTATCTTCTTCCCGCCAAAACCTTCACCTCCCGATACGACACGACCTGCACCTTCTCTTTCATTTGTTTCATGAATGTTATCCTACGTCTACCCCTTCCTCTCTTCCCTTCAATTTTTCCCTCTTTAATGTTTGTTGTAAATGAATCGTGTCGTATCAGGTGGCCAATCATATTTCCTCTCCGGTTCTCTATAGTCTTCAATATGGTTCTTTTTTCTCCAACTCTTTCCAGCACTTTTTCATTTGACACCATTTCAGTCCAGCTTATACCCTCCATCCTTCGCCAACACCACATCTCGAACGCTTCCAATCTCTCTCTGTCTCTCTGTGTCATAGTCCACGTTTCACTTCCAAAGAGTGCAGTAATGTATACATGTTTCAAATTCAAATTCAAAAATATCTTTATTCAGTAGGTAACATAGTTACGCTTTGAATCGTCAATTTTTACATAACGAACGTCTCATCCGCCTAAAACTACTGCAGCTCACAACCTGTATAGCCGGGGAAAAGAAGCTGCAAGAAAACCCTCGGCGCAGGGCCCTAGACGTTCTTTAAAAAAATATATATATAAAATATTGTTATAAATAAAATACTTAAAATATTTTCCCTATACAAATTCTCGATAATTTCTGTCCAATACGAATCTTTCGAGGAAGGAAAAGATGTTTGGATTCCGAGAATGATAACTACTTAGTTATAACTTGTTTTGGTGTCAACAAAAACAGGAGCGTAGATTGGAATGGTCGAACTGATAAAAAAATGTAGGCATCTATTGAAGAGGCCCCTTCTTTTGCTCGAAATGATGAGATACATAACTACAGAGAACATTTAAAGTCTTTATTCAATATTCAAAACGGTGTGGTCCAGTGATTGAGCGTTGGACTCACGACCCGGAGGCCCCGGGTTCGAATCCCGGTAGGGAAATATCACAAAAATCACTTTGTGATTGTCCGAAAGTAAGATGATTCGTGCTTCAGAAGGCACGTTAGGCCTTGGTCCCGGTTACTACTTACTGATGTAAGAATGTAGTCGTCAAGTTCGGTATCGGGGTTCTGAAGTGAACATCAACAATAATATCTTCAAAACGTAACTTCCATTGTACAGTTAAGATGGGAAAGTCAAAGACTTCAAGCATCAATGAGCAACAGCAAAAGTGAAACGTAAGAAGAGGTTTTTTTTATTTGTTTGTTGTTGGGTTTAGTGATGCATCAGCTGGGTGAAGACTTAAGACAGTTTAGACTTTTTAAAAATCCAATATTTTTTTTTTTATTTACTACTACCACACACAATACAGCATTACAGTAAAATACTAATGCGCTATACAGGTGTCAAAAACAAATTATTATTAAGTAGGTATATAACATAAAAAATAAACTTTTTTTAAAGAACGTCTAGGGCCCTGTGCCGAGGTTTTTCTCGCAGCTTCTTTTCCCCGGCTATACAGGTTGTGAGAAGCTGCAGTAGTTTTAGGCGGATGAGACGTTCGTTATGTAAAAATTGACCATTCAAAGTGTAACTATGTTACCTACTGAATAAAGATATTTTTGAATTTGAATTTGAATTGCAAGTATAGCTAAAACAACACGACGAATAGCATGACGAATTTATAGAAGGGAAGCTACAAGGAAAGAGAGGAAGGGGAAGACCAAGAAGAGCTTATGTACAAGGAACAGATTAAAGAGAAGGCGAACGTCGTGTCTCATAAGGAGGTGAATGATTGGCCTTTGATAGAAGAATGGAGAATGCTACACCGACAAGAGCGTGGCTCTTAAATTAGTAATGATGATAGCTAAAAAGCGAAGCTTTAAAAGACAGTCACAATCCCGAATTTCTACATTCATATACAGGGTGTTAGTGACATCGTAACGAATATTAAGGTAAGATTCTGAGCTGATATCAAGTGAAATTTTCCGTCGCAAAAGTGTGGTACTGAAAATAATTAAAAAAACAAATTTTCATAAATTTTCCGACGGAAAACTTCACTGGATATTAACTCAGAATCATGGTCTGAATCATCCCCCTCAGTATTCGATATGGTGCCACTAAAACCCTGTATTTGCGTCGCGCTGTGTAAACTTTGCTTGCGCGTTTCAGGACTGCATTATACAATGGTGGCGCCATCTGTTGCATGCGGGCGGAACTAGCTTAATCTTTTAAGTTATATCTGTCATTTTCTTATCCGCTGAAAAAGAAAGGGACGGGTAATCGACAAGCATAAAATTTATGGAACACACGTCAATTTTAAGCACAAATCTAAACCAACCGTCTAAAAATTTTACATCCGTCAATAACCCGACACAGTTAAGTAGACAGCACGTCAAACGGATTGCATACCAGCGACGTACCTTTTGATTCGCCCGGGTTATTCATTCATTTACTCATTCTTCCTAAAATTAAGAGCTGTGAATCATCCGTCCCTTTCCTTTTCGACGGATATGAAAATGACGGATATAACTTAAAATAAAATTAGGCGGTGTCTGCAGGAATCAGGGCCAATATATTAATATCCGGTGAAGGTCGCGGGAAGCCGCTGGATGCGGGCAGCGCAGGACCGATCGTCGTGGAGATCCTTGGGGGAGGCCTATGCCCAGCAGTGGGCATCGTACGGCTGATCTTCTTCTTCTTCTGTCGTGTGGGTTGTGAGGTGGTGTCAGGGTTACTATTGAGCCGCCTAAGGCCCCTGACATGACTCATGTAGCGATTACTTACTTACACCAGCAAGTAGTAACCGGGACCAACGGCTTAACGTGCTTTCCGAAGCACGGATCATTTTACTTTCGGACAATCAGGTGATCGAACTAGGGATCACAAAGTGATTCTTGTGATATGTCCCCACCGGGATTCCGAGTTTGAACCCGGTACCTCCGGATCGTAAGCCGAACGCTTAACCACTGGACCACGGGGGCGTTAACTCCTTAGGAGTTCGTTAGTAAATTAACTATTCTTTTTTTAATAAAACGTAGTATTATTCCTTATTCTATGCTAAATGGCAAGATAACCTAACCTAACCTAACGAAATTCTACAAATTGGGGCGCAGTATCTGACCCGGTTATAACTGATAGTTTTAACTATGTCACTGTCGCTTAGCTGCTACGGGTCAAAGTTCATTTAACTTGTTAAATAGCTAAAGGGATTAAGTTCGAGGTTTTTTGTATGGGCTGGAGTTATAATAAATAATAATGAAATATGTTCATTCATCATCATCATCATCCATCCAAGCCGTACTCTCACATCAACACGATAATTGGTAATTAACAATAAAACAAGATTAAGATACCTACACCTACGGGCTGGTTTTGTGGGGGAACTCGGTGGAAGAAACTGCCGATCAACCCGTTAGGGATAGGGGCGTGGGTTTATGTCTAAATGTTATGTAATGTGGCGAGGTTATTTTGTATACAATTAAGTATACAATTGTGCGTTGCATTGTCCTATTGCCGACTTGATATTAAACAAAAACAAATGACTATTAGCATAAAGAATAATACTACGTATAGAGGAGCTCGGTGGCGCAGCGGTAAACGCGCTCGGTCTGCGATTGTTGAAGTTAAGCAACTTTCGCAAAGGCCGGTCATTGGATGGGTGACCACAAAAAAAAAGTTCATCCCGAGCTCCTCCGTGCTTCGGAAGGCACGTTAAGCCGTTGGTCCCGGCAGCATTGGCAGTCGTTAATAACCACCAATCCGCACTGGGCCCGCGTGGTGGTTTAAGGCCCGATCGCCCTATCCATCCATAGGGAAGGCCCGTGCCCCAGCAGTGGGGACGTTAATGGGCTGGTGATGATGACTACGTATACAACGGTAACTCTCCCCCCCCCCCGCACCAATTCTATTGGGCGCTTACCTCACCCCCTCTGGGTATTTATTTATTTATTTAGTTTTATTTTACTCTGTAAACATTATGGCCTCGATTCCCGCAGACACATCCTAATTTTACTTTAAGTTATACCTGTCATTTTCTTGTCCGCCGAAAAGGAAAGGGACGGATGTTTGACAGCTCATAATTTCAGGAAGAATGAGTAAATGAATGAAAAACCCGGGCGAATCAAAAGGTATCTCGGTGGTATTCAAACCGTTTGACGTGTGCTGTCAACTTAACTCTGTCGGGTTATTGGCCAATGTAAAATTTTTAGACGGTTGTTTTAGATTTGTGTTTAAAATTGTCGTACGTGTGTTCCATAAATTTTATGCTTGTCGATTACCCGTCCCTTTCCTTTTCGGCGGATAAGAAAATGACAGATATAACTTAAAATAAAATTAGATGGTATTTACAGGAATTAGCACCATTATGTAACTAGTGAGGCACAGATAATTTAATAGGCCTACTGGTGTATAATGAGTGTTGCCATAATAAGACGGCTCGGGACAATGTTGCCAACAATTAGATAGACGATCCCACGCTCTGTTACAATAGCTTGTCATGTGTTGATGGAAAAAATGTAGGGAAATAGTATAGTAACACTGGAGAGGTCTGCGCGGTAACCTCAAAAAGTTTTTTTTAAACGAGATTTTTTTTTTAGAAAAGTTACACTTACATATTTATTTATTTTTAGGACGTTTATTCCAAAACATAAAAAATACCTACTTTATTTCCGGTGTGCACGTAGTTTTTGTATTGTTTTCTCATTCTTCTTCTATGGTGTGGATTGCGAGGTGGAGTACCTCATCAACCCTGGTGTCAGGTGTACTATTGATCCGCCAAAGGTCCCTGACATGGCTCATGTAACGACTACTTACTTACATTAGTAAATAGTAACCGGGACCAACGGCTTAACGTGCCTTCCGAAGCAGGCATCGTCTTACTTTTTGGACAATCAGGTGATCGATCAGCCTGTATTATCCTAACCAAACTAGGGATCTTAAAGTGATTTTTTGTGATATATCCCCATCGGGATTCGAACCCGAGGCCTCCAGATCGTGCGCCCAACGCTCAACCACTGGAGGTCGTCACTTTTCTATCTAACAGTGGATATCTCGCGTGTTTCTATGATCCGTAGCGTGACCACTGGCCAAAGGCCGCGAGTGTCCGCACCATATGGTACCAGGCCCCAAAATATAGGATGATTGCTGCAAATTGCCCATCTCGGGAGAGCCGTGGTGACATATCCGGACGTGAATAGCAGTACTAAGGACATTGAGAAAGAAAAAAATAAAGTACAATATGTGTATGTTGTGTTGTGTCCAGATGATCGGGCCGTCAATGCGTTGCATTCAGGATATTTACTTTTATTTTTAATATTATTTCTGTGATTTTGGTTTGTTTGTCTTTTTGTTTTGGATTTTTTTTTGTGTAAGTACTTATTGATTTCCGTGTGGTTTCTGTCCCGTGTTAGTATGTAATGTACAGTCATGAGCAATATAATGTATCCACTTTAAGACTATCAACAGTATCAGTAGTTTCGTATCAACAGTGGCTGCAAGTTGTCTTTGATTACTTGTGGCTCTGCCCACCCCATTAGGGATTACGGGCGTGAGTTTATGTGTATGTATGCACTTTAAGACTCTGTCGCACTAACATATTTGACATTTAGTGAGACTTACAGTTCAATTTGTCAAAAAAGTAAATGTGACATGGATAAGAAAATGACGGGTATAACTTAAAATAAAATTAGGAGGCGTCTGCAGGAATCGGGGCCATAGTGTCAGGTGTATTATGTAACTAAAAAGCATAAGCAATTTAGAAACATGATTACTTTACTATGTTATACATTGGCCCCGATTCCTGCAAACACCGCCTAATTTTATTTTAAGTTATATCCGTCATTTTCATACCCGTCGAAAAGGAAAGGGACGGATGATTCACAGCTCTTAATTTTAGGAAGAATGAGTAAATGAATGTGTCGGGTTATTGACTGATGTAAAATTTTTAGACGGTTGGTTTAGATTTGTGCTTAAAATTGACGTATGTTTCATAAATTTTATGCTTGTCAATTACCCGTCCCTTTCCTTTTCGGCGGATAAGAAAAGGACAGATATAACTTAAAATAAAATTAGATGGTATTTACAGGAATTAGCACCAGTGTGTTGCTATTTTTTTTTTACAATAGCCAATGAATGTCCGGCCTTGACAGCCAGCCATGTTTTTTATTTATCTTTTTTTTTGCGTGATCGTGGTTGTTGTATGGTGATTATTGTTTTGATAAGTTTAATGGTCGGAGTATTTAGATTAGGTTTGATTTGTTTGAATAAATTGGTTTAGTTTTTTTATGAGAGGTGTGGAAATTTTATACAGAGATTCTGGTCGTGCCAGCTTGGCTAACATGCGTAGCGTGTTAAAAATTATTAAAAATAACTGCAGAGTAATGGATAGTAAAAGCACTAGTTTCCCGTGGTATATTTTGCTTGCACACGACACCAGTAATAAAAGTTCAATCGTACACATAACATAAATAGCCGATATGCGTCCCAGTGCTGGGCACAGGCCTCCCCTCAAACAACCGGAGTGGGTATGGAATATACTGCACCATGCTGCTCCACTGCGGGTTGGTGGAGGTATACGGTTAATAGCCGGGACCAACCGATTAACGTGCACTCCGAAGCACGATATCAACTTATCAACCGTACAAGTTGTTTTAATTCAAATGAATGTCACATTATGTCATTTATCCAGGTGTGAGTGCCAGGTCACATATGTGTAACCTCCAACAAAATTATCGATCGGTTCAATAAATATTGTCGAAATCGATAAGTTTATTTTTCCCCTGACATGCGCGCCACGTGATTTTGTTCGAATTTTCACATAACGACATGACTTATCTGGGTTCAAATATTAGCACGAATCGACAAAATTACATAATTGGGTAGTTGAGTTTCCTTTTACTAAACGTCAAAACCCGAAATTACCATGGAATTTGTATGAAAAAACAACCAGTGACGTCATAGAAAAAAGTGACTAAATGTCGCACTTATGATTACCTTTTTCTTTATTAAAATTCATCATCATCACCAGCCCATTAACGTCCCCATTGCCCCTGCAATGGGAAGGCCCGTGCCCCTGCACGGGCCTTCCCTATGGATGGATAGGGAGATCGGGCCTTAAACCACCACGCGGGCCCAGTGCGGATTGGTGGTTATTAACGACTGCTAATGCAACCGGGACCAACGGCTTAACGTGCCTTCCGAAGCACGGAGGAGCTCGAGATGAAAACTTTTTTTTTGTGGTCACCCATCCTATGACCGGCCTTTGCGAAAGTTGCTTAACTTCAACAATCGCAGACCGAGCGCGATTACCGCTGCGCCACCGAGCTCCTCATATTTATTATTAAAATTCATAAATAAGTAAATGAAATAGAATAAAGAAAACGTTTTTTGTCACCTTTATATTTGTCTTATCGGAAGGATTGGTCGGAGATCGCGCAAAGTCGAGAGGAGTGGAAAAATCAAGGGGAGGCCTTCGCCCAGCAGTGGGATCGAATAGGCTAAATAAGATAAAATATTTATTTATTCAATAATCATAATTTCGTCATTTATCTTTTTTATTTATCTCCGGTTGATTGAGAGGAGGCCTGTGCCCAGCAGTGGGACGTATATAGGCTATTTATGTTATGTTATGTTATCTTTGAGGTTGGAAGCGTTTGAGATGTGGTGTTGGCGAAGGATGGAGGGTATAAGCTGGACTGAAATGGTGTCAAATGAAAAAGTGCTGGAAAGAGTTGAAGAAAAGAGAACCATATCGAAGACTATAGAGAACCGGAGAGGAAATATGATTGGCCACCTGATACGACACGATTCATTTATAACAAACATAGAAGGAAAAATTGAAGGGAAGAGAGGAAGGGGTAGACCTAGGATAACATTTATGAAACAAATAAAAGAGAAGGTGCAGGTCGTGTCGTATCGGGAGGTGAAGGTTTTGGCGGGAAGAAGAGAGGAATGGCGGTTACTCCACCGACAAGAGCGCAGCTCTTAAATAGAGAGAGAGAGAGAGAGATGTTATCTTTAACTTGAAATTCCACTTGAAATAAGAAAGAAAGTATTTATTATATCTGTGGGAGGGAGCGGAGAAAAACATCCAAGCCCAATTTCCACTGTTTATTTTTTAAAGTTTTACAACAAATGCACTTAAATATTACTTTTGAGTAATTTAGAAAAAAACATTTCTAGTACCACGCGCTCACACTTCCGCCCATCTTTCCTAATCTCCCGTCCCTTTCACTCCTTACCTCTCACTCTTTCGCTATATTCAGTTCCTTCCGTCTTCGCTCGTATCTTCCCTCCTTCTCGTACATCTGTTCCTCGCATATCCTGTTTCTCTGTCTTTCAATTCCGTCTCATTCCTTCTCCTTTATCATACCATCACTTTACTCTCTTACACCTCAAACACCTACACACACTCATACCCCACATATCTTAGATATCGACTCAGAATTGTGGTCATTAAATCATCCCCCTCAGTATTCGTTACGATGTCACTAACACCCTGTCTTTATGAGTAAATACATACTTATTCACAGCAGTCTAGTTTTAAATTACCTGTGAACAAAAAGAAAACATTATTAAAATGAGATTAGTACAAAGTTTTGCAATGGCCTTAACAATGTAATAGTGATGTATTAAACCAATATTGTCTTTACTTAGTTTTTAAACAAAATGATAATGAGGAATTTTCCAGGCCACGTTCCACTTTTTTTTTTGACGTCACTTATTGTAGATTTGCCGCAGATGGCATTAACTACTTGGCCGGACAAATGGGGAGCGCTGAAGGCTCTCACCCGGTACAACGTTTATAACCACGTTCCACAAATGCAATAAAGATGGATTGAATGAATGATTTAACTGAAGGGATACGCAGAGGTGTATTGTATACTTAGTTAGTATAATATACAGTTACTCCTCGTCAACTATATTTAAGACCCTTAACCTCTTAAGACTGAGATTTCCAGAAACAATAGTTAAACTAGGGTTTGGATTTATAAAGTTTTGTCCGGCCAAGTAGTTAATGCCATCTGCGGCAAATCTACAATAAGTCACAAAAAAAAAAAAACAAAACCTATTGCCATTAACCGGGCACAAATCCAGGAAACCACGTAATGTCAATTATCTATCACCCTAACATGGATTCAAACTCACAAAGGGGTGGAATTCTCTGCCGTCTTCTGTATTTTTAAATGCATATAACCCGGCTGTTTTCAAGGCTACAGTGAACAGGCACCTTCTGGGCGAGCTCGCTCCATCTTAGGCCTCGTAGCCTTCGGGCAAGTCTGGGATAAGAGCAAACCCATCAAAGGTAAAAAAAAGTCGAATCCAGTGGCTAAAAGTCCGAGTCGAGATTCAAACCCATGCCGCTACATGTAATATATGTAATATATTCGTGTTGCCCACCGCGCGCACCAACATCGGCAGATATGCTCCAGTAGCGCACGCACTTAGGACCATCAACGATATTTCTCAGCAGTGTACTGACATCGACCTATTTACGTGTTCGTTGACGGAATTCACGGAGTTAGTTATTAAATTCTTTAGTTAGGTACTAATGTTATAATTGTACGAATTGGGACTGCCTGTAATGTCTATGTAATTTGTGTTAATAAATAAATATAAAACGGAAACTAGTTATGTAGGTAAATAGTAGTTTTTAATTTTTGTACTTTACTTACTTACATAATAAAAACTATTTTTAACCATTTCCTTATTAGTTGTAATTTGATAAACTATAAAATTCTACATTTAAGTTTTATAGTTATAAAAAACAAGAAGTTATTTTTGTACGTATAAGTATTAATTTTAATAAAGCCCGAATTTATGGTGTTATTATGAATTAGTGGCCAGTTCGTTATGGTGACAAAAAATAATATTACATTTAAAAATAGAATAAGTACCTATTTCAAAATGTTTAACCATTGGTGTACCTGTAATTAATATTATCGACAATAATAACATCCCATCACTAAAAATACAGTTTGACATTTCGAAGCGCGCGAAAAATGATCGTTTTATTTTTTAATTCGCCGGCCGGCATTGGCACGAAGTCCTTACAGCCTCATTGTAGCAAAAAGTGTGTCTAGGTCAGACTCGAACAATCACGTTAAGTGGCAAAATAAACATCTGTACTATGAATTTAGGATTTGACAGATAATGAATTATATAACCTATGTCATGTAATGTTATGTGACAATGAAAAAATGTGGGTAAGTACCTTGTTTTGGTGATAATTGTTATGTAATTTTACAACATAACATAAACTTACGACTATGGTATAAGAAAGCCAGGTATGCTCAATCCTATGACAAGCCGCTATTGCTAGCCCATTGATGACGTAAGTGTTGCCATTGGTAACTTTTGGTAAAAAATTGGTAACTCCAACATTCCAAGGACGTAAATTGTATTATTGAAAATTAAGTGAATTACTGACTAATGTACTTAATTACTATTACTTGTCAAAAATCATTAAAACTGTAAGTAAATCTTTAACTAAAAGTTAAAAATTTCCTTACAAACTAAATATGACAACGCATGGCGGGATGACGTCAGCTGGGCTAACCTTGAAATGTTAGCTGTCACTTTTGAGGAAACCAGCGGGCCTAGCACATCATCAATTTAAGAGCCACGCTCTTGTCTGTGTAGCATTTTCCATTCCAGTCCATCAAAGGCCAATTCCTTGACTTCCCTATAAGAAAATTTTATTTTCTTCTGTCCTCAATAATTCTCAGTATTTGTCTCTTTTCCCTTACTCTAACTAGCACTTCCTCATTAGTAACCCTTTCTGTCCAACTTATTCTTTCCATCCTCCTCCAACACCACATTTCAAAGGTTTTTTATGTACTTATGTATTTCTGCCATTTTCGCTTAGTGTGCTTGACCATAGCTGCTACGATATGTTATGTGCTTGACGAGAAAGCTCGATGAATCGTCGGTACTCAGTTCACCTAGAGATGGCTGAACCTCTAACAAGTCCAGTTGCTTAACTTCAAAAGTAGAAACATAATGACATAACGAATTACGTAGTAAGTAATTATTATTTAAGTTCGCCGGAACTATCATTATGCACGCTATGTTTGCATGTTCGTTAAAACACAATTTATATTTGTTTATGTTTCCAGACCGGTTTGCGGTATTTTAACAAGATTTTTTGCGTTTTTCTATCGGACTTTGACTACTTAGTAACATTAAATTTATTAATTATTAAATGTTTTAATTATTCGTAATTTTAAGCGACAAATTGTATAAATTATTAAGTGATTAGAAACAATAAATAAAATTTTTAGAATAACATTAAATTGATTTTTTGCGCTTGGAGGATCTTCTGTCGTGTGGGTTGTGAGGTGGATCACCAACCTCGTCAACCCTGGCGTCAGGGTTATTATTGAGCTGCCAAAGCCCTCTGAAATTACTCATGTACCTAATATATTTATTATAAATTACGATTTGTTTTTGATTTTTTGATGGAATTCTATAGTCTCTGCTTACCCCAGTGGGAAATAGGCGTGAGTTTATGTTATGTATTTTGTACAAATGATACTGGTCTCCGTGAATTCCGTGAAACTCAAATCTAATTAAGAACTTCTAAGAACCCATCTTTTCGTTGTTAGTTTTTTATTAAAATCTAAATTAGCGTTTGTACTTACGAGTATAAAGGTCTATATTTTTAAATTATATATATGATTCTATGCTGTTCTGGAAGCAAATAAAAAACATAGAAAACGTTCAGTTGCTTGTCTTCCCGGGCATGTCGTAAAAACCGACAGAGGGATTGTGTCCTCTAACATGATGGACTAATGTTATGGGCGATAGGCTGATCCCTTATCACCATAAGGTTCATCATATCCAGCTTACGACATCGTATCAACAGTGGCTGCAAGTTGTCTTTGATTACTTGTGGCTACTTGTGGCTCTGCCCACCCCACTAGGGATTACGGGCGTGAGTTTATGTATGTATGTATGTATTATCATGGTGCCGATTCCCGCAGACACCTAATTTAATTTTAAGTTATAGCTGTCGTTTTCTTATCCGCCGAAAACGAAAGGGACGGATTGACAGCTGTTCATTTTAAAGTGAATTGATGAATTACCCGGGCGAATCGCATAGGCGTCTTGCTAGTATGCAACCCGTTTGACGTGTGGGTTGTTTTTTCTGCCTAAAACTGACGTGTTTTATAATTTCATGCCTGTCGATTACCCGTCTCTTTCCTTTTCGGCGGATAAGAAAATGACAGGTATAACTTAAAATAAAATTAGATGGTGTGTACTGAAATCAACACTAATACCAGGTTCAAAATATAATTCGCGCCGACTTTTCAGTATAAAAAAATACAATTTTAAATAATTGTTTTAAAAAGTGAGAGTCTTCCGCGCTCCCCATTTGTCCGGCCAAGTACAATAGGTCACTCCATTCGTCGTCGTCATAATTGGAAGTACTTATAACAGCCTATCTCTTCTATCGTGTGGGTTGTGAGGTGGATTACCAACCCCATCAACCCAGCAACCATAACAGCATTTAGTCGACTCTTAATGAATAATTTAATAATAACCTAAACAGGTCATAATTTAGCATACGGCGAAGCTGCGTGGGCGCATAGGCCTTAAAATAACTAAGTACCTAAATATACATGCAAATTCAATAATAAATGGAGGTATTGCAAATTAAATTCTGAATCTTGAATGTAAAATGTCAGTTGTGTGCACCTTTTGAGTGCCTACAGTTTGTCTATACTATTTTTAAAGACATAACATCACGTTTCTATCGCCAAACGGGTAGGCAGAGGTAGTGTACAGTCATGAGCAATATAATGTACCCGCTTAAGACTCTGTCGCACTAACATATTTGACATTTAGTGAGACTTACAGTTCAATTTGTCAAAAGAGTTAATGTGACATGGTACCAAATTGTATACATATTAATGCTCGTGACCGTACATACATACCTACATAAAAAAACTAGTAACAACCGGGGTAAGTAGATACTATAGAATTCTGTATGCTTCGATCCTGACACACTTCTCTTGCTTCATCCACATTCATCAATCGCTTCATACACGCACGCCGGTTCAGAGTAGATCTCCGACCTAACGGCCTCCGTGCTCACGATCTGGAGGTCCTGGGTTCGATTCCCGGTAAGAACATATCACAAAAATTACTTTGTGGTCCCTAGTAGACATGGTACCAAAGTGTTAAATATTAATAAATATGAATGCTCGTGACCGTACACACCCACACCTTGCCAGCAATGTTTTAAGTCCCGTGTAGGGGGCGAGCCTATTGTCAAGTCCTGGAAACCACGAGATAGGTATCCTTTGTTTGTCTAGGACATTACAGGCTGACTCACCTGATTGTCCACGATTGAAAATTAACGACGAGAAACTAGATTTTGTTGAACACACAGTTTTCTTAGGAATTACTGTAGATTCAAAACTTCAATGGGGCCCACATATTGTATCACTAGCGGGCAAGCTAAGTTCAGCAGCATATGCCGTCAGAAGGATCCGACAACTCACAGATGTACCCACTGCTAGACTTGTCTACTTCAGCTACTTCCACAGCATAATGTCTTACGGTATTTTGCTGTGGGGTCGAGCCGCTGATGTAGAAACTATTTTCATCATTCAAAAAAGAGCAGTTCGCGCTATTTATAAGCTGCGTTGTCGGGACTCTTTGAGGGAGCTGTTTAAAGAAATAAATATACTGACGGTCGCAAGTCAATATATATATGAAAACATTATGTATGTACGTAAAAACTTATCTCTCCTTCCGAGAAACTGTGAAAGGCATACTTACAATACAAGAAATAAACATAAAATTGCTATTCAAAATTCTAGATTAAGTAAATTAAATTCATCTTTTTTGGGGTTATGTATACGTTTTTACAATAAAATACCAGATAATATTTTAAATTTGTCAGAAAATAAATTTAAAGCTCACGTGAAGCTTACTTTATGTAAAAAAGCTTATTATAAGATTAATGACTACCTAAATGATAAAAATGTCTGGTATTGAATGTGTTCCTCTAGTTATTAAATAACTTGTAATGTATATCCTCATTGGTTTTTAAAAGATGTGTTGCTGTTGCAGTTTCTTGTCATTTCTTCTCCTCAGCCATAACACCTTGCGAAATGACGTAAATTCAAAATGTTACATTGACCTTCAACAAGTTTATCCATGATAATTACGTTGAATAAATGATTCTGATTTCTGATTTCTGATTTCTGTCCGAAAAAGTTAAATGATTCCGTGCTTCGGAAGGCACGTTAAGCCGTAGGTCCCGGCTATTAGGCGTAAAAACACCTCCACCAACCCGCATTGGAGCTGCGTGGTGGAGTATGCTCCATATCCTCTCCGGTTGCAGGGGAGGCTTGTGCCCAGCAGTGGGACGTATATAAGCTGTTTATGTATTACCATTTATAGACAAACTAAAGTAACGCTCATGAAATCAAAGATGGCGGACTGTTGGCGCGAAAATGGCACCGGTTTGAGGTTAAAAGTGAAAGAGGCACGCCCGACATTGTTCCCGCGCGGAATCGTCGCGGGTTCAAACTGTGCAGTTCAACTAGTGATGTCCTACTATCGATATTTGATTTAAAAATAGAAAAATATCTATATATCTATATTTGTTTAGTTTTTGTTTCTGATCAGTTTTTTTTTTTTTGTTTGAGGCTACAAAAGATGGCGAGGAGTGGAAATATGTTATTCGAGCCAGCACGAGAAGGCACGTTAAGCCGTTGGTCCCGGTTACTACTTACTGATGTAAGTAAGATAGTCGCCACATGAACCGTGTCAGGGGCCTTTGGCGGCTCAATAGTACCCAACCCTGACACCATGGTTGATGGGGTTGGTAATACACCTCACAACCCACACGAGAGAAGAAAAGGACATCTTTAACGATATCGATATTTGACAGACTATTGTTAACACAGGGGCATCACTAGGTCTAAGTTCAATTCGTTTTTAAATCTAACAAGACGCTTTCTATAAAATTGTGGTTTTGGCTCTGCGGTTATTTAGCCTTTTAGAAAGATAAAAATTACATATTTTGTACCTATGTAACTGTTCGCGCAGATCGCGGTAAGTATTCTTTTTTTTTTTTTCAAAAGAGAAACTGTGTGGTGAAGAGTACTCCAAAAGTCTAAACCGGCGAGCATGCATGAAAACTTTGATCTTCTCTCGTGTGAGTTGTGAGGTGGATTACCAACCTCATCAAACCTGGTGTTAGGATTATAATTGAGCCCCTCTGACATGACCCATATAACGACTACTTAACGACTACTACTAACCGGGATCAACGGCTTAACGTGTCTTCCGAAGCACGGATCGTCTTACTTTCGGACTATTAGGTGATCAGCCTGTAATGTCCTATAACCAAACTAGGGATCACAAAGTGATTTTTGTGATATGTCCCCACCGGGATTCGAACCCAGGACCTCCGGATCGTGAGCCCAACGCTTAACCACTGGAGCACGGAGTAGAAGAAGCGAAAGTAGTGTCAGGATCCTAGTAAGTAGAACTTTATAGTCTGCTTACTCCGGTGGGAACTATGCGTGAGTTTAAGTACCTATGTATGTATTTTATGGTAGCACGAAGCTTCTAAACATACATAAAATACTCAAAGTTGCAAATTCGCAGTTATGCTAGAAGGTAATGTGGGTGACATACTTTCTACCAGGCTAGGACACCAGGGGGGCGGGCAGAGCGCTACGGAGAATTAGATATAGACTTAAAAAGCCAAAGAACTGACCCATTGTAATTATATTTTTACTGTATTCGCAAAAAGTTAAAATTGCTATTCAAAATTCTAGATTAAGTACTCAAATTAAATTCATCTTTTTTGGGGTTATTTATACGTTTTTACAATAAAATACCAGATAAGTATTTTGAATTTGTCAGAAAATAAATTTATAGCTGATGCGGAGCTTACTTTATGTAAAAAAGCTTATTATGAGATTAATGAGTACCTAAATGATAAAAATGTCTGGTATTAAATGTGTTCCTCTAGTTATTAAATAACTTGTAATGTACCCTCATTGATTTAAAAGATGTGTTGCTGTTGCAGTTTCTTGTCATTTCTTCTCCTCAGCCATAACACCTTGCGAAATGACGTAAATTCAAAAATGTTACATTGACCTTCAACAAGTTTATCCATGATAATTACGTTGAATAAATGATTCTGATTTCTGATATTCGTGCGGCCAAGTAGTTAATGCCATTAATAGCTAATGTACAATAAATCACGGCAAAAAAAGCGCAAGGATCAAACGCCAGTGAGGATAAAAACTAGAAGCTCAAATGTAGGCAGCACTGTTGAGTGTTCCTAAATGTTGACAGTTCTCCATACTGTCCAGCTAAAATTCGTCTTAAATTGCTATAAAATGTGAATCAACGTGGAGTGTATCCCGTCTGAAGGATGATTTACCAAAAAGAAAAGCCATCAGTTGGAAAGGGCAGATTTGATTGAACAATAATAACAGTAACAGCCTCCGTGGTCTAGTGGTTAGAGCGTCAGGCTCACGATCTGGAGGTCCGGGTTCGATTCCCGATGGGGACATGGTCGAAATCACTTTGTGAGACTGTCCTTTGTTTGGTAAGGACTTTTCAGGCTTGAATCACCTGATTGTCTCAAAAAGTAAGATGATTCCGTGCTTCGGAGGGCACGTTAAGCTGTTGGTCCCGGCTATTAGCCGTAAAAACACCTTCACCAACCCGCAGTGGAGCAGCGTGGTGGAGTATGCTCCATATCCGCTCCGGTTGATTGTGGGGAGGCCTGTGCCCAGCAGTGGGACGTATATAGGCTGTTTATGTTATGTAAGTTTTTCTCTTTCCGATCTTTAGGGAATAAATAAACACTATGATTTTGCAGTTTAACGCTGCGCAAAGGGTTATAGTGTAAAAAAATAACCAAAACAATAATATATGTTTGTTTTGCTCAAATAGTACGGGGAACTGTCAAAATTTAAGAACACTCAACAGTAGCGACACCTGATGGGAGAAATAGGTAGCTTTTTCATTGTACACAACTAGTCATTCTGTTTAATAGTAGTAACCCAGTTGCCGCTTCTATTTCGAGGGAGGTCTATGAACCGGTTGATTCCAGTTAAATGCACTTCGGTCCACTTTCGTAGTTTACGAAGAAAGGCATAATGTGCTGGTCTAGCTACGTTGACGTAAACGTACTCATCATAATTTTTACGGCCTCTGTGGTCTAGTGGTTGAACGTTGGGCTCTCGATCCGGAGGTCGCGAGTTCGAATCCCAGTGGAGACATCACAAAAATGACTTTGTGGTCCCTAGTTTGGTTAGGACATTACAAAATGATCACCTGATTGTCCGAAAGTAAGACGATCCGTGCTTCGGAAGGCACGTTAAGCCGTTGGTCCCGGTTACTTCTCACTGATGTAAGTGAGTAATCGTTACTTGAGCCATGTCAGGGGCCTTTGGCGGGTCAATAATAACCCTGACACCAGGGTTGATGACGTTGGTTATCCGCCTCACAACCCACACGATAGAAGTAGGTTATTAGGCAATTAAAAAAACACTTTCTTTGAGAACAAATCGATTACAACGCAAAAAAAAAACAATAAGTACTTCAAACATGCGTGTGAACTAGTGATTACAGGTAGTATAACCTAAGATTACAGTGCTCACTGGTTACCGGTTATAATCGATTACCGATTACTGGCTCTGTATTAAGATCGATTCATTCATTGATACTCTAAAAAAAATACTTTGGCCAATGACCCGACAGAATTAAGTTGACAGCACACGTCAAACGGGTTGCATATCAGCGAGATGCCTATTTTATTCACCTGGGTTATTCATTCATTTACTTATTTATTTCGAAATTAATAGTTGTCAAGATTTTTGTTTTACCTTAGTGAACGCAACAATTCACGCTTTCTCTCGTTTTTGAATTCGTGTTTTAAAGGGAGACTGTGATTTTGTTTGCTAACTTATTTGGTAGCAGTTGTGCTAACATAAATCCTTGTTTTAGTTGGAAACATACCGTTGTACTTAGATGTTTGTATTTGATATTGTTTATTGAGGAAGATTATTAGATGTCATTAAAATTATGATTCGTTCACGTTTTTAATATATACTTTTTTAATCTCTTGGTTTAAACTACAATCAGTCCTCTAGACTATAAGCAGTTTCGTTAAGTGGATAGATGACGTGTCAGGAGCCACAACCAATGTCACAGCCTCCCACTTTATACGACATGGCTTCTCTTCAGTCGTTTCACCACATTTACGAGGTCTATAAGCTCTGATGCGAGGGGATTCGGATGATCGGCTAGTCGCTCTAGATGTTTCTTTTGGTATTTTTTAATCTATAAAAGTGAATAATCCAAATTCATTCGAATGTATCGGATTCATTCGAATGTTTTTTTCCATTCGAATATATCATTTATATTCGCCCATCACTAATCATTAACACACTCAAACAATATTATCACTCTTCCCTGCCTACCCAGGAAGTCACAACGTGTCACATTTCAATATTTATCCACAGATAAAAAATAATTATATCTAAAGCCGCCCATACACAATCCGATTCGGAATGCTCCGAGCACTTCCGCATAATCGTATTGCGCGTGGGCAGATCACGATGTGACATGACAAAGACATTGTTTCTATGAGAGTACACACACATACATTATACATAAACACACGCTCATTATTCCTAAAGGGGTGCACAGAGTCACAATTAGCAAGCCGTTTCGGCATTATATATGATAAATAATTATTAAGTAATTTAATAAGAAACTTTATTATTTTATAATATGCTCCATTAATTGACGATTCAAAGTGTAACTATGTTACCTACTGAATAAAGATATTTTTGAATTTGAATTTGAATTTGAATTCCGATATAAATACGTAAAAAATAAATAAAAACAACACCAGCTTTTCATTATAATTAAATTTTATATTCATTATAAATAAAATTACAATAGATTTATGATGCGTGGTGGTTTAAGGCCCGATCTCCCTATCCATCCATAGGGAAGGCCCGTGCCCCAGCAGTGGGGACGTTAATGGGCTGGTGATGATGATGATGAGATTTATGATTGAAAATTTAATTACCTAAGTATGTTACGCAATGAATATATATGGCCGGCATTGCCGTACCAATGGCTCCGCCTCTGCAACCGTTGAGGTCTTCACCCGTATCCCTGGGCAAGGGTTCTACGTTATACCCCGTAGGTCCGGGTCCCTATCCGGACTCAGCCACCATCTCAGCCTACTAAAGTAAGAGGCGAAGTAACAGAAATTGCCTCACCTCAAAATATAACCGTTAATGGCCCCGATTCCTGCAGACACCTCCTAATTTTACTTTAAGTTATACCTGTCATTTTCTTATCCGCCGAAAAGGAAAGGGGCGGATGATTGACAGCTCTTAATTTTAGGAAGAATGAGTAAATCAATAACCTGGGCGAATCAAAAAGGTATCTCGCTGGTTTGCAAACTGTTTGACGTGTGCTGTCAACATAATTCTGGCGGGTTATTAGCCAATGTGATTAGACGGTTGTTTTAGATTTGTGCTTAAAATTGACGTGTGTTCCATAAATTTTATGCTTGTCGATTACCCGTCCCTTTCCTTTTCGGCGGATAAGAAAATGACAGATATAACTTAAAATAAAATTAGATGGTGTTTACAGGAATTAGCACGAATGTAGAGGTATTTATAAACCATTTAATACTTATATAGGACAACCGCTATACCAGGAAAAAGCGTTAAGGAAGAAACGCAACTACCCGACTTCAAACAGGAAACACACAATTGGACTGTTTAAGACATGACACGTACGTAAAATATTGCTTTAAGTGTACCTGGTACCAATGAGTAGTAGTACCAACGGCCAACGGAGGTTCCGGGTTCGAATCCCGGTGTCTTTGTGAGCCCTGGCTTGGTTTGGCAGGCTGATTACGCAATTATGTTATGTAAGGTCAATGTGGGGAAGACCGTCTGGGCTAAAAGACCGTCTATTGCCAATAACTTCTAAATTTGAATAACTAGCGCCTTAGGTCTCTGTCGATAAAACAGTCCCTAAAAAGTCTACTTATATTCAAGATAAATTATAAAATTGTGATTACTAAATAAAGACAGATCTAAAACTAACATTGGCCTTTGATAGACTGGAATGGAAAATGCTACACCGACAAGAGCGTGGCTCTTAAATTGATGATGATGAAAACTAACGCAAAAACATTTTCTTTTTTCTATTTACATACATAAACTCACGCCTATTTCCCACCGGGGTAAGCAGAGACTATAGAATTCCATTTGCTTCGATACTGACACACTTCTCTTGCTTCCTCCACATTCATCAAGCGCTTCATACACGCACGCCGGTTCAGAGTAGATCGTATTGAACCTTTTCTAAGGACATCTCCAATTTGATCATCGATTTTGATTTTTTTTTGATTTTTTTTCTATTTAACTTATTTATATATTTTAAGCAGGAAAAACTGATAATAAGTCCGACATTTTATCACGTTTTCTATGACGTCACAGTGTGCTTTTTCATACAAATACCAATGTACAAGTAATTTCGTGTTTTGATTTGACGTTTAGTCAGTAACTGATTAGACTAGTTGGAAACTAGTCTATTGTCCGAAAGTAAGATCCGTGCTTCGGAAGGCGTGTTAAGCCGTTGGTTCAGGTTACTGCTGATGTAAGTGCGTAGTCAGGGGCCTTTGGCAGGTCAATAGTAACCCTGACACCAGGGTTGATGAGGTCGGTAATTCACCTCATAATCCACACGATAGATGAACCACCGAGGTTTAAGTATAGAGATGCCGCGCGAGCAGAGCCGGTGGGCCGAAAAACAAAAGAATGTATATACAAACAAACATATAAATAATCTAGATTATTTGCAATTGAAACCTGTAATAATATATTCCAATGTACAGCCTGTGTCTAGGCAGACCGAATTTGTAATGAGTGTGGAATAAAGAAATATGTTGCACCATCCGCCCCACTTACGTTAGGGCTACGAAGTTAGCGGATTATTTTTTCCCTTCTATCGGGTTGTGAGGTGCATTACCAACCTCATCAACCCTGGTGTCAGGGTTACTATTGACCCTCCAAAGGCCCCTGACATAGCTCATGTAACGACTACTAACTTGCATTAGTAAGTAGTAACCGGGACCAACAGCTTAACGTGCCTTCCCAAGCACGGATCATCTTACTTTCGGACTATCTAGTGATCAGTCTGTAATGTCCCAACCAAACTAGGGATCACAAAGTTCGAATTCATGTAACGACTACGTACTTACATCAGTAAGTAGTAACCGGGATCAATGGCTTAACTTTCGAAGCATCAGTGGTTAGGTTAGGTTAGGTTAAAAAACCGGACCTGGTCTTCAGGTTAGGCAAGCGGACCATGTGAAAAATTTTACTTATGTAAGGATGTGGTCATTATATGCAATAACAACCCTGACAGCTGTTGATGAGGTCGATCATTGAACCGGCGTGCGTGTATGAAACGATTGATGAATGTGGAGGAAGAAAAAGTGTGTCAGGATCGAAGCAAATGGAATGCCATAGTCTGCTTACTCCGGTGGGAATTAGGCGTGAGTTTATGTATGTATGTGTAATTGATCTCAAAATCCACTCAAGGTGTCTGTCTGTCTGTTTATAATAATAATAAACATTATTTATCAATTTCTTTTAATTGTTTTTGTCGTAATAGCAAAATCGCTTCCGCTTCCGTCCCCGCTTTCCGCGATTCTCGGGGCCGTACTTATGAGCGATTGTGCAACAAGATGTGTTCCTATTATGATGCTAACATTCGTATGCAGCCCGCGATATATTATGAAACATATTGTTATATGTATGTCCATCTCCAGTTAGTTGCACTTATAAGATTTTAATTGCTCAAATTAAAATGCTTGCAACTGTTTCGACGAGGATATTCTGTCGAAATTGTTTTCAGCACCAAGTCTCCGGTTGCAGAATTCAGAATTGAACACTTTCACCCCTCTCTGGCAGTCGTTAATAACCATCAATCCGCACTGGGCCCGCGTGATGGTTTAAGGCCCGATCTCCCTATCCATCCATAGGGAAGGCCCGTGCCCCAGCAGTGGGGACGTAATGGGCTGATGATGATGATGACCCCTCTCGAGGAGCACCCCCGCTGACGTCACTATACCTGAAGTTGCTTTACTATACCAAACATTCGGTAGAGAAATCTTTTTTTGACGTAACTTATAGTAGATCTGCCACAGATGTCATTAAATACTTGGCCGGACAAATGGGGAGCACTAAGGGCTCTCACCATCACTAATTTAAGAGCCATGCTCTTGTCGGTGTAGCATTCTCCATTCTTGTCTATCAAAGACCAATTCCTTCGCCTCCTTATAAGACTCGACGTTCGCCTTGTCTTTAATCTGTTCCATGTAAGGTCTTCTTGGTCTTCAGCCTCCAACAGCCTCCGTGGTTTAGTGGTTAGAGCGTTAGGCTCACGATCTGGAGGTCCGGGTTCGATTCCCGATGGGGACATTGTCGAAATCACTTGAGACTGTCCTTTGTTTGGTAAGGACTTTTCAGGCTTGAATCACCTGATTGTCCGAAAAAAGTAAGATGATACCGTGCTTCGGAGGGCACGTTAAGCCGTTGGTCCCGGCTATTAGCCGTAAAAACACCTCCACCAATCCGCAGTTGCAGCGTGGTGGAGTATGCTCCATACACCCTCCGGTTGATTGGGGGGAGGCTTGTGCCCAGCAGTGGGAGGTATATAGGCTGTTTATGTTATGTATGCGTCAAGTACAGCGCCATCTGTGTTCTTTTTGAGGAACGTAGCGTGGAGAGTCCTTCATTGCGATAGTCATGAGTTTATGTATGTTATGTATAAGTATGGTATAAGTATACTTTATCAAAACCGATCTCCTTTAAGTGAATGGATGGCAGAAATAACTGTCGGTAGACAGGCGGTGACCTCGGCGAGGTTATCTGATGTCACGCTGGACAGTTGTGTGGAGTGAGGACTGAGTTAAGCACAGGAGCGGACCCAGCTTTTATGGGGGGGGGGGGGGGTTCTGGAGAGCACCAGGTCGCAGCCAACCAAACTCCGTAGAGAATTAGATAAAATTGCAGTCTTCTTCTTATCGTGTGGGTTGTAAGGTTGAATAGCAACCTCGTCAACCCTGGGCGTCGGACCTCCGGATCGTTAGCCCAACGCTACAAACTAGTTTACATCAGTAAGTAGTAACCGGGACCAACGGCGTAACGTGCCCTCCGAAGCACGGAACCATCTTACTTTTTTCGGACAATCAGGTGATTCAAGCCTGAAAAGTCCTTACCAAACAAAGGACAGTCTCACAAAGTGATTTCGACAATGTCCCCATCGGGAATCGAACCCGGACCTCCACATCGTGATGTCCGGGTTCGATAACCCTGACACCAGGGTTGATGGAGTTGGTAATATGGTAGAAGAAGATTAGTACAACGGTCATTCACTCACTCAATGAAAAAGTTAAACAAATAAATCAATTGAGCGATTGAACTGTAGAAATTCACATTAATTTAATATAACGATGAATTTATGTCATTACCATATCAAATAATGATTTATTCACTTTATATAATGATTCATTTACTTCAAATAATGATATAAAAGATTTTATTTTCTAAAAATACATAATATAAAACATAAAAAAATTGCTTCTATGCTGTTCTGGGAGCAAATAAAAAACATAGAAAACGTTCAGCTGCTTTTCTTCCCGGGCATGTCGTAAGAACCGACAGAGGGATTGTGTCATCTAACATGATGGACTAATGTTATGGGTGATAGGCCGATCCCTTATCACCATAAGGTTCATCATATCCAGCTTACGACATCGTATCAACAGTGGCTGCAAGTTGTCTTTGATTACTTGTGGCTCTGCCCACCCCATTAGGGATTACGGGCGTGAGTTTATGTATGTATGTATGTATGTAAAACATAAACAGCCTACACGCATGGAGCATGGATATTTTGTAAGTTTGTAGTGGTTATATGAGCCATGTCAGGGGCCTTTGGCGGCTCAATAGTTACCCTGACTCCAGGGTTGATGAAGTTGGTAATTGACCTTACAACCCACACGATAGAAGAAGAAGAGCATGGAATAAGGAATAATACTAAGTATAGAACGGCAACTCTCCGCTCCCCACCAGCGGCTGAGCTAGGTTTACCTCACCCCCTCGGACATAGTTCAGACTTCAGTCGTAAAGCGTCACACGTCACACACACAGATGCGTGTGTACGATAACGTCAATGTGTGATACTTGTGTAAACCGAGGTTGTTTGTATGAAGTGTCCGCCGTGAGCTATAAGTATGACAGAGACACACGTCCCACTGCTGGGCACAAGCCTCCCCTCAATCAACCGGAGGGGGTATGGAGCATACTCCACCACGCTGCTCCACTGGTTCGTGTTACAAAGGCTAGTAATTTATACATAAATACATATTTGGCGCCAACAAATTACGGTTGTAGTTTGGCGATATATTAAGGTGTAATAGTATTAAAATTAAAAAAAAAAAAAAACAATAAAATCTTTCCAACCACGGTAAGCAGAACTATAAAATTCCAATTTGCTTCGATCCTGACGGTTCTCTTGCTTCCTCCACATTCATCAATAGCTTCATACACACGCACGCCGGTTCAGAGTAGATTATATTAAACCTTTTCTAAGGACATCTCCAATTTGGTCAATGTAAGTCCTTCTCGGTCTGCATTGCGCACTTACTTTTATATGCGCAAATGTCAAATAGCAATATTGCTTTCTTAGATGAATTGCTTCGATGTCGCCATTTTAAACAACCAGTTCTTATCTGCAAAAGTTGATGGTAGGGCTGGCAGAGGAAGACCGAGAAGGACTTACGATGACCAAATTGGAGATGTCCTTAGAAAAGGTTTAATACGATCTACTCTGAAGCGTGCGTGTATGAAGCGATTGATGAATGTGGAGGAAGCAAGAGAAGTGTGTCAGGATCGAAGCAAATGGAATTCTATAGTATCTGCTTACCCCGGTGGGAAATAGGCGTGAGTTTATGTATGTATGTATTTCTTATCTGCCTAAAGGTTTGGTGATAAAGCCATTTTTACATAAGTTTTGCATCTTTTTTTTTACAAGAACATTCCCGTATGCTGCCAATTGGCTCGTATGAATATCATATAACGATCAATTAGCACAATTGATAGTGTGCCCGCATCGTGTCAAAGGTCCCAGCTTCGATATCCGGCTATACAATTATTAGTATTAAGGCAAATAATGATGCTGATTCCTGTACGGTCACGAGCATTAATGTATACACTTTGGTACCATGTCACATTAACTATTTTGACAAATTGAACTGTAAGTCTCACTAAATGTCAAATATGTTAGTACGACAGAGTCCTTAAGTGGGTATATTATATTGCTTATGACTGTAGACACATCTATACACCATCTAGTTTTATTTTAAGTTATACCTGTCACTTTCTTATCAGCTGAAAAGGAAAGGGACGGGTAATCGACAGGCATAAAATTTATAGAACACACGTACATTTTAGGCCCAAAACAACCTTCTCAAAGGTTTATATTGGCCAATAAACCGACAGAATTAAGTTGACACACGTCAAACGGGTTGCATACCAGCGAGATACCTATTTGATTCGCCCGGGTTATTCACTCATTCATGTCATGATTTTTAAACATATTTTTATAATTTTAGTTCAGAATAATAATATTTAATGACGTTTTGATTTCTAAAAACCTTTTAATAGTTTTTAAATTAAAATAATTTATATCGGAACGATTATTGATTCGATAGTAGACATCGTGCTGCCACACTTCCGCCACTCACGTAGAGAAACGTAGTGGGGAGAATGGGGCGAGCGGACACTCACCGGCTAGTAGGAACTCATTCGTTTGTGAACCAGTGAATCGAACGGTTGTGTGTAAAACCTCTGCAAGACCTCTGAGTAAATAAACGGTTAAAGTAAATTGCAAGTGACCTGGAGTTTTATTTCACTTCAGAAGTGGGATAGACCAAACAAAAAGGTATGTTTAAATATATTATATTATTAATCCATTAATCGAGATATTGTCTGTTGGGTTTTTGCTCTAACGCCCACTAGAGTTATTTATGTATCTATAATTATTATGATTATTAATTATTATTATTTGTTATGTATTATTACGTACCAACTATTTATATTGTCGGCGGACAAATAATCTCGATATAGCTAGAAACATTTTCAATGAATGCAATTATTGAATTTGTGCACATGCATGACTGCTTCGATAGGCGCTTGGTCAGGGCTACACCCTGATAGCGTTCTTGTCCTTGTAGTGTGCTTCTGCGCAATACAGAGTGCTTGATTGGGGCTACACCCCAATAGTGCTTTGTTGCTAAATTTTACAATACCCGCGCATGAGGTTTATTGGTTTAAACGTTTGATCGGGGCTACACTCCGATAGCGTTCATCTTGTGAACTTTTAGTGCGTGTTAGGTAAACAAAGTGCTTGGTTAGAGCTACTCTCTGATAGTACTTTGTTTCCTTGGTTTTACTGCTTACGTGGAGCACGTGGTCGGGGCTACTCTCCGATAGCGCTCCATGATATACAAAATATATTATAATCACACATTATCTAAGTATGATACCTCACATTATATTCATAGATTTTATTTTATTATTAAGTATATATTATTTAAGCCATGCTACTTATCTATTGTGTTCTTCATTTATCATGGTGCTTATCTTTGAAGCATACAGGTTGTTTTCTTTTTAATGTAATGTAATGATTGATTTTAATGCTTCTATTTATTATAACATATTTGTGATTTACAAATATTAAAGAACATTTTAATTAAGAACAAGTTATGAGTCAACCTACCTATGTTCATCAGGTTTTATCAAGGGGGTGGACTATGTTTGTCCATCGGATGTATGTTAAGGGGTGAACCAAGTATGTTCATCGGATCATGTTAGGGGGTGAACTATGTATGTTCGCCGGTTTATGTTAGGAGATGAACTATGTATGTTCATTGATTCATGTTAGGGGGTGAACTACGTATGTTCATCGGTTTAGCGTGTGGATGTCTAAGATGTCGCTAACGGGTATGCTTCGCGCTGGTTATGGGTGATTACAAAGCTACCGGTTAACAGTGAGCTATGTATGCTTACTGGATATTTATTATTCCTGCAAATATATAATATTAATAATAGATTACCCACTATGTTAAGGATTCCGAGCTTTTGCTACGTATGCATTTTTGCTATGACTGCCTGCTTACCCAAGTAGATTTGATACCTATATGATGAACAGACTATGTCGAAGATAATGTTAAAATGTTTCAGAATATTTGACGATGTCGTCTGATGATGAGATGGGAACGCCACCAGGTACGCCTCCAAAGCGACGGCGTCAAAAGAAAGCAAAAAGACGAAGTAAGCGGAGGAGTTCGTCTTCCACGTCTTCATCCAGTGATGAGCCTGTGCCGCGAAAGGCGCGCAAGATTTCAAGCAGGCTATCCACTAAGGTACTATTGAAACTATTGTCGAACTGGAAGGGAGAGTCAAGTAAGAATTATTTTGGCAGTAATAACAATTTCAACAATGTTATCCCGGAATTTGACCCGTCCAATAGGACTCAAACTATTGATTGCTGGTTGCGAAAAGTAAATGAATGCGCCTCAATATACGGATGGGACGATAAACAAACAATTCACTTCTCTTTACAAAAGTTAACTGGTTTGGCAAAGAAATGGTTCGAGTCCTTGCAGACAGTCAAATATACATGGGATGAGTGGCAAGTGAAATTACGCAAGGCGTTTCCTACTGAGGAAAATTACGGACGTCTTTTAGAAGAAATGTTAAGCCGTACTTCACGTAGTGATGAGAGCCTGCGTGAATATTTTTATGACAAGTTGGGTTTGTTGAGTAGGTGCGAAATTACGGGTAAAAAGGCTGTTGACTGCGTCATATATGGCATTAGTGACCGATCCATTAGAAACGGGGCACAGGCCCTTAATAGTACGGAACCCGAAGATTTGCTTAATTATCTTTCTTCCCAAAAGCCACAACAAGTTATAAATAATAAACCGCGTGAGCGCACATTTCAAAAATCTCACAACGCTGGCAGCTCTAATACGAGTGCCAACAGCTCTAACTCAAGTTCCGTAGTTTGTTACAATTGTCGCTCTAAAGGTCATCCCTATTTCAAATGCACTAAACCAATACTAAAATGCAAACGTTGTAACCGAGTAGGACATAACAATGAAAATTGCAAGTTGGAACCTTTTACATCTGCAAATTTAAATTCAAATAATACCGAGGAGAGTTCTGAGAAGAAAACTCTGAAAATTGACACAGTTAATGATGGTAATAGTAAATTCTTTAAAACTATTGCAGTTAATGACCACCTTCTCAAAGCATATGTAGATTTCGGGAGCGAATGCACTCTAATGCGTAAAACGGATGCGGAACAGTTAAATCTGGTCCAAAACTATGACAATATTCCAATTGTAAGAGGGTTTGGTCAGTCTTCTGTCGTACCTTTGTATAGGACGTACGTTTCAGTGAGGGTTGATGATGTCGAATCAACTATTGAAGTATTAGTGGTTGACGATGCACACATGCAGACGTCCTTGATTATTGGGCAAAACTTCACAGAGCAATCATTTGTTACAGTCTTAAAGGATAGTAACAGATTGACATTCTACCAAAGTCCTAATCAAAATCCTTTTGATACCCAAAAGGACACACTAAAACTCTACGTTACCGATACCACCGACATCTCCAAAACTGGCATTGTCCCTGTACACGTTGATTTCGATTTTACCGGAGACATTTTTATTGAGGGTTATAATGCAGTAGAACCGGGGAAGGAGTACCGTTTGTTTCAGGGCGCTTATCATATCGCGAATGGTAAAGGTGAGGTGGTTATATCCAATTTATCTGACAATACTTTAACTTTCGAAAAGGATACCTTGATAGCTAGATCGATCCCCTTTGTTGAACGTGATATTTACCGGGTCAATAGGATTGTAGAAGACGTCTCTACGTTAGAACCTCTCGACAAAACCGATATCACAATCGGATCAGGACTTGACAGTAGTCACGCAGACGCACTTTATTTATTGCTTCAGAAGTACAGGGACTGCTTTGCTACCAACTTGGGAGAGATTGGTTGTGCAGTTGACGTAGAAATGAAAATCGATCTTTTAGATAACAAACCAATTGTGTATCGACCCTATCGCTTATCTCATTCTGAACGTGAAAAGGTCAGAGAAACAGTTGATGAATTATTGCAAAACAATATCATTCAAGAGTCGAAATCTGATTACGCTAGTCCCATTTTAATGGTTAAAAAGAAAACCGGCGATCAAAGACTATGCGTCGATTTTAGGGCTTTGAATAATAAGACAATAAAGGACCGGTTTCCTCTTCCTCTAATTGAGGATCAAATATCTAATCTTAGCGGTAATACTTTCTTTACCACCCTCGACCTCGCATCTGGCTATTATCAAATCCCAATGGCCACTAATAGCCGTCATCTTACAGCATTTGTCACGCCTGATGGGCATTACGAGTTTTTAAGGATGCCCTTCGGACTCGCTAACGCACCAGCCGTATTTCAGAGGATGATCAACAAAATCCTCGGAAACAGGCGATTTGAGTATGCATTAGCCTATTTAGATGACGTGCTGATACCATCAAAGGACGTCGATGAAATGTTTCGGCGGTTAGAGGATGTCCTTCAACTTTGTAGAGAATACGGGTTGACTTTGAAACTTTCAAAGTGCCGTTTTTTTGATGCTACAGTGAGCTACCTGGGGTACGATATTTCTTCGCAAGGCATACAACCCGGGGAGGCTAAAGTATCGGCAGTTAAGGAATTTCCCACACCTTGCAATGTCCACGAAGTTCGGCAATTTCTCGGGTTAACCGGTTATTTTCGGAAATTTATAAAGGGTTACGGGGAAATCGCTCGACCGTTAACTTCTCTATTAAAGAAAGAGGCAAAATGGCAGTGGTCTGATATCGAGAGCCAAGCATTTTCTCTTTTGAAGGAAAGCCTGGTCAGCCGCCCGGTTTTGGCCCTTTACGATCCTAAATTAGAGACCGAATTACATACCGATGCTAGTTCTCTGGGCGTAGGAGGCATATTGATGCAATGGCAGAGAGAGTCGCGTGTTTTAAAGCCGGTGGCTTATTTTAGTCGCCAGACTACACCAGAGGAGAGACATCTGCACTCCTACGAGCTAGAGACACTGGCCGTCGTGTGTTCTTTAAGGAAGTTTCGGGTTTACCTTTTGGGCATACCTTTCAAGATTCTTACCGATTGTGCTGCACTTAGGACAACGTTGACAAAAAGGGATCTGATTCCGCGGATAGCGAGGTGGTGGCTACAAATTAGCGAATTTGATTTTAGTATAGAATATCGGCCAGGGGTACAAATGCTACATGTAGACGCCCTTAGCCGAAATACCACGCTACCCGCGAACTCAGGTGATCATTTGTGCGTAAATATATATACCATAGAGCAAGATAATTGGCTCCTTAGTTTGCAAAAAGCTGATCCTGATATTTCGCGTATTTTACAAATTTTAAAACCGGAAGATGACTTAGAATGCAAGGATATTCGCAAAAATTACACTGTAAAGAACCATGTTGTTTATAGGAAAATAGACGACCAGTTACGACTTGTTGTACCACGGAGTGCAAGGTGGCAGGTATGTCGGGCTAATCATGACGAGATAGGGCACCACGGTTATTCTAAAACTCTAGAAAGGATACAAAGCACGTATTGGTTCCCAAAATTAAGGAAATTTGTAAAAAAATACGTAGCGGCTTGTTTAGAGTGTGCGTACAATAAAGATACTGCGGCAAAACAAAAGTCTGGACATTTGTACCCGATCGAAAAGGTAAATATACCCTTCCACACGGTCCACATGGATCATCTTGGGCCGTTTGTTCGCAGCAAAGATGGCAATACACACATTTTGACCGTAGTCGATGCTTTCACGAAATACGTATTCGTGAGGCCAGTGAAAGACCTTAAATCAAAAACCACTACTAAAATTCTTGAGAAAATATTTTATGATTTCGGTATTCCGGCTAGGATAATATCTGACCGCGGTACTTCTTTTACGTCGACAGCCTTTACGACCTTTTGTGAGGGACATGGTATTAAACATGTGTTGAACGCGGTCGCATGTCCCAGAGCCAATGGTCAAGCCGAAAGGTTCAATCAGACTATACTTAACTCATTAGCGGCACAAAATTCTTTTGGCCACGAGCGTGATTGGGACAAGTGTCTGGGAAAAATTCAATGGGGCATTAATAACACTGTCAATGCCTCGACACAAAAAACCGCGACCGAAGCTTTGTTCGGGCTCAAAATGAGAGACGATTTGGTAAATAAACTCGATATTGAAGGTCCGTCCATAACTTCTAACTTACAAGAACTGAGACAAGACATTAGTTCTAATGTACAGAAAGAGCAAGAAAAAATGAAACTCAGACATGACAAAAATAGAATCCCTGCCACTAAATATGAGGTTGGAGACCTAATAAAGATTTCGCGAAACAATTTTGCCAATGATGGGAAGAGTACAAAGCTTCTGTCAAAGTTTATAGGGCCCTATAAAATTGTAGAGGTTCTAGGAAACGATAGATATAGGATAGCCGACGTCCCAGGTTTTAATAGGAAGGGTAAGGCCTATAAGACTGTGATAGCGGCAGACAGGATGAGACCGTGGATACATATAAAGGCGCTGGAGGTGCATGATTCCGATAATAATAGCTCTACTGAGTATAGTAATAATAGTGATTAACGGAAACATGTACACAGGGCCTTATTATAAATAAATACCTTCAGAAAAAAATAATACTATTATTCTTAGCGTAACGTGTGTTTAATTGTACATTATTCTGTAAACATAAATTTGAAATGCTCTACATTAGATTCTTACATTTAGTATAGGTAATAAGTGTATGTACATAAATATTTTATTAGATTGTAATTAATTACCCTATTCTATTTTCATTTATTTGAATCTGTTTTTGTAAATATTTAAAATTTAAATACTTCATTTCTAGGTATAGCGCATTGTATAACCTAGCGAATGTCATGATTTGAGGTACGAGTATAATCAACAGCGCGCTAAGTTTTCATTTGGACTTATGATTAATTGTTGCATTAATTAGAGTCGATGTGTCAATAGGTGTAAAGCTTAATTCACTGTAAATATACTTATAATATTATAATAAATTAACAGTATATAGAATAATTTTATGTAAGCCGTGCGCCAGGAGTCGGCACGATGTCTGATGGCCGAATGTCATGATTTTTAAACATATTTTTATAATTTTAGTTCAGAATAATAATATTTAATGACGTTTTGATTTCTAAAAACCTTTTAATAGTTTTTAAATTAAAATAATTTATATCGGAACGATTATTGATTCGATAGTAGACATCGTGCTGCCACACTTCCGCCACTCACGTAGAGAAACGTAGTGGGGAGAATGGGGCGAGCGGACACTCACCGGCTAGTAGGAACTCATTCGTTTGTGAACCAGTGAATCGAACGGTTGTGTGTAAAACCTCTGCAAGACCTCTGAGTAAATAAACGGTTAAAGTAAATTGCAAGTGACCTGGAGTTTTATTTCACATTCCTGTACACACGCCAGCTCAAACAAGTTATCAAACTCAAGACCTTCCAAACAAGAGCCAAACATACTTTTTTTTTGACGTGACTTATTGTAGATTTGCCGCAGATGGCATTAACTACTTGGCCGGACAAATGGGGAGCGCTGAAGGCTCTCACCCGGTACAACGTTTAAGACAACAGACCTGAGGGTGCCCAGTTGGGCGCGAACCTCGGCTCAGGGCGTCGTCTGAGAGGAAAAATATTGGAAAGAATTAATCGGCCCTAGTGGGTCGATAGCGATAAACGCTGAATGAGGGAAATAAAAACATACTACCAACTAAGCTTCGTGTTTGTTCTACTTGTGTTATTTTTACAGTGTTTTGTTGTATTACCACTGCATCAGCAAGAACCAAGGTGAATCGGCTCAGATTGTAATGAACACGCAAATATACACAGCCATAGAGGCAGTCAATCAGCTCGCGACACCAAACACTTCAGGACCCCGATACTGCTGAATTCGGATCTTTCGGATTATCGGATTCCTTCTGTTTCCTTTTTGATCATCATCTCCTTAGCTTACCTAACCTGAAGATTCGACAGGTCCGGTTATTTACTGACCTTCCAACCCGCGAAGGGAAAACCAGCCCACAGGTTAGGTCTTATACCTCCGAAACTCACTTCTCACGATGTTTTCCTTCAAACATGAATAGGAAAAACGATTTCGTAAAACATAGTTTTTCGCCCGAGCTGGATTTGAACCTGCGACCTCCAGTGAGAGTCAGGCGTTCTTCCAACCCGGCTATGGCTCCAATTCATTTAAATGTAGCACCAAAATATTTTACCGAGTTACTACGCGTTATTATGACAAATATTTCGCAGTTATTTATAAACTTTTTTGTGTATATGCGTAATAGTCATATAGTATATTCTACGTAGGTAAATATACGGGAAATAGAAGAATTGATAACGTTATTAAATATTCCATGCCAGAGGTCGCCTGTACCCGATAACATTAACATGTTATATTTAGACCTGCTTAGCTTTCCGTTCGCGATTCATTCCGCGTGGACTTCGATTATTCCGCGCGACACGCGGGTGGATAAGATTCCGCCCCCTTTTCATCCCCTCACGGAATGATTTCGGTGATAAAACTCATCTATATTCTCTTTTGAATCTCAAACTATCAAAGTCATAGTATTTATTGCACACCATATGGTAAAACAGTTGTTATAAATATTATAGTACCACATATGGACCCGGGAGGGTATAGCAAAAACAAGAAAAAATAACAAGAAACTAAATTAAGCCAGAAATACAAAACAAGATAATAATAATAAGTTCTTAACATTAAACAAAATAATCAAAAAATAACTACGAAAATCTTAAAAACTATATAACAAAATCTAAAACACTTACAGTCTATTTATCATATAGGAAAAACTCTTGCAGTGTGTAAAAACTTTTCTCAATTACTTTTCTATCGCCATTCTTTTTTGAGAGATTCGGAGAATTCGATTTACTACGAAACTGTCATTTTTCGCTTGCATTAAAAAATAAATATATCTATGTAATTTACTTATAATATTTAGGAATTTCTTCTTCTCTCCTCTTCTTATAATCCTTTCAATTCAAATTCAAAAATATCTTTATTCAGTAGGTAACATAGTTAACACTTTGAATTGTCATTTTTTACATAACGAACGTCTCATCCGCCTAAAACTACTGCAGCTTCTCACAACCTGTATAGCCGGGGAAAAGAAGCTGCAAGAAAAACTTCGGCTCAGGGCCCTAGACGTTCTTTAAAAATATAAATTACTTAACATAAAATATTGTTATAAAATTGAGTAATTTAGCTGCCTAATATCAGTTCTCAGACAGTTAATCCCATGCATTCATATCTTCTAAATAATCACTAACTTTATAATAACCTTTTTTGTAAAGTTTCTGTTTAATTACTGTCTTAAAACAGTTGAAAGGCAAATTCTGAATGTCAATGGGGATCTTATTGTAAAAACGTATACATTGCCCCTTAAAAGACTTAGTGATCTTATGTAATCGACTGACTTGTAAATTAAGTTTATTTTTATTCCGGTTATTAACAATGTGCCGATAGCTATTTTTTTTCAAATAATCCTATATTTGTGATGCCAAAGTTAAAATACTAATTTCTTTTTTATTTCTAATGACATCTTGGGTCCCAATTTGTAAATCGCCCGAATGGCTCGCTGTTGCAGAACAAAAATGCTGTTCACATCTGCAGCATGACCCCACAGCAAGATGCCGTACGACATTAGACTGTGAAAGTAGGCAAAATAAACTAATTACGCGGTTTCCACATCGGTTATTAAACGAATTTTTTTGACCGCGAATGCTGTTGAGCGGAGCCTTTTGGACAACTTATCAATATGAGGTAAAGGTTAACGTCGTGTCTTATAGGAAAGTCAAGGAATTGGCCTTTGATAGACTGGAATGGAAAATGCTACACCGACAAGAGCGTGGCTCTTAAATTGATGATGATGATGATCAATATGAGGACACCATTGCAGCTTAGCGTCCAAAGTAATTCCCAAAAATACAGCAGTATATTATGTGAGGTCCAGTCCCTTATTTTTTACAATAATAGAATCGAGCGGCCTACTAACATTCGATAACGTAAAATAAACATTTTTGTTTCATGGCAATAGGGTTGCCCCCTGTTACGTGGGACTTAAACATAACGAGGAGTGGGTGTGTAGGTATACTTATACTCACACATATCTATGTTAAATGTTTATGGTACAAAGAGTTGAATTCCTTTTACATATTCATAAGTAGATGTAAATACAATAGGTTTAACAGTTAACGCCCAATTATAAGATATTATGTATTTTTAATTTTACACAACATACATAATGCATATGGCCCCGATTTTTTTAATTATCCTGTAGGCATCACGCAATATTTGTTTACGTAGTAAGGTAGAAGGTTGCTTCTATGCTGTTCTGGGAGCAAATAAAAAACATAGAACACGTTCAGCTGCTTGTCTTTCCGGGCATGTCGTAAAAACCGACAGAGGGATTGCGTCCTCTAACATGATGGACGATAGGCTGATCCCTTATCACCATAAGGTTCATCATATCCATCTTAGGACTTCGTATCAACAGTGGCTGCAAGTTGTCTTTGATTACTTGTGGCTCTGCCCACCCCATTTGGGATTACGGGCGTGAGTTTATGTATGTATGTATATATGTAGTAAGGTAGAACAGAATCGATTGGTCTAAAATCGACTGATACATCACTGTGCTAACGAACGTGACAACACTGGCTTCTGTACTTTGACAGGTCTTACACCGCGCATTGAAGCTATTTGTGCTAATTCCTGTAAACACCATATATTTCTATTTTAAGTTATATCTGTCATTTTCTTATCCGCCGAAAATGCAAGGGACGGGCAATCGATAAGCATAAAATTTATGGAACACACGTCAATTTTAAGCACAAATCTAAAACAACCGTTTAAAAATTTCACATTGGTCAATAACCCGACAGAAATAAGTTGACAGCACACGTCAAACGGTTTGCATACCAACGAGATAACTTTTTGATTCGCCCGGGTTATTCATTCATTTACTCATTCTTCCTAAAATTAAGAGCTGTCAATCATCCTTCCCTTTCTTTTTCAACAGATAAGAAAATGACAGGTATAACTTAAAATAAAATTAGGGCGTCTGCAGGAATTAGCACCGTTGTCACGTTAAAGCACAACGCTACCTATATTGTTTTTGGCGAACGCAGCCTGGAAAGTCCCACAGTGCCAAAATGGTCAAAACTCGTTTACGAATATGACACCATCATGATAATTTCATGAATATAGTTAAGAGTGCGTGTTTGGATGAAATTTTACGACAGTATGTATGACACAGCACTTACAATTGACATTGAGCCATTCAAGTTATTATTCGCCTAAATGTCAGCGTTTTGATTGTATGGCTGCACGTTTATTTCCATACATACATACGTGCAACCATTTTTTTTCGTGACTTATTGTAGATTTGCCGCAGATGGCATTAACTACTTGGCCGGACAAATGGGGAGCGCTGCAGGCTCTCACCCGGTACGTGCTACCATAAAATACATACATACATACATAAACTCACGCATATTTCCCACCGGAGTAACCAGACTATAAAATTCTACTTCCTAGGATCCTGACACTACTTTCGCTTCTACTCTCATCAAAGTCTTTAACGGCCGCCGTGGTCCAGTGGTTGAGCGTTGGGCTCACGATCCGGAGGTCCCGCGTTCGAACCCGGTGGGGCAAATCACAAAAATCTCTTTGTGGTCCCTAGTTTGATTAGGACATTGCAGGCTGATCACCTGATTGTCCAGAAGTAAGATGATCCGTGCTTCGGAAGGCACGTTAAGCCGTTGGTCCCGGTTACTAGTTACTGATGTTAGTATGAGAGCCATGTCAGGGGCCTTTGGCGGCTCAATAGTAACCCTGACACCAGGGTTGATGAGGTTGGTCATCCACCTATCAACCCACACGATAAGAACTCACGCTGGTGATCCGTAACGGGGTATTGGTTTGCGAAGACACTACGTATTTATCAATATCTTGTGGCATTAAGGTCATCACTAATTTAACCCTTTCACGGGCAGAGACCATGAGACATTGATAGTTCATAACAGATAGAATGACACCTTGGAATCGGAACGTCATTAGACGTTCTGTCCTTGAAAGTGTTAAGAGCCACGCTCTTGTCGGTGTAGTCCGTGCTACCCCTTCGGAGATACAAGCGTGATACATAAACAGCCTATATACGTCCAACTGCTGGGCACAGGCCTCCTCTCAATCAACCGGAAGGGGTATGGAGCGTACTCCACCACGCTGCTCCACTGCGGGTTGGCGGAGGTGTTTTTACGTCTAATAGCCGGGACCAACGGCTTGACGTGCCCTCCGAAGCACGGAATCATCCTATTTTTTCGGACAATCAGGTGTTTCAAGGCTGAAAAGTCCTTACCAAACAAAGGATTGTCTCACAAAGTGATTTCGACAATGTTCCCATCGGGAATCGAACCCGGACCTCCAGATCGTGAGTCTAACGCTCTAACCACTAGACCACGGAGGCTGTTAAAAAAAACCATAAATAAATAAATAAAAATCTGTCAAAGTACGTAAGTAGGTTAGTGTTGTGACGTTATATATTTATATATATAACGTAGCCTTATGGCTGATCGATTCTTTTTTAAAAATAGAAGGAAAAACAAATGTCATTGAAAAATATTTTGTCACTTTAAAATTAATAACATTATGTCAACTACTTCCTTATGCCAGTACAATCTTTATTTAAACAAAGACGCTTATCAACAAATATAAAGTTAAATTATGCCTAGTTCAAAGATAAATTATAATATTATGCTCATAATGAGCATGCGCTGAACATATGAATCAGGAAATATATAAATGTGTATATAATATTATGTATTATATGTGTATATGTTTATTGCACCAGCCCGCGCCCCAATGCATAAACTTCTTTCACCCTAAGGTTGCCTGGCAGAATTTGATGTTTAGGAATAAGGCCGCCTATTGTGCTTTTTTTTTTCGTATGTTTATGTCCTTTGTGTACGTCGTTTTGCAATAAAGTATTATTGATTGATTGATATAAACATTAGATAGACACGCGTTTTGTAACTATTATTTGAAATTAAAAAATAACTTCTTATTTTTTTTCATTTACGACATTTTGTATAAACTCCCATCTATTTCCCACCGGGGTAAGCAGTGGCTGTCATAATATGTTTGACATTTTGTCGCGTTTACATTCATTTGACTAGGGAGTCGACCCGGTATCGCTTGGGTTTTCTATTTTATAGGTCTTCTTGAAGAACTGTAAATCGTAGTAAGTACTGTATGAAAATCCATTTAAAGTTATGCGTATATAACTACTTAATGTTCGATGCCAAAGTTCAGAAAAATAAAATATTCTTATGTTTTGTAGTTTAGTAAAAAAAATACGGTCGAATTGCGAACCTCCTCCTTTTTTGAAGTCGGTAAAAAGTATCTCATTTGACTAGTAATTACCTAAACTTAATATTGTACTTATTATCCTATTCGTCAAATATGTCGCAGGAAACCAGGTAAACAGCTTCGATAGGAGAATAGAATACCGTTTAGCGAATAGTCCATTGTATTCGCATACAAATAACCGAATAGCTACCTACCTACTAAGAAGTAACCATATTGCAACTTGGCGAACCGCACAAAAACCAGTTACCTACTTACATACAACGCAACACAATAAATACTAAAATCATTAAGACTAAACACAGACAAAAATTACCTGGAATTGCTTTTTGTTTTTCCATTGCTTGCGAATTCGACGTCGCTTGTAAAACTTTTCACTAAAGGAATATCACCGTCCGCCATTTTTGTAACTTTACTTTTGTTCACAGCCACTTTTTAAAATTAGGTTTTTTTCGCGCGCGGTTTGTTGAAAAGGTCTTTTTGGGTGCGCGGTTTGAGCGGTCCGATTCGCGCTACCTTACTGCCCGACGGCTCGCGATGCACTAAACGTATATTATTGATGTACAAACGATGAGGCATCGTAGATAACCATGTGACGGCCGTTCGGACAAGTCTTCTGGTGATAATTGGATGGTTTATGCAACATGAAGTCTTTATTATTTATAAGTAATTTAATAATAATAAATAATTTTATTGAGTTGTTTATAGCTTTCTCCATATTCGATTAGCAAAAACGCCCTAACTTCGCCTTGGTAAAACCACATTCCGACGTATTATTTTAAATCCGTTAGGTACTTACTATTCAGCCAGACAAAAGTATAAGTACTTACCTTGATTTTGTATGCAATAAGCTGCTGCTGTTAGTTATTTTTTGTGAGATTTTATGGTTTAGAAAGCAAACTTAAAATGCTTGTAATTCTTAGTAGGACGAGCAGAACAATAGGGTTGAAAACGTAACTGGGGATGATAGATACAAGAGACGTTATAAAAGTGTATAATAAAAGATTTTTTTTTATACAAACTGTATCGCACTGAATACCCGATTGTTCGAAAGTAAGATTCGTGCTTCGGGGTTTTTAAAGCCGTTGGTCCCGGTGACTACTTATTGATGGTAACCACGTAGTCGCTACATGAGCCGTGTCAGGGACCTTTGGCGGCTCAATAACAACCCTGGCACCAGGGCTGATGTAGTTTTAAAGGTTGCCTGGAAGAGATTGCTACTTAGCAATAAGGCCGCCTATTGTACTAATTCTATTTCTCTTTTGTTTTGTATTTTGTTTTTTCCTGTTTGTGCAATAAAGTATTTGTTATGTTATGTTATACATACATACATAAACTCACGCCCGTAATCCCAAATGGGGTGGGCAGAGCCACAAGTAATCAAAGACAACTTGCAGCCACTGTTGATACGAAGTCCTAAGATGGATATGATGAACTTTATGGTGATAAGGGATCAGGCTATCGCCCATAACATTATAAAAAAAAAAAAAAAAACAATGCATAACCTTCAGTTTTTTTTTCTGAATGAGTATTCATAAATGACATTGCCCAAAAGTTATTTATATTACAGTAATGATAATGACCTTAGAATCATTAGCAATGTTTTCATTACCACACAGAGTTTCTGAGTATTTTTAATCTTAATGTATTATTTGTCACTATATGAGCATAGTCAGATCATTAGGCGAGTCATGTCATCATTACTAATTTAAGAGCCACGCTCTTGTCGGTGTAGCATTCTCCATTCATATTCATATTCATGAATATATTTATTTTGTATTTATCATACATTGTCATTATTTATCTATCATACATTATTAACATTAAGTTTAGTTGAACATCATTATTTTATAAAAAAAAAATCAATTTAACTTATATACTTAATTCAAGATATTTTGTGTAACAATAAGTAGTTAATATTTAATAAGAACTAGATCAGAACACTTCACTATTCATTTATCAATGAACTCCTTAACGCTATAGTAAGCATTCTCGTCTATCAAAGGTCAATTCTTTGACTTCCTTATAAGATACGACGTTCGCCTTCTCTATTTGTTCCATGTAAGCTCTCCTTGGTCTTCCCCTTCATCTCTTTCCTTGTAGCTTTCCATCCATAATTTTTTAAATAAATAAGTCGTGTCTCATTAAGCGTCCAATAATCTTGACCCTTCTGCACTCAATAACTCTCAATATTTGCCTGTTTTCCCTTACTCTTATTAGCACTTCCTCATTAGTCTTTCCATCCTCCTCTAACACCACATTTTAAATTATACGTCATATCATAATAATTAAAATAAGTGACGTAAAGTAAATCAGATGGTTTTACAGCGAAAGTCACTGTAGGCATGTGTTGCCGTCTTGTTTTTCGAGGGCACGGGTTTGATCCCCGGTACCGGACTAGCACCAGTCATCATCTCCCTAGCGTTATCCTGTTTCTCACAGGGTCCACTTACCTAACCTGAAGATTTGAGAGCAAATAAAATCTGTAGAATAATACCGATCCCGGTTACAAGACCTTATCTTTTGAACAACCCGCTCCTGTACACTAGGCAGCCTGACGCGTAGTCCTTTGCCAAGTAAAATAAAATGATTTAAAAAAAATCAACTGTCATTTATCATTAGAACCAACCAAACAAAACGTTAGTACTAGAGATGTTCGTCTGATACATAGTATCTCTTATTAGTCTGTGTGAAGTTGAAGGAATGCATCACGCTATCTCCGGGATCACCACGTTTCCATCCGTTAATATCTAAGCAATCGTCTTGCATTGTAACTTCTTGGTGGATTATCAAAGTAAAGTAAAGGTTAGGTTACACAGTGCGAGCAGCTGATGTGACAATAGACAGCTACTGTGTCTGTGTACTCGTATGACAGTAGCTCGACTCGCCTCGCACGGTCGCACTATGCAAACTGCTGGCGTCGCAGAAGACAGCTACTATACCAGTGTACTGCTATAATTCGTTTATATCATGTCGCCCAAACAAGAAACACTGTACTCGGCGTGGACCCGAGCGTACGAGCTACTGTCATTTCGCAAAATCGTGCGAGTTGACGACCGAGCGGCGTGCGAGTGGTGTGGTGGGGGAAGGCAAGTAGCGGGTAAAAACAAAAACTGTTGAAGTAACTCGAACGCGAGCAACTGTCTCACTCGCACATGACAGTAACTCATATGATGCGGTCACACGTGCGTAGTAGCTGCACCTCAATAACTGACTCGGTCAGCTCGCATGTTAGCTCGCACTGTGTAACCTAGGCTTAAGATTTGATCTGGTAGCATCGTTATTTCTTCCGATTATGGACAGTAGCCGGTTTGAAGAGACGAATGATGGGTTCCCGTCTGAGGAGACTCCCCCTGATCGTCCCATAAATACATAATATGGTTGGTCACGCCGGCGGGGTCGGTATCGGGGTCCTCACAATTCAAATTCAAAGATATCTTTATTCAGTAGGTAACATAGATTACACTTTGAATCGTCAATTTTTACATAACGAACGTCTCATCCGCCTAAAACTACTGCAGCTTCTCACAACCTGTATAGCCGGGGAAAAGAAGCTGCAAGAAAAACCTCGGCACAGGGCAGACGTTCTTGAAAAAAATAATAAAAATAAACATAAAACATTGGTATACAATTGAGTAATTTAGCTGCCTAATATCAGTTCTCAGACAGTTAATCCCATGCATTAATATCTTCTAAATAATGCACACGACCTGCGCGGGATAATGATTAAATATAATTCCTCCTGAAAAGTCCTTACCAAACAAAGGACAGTTTCACAAAGTGATTTCGACAATGTCCCCATCGGGAATCGAACCCGAACCTCCAGATCGTGAGCCTAACGCTCTAACCACTAGACCACGGAGGCTGTTAATCACCTGATTGTCCGAAACTGTAAGATGATTCCGTGCTTCGGAGGGCACGTTAAGCCGTTGGTCCCGGCTATTAGCCGTAAAAACACCTCCACCAACCCGCATTGGAGCAGCGTGGTGGAGTATGCTCCATGCCCCCTCCGGTTCATTGAGGGGAGGCCTGTGCCCAGCAGTGGCACGTATATGTATGTTATGTATAATTCCTCCTAGTTACATCTCGCATAGTGTCATCCCGTACCATTCCGTATCACTGTACGAACACCAACACCCGCGGAGTTTTTATCAGAACATTTCTGCGTTCATCATAACATATTTGTTATTGTATTACTTACATTGGGAAAATGTGACGTTTTCCTGTTATTCCCAAATTGGGGCGTAATTCCTGATTGGTTTTGTGACGGCTTCGGGGTATCACTTTCCGGTCCTCTGGAGTGGGATCGTTGATAGCCGTATTCGGAGAACTGGCTTAGAATTGTCAGAATCACGCTTGCATCCCCGAAGGGGTAGGTAGAGATGTACAGTAAGTATAGTAATGTAATAGGAGCCCATTGCCATTACCCGGACACAGATCCTGGATCCATTTATCTACGATCCAGACATGAATGCAAACTCAAATCGACCCTGTTTTTTACGCTCTGCCTGCCCCAATAGGAACCAACCACGATGCGAATGTAGTTAACCCATAATTACGGGCAGGGTTAATCGAATCGATCGATTATAGAAAACAAAAAGCGAGGGAAAGCGCAGGAGTGAAAGTTGAACACCAATTACAGAATAGAACCCATTGCTACACCAATCACGTCGCAGGAAAGTGCTAACGCCAATTTCGGTGAGCGCTGATTGGCTAATTTGAATTTCGAAATCGGTTAATTCTTTTTTTGATTTTATAACGAATCATAACTACGTTTGTGCAATGCTTTACTGGTATTTGAAGGTAGAGCTAGAAAAAATGTATAAAACAAAACACTTCTCTAAATAAGCATAGAATAAGGAATAATACTACGTATAGAACGGCAACTCTCCGCTTCCCACCACCGGCTGAGCTAGGTTTACCTCATCTCGAACATAGTTTAGACTTGAATCGTATGGTGTCAGAATTCACACACACAGATGCGCGTGGACGATAACGTCAATGTGTGGCGTCTGTGCAAAACGAGGCTGTTTATATGAAGTGTCCGAAGTGCCACTGTGGGCAAATAATAAAGAATAATACTACGTACAAAGGACACTATAATCTGGTGTTACCATACCACCCAAGGAATATCAAATCGCCCACTGTTCCAGACTTCCATAGTACGTTTTCACCTTGTCGCCAATGATATGTGTCTAAAAGAAGATTCATGTGTTCATCAACGTGTTAAATTAAAAAAAAAAACGTGACAATTATTGCGGAATTATCTCAAAGCGCCTGCTACAATAGAAGAGCAAATATAAAAAATAATAAAAACGCGTAAATAAAAATATTTGATATGTGTTATTTCGCAGGAGTTCAAATTATTATTACGCGCCGAATTCAAATCCTGAAAATCGACCATTTCTGCTCTTTAATATTTAATTGGGGGTTAAAAAGGCCACATCGAAGCGATTCATCTAAGAAAGCAATTGCAATTTGACACTTGCGCATATAAAAGTAAGTGCGCAATGCAAACAAATGTAAAATAGCAATAAGTAATGGCGTATGTATTGGCGTTTGTTTATTTGTGTGCAATAAAGTGTTTTATTATTATTTATTATAGTTTATTTTCTATTCTCCCTTTTTGAGGGGTAGTTTATAACCACTCGGGCCTTAACCAAGTGTAGTGGGGTTGAGGTGATTCAATGAATGGTGGGCGAAGTAAGGAACTTTCGGGTTATGCGACAGGTATTTAATATTGTAGCTTTTTGTATGGTGGTAATTATATAGGATGGTATATCAAGGGTTTTTAGGCTGCTATTTAGGCTTTTGGGGATGACACCTGTTGAGGAGATAACAATTGGGACAATGTGTACTGTATTTTTATTTCTATTGCTAAGTCCCGGTACTTTGTGAGTTTGTCAGCTATTGTTGATTGGATGTTGTTTATTATAAATAATGAATGGAAAATAAGATAATAAATATCATTAAAAACACAAAAAAATACATATTCAATTCCGAGAAACTGTGAAAGGCATACTTACAATACAAGAAATAAACATAAAATTGCTATTCAAAATTCTAGATTAAGTAAATTAAATTCATCTTTTTTGGGGTTATGTATACGTTTTTACAATAAAATACCAGATAATATTTTAAATTTGTCAGAAAATAAATTTAAAGCTCACGTGAAGCTTACTTTATGTAAAAAAGCTTATTATAAGATTAATGACTACCTAAATGATAAAAATGTCTGGTATTGAATGTGTTCCTCTAGTTATTAAATAACTTGTAATGTATATCCTCATTGGTTTCTAAAAGATGTGTTGCTGTTGCAGTTTCTTGTCATTTCTTCTCCTCAGCCATAACACCTTGCGAAATGACGAAAATTCAAAAATGTTACATTGACCTTCAACAAGTTTATCCATGATAATTACGTTGAATAAATGATTCTGATTTCTGATTACAATTATAAAATTAAAAGGTAAATTATCACACAAAAATAAATATAAAAATAATAATAGAAAAAAAAATATATCATCAGTAAATCTTCTTGATATCACTGCTACTATGTAATAGGTACTTACCAATACGCTTCTTTCTAGGAAGCATGATTCGCCAATGTTTACCCACCGAACAATCAATTATTTTATTTTATAACTACAACAACGGTTACATCATGTAACTGTTTGTTTACATGTCATTGGTCAAGGGTGTGTCGGGCTAGAAACAAAATAATAACCTGTTACATGTAAGCATGAGGAGCTCGGTGGCGCAGCGGTAAACGCGCTCGGTCTGCGATTGTTGAAGTTAAGCAACATTCGCAAAGGCCGGTCATAGGATGGGTGACCACAAAAAAAAGTTTTCATCTCGAGCTCCTCCGTGCTTCGGAAGGCACGTTAAGCCGTTGGTCCGGCTGCATTAGCAGTCGTTAATAACCATCAATCCGCACTGGGCCCGCGTGATGGTTTATGGCCCGATCTCCCTATCCATCCATAGGGAAGGCCCGTGCCCCAGCAGTGGGGACGTTAATGGGCTGATGATGATGATGACATGTAAGCATTGGTGTATAAATGTTATTATTTAGTAATTTACAATGGTCCACGCTTCACTTCCTCTCTTCCCTTCAACGTTGCTGTGCCCTACAGGGTCCATGTTTTAGTTCCTATGCCTATGTAACACCCCATTGTACTACATAGAATGCGATAAATAATTGAGAATTGAATTGGTGTTAGTTTAATCGTGGTAGCCATGGAATAGAAGAGGTTAGAAAGGCCCTAACGCGCATTTTGTGTGAGAACCGCTGTCGCCGGTTCAACCCCACTCTCTTTTACTACTACTCCTGCAAACACAACTACGGTAGCTCTACTGCTTCTCAAATTCCACAGCCAGTTTACCGGCAATGTATACGTATTTTATGTGATAGGCAGCAATTTTATCATTACTTTTCGTAAGATCGATCGATCGATCTCTCTCCGACCGATTTCGGTCATGGCGACCACTTCGACTCCTAATCGGCAACGTTATCGGAGTCGAGTAAACGGAAGCGGTCAGGTACGCAGAATATATTAAGGTGCGCAGACGTTCGCGCAAAACGCAGGCACACACACTCGTCTTACCCCTCCTTGCTTCAGTGGAACGGAAAACCGATACGACTGAAGGAGAGGTCAGATGATGTGTCTGGCCGACGATAACTATTTGCCCTCTACCGTCGCCCTAGGCCATCCACCTTGCCTTGCTGAGTCGCCAAGTCAGCCAAGCCCTTTTGCATATCTGCATTGGGCAGCCCAATACTTTTCGTAAGATACTGCATAAAAAGTATTTTTTTTTGATAAATAGCTGATCATGCTAAGGTTTTTAGCTTTCTTGAATAAGGAGGGATTTCCTTGTATGATTAAGGGGGGTTAAAATGGCCACATCGAAGCAATTGGGTCGTGTACGGTCACGAGCATTAATATGTACACACTTTGATACCATGTCACATTAACTTTTTTGACAAATTAAACCGTAAGTCTCACTAAATGTCAAATATGATAGTGCGACAGGGTTCTAAAGTGGGTACATGATATTGCTCATGACTGTACTAGGTTCTAGTTAAATTATGCTGTTCTGTTTACTAAATAAAGACTCATCTAAAACTAACGAAAAACATTTTCTTTTTTCTATTTAACTTACTTATTTATGAATTTTAAATAAGAAAAACGTAATAATGGCCCCGATTCCTGCAAACACCGCCTAATTTTATTTTAAGTTATATCCGTCATTTTCATATCCGTCGAAAAGGAAAGGGACGGATGATTCACAGCTCTTAATTTTAGGAAGAATGAGTAAATGAATGTGTCGGGTTATTGACTGATGTAAAATTTTTAGACGGTTGGTTTAGATTTGTGCTTAAAATTGACGTGTGTTCCATAAATTTTATGCTTGTCAATTACCCGTCCCTTTCCTTTTCGGCGGATAAGAAAATGACAGATATAACTTAAAATAAAATTAGATGGTATTTACAGGAATTAGCACCAATAAGTCTGACATTTTATCACGTTTTTTTATGACGTCACAGTGTGCTTTTCCATACAAATTCCATAGTAATTTCGTGTTTTGACGTTTAGTAAAAAGTTACTGATTTGACTAGTTGAAAACTAGCCTGAAAATAATATTGCAATTTGACATTTGCGCATGTAAAAGTAAGTGCGCAATGTAAACAAAGTCTTATGGGGAAGTCAAGGAATTGGCCTTTGATAGACTGGTGGAAAATGCTACACAGACAAGAGCGTGGCTCTTAAATTTATGATGATGAATTATATACGTATATCTGAGCAATGAGAAAGTAATTAGCAGTAGTTTTTTTTTTGTATTAAAATTACGCCGCGCTGTCTACCTACTGAATATTTATGTCATTGTTTTAAGACGAAATTTGTAGCTAACCCTATCACAGGCTTCGGTCTTTTTGGGTTGCTACTGTAACACTGCATTAAAAAAAATTATCGCGTTAACAAGCTCTTTTGGGTCTGTTTTGGATAGTGGTGTAAATTAGCTATAAGAACTTGTAATAATAATAATTAATAAATAAATAAATTATCACGTTGAATATGTACAGCGCCATCTATAGTTTTTTAGGGAACGATTTCATGACTTGTCTGCCTATTCATCTTGTTACAAACTACTTTTTATTAGTTTGCCCTGTATAGACGCTTTTCAAGGTCAACAAGATAATCGATAGTCTATCGATAGTTTGGCAGCAGCACTTTTTAATAACAACACACCGACGGCCTCCGTGGTCCAGTGGTTGAGCGTTGTGCTCACGATCCGGAGGTCCCGGGTTCGAATCCCGGTGGGGACATATTACAAAAATCACTTTGGGATCCCTAGATTGGTTAGGACATTGCAGGCTGATCACCTGTATGTCCGAAAGTAAGATGATCCGTAAGGCACGTTAAGCCGTTAGTCCCGGTTACTACTTACTGATGTAAGTAGTCGTTACATGAGCCATGTTAGGGGCCTTTGGCGGCTCAATAATAACCCTGACACCAGGGTTGATGAGATTGATAATCCACCTCACAACCCACACCAGAGAAGAAGATAACAACACAAAAAATCGATGCTACTTTCTACAAGCCTGCCGCTAGATGGCGCTAGTTTGCATATGAATATCTATCTATAACAACCAGCTGTTATTTTGTAATACTCTTTGTTATCCACAGATAAACAAAAACATTTCAACAATGGGTGTACTTATCTCTTTAAAGAAATTGTTTACAGACAAATTTAAGTGCGAAAAATAAATTAGGTGTGAGAGATTTGGTGTAGTTTTAATATTGTATCTGTAGGTACCTAAGAGTGTCAATGTACTTAAATAAATTAGAAAAAAAATACACGTTTTTTAAAAGCAATTATAAATTTAAATGAAGGGTTTATCACTCTATTATATATTTTTATGAACGACAAAATTATACAAAATGTTCATAAGATTAAAATTCCTTTGACTATAATATTATTAATTAGAAACTCAACTAGGTACTTTGCTCGCGAATTGAGCTAAATGACTTTCAACTCTGAGAGTGTTCATAAAAACTCGTTTACGGAATACCGAATATACCTTTTAACTTATTTTGCTCTCGAACATTCTCCATTCCTTTTTTTTACTAAGTGACAATCACTAAGCGATAAAGACCTAAACAGAACGCTTAAAAACTTCAGTGAGTCATCGCGAGACCCTAAAATGGAATAGAGAAAGCGGCCCGTTTAGAAAAGATATCATTTGACAAGTAACTTTAAAAAAACAGTCTCATTTTTCCCACTTTTTTGTACATCACTTACCTGATTAACTCGAACCAAACTCGATTTCACTACAAAAAACACTTTTCAACACAACTCCGATATGAAACACTGATCTACGTTGCTCTTTATAAGAGTATTATGGTTTATATAACTGTTATAAGTACTTTGTACTGCTAAACGTGTTTGTAGCTCTCAAACGTGGATTGGGGAACTGTTTTGAACACACTGACGGATGGTTTCGATGTAGAAATGCACTGTCATCAAGTTTTTGTTTAGTTTTTTTAAGTTGAAGCGTTGATGCGAAAACAAAATGGCCGTGCGTTGTTCTTGCGCCGCTCCCCGCTAGCAACTGACGCTAACCGCTTGAGACGCAGGCATTCAACCTATACAATGAGAATGAGGCTCTATTGCACCAATATAGCCTTTCCACTCACTTAACAACACACAAAGCCGTTCAAACGTTTAACCAACGCCTTAACCAACATTTTCGAGCGGTACGAATGAGTATAAACTTTTTGCGCGCGCAAAATGAAGTTTGTTTATAAAATCATGATAAAACGCGCAGAGAGAATATTTTTGTTCGTACATAAAGGAAGAAAAAGATAGGATTGTTAGTGATTGTGTTGAAAATGAAGTGAATTCACACGATTCAATGTCTGTAGTTATTTTAGGTGTTTAATTTGATGCACTTAGGTTTTTAAGGCATTGTTTTAGTTACAACCTAAATACCTACTTTATGGCAGAAAAGCGGACTTAAAAGAACAATGGCCGTTTTGAACATGGCTTACTTTTTGTTTTTAAATTGGTTTCTGAGAAGTTGTCAGTTTGGAATGAATTTAGTTTTAAAGTGAATACAAAAGTAGCTTAGCAAAACCAGTTAAAAGTTTCTAGTGTAGAGCAAAGTATGTTGAATATGGCTGGTTTAATTAATTTGACAGCTGTCAGAACTATATATTTTCCATATTAGTAAGTACTTTCGTACTTTCATATTAGTTTGTATTTGACAGACAAACTGTTTAGCTTATTTTTAGTAGACCTTTCTATTCTGAATCTGGTCCAGTGGTTGCCCAAGTAGCACCGGTCTGGAGGCTTAAAACTAAATTATCTATTGATAGTCTATTCGTGGTTTATTTCTAGACAAGGGCTTTCTACAGATGGCTTTTATAAAGTATTAGTATTCTTATAGAGTATCTTCACTAATATTTGATTATTTTTAGATAATTTGCTCTATAGAGCACTTATTTTAAGTACATTTCTAGGTATGACGATTATCTTAAGACAATATTATCTATAAGTAATGAATAAAGCCTAGACGAACCTATTTTCAAGATATTTTATGGATAAGATGGTATATTTTAAGATATAACTTTCTACAAATATTCAATTTTAGCTAGTGGTACTCTTATCTTTGTTTTAGAGAGACACTAAAGTCTAAATAAACTACTTTTATAGATATGTTATAGTTATTCTAAAAATTTGCTAGTGAAACAGTGTTTCCAGTGTTTATTTGCCTAACAATAGCATAACTAAGTGCAATTTTACTAGATCGATTGGCTTTATGCAACGGAGACAGTAAAAATTTAAAGATCACGATCTCATTTTTTGGGGTTCCCAGCTGGTTCTGACGTGAGCGTTCAGCCGATATATTGCCTCATACTCAAGATATAGTTCAAGAGGCGAGAGATTAAATGCTTTGGACCGACTTAGAGGTCTTAGAGGACCTTGGATGTGTTAATTTCTTAGATCGTAATGACATAACATTTTATATTATTCATGGATTTGTACAAATTGACGCAGCGGCGAGTATAAAGGTGATCTTTGTGGTGGTGCCTTTGAGATGGAGGGGGCTGGTGAAGCAATTTGCCACTTGTACCTGTAAGAGGGGTATTAATCTATCCACCAATTTAAATTTAAAACTTATTTGTCAATGATGACTTTTATTCAAACAAAAATCGACTTTACTTTATTACTTCACTGTGATTGTTATTGGTAGTTGTAGGGTCGTATGCTGATTGACGGATTGCCATGGACAAACCACCAAACCACCACCATAGACAAAAGAAATGCACAAAAATGAAGTTTAGAAAAAGCGACCTTATTATTACTGCACTGCGGTCACAAATCATTTTAGGGTCGTGTGCTGATTGACGGAATACCACAGGGCCCCCAACTACCTGCGGTCGGCCACCGGGAAGACCGTGCCTCGAATCCCACTACCCTCCAGAGGGAGCTTCCCGGCCTGACGTCGCTTAAGGAACCAAATCGGTTCTAAGCAACACAACTGATACCCTTACATCCCCCAAAGGCACTGGTACTCCCGCGCACAGACGGAACGCAGCAAGTGGCTTGGCGCCTGGCTCCGGCGGGAGGGTGGTAGCTAACCAGGTGGCGGGGTCTACCACCAGCTAAAAGAGGTGTAATGTTTGGAATTACCCTTAGTCAACTCTTACGACAGCCACGGGAAGAGGGGGGCGGCGACAATCGTATTCTTTCTCCGTCGCCGCACGGATAAAAGTGAATTCTGTTTTGCAATAGCGAGTTCTATTTTGCAAAATGAATAATATCAGGAGAAAATAACGGACCTGTGTTATCGTCATTATATACCAGTAAAAAAAAAGAAATATGCTAGATTTGAAAAAACTAAAACTCTAGGAATCTCTAATATTGCAAGTAAGTCCAATAATAAAATTCACCTAAGAGGTAGAAAAACGTACAGAACGTCTATCATTAAATTTCTTTATATTTAAATAAAAAAAATATTAAAATACATACATACATAAACTCACGCCCGTATACCCTGAAGGGGTAGGCAGAACTACAAATCAAGAAACTATTTGCAGCCACTTATGATACAAAATCCTAAGGTGGATAATGATGAACACAAAAATTTGAAAAATGTTACAAATGGTAGGTTTATTTATAAAAGAGAATTCAATATCGCTTTGACGCTAACATCACAGGGTTACGCATACGCACGAAGTGTCTCCACGGGAGTTAAAAACAAAGTAACTATGTTTATATACAAGAGGTTATCGTCTGAGCATTTTTGGATAGATGTAATACCACTCATACATTTTATCGCCTTCTTTAAACCATACTAGACTGAATTTAACGAAAGATCTAAATGTCTTGAGATTATATTTCGCATTGTTTACAAATAAAAATATTTTACTTTCCCTCGTCAATTAATGCAATCGATTGCTTCTGCACAATTCCATCCATAATTGTTCACAACGTAAAAAATACAGTTCTCTGATGAATGTCTAGAAATGCTCCGAGAAGATAAAACAGTATACAAAAATGACAGTTTATAGGCAATCTTAAATCACTCATAAACCTGTTTTTTCTTCGACTAGTAAGTTTAGTATGTAACAAGTACAAATAGTCTTGTCATTATCTAGAGCCATACTACAGATAATTCTTTAGAATGTTTGTTCTAAAGGAATCGATTTTCTAGACAATTTTAACTAGACGCCATTTTTATTGCTTGATACGGTTTTACATTATTATAACGAACTATTTATTCGTGTTTTTATGAATAAATTATGTCTAATGAATCATTCTACACGTTTTAAAATACTATATTATGAATGAAATAAATGGTTAAAGCATTTAAATCTAATTTAAAAAATATTATTTTTACAAAATATTTTTTTATTTGGTAAATTATTAATTAAATATTACATTAAAAGCGGGCGCTCTTATTTTAAGAGAGTTTTACACAAATTCCACGAGAGACTTTCATCCGCATTAGGTTTTTCATGTCTAGGTGACAGTATCAGCCCGTATAAGCGGTAAATAAATAGGAATTTAGAAATTTGTAACGCCATGTTGTAATATTAACTTTTACTCTTGTGAGATCTGCGCCATTATGAATCGTTGTCTATTTCAAATAAAAATTATCTTAAAGCTGTTAATGTTAAGAAAATTTGGTCTTAAAACTTCACATGCAAAGATTTCTGTTTAGCTCTTAACATTATCTATAGACTATCTACTAGTGCACATTGTGTTCTATAAACAGTTTAGAAAGACTCTAGAAGTACGCCTTTAGACTTTGAAAATTTTCAACTCTTAACTCTATCTATTCGTGCGTTCTTAACTCCTTCTTATGAATAGCTACAAGGTTGTGCCCACTTGGCTAGAGGCTATCTATAAGCGTTCTTGAAGATAACTTGAGGGATATTTTACTCTAGAGGTAGACAATCAAATCGCATTCTATTAGATATCTAATATCCCCTTTTTAGACTCGCCAATGCTACTTGGGTGAGCGCTGGGCTTACGGTCTTGAGTTCGATTCCAGAGACACGTGAAACAAAAAATCAGTTTTTGAATCGGTCACTGGTTTGGTCAAGACATTGCACACTGAAACCACCTGATTGTCTGAAAAGAAAGATGATTCCGTGCTTCGGAGGGCACGTTAAGGAGTTGGTCCCGGCTATTAGCCGTAAAACACCTCCACCAACCCGTACTAGAGCAGCGTGGCGGAGTATGCTCTCAATGATGTTACAAAGCGAAGGTGGTAGGACAGTTAAAAATGCACGGACACCTTCTAAACTAAGACAAATCCGGGGACACCCTGAATAGAATAGAAATAGTTTATTATAAAAGGACACTACACACAAAAATCAAGACAATAACATCACTTGAAATGTTCACAGAACTATTACAAAAAAACAAAACGGATATTCCTCGAAATCTTAAGGTAGTGGTGGACGCCCTGAGATAAAAGGGCCTCACGCAGCACAAGCGGTCACCACGTACCTGCGAGCCTAGCACCGTAAGCACGCGACTCTTTGTCGCCGCGACAGAGATCATCTGTCTCTTTCTGTGCAGTACTGTGAGAGAGTGACGGGTGACGTGTGTCGAGGCGATTTCTCGCCTCGACACGTCGAGTCGCGCGCTTACGGTGCTAAGCCCGCTGGTATTATGTGGACCCTGTTATGATACGAATTGTCGTGTCGTCCAGATGGGAACCTTAACAATAGGTAAGTAATGTTTGTTACCTGTTATTATAACACCAAGGAAACAAAGGTGTAACGATAATGGTGCTAATTCATGTAAATACCATCTAATTTTATTTTAAGTTATATCTGTCATTTTCTTATCCGGCGAAAAGGAAAGGGACGGGTAATCGACAAGCATAAAATTTATGGAACACACGTCAATTTTAAGCACAAATCTAAACCAACCGTCTAAAAATTTTACATCCGTCAATAACCCGACACAGTTAAGTAGACAGCACGTCAAACGGATTGCATACCAGCGACGTACCTTTTGATTCGCCCGGGTTATTCATTCATTCACTCATTCTTCCTAAAATTAAGAGCTGTGAATCATCCGTCCCTTTCCTTTTCGACGGATATGAAAATGACGGATATAACTTAAAATAAAATTAGGCGGTGTCTGCAGGAATCGGGGCCACTGTCCTCTCGACTAATATGGTGAAGCCCCACCCTGCTAGAAATCGGTACTCAGTAGCTTGAAGTCACCACACGTCTGATCCCTTCGGTGGTCGTCTTCCGAATGCCAATTTTTTTTTTTTTTTTTTGGCACCACTGTCATATAGTTGTTACCAACCTCATAATACAGGGTGTTAGTGACATCGTAACGAAAACTTTGAGGGGTGATTGAGGCCATGATACTGATATGATATCAAGTGAGATTTTCCGTCGCAAAAGTATGGAACTGAAAATAATTTAAAAAAACACAAAAATTTTCATGAATATTCAGACTGAAAATTCCACTTGATATCAACTCAGAATCATGGTCTGAACCATCCCCCTCAGTATTCGTTACGTTGTCACTAACACCCATACCTACTTGTATGGCTACTGTATGTACTTGTGCGGGGTGTAAGTGACATCGTAACGAATATTGAGGGGGATGATTCAGCTGATTATTCTGAGTTAATATCAAGTGGAATTTTCCATCGCAAAAGTATAGAATTTAAAATAATTTAAATAAACTAAAAAAAAACCATGAATTTTGCGACGAAAAATTCCACCTGATATTAACTCAGAATCATGGTCTGAATCATCCCCCTGAGTGTTCGTTACGATGTCACTAACACCCTGTATATTCCGTAACTTTTTTATTATTATTTTTGTGACATAAAATCGTGACATTTGATTCATCATCATCATCATTGACCGTATACCATCATTATTGAATGTGGCGCCATCTGTTGCATGTGGGCGGAACTAATCCACTAAATCCTCTACAGAATCTCGACACAATAAGTCACGTCAAAAATAAAGGTCATTTAAGACTAAAGTGAGGAGCTCGGTGGCGCAGCGGTAAACACGCTCGGTCTGCGATTGTTGAAGTTATGCAACTTTCGCAAAGGCCGGTCATAGGATGGGTGACCACAATATAATAAAAAAAAAACATTTCGAGCTCCTCCGTGCTTCGGAAGGCACGTTAAGCCGTTGGTCCCGGCTGCATTAGCAGTCGTTATCAACCACCAATCCGCACTGGTCCCGCGTGGTGGTTTAAGGCCCGATCTCCCTATCCATCCATAGGGAAGGCCCATGCCCCAGCAGTGGGGACGTTAATGGGCTGGTGATGATGATGATGATGAAGACTAAAGTAAGACCCAGAGGGGTGAGGTCGGCGCCCGATACGATATGGTGCGGGGGCGGTGACAAGAAATAACAAAATGAAAAATTATCGGATTCTATTCGTGACTTATCGCAAGTAAGTTGTGAAATTAATACATAACTAGCGGCAGCCCGCGACTTCGTCCGCGTGGATTTCGGTTTCCGCGGTAAGAATTTCCGATTGTTTAAATGCTTAGGGTACTTACTTATACAATTTTATTGACCCTACAGCTTTGGTGCCATAGTAATAAATGCTCAGACGGATAAGTTCTAAGGATATATACCATTATTGTTACTTGGCCGGCACTTTACAATTTCACCAAAAATGTATGAAAAATATACTGTTTTTTTTTTAATTCGAATAAAACCGAAGATATTAATCCTACAGCTTTGGTGCCATAGTAATAAATGCTCAGATGGATAAGATCTAACGGAATATAGCAAAAATATTTTTTGGCCGGCACTTTGACTTCTGGGCCGAAATCCGATGATCTCCTTTAGTTTTACACAAAAAATACACGAAAGTTACAGTACAATCTTGCGGCCTTATTGCGAGGTTGTAGAAATGAAATCCAGGGTTCTATAGTGACTTTATCTCTGCCCAACCCGATAGGACGTGAGTGCTATCTTTCACTTGTTCTTAATACAATCTTCTTTCATCATGTGATCATTTCTGTCAAGTCGATTGATAGAAGCTGTCAAATTGACATCAAAATTGATAAGTACTTATTACAAATAGTTTCTGAGTCCACAGCTTACAATAATATTTGTTTAATATTTACACAAAATAGCGTTATTTGTACAAATATAATTTTGACACGGTTTAGTTTTTAATACAATTTTATAATGGCTCACTGGTAAGGAAGTTACTTTTGAAGTTAAGGAATAAAAGCGAGGTTAGAGTCGAAAGAACTAAAAACCTATTATAGAAGATATAACAAACTTCACGCCTGTATCCCCGAAGGAATAGGCAGAGGCGTACAGCATATACTCCTCGCCAGCTATGTTTAAATCCCATGTAGAAGGGACTGAGCCTATCGCCATAAACCGAGCACAAATCGTGGATACCACGTGATACCAATTATCTAGATTTAAACATGTATTCAAACTAGTAGTCTAAATTCAGCGTTTAAATTTAGATTCGAGTCGATATTCGAACCCGTCACTACGATAATAAGTCACGCTCCCTCCGTACAGGGCTATGACGAATGTTACCAATATTCTCTCTCTCTATTTAAGAGCTGCGCTCTTATCGGTGGAGTAACCGCCATTCCTCTCTTCTTCCCATCAAAACCTTCACCTCCCGATACGACACGACCTGCACCTTCTCTTTTATTTGTTTCATAAATGTTATCCTAGGTCTACCCCTTCCTCTCTTCCCTTCAATTTTTCCTTCTATAATGTTTATTATAAATGAATCGTGTCGTATCAGGTGGCCAATCATACTTCCTCTCCGGTTCTCTATAGTCTTCAATGGTTCTCTTTTCTTCGACTCTTTCCAGCACTTTTTTGACACCATTTCAGTCCAGCTTATACCCTCCATCCTTCGCCAACACCACATCTCAAATGCTTCCAACCTCTCTCTGTCTCTCTGTGTCATAGTCCACGTTTCACTATTTCGTTACCAATATTATCCTCCCTAAACTAATGATTTATCTTTTACGCTTGAACAAATTGTCGGCCGTATGACATAGGCATCTATATCAAATTGAGTAGATCTTACTCAGCTTAAATTAAAAATTCTCGTGTCTCCCAAATTAGCCAACATGTCGCCCAACTTAGCCAAATGTCGCCCAAATGAGTCTACATAATTATGTTGTGTTGTATAATGTTATTCCAGCTGTTCCCAGTGCAGCTTCACGGCACAGTTCGAGAGTGCACTGGCGATGCACTGTCAGTTGCACCACGAGTCACCAGCTGACAAGGTGCCAGACTGCCTACCAGACTTTCTCGCGGTGAGCATCCTTCAAACCTCCTGCTTCCTTCTTCTGTCGTGTACAGTCATGAGCAATATAATGTACCCACTTTAGGACTCTGTCACACTAACATATCTGACATTTAGTGAGACTTACAGTTCAATTTGTCAAAAAAGTTAATGTGACATGGTACCAAAGTGTATACATATTAATGCTCGTGACCGTAGTAGCGTTGCCCGATAATCGACAGTATATCGACTAATAATCGACTATCTTCTAAGAGAAGTGTGTCAGAATCGAAACAAATGGAATTCTAGTCTCTGCTTACCCCGGTGGGAAATAGGCGTGAGTTTATGTATGTATAGTATGTATTTTCCAAGCCCCTAAATAATCTAAATATAGTATCTATACTATCGATATTGAAAATCCCACAATTGTATCGATTTAATAATGGTTAGATAATCGATTGTAAAATAATTGCAATGCTATCGATTGTATACGTAGCAACAATATTGAAATAATCGATTTAATCAGTAGTAATGCAACTATTTTATAATCGATAATATCAATTATTAAATCTACTTATATAATCGTAGAATTTGCCGGCGAAGTCGCTACGGTCGATTAATTCTTTCAAATATGATTCACTCAGACGACGCCCTGAGCCGAGGTTTGCGCCCAACTGGGCACCCTCAGGCCTGTTGTCTTGAACGTTGTACTGGGTGAGAGCCTTCAGCGCTCTCCATTCGTCCGGCCAAGTAGTTAATGCCGTTTGCGGCGAATTTACAATAAGTCACGTCAATAAAATTAACATTCTAAGGGTTTTTTTCTCTACCTACTCCCTTTCTACTGGAGAAGTGAATTAGATTCCCTGAATGAGGAGCTCGGTGGCGCAGCGGTAAACGCGCTCGGTCTGCGATTGTTAAAGTTAAGCAACTTTCGCAAAGCCCGGTCATAGGATGGGTGAGCATAAAAAAAAGTTTTCCTCTCGAGCTCCTCCGTGCTTCGGAAGGCACATTAAGCCGTTGGTCCCGGCTGCATTAGCAGTCGTTAATAACCATCAATCCGCACTGGGCCCGCGTGATGGTTTATGGCCCGATCTCCCTATCCATCCATAGGGAAGGCCCGTGCCCCAGCAGTGGGGACGTTAATGGGCTGATGATGATGATGACATGTAAGCATTGGTGTATAAATGTTATTATTTAGTAATTTACAATGGTCCACGCTTCACTTCCTCTCTTCCCTTCAACGTTCCTCCTCTACAGATCCTCTACAGAATCTCGACACAATAAGTCACGTCAAAAATAAAGGTCATTTAAGACTAAAGTGAGGAGCTCGGTGGCGCAGCGGTAAACACGCTCGGTCTGCGATTGTTGAAGTTATGCAACTTTCGCAAAGGCCGGTCATAGGATGGGTGACCACAATATAATAAAAAAAAAAACATTTCGAGCTCCTCCGTTGGTCCCGGCTGCATTAGCAGTCGTTATCAACCACCAATCCGCACTGGGCCCGCGTGATGGTTTAAGGCCCGATCTCCCTATCCATCCATAGGGAAGGCCCATGCCCCAGCAGTGGGGACGTTAATGGGCTGGTGATGATGATGATGACTATAATATCTAAATTAATAACATAGCATCACTCCTGTACCCCAAAGGGGGTAAGCAGAGGTGCATAGTATACCCGGTAACTCTGGATACTAAGGAAGAAAGAAAGAAAAAATTACTGAGAGGGATGATTCAATTCATGCTTCTGAGTTGATATCAAGTGGAATTCCATTGCTTTTTTGAAAGTTATCAGTGTACTAGCGACCCGCCTCGGCTTCGCTCGGGTGCAATGCTGAGGAAAAAATTTAATTATTTACGACATCACATTAAAAACCTCAAAAATAACAGTATTTCTCCACTATTTAATGTATGTTATTACACATATAACCCTCCTCTTGAATCACTCTATCTATTAAAAAAAACCGCATCAAAATCCGTTGCGTAGTTTTAAAGATTTAAGCGTACATAGGGATATAGGGACAGGAAAAGCGACTTTGTTTTATACTATGGAGTGATTTTTTATTAGTTACAGTTCCATATTTTTGCAATTGGAAATTCTGCTTGATATCAACTCAAGCCGCTTGATATCAAAAACATAGTCTGAATCATCCCTCACATGTTTTCGTTACGGTGTCAGTAACACCCTATATTCACCCACGCCTCGCCAGCTTTTATTTAAATCCCGTTGTAATAGAGGGCGAGCCTAATGCTTTTTTTTTTCAGAGGAAGTCCAACTCAATGCCACGAGATTCCTCACCAGCCTCCACCATCAGCCGGAAACAAAATAAAGGAATCAAATGTAAGTTTTTATTACTTAGCTACATAATTAAAACTGATTATTCTAGCCGTAGAAGCGGCCAATCAGCTCGCGACAACAACCATATCAGAGGGGTTAAAATGGCCACATCGAAGCAATTCATCTAAGAAAGCAATATTGCTATTTGACATTTGTTTGCATTGCGCACTTACTTTTATATGCGCAAATGTCAAATTGCAATATTGCTTTCTTAGATGAATTGCTTTGATGTGGCCATTTTAACCCCCCAGAACCCCGATACCGACCCCGGTGTGGTCGACGATTTCACCTCATTCAACGCTGATTGCTTTGCAACGCTTTAGTTTTTTCAAATATCACCCTTTGACGACGCCCTGAGCCGAGATTCGCGCTCAACTAGGCAACCTCAGGTTGTTTTTTTGTATCGGGTGAGAGCCCTCAGCGCTCTCCATTTGTCCAGCCAAGTAGTTAATGCCATTTGCGGCAAATAATAATAAGAAAAATTGGCTATGGGGATTATATAAGCCGCATATATGCAATTTATCTAAAAAGCAATATTACAATTTGACATTTGCGCATATAAAAGTAAGAGCGTCAAACCATGAAATGTCAAATAGCAATATTGCTTTTAGGTGAATTGCTTTGATGTGGCCATTTTACCCCCTTCACTCTTCTTTACTCAAAGCAAATGGAACACAATAGTCTCAGCTTACCTCGTTGGGAAATAGGCGTGAGTTTATGTACTTTATGTATATATCTTATGATAGTGGGCTCTGTTTTCCGCATTTAGACTCTAAAGATGGCCCATTATGCGTGTAATTGTTGACTACGTAAGCCAACCTAACTCCTTCCAGAAGCTCAGAAGCCTCCTGGGGTTTCCACAGGCTTCGCGGAGCGACCCCATTCCTTTGAGGATTTTTACCCGTTGTGGTGACACTCCCGTGCAGTTTCTTCTTATTTTTAATTAAAATGGGTTTGCTCTTGACTTCGTTCTTCCACGAGGAGAAGAAGAGATCGACGTTGGAACGAGCTTACCCAGAAAATGCCTATTCACCCGTGATTTAAAAAGGACCCCAGGTTATATGATTCAGGAAACACCGACGCCGGCAGCCCATTCCATTCCTTGGCTGTGCGCATTATGAAGGATGAAGCGAAGCGCTTGGTGCGGATTAATGGTATGTCAACCAAGTAAGGGTGGTAACCCGCCGTACGTCTGGATGTCCTCAGATGGAATGGACTTGGTGGAATGAGCTGATGGAGTTGTTGTGCACACTCCCTGAAGTACAATCTGTAAAAAACCGACAGACAGGCGACTTTACGGCGGTGGTCTAGGCTATGCAGTTTCGCTTCCACCAGCTTCCTGTCGCCGATCAATCTCTTCTTTTGCATGCTTCTGCATCCAGACAGCCTCTATGTATGTATGTTTACTCTTATTTCTAGTGCCGGGACGAACTTCATCTGCCACGAAGCTGTTCTGCAAACTACGATCTCGCATATGCCGCAGCAAGACACTGTTCTCTCACCCTGAGGAGACTGCTGACCAGACGCTCAATGTAAGACACAAACAACCGTACGGATCCTATAAAGGGTGTTGGTGACACCGTAACGAATACTGAGGGAGATGATTCAGCTCATGATTCTGAGTTAATATCAAGTGGAATATGTAATGTTGCCTAGCAGAAATTGCAAAAGTCTGGAATTGAAAATAACTTTAAGAAATCACAAAAGTCATGGATTTTGCGACGGAGAATTTCACTTGATATTAACTCAGAGTCATGAGCTGAGTCATCCCCCTCAGTATTCGGTACGATGTCACGAACACCCTGATTATTAATGTTTCCTTTCCACTGGTTGCCTGGAAGAAATCGCTGCTTAGCAATAAGGCCGCCAGATTATACTGTATCTATCATCCATTTGTGTAAATTTGTTTTGTATGTAGTGTGCAATAAAGTATATTTGATTTGATTACCGGAGTTAACCGGAGTATTAAGCCATCTAACCCCCGACGACTTACTATTTAGATATAAGTTTAATTTTAAGTTTCCTTTGACAAACTATGCGCCAACATCTCATGTACCCTTTTTTTACGGTTTCCCAAGATACAGGCTCCGCCTAGTTTGGGAACCTCTGTTCATTTGGATATATTTTTAATATAAGTATCCATTCTACTTTATATGACTCATTGTATTGTTTTCTGGTACTTAATAAAAACATTTTTCATTTCATTTTCATTTAGTCCGTCCATGATGACTTACAGTCTGCCCATAGCAAGGTCTAGTGCGTCCATGATAAAATCCACTCTGTCCATAATTTCTAGTGCTTCCAGGACTTGACAGCCCAGAGCGAGTGCACGTCCAAAGCTCTAAAGATGGAGTCTGTATCGCGCACCAGTGCGCTTACGCCGTGCCTCCGAGAGCTCCAACGCGAGACGTATGCGTGCCATCTGTGCGCGTTTGATGCTGATCGGTTGGTGTCTGGTATTTCATTGCTTTATTATACAGGGTGTTAGAGACACTGTACCTAATACTGAGGGGGATGATTCATGTCATAATTCTGAGGTGATATCAAGTGGAATTTTACGTCGTGTTATTTGAGTACATACGGGTACATATGGGTGTGTTACATGGTAAGGAAACCTGTGGGGGATGATTCAGGCCGTGATTCTGAGTTAATATCAAGTAAAATCATCCGACGCAAAACTGAAACTCATGAAAATCTGGGGTCGGTTAATTCTTTCGAATATTTTTCCTCTCAGACGGCGCCCTGAGCCGAGGTTCGCGCCCAACTGGGCACAATCAGGCCTGTTGTCTTAAACGTTGTACCGGGTGAAAGCCTTCAGCGCTCCCCATTTGTCCGGCCAAGTAGTAAATGCCATCTGCGGCGAATCTACAATAAGTCACGTCAAAAAAAAATCTGCCCCTACTTGCCTCCTAACCTCTTGTTCTAGAATAACAGTCCTCGATCGTCACCTCTTGAACGACCACAAAATCGGTCTGGAGAACCTTCTGAAACTAGTCCTGGCGAAGACTAAGGACGGCTTAGCAGACGATTCTCCAGCAGACCTGTTCGGCATACGACAACCGTACTACAAACCCTCAGAGGACATTGTGGAGGATGATGAATTTGTTATAGAGACTGTTACTCCAAAAATCAAGATCTTGAAACACACGGCCACTAACACTGACATACTTTGGCAAGGTAATAGGCTAGTTTCCAACTAGTCAAATCAGTTACTTTTTTTCTAAACGGCCTCTGTGGTCCAGTGGTTCGAGCGTTCGGCTCACGATCCGGAGGTCCCAACTGGGCACCCTCAGGCCTGTTGTCTTAAACTTTGTACCGGGTGAGAGCCTTCAGTGCTCCCCCGGCCAAGTAGTTAATGCCATCTGCGGCAAATCTACAATGAGTCATAACAAAAAACAAAAATCGCAAGATGATCAATTCTAGGTCCATTTCTATTCCTAGTTTACATAAACGACCTACCTAGTCTTGTAAAACATGAGGTGGTGCTGTTTGCAGATGATACCTCCTTACTTTTTAAAGTAAAGAGGCGACAAGATTCCTTTGACGAAGTAAACAACGCCATTTCAGAGGTAGTGGATTGGTTTACTGTAAACAACCTGCTACTTAATGAAAATAAAACAAAATATGTTTATTTTACGTTATCGAATGTTAGTAGGCCGCTTGATTCTATTATTGTAAAAAATAAGGAATTGGACCTTACGGATACTGCTGTATTTTTGGGAATTACTTTGGACGCTAAGCTGCAATGGAGTCCTCATATTGATAAGTTGTCCAAAAGGCTCAGCTCAGCAGCATTCGCGGTCAAAAAAATTCGTTTAATAACCGATGTAGAAACCGCGCGATTAGTTTATTTTGCCTACTTCCACAGTCTAATGTCATACGGCATCTTGCTGTGGGGTCATGCTGCAGATATGAACAGCATTTTTGTTCTGCAAAAGCGAGCCATTCGGGCGATTTACAAATTGGGACCCAAGATGTCACTTAGAAATAAATTTAAAGAAATTAATATTTTAACTTTGGCATCACAATATATCTTTGAAAACTTAATATATGTAAAAAAACATATAGGATTATTTGCAAAAAATAGCGATCGGCACATTGTTAATACCAGGAATAAAAATAAACTTGCTTTACAAGTCAGTCGATTACATAAGATTACTAAATCTTTTAAGGGGCAATGTATACGTTTTTACAATAAGATTCCCATTGACATTCAGAATTTGCCTTTCAACTGTTTTAAGACAGTAGTTAAACAAAAACTTTACAAAAAAGGTTATTATAAAGTTAGTGATTATTTAGAAGATATGAATGCATGGGATTAACTGTCTGAGAACTGATATTAGGCAGCTAAATTACTCAATTGTATACCAATATTTTATGTTTATATTTATTTTTTTAAAGAACGTCTAGGGCCCTGTGCCGAGGTTTTTCTTGCAGCTTCTTTTCCCCGGCTATACAGGTTGTGAGAAGCTGCAGTAGTTTTAGGCGGATGAGACGTTCGTTATGTAAAATTGACGATTCAAAGTGTAACTATGTTACCTACTGAATAAAGATATTTTTGAATTTGAATTTGAACTAGGTCCTCAGTAGCACCTATACCGCACCGAGCTTTCTATTAGACCAACGTGATAGGTGAGCCGTATCGCCGTCTATAATGGTCGAGGCAACTGCGTTAGTGACAACTGCACTTAAGATAAATTAATAACTCATTGGTTTAACGCTGCTATGCTGTTCTGGGAGCAAATAAAAAACATAGAACACGTTCAGCTGCTTGTCTTCCCGGGCATGTCGTAAAAACCGACAGAGGGATTGTGTCCTCTAACATGTTGGACTAATGTTATGGGCGATAGGCTGATCCCTTATCACCATAAGGTTTACCATATCCAGTTTACGACATCGTATCAACAGTGGCTGCAAGTCTTTGATTACTTGTGGCTCTGCCCACCCCATTAGGGATTAAGGGCGTGAGTTTATGTATGTATGTAATAACTCATTGGTGCAAGTCAGGTACCGGGGTTCGAACCGGCGCTTCACGTTTAAGAAGCATGCCAGAGAACCAAAGGACACAGTGACAGAACTCCACTAACAAACAATTCCTTTTTCCAAGACATCCCAGATCTAAAGGACAATTGCAAGATGATCACCAAAGAACTGGAGAAACTGATGAAGTATCCGACTAAGCTGGAGAAGAACGACCTTTTGGAGAAGATGCAGACTCTCAACGAGTGTATGTGCAAGTTTGTGGACTCCTCGAATACACTGAAGAAGGTTTTGAGCAAAGAGTTTGATGGGAAACACGGCGCCAGAAAGGATACCATGAGTGATGAGCCGCATTTCGATTTGGGGTTGGGCGAGTAAGTACCTGCAAAACATCTTATAATTGAGCCGTGGTAGACCAGGTGGAACTCTTGACTCTCACTGTAAGGTCGCAGGTTCAAATCCCAGCACGTTGCTAAACGAATCCAGTTAGTTAGTGGTCTCTGTTTTCCGCATTTAGACTCTAAGATGGCCCATTATGCGTGCTATTGTTGACTACGTAAGCCAACCTAACTCCTTCCAGAAGCTCAGAAGCCTCCTGGGGTTTTCACAGGCTTCGCGGAGCGACCCCATTCCTTTGAGGATTCATACCCGTTGTGCTGACACTCCCGTGCATTCCAGGATTACATGGGGGGCAGTTTCTTCTGCATCCAGACAGCCTCTACAAAGTGGGCTGTCCGTTATCCCTAAATTAAATAGATGTTTGTTGAGTGGGCAGTGACCCGAATACTCGAATCCATGTTTAGATCATAATTATCAAGCACCACGTGCTCAGCGGTGAAGGAAAATATCGTGAGGAAAACCATATTCCTCAGAAACGCGTTTTGAACTATGTGATCTAACCTGTATTGTGCTGGTTTTCCTTTCGGGTTGGAAGGTCAGTCGCTTCTGTAAAAAATCGGACCTCTCAAATCTTCAGGTTAGATAAGCGGACTCTATCAAAAACTTGATTTCCAGGAATTGTGCCTGGTTAGTGGCACGCTCTTATCGTCAAGGAGTGGGTGTATACAGGGTTTTAGTGCCATCGCAACGAATACTAAGGGGCATGATTCTGAGTTAATATTAAGTGGAATTTTCTGTCGCAAAATTCATGTTTTTCGTGTCTTTTTAAATTATATTCAATTGTATACATTTGCGATAGAAAATCCTACTTGAAATTTCCTCCACTTGACAACTAGTCAGAATAATGGTCTGAATCATGCCTCAGATTTCACAACAAAATTCAAAAATATATAGTCACACTTTGAATAGTCAATTTTACATAACGAACGTCTCATCCGCCTAAAACTACTGCAGCTTCTCACAACCTGTATAGCCGGGGAAAAGAAGCTGCAAGAAAAACCTCGGCACAGGGCCCTAGACGTTCTTTAAAAAAAAACAGCCTGTATACTATGCACCTTAGCCTACCCTTTAGGGGATACAGTCATGAGCTTATGATGTTTTATATTCCAGCCTGTCCAACACAGAAACACCTCGGGACTGGGAACGAGCGCACAGCGAGAAACTTGAAAGGAACCGAAGTAAACAAGGCGACAGATATAGGTAATAGAATGCCTTTAACATTGGCGCGTTGCACTACTTGGCTAGACAAATGGTGAGCGCGAAATACTCCTGCCCAGTAAAAAATAGACCACCATTAATCCTTTCAAACATAATCCGCTCAGACGATGCTCTGAGCCGAAGCCCGCGCTCAACTAGGCACCCTCAGGGCTGTTGTCTTAAATTTTTGTACCGGGTGAGAGCCTTCAGCGCTCCTCATTTGTCCGGCCAAGTAGATGATTTAAAAGTTGTCCCAAAAACGCAGCAAAAATCATCTCACAAAGATTTGAAGGCCTGAGATGATGATGTGACTGCAGGAGCCATGCCTACCCTGAGTACCCCGCAAGGGCAAGGAGCGCGATACTTCGCCACGCTGACCCGGTGCAGTGTGGTATAAGTTGGATAAGGTATTTTTATTAAATACATACGGGGTGGCCACGAAAAAGATGGCGCGACGAGTTAGACCGCTTCTCGAAACAGTGGCACGAAAAAGCTGGGGACAGGGAGGAGTGGAAGAAGGGAAGAGAGACCTTTGCCCTGCAGTGGGACATTGAGGGCTATTAATAATAATAATAATACATACGGGGTGTAAGGCCTCCGACAGGAGCGTGGCTCTTAAATAGATGATGATGATGTTAGGCCTCCGGTGGTTGAGCATTGGGCTCACGATCCGGAGGTCCCGGGTGCGAATCCCGGTGGGGACATATCACAAAAATCACTTTGTGAGCCCTGATTTGGTTAGGACATTACAGGCTGATCACCCGATTGTCCGAAAGTAAGATGATCCGTGATTCGGAAGGCACGTTAAGCCGTTGGTCTCGGTTACTACTTATTGATGTAAGTACGTAGTCGTTACATGAGCCATGTCAGGGGTCTTTGGCGGCTCAATAGTAACGCTGACACCAGGGTTGATGAGGTCGGTAATACATTTCAAAACCCACACGATAGAAGATGGAAGATTAGTGATACCGTACCGATTACTGAGGGGGATGATTCAGTTCATGATTCTGAGTTAGTATCACGTGGAATTTTCAGCGAATTTCATGATTTGTTCGTGTTTTTTTTTTAATTATAAGTAAAAAATTGAATAATAATAAATAAAAAAAGATGATAAAATTAAATTCATGATTTGTTTTGAATGAAAGATAGATAGTAATAAAATAATATTTATTTCAGCTTAAAAATGAGAAGGGGTTTCCAGTAAATTCATTTTAATTATGTGGCTTTTAAATAGCCTCTGCCTTAATAAGGGTTAAATTAAGTAATAAAATTAAATAATAATAATAACTAAATTAAGTTTTTTAGGTAAATTCTTTACTTTTGCGACGGAAAATTCCACTTGATATTAACTCAGAATCATGAGCTGAATCATTCCCCTCAGTATTCGGTACAATGCAACTAACATTCTGTATACACACGCATAAATAATTTAACTACATAATAACATAAATAATAGTAATAACATAAACTCTTTATTTTTCACTTTCCTTCCACCGACTGTAATTGGAATACCATTGTATTTAAGTTTATAAAATATGTAATACAAAATGGATTTAAAAAAAAAGAAAGGGAAACATGAAACAGTAGAACTAGGGCCCTGTGCTGGGAGGTTTTCTGGCCACGTCTTTCCCTCAGCGTTACAGATTCCGATGTGGTAGTAGTTTTACAACTAGTTGCATAATATGTAATTTAATTTTTGAGATTCTAAAAGCGCTAACTTTGTAAGCCAATTTTGAATTTTTCTTTTTTGTTTTTAATCATACTCACACGTGGAATAAATATCTTAGGCCTGTTCTAGTCCATTTTTCTTCCTTTTTGTCGTGACGTAGTGTGAGAAATATTGTTTTTTTTTTGTTTCAGAAGTGAAAAATCAAAATTATCATCGGCTGAAAGCTATTACTTCTGATCAGTGGCTACTTTATTATTGTTTTGTTAAATGTATTAAGTTCTTTTATCATTAAACTAATTTAGTTATTGATTTGGGATTATTCTTTTATACTTATACTTACTTATTTCTTTGTTAACATATTCCTCGCTCCCCGCTCGGATCCGAGTGGGGTGGGGCTATTGTAGCGGCGCCAACCGCTCGGATCCGAGCGCTAGGGATGGCAATTGGGGATCGCAATTCCGGACCAATTTTCAAACCCGGTATTTTCGTTGTTGCCCCCAGAACAATACCGGGATTTGAAAAATGTGTGTTTTTATTGAAATAATAATAATAATAACAATATAAATTTATCCATATTTACAAGCATGCATATGTACTTAATAAAAAATCACCTTAAAAAGTTTTGGTTTCTAGCTATGATTTTTATTTATTTTGTAAACAGTGAATGTGTTAAATAGGCTAGTTTCCAATTAGTCAAATCAATTACTTTTTTACTAAACGTCAAAACGAAATTACTATAGAATTTGTATGAAAAAGCACAATGCGACGTCATGGAAAAACGTGACAAAATGTCGCACTTATTATTAAATTTTTCTTTATTAAAATTCATACATAACTTAAATAGAAAAAAGAAAACGATTTTGTCACCTTTAGATTTGTTTTTATTTAGTAATCATAATTTATCTTCGACCCTACCCAATTGGAGAAGTCCTTAGAAAAGGTTCAGTACCATCTACTCTGAACCGGCGTGCGTGTATGAAGCGATTGATGAATGTGGAGGAAGCAAGAGAAGTGTGTCAGGATCGAAGCAAATGGCGATGGATGTACCTCTGACCACCCCATTGGGATATAGTCGTGAGCTTATGATTAATTATGTTGTGTGTTTATTTTTTGACCATATACAGGGTGTAAGTGACATCGTAACGAAAACTTTGAGGGGTGATTTGGACCATGATTCCGAGTGGAATTTTCCGTCGCAAAAGAATGGAACAAATAATTAAAAAAAAAAAATACTAAAATTTTCATAAAGTTTCCGATAGAAAATTCCATTTGATATCAACTCAGAATCATGGTCTGAATCATACCCCTCAGTATTCGTTACGGTGTCCCTAACACCCATACCTACTTGTATGGCTACCAGTATGTACTTGTCCGGGGTGTAAGTGACATCGTAACGAATACTGAGAGGGATGATTCAGGTCAATATTCTGAGTTAATATCAAGTGGAATTTTCCATCGCAAAAGTAAAAAATTGAAAATAATTTAAAAAAAACTGGAAAATTCCACAAGATATCAACTCAGAATCATGGTCTAAATCATCCCCCTCACTATTCGTTACGATGTCACTAACACCCTGTATACTTACTTATCGTTAAAATAAACCCATTAAAGTACTGGTAAAAATGTAATCAAATAACTAAAAAAAAAGTAAATAAAGTGTTCAAAAATGGCAACATTCCGCAACATCCTCATGACTGACATCTTTAGTTCGTCTCTTGCAACAATTACAAACACTCGGCGATTTCGGCCTATCGTGTGGACATGACAACATGTACACACATTTATCGCCTTTATTCAACCCTGAATCTTTCCTCTCAGGGTTACCGTTATTACACGATTCATGAGAATCCCCACAAGACAAATAATAGTTGCTAGTCTGGCAACATTTGCAGCTGATTTTCCTCGCACATCCTAGTTGACATAAGCTGTCTTTTTTGGCTGGATTTTCGAAGTTTTTCGTCTTTACCACTGGCAACACTCGTGGTCCCGTGCGAACCACGGGCCTGTTAGAATCGTCTAAGCTTTCATTGTTGTATTTACCGACTGTTGCGAACATTCTGTTGACCTCTTCAATAGCATCTTTGGATTTAGTTTTCTCTTTGAGAGAATGTTTCAGTTCTTCCAATTTCATTTGAGGAATAGACGATGATTTGTATCTGTTAAGGTTGATTGAGTACTGCGATTTCATCATTTCAGGCTGGGAACTGTTAACAATCATAAATTTCGGATGTTCGTTAACTTTTTCCTCGTTGATCGAGTATTTAAAGACTTTGCTCATTGACAATTTTGTTTTATAAAACGTTTTGACTGGGAATTCCGTTTCGACGCCCGCATCTTTGCAAATTTTGGTTCTGCAGTTTGTAATTGAAGGTTCTTTTGGGATATCAAGTTTTTTAGTTTGGAAGACTGTTAGTACCTCGTTCAGGAGGTTAAGGCCTTGGGATAAGTCTGCTTGAGACGTTTGAACGTCTTTAGAAGATGATTCTAGTTTTTCAGTGTCCTCTCCTTTCTCTTTTGTATCAATATTAATCTTCCCATTGTTGCAAACAGCATTTCTGTTTCGGCTACAATAGTCGCAATTCTTCGAGCAAATTGGACACATTCGACATTTTGTTTTGCCATTATTGTGGCTGTTTTTGTCTTCAACAGCTTTTGTGTTAAGACAAATTGAACACATGAATTTATTTTTGTGATGGCGTTTCAATATGCTTTCATCTGACATGTCTGTCTCCTTTTTTAGATTAAATTGGTTCTTTTTATTTATAGTAATGTATATGTTTACCTTTTCGTAATTGTTGCTTGATATCATATGAAAGTGGATGGGTTCTGCAAACAAAGTAAAAGGCGAAAGTTTTATGCGTTATGGAGGGAAACCAGAGTTATGATGAGAGCCGTCAGCGCTCCCCATTTGTCCGGCCAAGTAGTTAATGTCATCTGCGGCAAATCTACAATAAGTAACGTCAAAAGGAAAACCTTTCCAATTTTGTCGCCTGTTCGTCAAATCATGCAACATGTCAGAGGTACAGACCTCTGACTACCCAAGTTGAGAACATAGTCGTGATCTTATTATTATTAAGTATACACACATACGATCTGGAGGTCCGGGTTCGATTCCCGATGGGGACATTGTGGAAATCACTTTGTGAGAATGTCCTTTGTTTGGTAAGGACATTGCACGCTTGAATCGCCTGATTGTCCGAAAAAGTAATATAATTCCGTGCTTCGACACATTAAGCCGTTGGTCCGAGCTATTAGCCGTAAAACAGCTCCACCAACCCGCAGTTGAGTAGCGTGGTGGAGTACGCTCCACACCCCCTCCGGTTGATTGACGGCTGTGCCCAGCAGTGGGACGTATATAGGCTGTTTATGTTTATATACATACATAAACTCACGCCTATTTCCCGCCGGGGTAAGCAGAGGAATTCCATTTTAGCTTCAATCCTTACACACTTGTCTTGCTTCCTCCACATTTATCAGTCGTTTCACACAAGCACGCTGAGCATTTTTTATTATTAAAAATGATAATTCAGTACTCACCAACAATAGCCAACAGCGTTCATCCTAAAATGTATAAAAGTAGAAGCGGTGTAAAATAAAAATAATATAAGTACAAAATTGCGTAAATTATACAAAAACAAGATAAAACTGTCAGAATATTTTTTCCTTCAATCTTTGAAGGAGTGTTTTCCTACCTTACAATAAGAATTAAAACTCTTTATAACGTTCTTGAAGCCATAGACACAGACCTCCGCCAATGCTCAAACGTCAGCTCAAATCCGCGGAGGTGTTGCTTTCTTTGACGTGACTTATTGTAGATTTGCCGCAGATGGCATTAACTACTTGGCCGGACAAATGGGGAGCGCTGAAGGCTCTCACCCGGTACAACGTTTAAGACAACAGGCCTGAGGGTGCCCAGTTGGGCGCGAACCTCGGCTCAGGGCGTCGTCTGAGAGGAAAAATATTTGAAAGAATTTGTCGAAAGAATGGGTCGATAGCGATAAGCGCTGATTGAGGGAAATCGTCGACCACGCCGGCGGGGTCGGTATCGGGGTTCTAGGAGGTGTTGCTCTATGACGCAAACAGTATGTGGATCCATTGATTTACCACTACCGTAGATACAGCGCTTGATACAAAAATGCGGCGAAAACATGGCGCTTGTTTAGCTATAGATACATTCGTACAGTCATGAGCAATATAATGTACCCACTTTAGGACTCTGTCGCACTAACATATTTGACATTTAGTGAGACTTACAGTTTAATTTGTCAAAAAAGTTAATGTGACATGGTACCAAAGTGTATACATATTAATGCTCGTAACCGTACACAGCGGTATATACATTTAATAAAATCGTGTCAAATTAAGAAAGTAAGTCGTCTTATTACGTATATTAGCTCGTGGTGCTTCGTAACGCGGTCGGGTTATACTGCGACTTGGATTGACTGGGAGTACTTGTTTTAAGGTTCATCATATCCATCTTTGGACTTCGTATCAACAGTGGCTGCAAGTTGTCTTTGATTACTTGTGGCTCTGCCCACCCCATTAGGGATTACGGGCGTGAGTTTATGTTATGTATGTACTTGTTTTATTGTATTTTAAACTAAATAATAATTTTGGTGGATTTTACTGTGAAAATTAAATGTTTATACTATGATAACATGCACAATAACATTACTTATTAGAAAGAATAAAAATATATGTATAAAAATATGTTCCATCATTCTTTTTCGTTTTGAGCTTTTATTTTTGCAAGTTTTTACCACGCACTTCCCCGTGTTGTCAGTTCGGCGCCTAATCGCGCACTGAGGTAAAGTACTGTCAACGTCGCTATATTAACAGTATGACTCAAACAGTAACCGTCCCACTTTTTGAGCGCTGATGTTCGATCTACAGTGGTGATTTTGGGAACTTTCAAAATTTAAGAACACTCAACAGGGGGTTAAAATGGCCACATCGAAGCAATTCATCTAAGAAAGCAATATTGCAATTTGACATGCGCGCATATAAAAGTAAGTGCGCAATGCAAACAAATGTCAAATAGCAATATTGCTTTCTTAGATGAATTGCTTCGATGTGGCCATTTTAACCCCAGTAGCGACACCTGATGGGAGAAATCTCTCTCTCTATTTAAGAGCTGCGCTCTTGTCGGTGGAGTAATCACCATTCCTCTCTTCTTCCCGCCAAAACCTTCACCTCCCGATACGACACGACCTGCACCGAAACCGACCGAACCGACCTGATGGGAGAAATAGGCAGTTTAAAATAAGCGGCTCAAAAACGCTAAGGAGGTTCTAACCCTCACATAGAACCTGTGTCCTGAGAATAGTTCTGGCAGAAAACTTTTGAAAGTGACATTTTGACGTCGGTGTTTTTGAAAACCTTTCACAGTACAACAAACATTGAAAATTGTTTGAAAATTTTAGTGTAATGAAAAAGATGTGGTGAAATTACCGAGTGTTTGCAAAGCGGTTGGGATAGTCACTAAATTGGTAGCTTGATCACAGTTGGGTATGGACATTGACCTTTGCACCTAGCGTATCATCATATCGTCCAAACCGTATCCGGCGACGGCGACTCCTAAATATCTATCCCGGGTCGTTGTTGTGGTGGGCTCTGATGTGGCTGGCGAAACCGAACTTCGACTTGAAGGTCCGGTCACACGGCACACAATAAAGCTGGCCTAACGAATTTTGTGTGTAGTTATAGGAGGGTTTCGGCCGAGTCTTCCGTATTTGGCGCTTTGCGTCGAGATCTTGTAAACGCTTTTCTTCAAATAAATTTACGCTATACATGAAAACCTCACGCCCTTAATATACACTGGGGTAGACAGAGCCACGAGTGGGAAAAATCTTTGCTACTTCCGGATTTTCGGAAAACGAAACATACAGATCGACGGGGAATCTTCACGGTTCAAAATAAGGTATTTATATTGAGAGAAAACTAAAAGGTTCCTCAAGAAGAAACAACTTAACAACGCCATCTATCGTGTTTTTGAGGAACGCCGATTGGAAAGTCCCTCATAGTGGTAATTATTTAAGTATGGCAATACTGTAACAATTTTTTTTCGGGCTTTTGTCTTATTTTAACCAGCACCCTATCGAAAGCTAATCACTCAGTGGTGCTAATTCGTGCAGAAGCCATCTAATTTTATTTTAAGTTATCATCATCATCATCTATTTAAGAGCCACACTCTTGTCGGTGCAGCATTTTCCATGCTACTTTTTTAGGAAAAAATAGGGCAGTGGTTTCCCTCTTGCCTTCCGCCCCGCACGCAAGTGGGATGGCGCCCAGAGTAAGTAGTAGTAGAGTTTTAAGTTTTATCTGTCATATTTTTATCCGTTGAAAAAGAAAGGGACGGGTAATCGACAGGCACAAAATTTATGGAATACACGTCAATTTTAAGCAGAAATCTAAAACAACCGTCTAAAAATTTTACATTAGCCAATAACCCGACAGAATTAAGTAGACAACACGTCAAACGGATTGCATACCAGCGAGATGCCCATTTTATTCGCACAGGTTATTCATTCATGTTAAAATTAACCCGTTGTCAACCATCCGTACCTTTTCGACAGATAAGAAAATGACGGGTATAACATAAAATAAAATTAGGAGGTGTCTGCAGGAATCGGGGCCAGTGTCTATTCACTTTTACTTTGAAGAACTTCTTTAAAATTTTCAGACGACACCAAAATCCTGGAGAACCGTTAGCGGCCGAATTGGGACCCTCCGGATTCGAACAGAGATGAACATATTGACAATGCTAGTGCCAAATCCAAAGAACTACTAGGAGACATGAAACAAAGCAAAGCTGTCAATGTTACCAATAGACAATTAGGTATGGAAACCATTTTTTAAAGGTATTTCTTCTCGTGTGGGTTGTAAGAATGACCAACCTCAACAACCTAGGTCCCAGGGTTGTGGAAACGCCATTATGACGTGACTTATCGTCAATTTGCTACAAATGGCAAGTTATTGAGGACAGAAGAGGCAAGATATTTGGACACTTCATAAGACACGACGAATTTATTCAAAACATTAGAGAAGAGACACATTGCACACATCTAGCAATCGTTAAAATAATGTATCAATATCGTTAATTTATTTTGTGTCTTCTACTAACAATAGGTTAAGACTGCATTTTTTACTAACAACTATGAATTGTAAATCTGAAAATAAATGATTATTATTATTATTATTATTCCTTATTCTATTTTACAAGTGTAACTACATCTACTAAGAATCTAAAAAAATAATCTGAATTTAGATAGAGTATGTACTTACCCATGGATCGGACACTTAATAAGACACGACGAATTTATTAAAAACATCATAGAAGGGAAGCTACAAGGAAAGAGAGGAAGGGGAAGTCCAAAAAGAGCTCACATGGAACAGATCAAAGAGATGATGAACGTCGTGTGTTATAAAGAAGTGAAAGAATTGGCCTTTGATAGACAAGAATGGAGAATGATACACCGACAAGAGCGTGGCGCTTAAATTAGTGATGAGTTTCCTGCCTGATCAGGGGCAGTCTAACCAGCTGTTTTTGTGAATTCAGGACCTCTAGATTGCGAGCCGCTCTAACCACTAGACCACGGAGGCCGTTGACTTAATATCAACGCTCTTGTCGGTGTAGCATTCTCCATCTTTCTCTATCCAAGGCGAAATTTTGACGTAATAAATAACGTCTCCTTCTATGAGCTCTTCTTGATCTTCCGTCACTTTTCTTTTTATCTGCCAAATGACAAATGAGGAGTGCTGAGGGCTCTCTCCCGGTACAAAATTTAACACAACAAGCCTAAGGGTGCCCAGTTGGGCGCGAACCTCGGCCCAGGAAGTTGTCTAAGGATATCATATTTGTAATAATTGTATATATTTTTTTTTGTTTTAGAATACCAATTGTTCGAGGGTGCTAGCAGCTTTGTCCACAAATGTCGACGCATGAACGATGTTGGTGTGCAGTACAACAGGAGTAAGGATAACATCTGTACCTGCAGGAAGCTATCCGGGATAAAAAGACACCATGAGACCAGGTTGGTTGGTTTTGTATACTCATAAGCACTCACCCGCGCTTGGGAAAACTCCGAAAGATGACCCGTGGATCGGAAGGCAAAGCCGTTGGTCTCGGCTACTACTTACTGATGTAAGTAGGCAATCATTACATGAGCCATGTCAGGGGCCTTAGGTGGCTCAATAATAACTCTGACACCAGGGTTGATGAGGTTGGTAATCCACCTCACAACCCACACGATAGAAGAAGGAAAACTCATAAAAAGAAACACAACAAGAGCTGCGGCATAGAATAAGGAATAATACTACGTATAGAACGGCAACTCCCCGCTCCCCACCAGCGGCTGAGCTAGGTTTACCCCCCCCCTCGTTCTTACTTAAGTCTTCAATCGTATGGCCGTCACACTGTGTAAAACGTGGTTGTTCGGGGAGTGGCTGCGGTTTCAGGTGCGTCCGAGTCAGATTTCCGTCATTCTTTATTGGTCCGGCCTACCAGCCCAAATACCTCCACCAACCCGTACTGGAGCAGCATAGTGGAGTTTGCTCCCCCTCCATTTCATTGAGGAAACATATTACTTATATATTTTACTTCTATTTCTTTCTTTCTTTCTTAAGAAGCAGGCGGCGTATCCCCAGGTACTTCAGCACGACCCCGCGTCAGATTTACACGTACCACAGCACCAGGTCGTTCACTGAGATCGGGGTGGGCAGCATCAAAGCTCTCCAGAAGAAAAAGGTGAAGAGGGTTTATCTGCCAGAGACTGATGACAGGGGAGTCGGCAGTTCCGTGCTCACCGGGGTCATAAACCGTAAGTATTTTTTCACGTGACTTATGGTAGATTTGCCGCAGATGGCATTTACTTGACCGGACAAATGGGGAGCGCTGAGTGCTCTCATCCGGTACAAAATTTAAGACAAGAGGCCTGAGGGTGCCCAACTGGCCGCGAACGTCGGCTCGGGGTGTCGTCTGAGAGGAAAAATATTTGAAAGAAGTAATCCACCCTGGTGGGTCAATATCGGCGTTCTGAAGTATTTGGCGTCGCGAGCTGATTGGCCGCCGCTATGGCTACCATAAATCGTAAGTGGTATAGATCGATATGCCGATAGACTTGTCTACTCAACAACTCTACTACAGATACCCACTACCACACCCTGGACAATAGGGTACTTGACTGGGACAAGGATAGATTATAAAATGCTAATGTAGAAATAGAAGTCAGTCTTAGATGATCAAAAATCAATCTCATTTTACTTTCCGACCTACTTTCGAATTTTATTCATGAATGAAGTAGCAATGAGTACGACGTTTGACCGCTTTTATTGATGACGTCACAGGACAGTATTTCCATACAAACTCCAAAGAAAATTTTCACTTTGACGTTTCGTAAGAAGTATCTCATTTTCTAAGGTGATGGTTTGACCAAACCATCACCTACATAAATGGGGCTTAAAGGAGTCGCCATACTGTGATGTGGTCACCCAGATCAAACCCATAGTGAACGAGTGCCCATATCTCACATAGTGAACGAGTGCCCTCTGCACCGGTTCCCAGGTGGTATAGCCGAGCTGCATTGTGTGACGGATGCGGGAGAGACTTGGTTAGGGGGACCTTCAGCTGGACATTTGATCCACGCAGGATATTTTATTTTTGTCTGCCATACGCCATAATAATAATTTGCTAAGGTCTAATAGCTTATCCAATTGACTGTCGAATGCGTGTTGACTGAGACTGTCTGTTGTTATAATCCTGTATTTCTTTTCCAGAATCGAGGCGTTTAATTCATGATCGAGGCGGTGGTGTACCCTATTCTTTCCATGAGAGAGGTGCTGGTATACCATTTTCTTTAGGTAAGTTTTTATTATTCTTCCTTTTTCTTATTTGGAAACGATGCTGTAAAATGTAACATACATACATAAACTTATGCCCGTATTCCCCGAAGGGGTGGGCAGAACTAGAAATAATCAAGAAACTATTTGCAGCCACTTTTGATACATAGTCCTAAGGTGGATAATGATAAACCGTATGATGATAGGGGATCAGCCTATCGCTCTTACAGATGATCCATCATGTTCGACAGGACGCTGTCCCTTTGTCGCCTTTTACGACATGCACGGAAAGATAGGCAGCTGAACGCATTCTATGAAATCAGAAATCAGAATCATTTATTCAACGAAATTATCATGGATAAATTTGTTGAAGGTCAACGTAAGATTTTTGAATTTACGTTATTTCGCAAGGTGTTATGGTTGAGGAGAATAAATGACAAGAAACTGCAACAGCAACACATCTTAAAAACCAATGAGGATATACATTACAAGTTATTTAATAACTAGAGGAACACATTCAATACCAGACATTTTTATCATTTAGGTAGTCATTAATCTTATAATAAGAAGTTTTTGTTTTTTCTATACTCCTAGTCCAGCAGAGGAGATAATAATGTTCTATTTCTATTATCTCTTTCTAAAGGGCGATCGCGATATTCCCGAGGGTTCAGCTACTTCGAAGAGAAGAAGACGTCATCAAAATGCGTCGGGGGTGTTCTCGAGAACACGGTGGAGTGTCTCGTCAGCGCCAAGATTTCACCAATCGTCAACACTCGCTCCGAGTCTACAAGTCCAGTAGACTTTATCTCTGAAGAGAAGAAGAAGAATGTAGAGATGGGAAGTAACACTGAAGGCAAGGAACTAGTGGCCACAACAACCCAGATCGAAACTCCAGTCAGTGTTAGTAAGGCTGTCATAGAAATACCAATTTTGGAAATCATCAAACCGATTATTAAATCCGCGCAGTCGTCGAAGAGGAGTACGCTGGACAGGAAGAGTACTTTGGAGAAGAAGAGTACGATTGAGAAGAAGAGTGTTCATGAAAAACAGAGCACTTTAGAGAAGAAAAGCCTTGAGAAGAAAAGTACTCTTGAGAAAAAGAGCATGTTGGAAAAGAAAAGTACTTTGGAAAAGAAGAGTAATTTGGAAAAGAAGAGTACGTTGGAAAAGAAGAGTATATTATCGAAAAAGAGCGTCATATCTATTGATAGAAGGAGTAATATGGAGAAGAAGAGTTTCTCATCAGACTCGTTAATCCAACACGTACATAACCTGGAGAATCCTAGCGAATATAAACCGACATCAATCGATCCTATGGAGAACAAATTGGAAAGAGAATATTTAAAAATGTTTGTTTCCAAAAGCAAAGAGGCGAAGCAAGAGGTAACTACTTCCTTCTTTGATTTAAGTAATTTATTTGTGGCCGTCCAAACTAGTTGACTATCTAGTTCCACCCACATGCAACAGATGGCGCTACCATTCAATAATGCAGTCCTGAAACGCGCTATCGAAGTTTACACAGCGTGACGCATAAATACAACTTCGTCGTCGTTTTCGATCGTCGATCACTAGTCACGCTATAGTCGCTTATGTATGTTATGTATTATTTCTGCGTGCATTTTGTATTATGTAATGTATCGTTTCTGTTTCTATGGCAAAAACGTAATGTTTCATTTGGCCTTTTAGGTTGTTTCAGAAAAACCTATTCCAGAGAAGAGCACTTCGTTATTTCGCCGCAGATTCACAGCCCTCCGCCGGTCTTTAGGCAAGAAAGACTCGAAGAACATGGCATCGGTCAGGTCTTCTAGTGACGCGAGCGTGCCTAGCGTAAGGGACGTGTCTATCACTTCTGATCCTCCATCTTTGGAAGGACGGTCTTATTCTAACACATTCCCGTCTCAAGATCCGATTACGACAGGAATGGCGAAGCCGATTGACGGTATGATTTTTAAGAAGTCATATTCGGGTAAGAAGAAGACAGGTAGCTTCAGTTCAGCCTGGTCCAGGGCAAATACTATAGATAGTGAATATGCTACAGGCGTTAAAGGCATGTTCAAACTATGGGGCAAGAAATTTAACCTAGACGAAAGTGGGTACAGAAAAGACTCACCCAACAGTTCCATAGAAGATACTAACTCTCCGAGGACAGAAGATATTGAGATAATCCTACCTGAACCTGAGATAGCGAAGATAGTGATTACTTCGCCAGAGAAGAGTAGTGTAAAATCAGATGATAAAAGCAGTAAGACAGAGAAGGAAAAAGAGAAGGATAAGATCAAAGATAAAGATAGAAACAAAGATAAAGATAGAGACAAGGACAAAGACTCGTCTTTGTCCTCAAAGAAAGAAGGAAAGAAGTTTTTCTTCTTCAAGAAGAAACAGCCAAAAGAAAAGCAACCTCCGCCTACTAAACCTCCGAGCTACAAAACCAAGAAGAACATAACAACGGGACGCTGTGAATTGAGGGATGGTCTCACAATAAAGATCGGCCCGCCAGCTGCTCCCGAGCCGGCCCCTAAAAAGTCCCTAATTAACCAAATTACAGACAATTATGAAATGCTGCGAGCAAATTGGCTGATGAAGTACTTAAGGACGCCAACGGATTCCAGAAAGAGCGTTCAGATAAGATGGAACAACAAAACTTACACGACAAGCAGTAGTACAGTGTTCGAGCTGATGGACATGTACAAAACCAACCACATCGTACTAAGATCTCAGAGCGATACGTCCACAGGAGAATCGTCATCATACTACAGAGAACATAATAAGAAAAATGTGAATTTCGTCCAACACGTACAAGCTTGGATGGTGCCTAACATAATACCCGACCGTCCGCCACCCGTCGTCCTGCGATCTTCGACGAGCAAATATAAAAACGATGGCAAAAACATCGAAGTAACGATTTCAAATCAAAAATGGTTCATTGACAAATCTAAGCCGTTCTCGCATAAGATCCTTGTCGTCTTACATTCAAGCAACTTTGCTAAACTCCAGAATCCCAGAAAGAGTTCTGATTACGTGAGGATTCCTAAAGATTTTTTCTTTGATACGAGCAGCGATGAATCTCCTCCCGCGCAGACTAGTGATGAGGAAGTTTATAAAATTGTTGAATACGAAACATCTAAATCTAGTACGGACTTTAGAATAGTCTCCAAATACTTACAGACTGGTTGCGAGCCTCAAGACATAGAAGTGACTATTAGTGTCAAAGATGCATACCAAGAATCTAAGATCTTGGAAACTATGATAAAGAAGCCTCCAACGCACAGAGATGTTGTTACACAAGGCAGCAACGTGTACGTACCTAAGATGTGCGACGTCATCGGTGTTGGGATCATAACTCCATGGGATGTTAGAAAACCGAAGTAAGTATCGATATCAATTTTAAAGGTGTTAACCCTGACGTCAGGGTTGATGAGATTGGTATCCCACCTCACAACCCACACGATAAGAAAGAGAAGGGCGTTGGAACCTTCGCTCGGTGACAATAGATGGCGTAAGGGTTACACTTACGCCATCTATTGCCGCCGAGCGAAGGTTTCAACACCCGTAAGTAAATCAGAGTTATAATGCATATACGAGGAGCTCGGTGGCGCAGCGGTAAACGCGCTCGGTTTGCGATTGTTGAAGTTAAGCAACTTTCGCAAAGGCCGGTCATAGGATGGGTGACCACAAAAAAAAAAGTTTTCATCTCGAGCTCCTCCGTGCTTCGGAAGGCACGTTAAGCCGTTGGTCCCGGCTGCATTAGCAGTCGTTAATAACCTTCAATCCGCACTGGGCCCGCGTGATGGTTTAAGGCCCGATCTCCCTATCCATCCATAGGGAAGGCCCGTGCCCCAGCAGTGGGGACGTTAATGGGCTGATGAGGAAGGAATGAGGAAGGATACGTGCTCAGTAGTGGGACATATCTATTTGTCCAAGCCTCGGTAGGAGTAAGACTTGAAATACAACATTAGTTAAGTACTTCGAATCCCGGACTTGTATCAATCAGTTATTAATTTAGCTTAAGTGCTGGGTGGTTAAAAAGGCCACATTGAAGCAATCCATCTAAAAAAGAAATATTGCAATTTGACATTTACGCATTTCTTGCTTTGCACTCGCTGCACTCGGACGTGTTTTGTGTTCTGCAGTTGCTATTTTAATTTTAATTTAAATATTTTATTTTCATAATCGTCAATTTATCGAAGATTTATTTCTCTGTTGTTTCTTTATTTTATGTAGATTGTCGACCTTTGTAGCGTTAATAAAGTAGCATGTTGTGATTGCCTATAATTGGACGAGCACTAGTCCAGTATTTGTAAATAGGTTAAGTTACATGTAAAAGTGTTTTTGTCTGTTGGCAAACCTAATAAAATAAATAAATAAGTGTCAATGCAAACAAATGTCAAATAGCAATATTGCTTTCTCCATTTAAACCCCCCAGTTTTTACTAACACAGTTGGCCCGACCGTTATAGACGGCGATACGGCACACGTATCACATTGGTCTAACCAAAAGCTCGGTGATGTGAATTCGTTCATCTTGTGATGGATGTAATAAACCAGATTGCGTTCATCTGCTTATCTTTCTGTGTTTATCGTAAACACCGACTGAAGGCTAAGTTTTGAATAGGTGGACGGTGGGACGATCACTTGTCATCATGGTCGTTTCTCTTAGGACGTCGCATGAAAAATGACTCCAAGTTTTCTTGTAATTATTTGTCGCACTACTCACTCCAATAGGCAGGCCTAAGTTTATGTTTGTGTCTATATGTGTGTATGTATGTGGGTAGTTCATTTATGTTGTATAATATTCTTGCAGCCTGAGGGTCCTAGAATATCTCACAGACGACGAATCCAGTCGAAGTTTCAGAGTGAAGAAGCAATGCGATTTCGCCGAAAGTTACCTTCAGGATTATTACAAAAACATGGATCTATTTTCATGGTGTTACAGTGATTCGCATCTAAGTTGCTGCACAGAAGCGGACTCCCGGAATAACAACGGAGACGCTTCTAAGTCCTGCCCCAACATTTACGACGACTACCTAACCATGGTGTCTTCTGGTGGAGCATCCTGCTGTAACGAAGCAGCTGAAGAACCGAAAGGGGGTTTCCTTAAAACCAAAAAGACCGAACCTAACTACTACAGAATTCTACCCAAAGACTCGTTGGAAGTCTTCAAGAAAAGAAAAGTTTATGCCATCGAGAAGTCTAGGTGGGTCGAAGACTGTTGCCAACCAGTTTCTATTCCCAGTAATGACGACAGAGGAGTCCAAAGCAATTGGAGCTCACATAAACCTCCGAAGGAAAGACCGTACCCGAGGAAGGAAGACCAGAATGTCTCAGGAATTCTGATCTTCGGAGGGTGCAGAAGAGACACTCCTGGGCCTAAAAACTTGAGACTCAAGCCGGAACCGAGCGAGATTCCTTACCTAATCCAAAAACCAGAGTTTCCCGAAGAACCGGATTATCCTAAACAAGAAATAAGCGTCAGAAGATGGTCATTAAAAAACCCGTTTAGCAAACAAGAGTCGCCAAAAATGAGTCCTATGATCTATAATGACTCGTATACTAGCCCGAGAGACAGCCCGCACCTGTCGCCTACACTAAGGCGCTCCCCACCTACTTCGAAGAAGGGTCCTAAAACTGAGGAGAAACTCAGTCCGTGTATGAAACGAAATTGTCCGAACCACGAGTCTTGCGAGATTATGAACTTGTGCCCGCCACCGAAGAATAATAAGATGGAACAAGAATGCTCACCGCCGATGGATAGAAGCGAAACAACTAGAGAGGATCTGTGTGCCGACTCAAACAAAGGTCGTACAAAGATTCCATCTCATTTCTGTCAAACGCCAGCGGAGCCGATCGGTAAGCCGAAGGACTCAAAGGACTCATGTGAAAAACCAGACCCTTGTGACAAACCTTGCGATAAGCCAAAAGACGCATTTGCTAAACTAAAAGAGACTCTATGTAAAACACAAGAAGATCCTTGCGATAAACCAAAAGACCCATGTGATAAGCCAAAAGACCCTTGTGATAAACCAAAAGACACATGTGATAAACCAAAAGACCCTTGTGATACACCAAAAGACTCTTGTGACAAATCAAAAGACGCTTGTGATAAACCAAAAGACCCTTGTGATAAACCAAAAGATCCTTGCGAAAAACCAAAAGAATGTTGCAAGACATCAAAGGAGTCTTGCAAAAAACCCAAAGATCCATGTTGCAAACCAAAAGACCCGTGTGATAAACCGAAAAGCCCATGTGATAGTCCTAAGGACTCTTCATGTTCTGAAAATTCTAAAAATACCTGTGATGAACCGAAAGAAAATTGTCCAAAGGATCCATGTGACAAACCGAAGGATCCATGTGACGAGCCAGACCCGTGCGATTCAGCAAAGGACTCCTGCGCTTCATCAAAAGATTCATGCGGAGAACCTGATCCTTGTGAGAAAAAAGTTCCGTGTGGTGATGCACCCAAAAAACCAGATTCATGTGAGAGTTTCCCGGTGAATAATTGTGAACCTGACCCATGTAAAAAACCAGACCCTTGTGAAAAACCAAGCCCATGTAATAAGCCAGACCCATGTTGTCCAAATCCGTGTAAAAAACCGGACCCGTGTAATAAACCAGACCCATGTCTAAAAGAAAGTGCAATTACAAAAATTAAACATGGCTTAAGTGACTTATTATGCGACATACCATGTACAGATGAAGAACCCTGTGATAAACCAGACCCGTGTAAAAAACCAGACCCATGTTGTCGTGATAAACCAGACCCATGTAAAAAGCCGGATCCATGTGAAAAACCGGACCCATCTAAAAAGCCGGACCCTTGTGAAAAACCGGACCCATGTAAAAAGCCGGACCCTTGTGAAAAACCGGACCCATGTCCAGATCCTTGTAAAAAACCGGACCCATGTCCGGATCCCTGTGAAAAACCCGACCCGTGTAAAAAGGAAAACCCATGTGAAAAACCCGACCCGTGTAAAAAACCGGACCCATGTGAAAAACCCGACCCGTGTAAAAAACCGGACCCATGCGAAAAACCCGACCCGTGTAAAAAACCGGATCCATGTGAAAAACCAGACCCGTGTAAAAAAGAGGATCCATGTGAGAAACCAGAACCTTGTAAAAAACCAAGTCCGAGCAAAAAGCTGAGTCTACGTAAAAAATCAGACCCATGTAAAAAAGAGGATCCATGTGAAAAACCAGACCCATGTCCTGATCCTTGTGCAAAGGATCCCTGTGAAAGCCCAAATCCATACGCCCACATTCCACCCTGCAACCCTGACCCTTGCCCGAAACCCGACCCCTGTCCTAAACCCGACTCCTGTGCCAAACCCGACCCCTGTGCCAAATCTGACCCCTGTCCTAAACCCGACCCTTGTCCTAAACCCGACCCCTGTGCCAAACCCGACCCCTGTGCCAAACCCGACCCCTGTCCGAAACCAGACTCCTGTGCCAAACCCGACCCCTGTCCTAAACCAGACCCCTGTGCCAAACCCGACCCCTGTCCTAAACCAGACCCCTGTGCCAAACCCGACCCCTGTCCTAAACCCGACCCCTGTGCCAAACCCGACCCCTGTCCTAAAACCGACCCCTGTCCTAAACCCGACCCCTGTGCCAAACCCGACCCCTGTCCTATACCCGACCCCTGTGCCAAACCCGACCCCTGTGCCAAACCCGACCCCTGTGCCAAACCCGACCCCTGTGCCAAACCCGACCCCTGTGCCAAACCCGACCCCTGTCCTAAACCCGACCCCTGTCCTAAACCCGACCCCTGTACCAAACCTGATTGTGCAAGCAAGGGCAACAGATGGTCATCCCTTAGAAACGCATTCAAAAGTCCACAACGAAAATGCACTATGCCCGAAGACGCAGGCCAATGCAGCCCGGAATGCAGTAGAAAAAAATGTACACCACCTGAAACGCAGAGAAGCTGCGTGTCTGAAGGAGCCAACCAAAATCCGCAAGGAAAATGCGGTTTGGGAAGTCACAAGTCTTGCCCGGGACCTCCAAAAAAACCGTGCGGAGCGTGTGCAGAATCGGAGTCGTACAGACGACAACACCAGAATCCTTGCGGCCAAGCAACGCAATTTAATCCTTCCGCGCCGTTACCACAGAGTCCTTGTGTGCAATCACAATCTGAGTCAAATACCTGTTGCCAATCACCGACGTGTGGGGTGCCACCGCCTCCCTGTGGACAATCTCCCTCTGGTGGTATCCGTCTGAATAAAAGTCCGTCTGGTGGTATGCCGCCACCAAATCCATGTACAAAACAAAATCCATGTCAGTCAGACTCGTGCACTAACCGCCGAAGCCCGAGACGTGTTACAATTTCTCCGAAGCCCAGTCCACCGCCTCTCTGTAAAAAATCGTCGTTAAAGAACACAAGTTGTACGTCTCCGGGGCCTAAAAAATCTGCCTCTTTCGCCAGACTCACGAAATCTTGTTCACAAACTAGCGTGAAGATGCCTCCATCGCCACCGCCAGAGCGTGTTTGCCCACCCAAAGTTCAGGCCAAGAAATGCACTAAAGACTGCAACACCCCTCCGTGCAAGAAATATTCCAAGCACAATGAAGACAAGTGCAAATCAAAAGAGAGTTTACCTACCTGCACAAGCACAGGGAAGTCAAAAGACTCATGTCCTCAGACTTGTAAATCCCAACTAAGCAAAAGCAGAGCCAAATTATTATTGGGTAGTGACGGCACATGTCCTAAAAACTCTGACATAGTCGTTCCGAGACCAAATATTATAAAGCAACCGTTTCCGAGTACAAAATGTCCACCAGAGAAACATTCGATTGAATGTCCAAAAACATGCCCGAACAAAATGTCAGGGATACATCTAAGGCAGTTGCCTTACAATACGAGAAGTGCTGATAGAGGTGAGCCTAACATTATTAGGTTGAGTTCTAAGGAACAAATTACTATAAGAATGAGACAGGAGAATCCTAGCACTGACGAGATTAGAGGCGACCGCTTCAAGATTGAGGACGACGACGGGCGTACAGTTGTCGAGAGGCGAGACTATCGAGCCAAGCCAGGTGGAAAAAACTGCGGTAAAGAGGCCAGCAATCAATCCATATGCTCACCTGTTTTAGAAACTATTTACAAAGATTCCGGCAACAGGGTTCCTCCCCCGTTCACTGTCAACGAAGCTTCAGTAGAGAGAGAGAAAGAATTGTCCAAAAGTAAGAGCGATACAAGTGTTGCGAATATTATTGAGATTAATTTTAAACTAAGAGTGCAACAGGGAGATAAAACCACTGAAATCAACATAGGAAACGACGATGAAAGACATACTAAGCGCGCGATGAACAAAAGTCGCGATAACGAAGAAAAAGAAGTATTCGTATTGAAAAACGATGCTTCTGTCGAAGAAATTAACCCAAAAAGCGATTTGAACATACGCATTTTAATAAAGAATTACAAACCTAAATCCGAACCGAAAAAGATGAAAACTGTAGACGAGTTTTCTAAACAAATTTCAAGAAAGTTTAATTCTGTTTCTACTGGTTACAGCACTGACTTTAAGGATGAAACGCCTGATACTGTGTTCTCTATACACAGAGCCACTATCGATCTAACTACGTCTGGTGACGAGAAGGTTTTATTAGCAAAAAGCGTAACAACACGAAAGTCCATGGAAAAGGCCAGTTCAAAGAAATCCAATCGCGAAGAAGTGATTTACCATAGATCAATACTTGCCACGGAGGAAACAAAACTAGGTTCTGAGAACAGCGTGATCGCGCCACGATCCAAAACGTTGATTAAATTCAATAAAGAAGTGAAGTCACAAGAAATTCGGTCACCAGAATCGATGGATAAATCATTATCAAAAGACAATACGATAGATAGAATGAGATCAATAGATCTAATGCCTACGCAATTCGAAGAGATGAGAATTACAGAAGACATCGTAAATAGATTGATAACTAAAACTATAGAGAAGCCTAGCAACGAAACGAAGACGGAAGGAATGAAACTAGAAGCACCGACGGAGAAAATTTCCTTAAGAGGGAGCCCACGTAAGACAAATGCATCAAACGATCTCATTGTGAGATCTGCCGGTGACATAAAAGCACCATCCTTGATCATCCCATCGAAATCTAAAGCTATAGTTGAGTTTGACGAGCAACTATCCGTACCAACTGAACCCCAAGAGGAAATTAATTCGATGGAAATTAGATCCTTTGGCATGCAGTCTCCTGCAGTTGGGTCAGCTGTCGTGGAACCCGAAAACGTAAAATATCCGGTAGTAAGACAAGACATGGAAATTGAAAAATATGGTGAGAAGGTTGCGCGTCCGGAGGTGATAGCTTTGGAGATGAAGCCACAAGAGATAAGATCTATAATGGTTAAACCGCGAGAAATGAAATCCCACGAGGGATTGTTTCAGGAGACTAAACTGCCACAGATGTATTCCCACGAAAACCGGACAGAAGACGAGAAACCTACAGAAATGCGATCCTGGGACAGGCAGTCTCGGGACATACAACCTCCAAAGATTTCACAGGAGATAAGGCCTCAGGAAGATACAGTTGAGGAGTTAAAATCTGTGGAGCACAAATCTCCAGAGATTAGATCTTGGGAGCGCAGATCTCCGGAAATGAGATCTTTGGATCGCCAATCTCTAGATACGAGATCGCAGGAGCGCCAAACTTCGGAATTAATATCACAAGAGCGCATATCTTCGGAAATAAGGTGTTTGGAGCGCAAGTCTCCAGAGGCGAGATCTTTGGACTGTAAATCAGAGACCAAATCTCAGGAAAGAAGATCACAGGAGTTAAAACTGCCAGAGATTATTTGTGAGGAGCTGTCCTCTCAACAGGTTAAAATTCAGGATACGAATTATTTGCCTTCCTCTCAGCACGATATACAACAACCACAGACTTCTACCCATCAAGACAGGACATTTTCACAAGTATGCTCTCACCAAGAACTAGAACCACAGATTACTTCGCGGCAGGAAATAGAGTCTGCCCTATATGCCTTGCACCAAGAAAAGACCCCTTCACAGACGACACAACTAGATCATTCGTCGAAGGTTCTCTCCCAACAGGAAATAAAATCTCAACAGATTTCATCACAACAATTAAAGTCATCAGAAATTAGGTCACAAGACATGCAACCACCCGCGTCAACACGCATGCTCACTCAGTTAGATGTAAATATCCAGGAGTTAAAGGTAAAGGAGATGCAAATTCTGGAAAACGAAATTCAACAGCCTCAAGATGTAAAATCTCGACAGATTTCCTCTCAAGGCCTGAAATCTCGACAGCTCTCCTCTCAAGAAGTTAAATCTCACCACGTTTCCTCTCAACAAATCGAAAGTCAGGATAATGGAACTCAAGAGATACAACCACAGCTAATAACAGCACTACAAGCCATCTCTCAACTGGAGTTGGAACCACCGCAGTTGTCCTCTAAAAAAGAGATGCAACCAGACATTTCTGACCAACAGGAGATGAACTTGTTACCGGGGTCATCTCAAGACATCAAATCTCAAGATATTCAACCTCAGGAGGTTGAGATCAAGTTTGACGAGCTCAAATTTCAGGAAATTAGGTCCTTAGTGGTTAAATCCCTCGACACTAAACCTACAGATACAGCTCAGCATAAACTTAGAGAAACAAAGTCTTTCAAAGACTTTATTTATAGACATGATAAACCTCGCAATTTAATTATTGAAGCAGAGAAATCCGAAGAAGTTAAACCAGACGAGACTAAATCCCCAGCAGTCAAATCTTTAGAGATTAAAGCAGAAGACATTAAACTTCAGGAAGAAATTGAAAACGCCGTAGTGGAAGTAGTATCTCCTAATAAAATAATAATAGAAGAGCATGTCACAGTCGAAGATAGTAAAAAATCTTCCGAAAAAAGTTTGCCTATCCCAAAAGCTTACGCGCAAGTTACAAGTAGTAAACCTACGATACCTGAAGAAGAACCTGGCGTCAGTGGAATAAATGTCATAAAAGAAAATTCTAGTGAAGAAATAGCAGCGCAACGAGACACAAATACAAAGTTCAGAGTAAACTCTCAACCAACAATACAAAGATACAGTAGATCAGAGGAACTTACAACAGATGTGGGGAGTGATGAGAAAGTTTCCAGCAAAGAGGCAATTGAGGACAAGTACAAATCCGGAACACGATCATCTGTTACCGACACTGACGAGGCTTATGACCCCGACACTTATCCAGATACAAGTTACTGTACCAACAAAACTAGCGACGAACCTACTGATTTAGGAACTAAAACGAGCGATGAAAGATATACAGATTATAAAACCAGTGATGTAGCCACCGATCCTGACACCGATTTCAATACAAAATCAAACGAAGCTGTGTTGACGGTCGAAAAAATACCATACGACGATTTGTGTATAGAACTAAAGAAATCAAGAAAGGACGAAAAGAAACAGATGCTAAAACAGGTATTTGAACACTCAAACTACTTGAATAAACCAAAAACGAAGAATCGCATACAGATGCTGAAGGATATTTTGAAGTCGATTTTGGCGTCTGATAGCGAGCCGGACGAGAGTGAGGCGTTGCACGAGATTCAAGTGAACGAAAACGATTTGACTAAAGAAGTGAAACACTACGACACTAATAAATCTACCTTCTACAAAGCATCGGAGAGTTTGAACAACTTTTACGAAGATGGAAGCTTAGTGATATCACATACAAGCAAGCCCATCTACCCAACACTGGATAACAACAGTGATGCGAGTGAGAAAGAATCAGATGAAACGTCAGATGACGATGCTAAAAAGAAGACGTATAAAGGCTGTCTGTGCAGTACTTTTGCTCAAAGACTCAATCTGGAACCTTTAAACACTTGCGGATGTCGATGCAGGAAGGTAGAGAAGAATGACCAAAATATCAGCTGCAACTTGAAAAGTTATTCAGATTTTATGAAGGATAGCGTCGAATACGTCGACGTGGAAACACAGAATTCCAAATACAAAAGTAGTATGCATTGTACCACTCTCTCCATAGAAAGTAACGTAACTTCTCTAGTATCCAAACCACAGGAGGAAGAAGAACCCGTTGGTAGGCAAGTTCAAGAGACGCCGTTTAAAAGCAAAATGTCAGCGGAACTATTCAGTCGTAGCCACTTGAAGGAATGTGAAATAAGAAATGTTAACACAATAAAAAGATTGGGCATCTCAAAAGACGATAAAATATTCTTCATAGAATCCAATTGTGCAAGATCAGATAACAAAGATCAGAGTATGGAAACGGAAAGGAAGCGAAATAAACCGAAATTTATGAACAGTGCTGATGTTCTACAAATGTATGAAACGAAGAAAGCGGTTTTGGAGATTTACACGGAAAAGACGGTGACAGAGGAAGGGGAACGCTTGGTGGCGAAACTGCCAAAATTTGTGTACGATAGAGAGAATGAATTGTATGAAAATTATGAAGAAATTACCAAGAAGACTTACAAGAAATCGGAATGTAAATCTAATTTTGTCGTAATGGCTATTACTAGATAAAATTTATTGTCGATTGATTGCCGATTTATTTGTATATTTGGCTGGGGTAATTGGGAATTCTTGTAAATGTCAGTTTTAAGTGTTTGTATCATAATCTGGTATTCAGGGAAATATACATTTGTTTATAATTTCCGCTACTGGTTTTATTAATCGCAGGAGTTGATAGTATAAACTTTATAACCCTGTCACATTAACTTTTTTGACAAATTCAACTATATCACTAACTATACATTGTTTATGTGCTTTAATTATATCACTATTTTGACAAATTAAACCGTAAGTCAAATGTTATAGTGCGACAGGGTTCTAAAATAGGTACATGATATTGCTAATGACTGTACATAACCATAAACCATAAACTGCCTATAACTGCCCATCTGATAAAGATGTAAAGGCCTGAGATGAAACTGCCTATATACGTCCCACTGCTGGGCACAGGCCTCCCCTCAATCAACCGGAGGGGGTATGGAGCATACTCCACCACGCTGCTCCACTGCGGGTGTGCGGGTGTGGGGAGCGATGACTGTACATATTTATTATAAATAATTTTCTTCCTCTGTCCACTGTCGCGGAGACGCCATGGGGGGTTGGTGACGTCATGGGGGTATGGTGACGTCAGAGGGGCATGATGAGACACTAATACCCCATCGTCACTAAAAATACAATTATACAAATCATTTTACTGACACTTTATTTCACACTGGTGTAAAAAAATATAAAAAATAAATAAAAAATATTATGGCCTCGATTCCAGTAAACACCGTCTAATTTTATTTGGTTCTCTATCTTTATTTAAGAGCTGCGCTCTTGTCGGTGGAGAAATCGCCATTCCTCTCTTCTTCCAGCCAAAACCTTCCTTTATTTTGGTATACTTACCTGTTACTTTCTTATCCGCAAAAAAAGAAAGGGACGGATGATTATCACTTGTAAAATAAACAAGTGAATGAATGAATAACCCGATGAAACAAATAGGCATCTCGCTGGTATGCAACACGTTTGACGTGTGCTGTCAACTTAATTTCGTCGGGTTTTTGGCCAATGTACAAAGAGGGGGAAGTTTTTTCTGTCTAAAATTGACGTGTGTTCAATACATTTAATGCCTGTCGATTATCCGTCCCTTTCCTTTTCGGTGGATAAGAAAATGACAGATACAACTTAAAATAACATTAGATGATGTGTACTGGAATCAGCAGCTACATTAATTTACTTCTAATAAAATAAATAAGATCACAATAATAGGCTACTTTCCAACTAGTCAAATCAGTTACATTTTACTAAACGTCAAAACACGAAATTACTATGGAATTTGTATGAAAAAGCACACTGTGACGTCATAGAAAAACGTGATAAAATGTCGTACTTATTATTACGTTTTTCTTAATTAATATTCATAAATAAGTTAAATACTTATAAAAAAAGAAACAGTGTTACTACAAAACAAAGACTAAAAGATAAACTATGTTTAAAATATAATCCGTATAATGAAAGAAGTCCCGAATAGAATTATTACGACTTGTCAATTTAGTTTCATTAAAATCCGCCGACTTTTTTCGTGGCGCGAAATACTATTTCAAACCTAGTTTATTTTTAGTTTGTGTTTTGTAGTAACACTGTATATGTTTATTGTTAGGTTTAGATCTGTCTTTGTTTAGTAATCAGAATTTCATAATTTATCTTTGACCTAGGACTACCCAATTTCAATTGTCTAATAATAATAAAGTAGATATAATCAAGACCTCAATAACTACTGATTTAGGTACAAAAAGAGGGGTGACTTTCAAATTATTTTTATGATATTACGGAAAAAATAATATGTATTATTTATTACATTTACTTATTAAAAAAACTTTCACAAAGCCAAACACGCACTTCACGTCTGTATCCCTTTTGGAGTGGACAGAGCCAGTCTCCAATAAGATAACAAAAAATAATTTGATAAATAATGGCCCCGATTCCTGCGGACACCTCCTAATTTTACTTTAAGTTATACCTGTCATTTTCTTACCCGCCGAAAAGGAAAGGGACGGATAATTGACAGCTCTTAATTTTAGGAAGAATGAGTAAATGAATGGATAACCCGGGCGAATCAAAATAGTATCTCGATGGTATGCAAACCATTTGACGTGTGCGCTCAACATAATTATGTCGGGTTATTGGCCAATGTAAAATTTTAGATTTGTCCTTAAAATTGACGTGTGTTCCATAAATTTTATGCTTGTCGATTACCCGTCCCTTTCCTTTTCGCCGGATAAGAAAATGACAGATATAAATTAAAATAAAATTAGATGGTGTTTACAGGAATTAGCACCAGTAAATGCCTAAATAGGAAAATAATTTTCAAATGCAACACCGGTCAAGGGCGAGTCGGGCACGCGTACCGAGTGTTCTGTGATACCAAATAAAAGTTTTTTTTGTTTATTCAGGATTCCTAGCAAAAACCCGACTCTAGGCTGGTTCTGTACGTATTACCGAGTTTTTAAGATAGAAATTATACCATTTTTCAAAATAAAAATATACCTAAAAATAAATCTCCTTTGGTATAGCCGGAAACTCTCTTCCACACCTCTGTGGTTATAATCTCGTCTGCAAAAAGAAAAATAAATAAAATTGATTATTTTTTTTTATAAAAAAATTGCATTGAATGATTTTATTAAAAAATAATATTATATTTGAAATAAAACCTGTATTAAAACAACATAAAATGTTTCACGGAATAATTTGTTGTTTTTACATGTTTTAGGATAATGACCACCCGGCACCAGAGAAAAAAAACATAAAAAATGCACCACTCTAGGACGAATAAATATCTTTCATTATTTATTTATTTATCAAAACACAAATTACAGCGACAAATAACACAAAGCAGATGTACACAATTACAAATAATTATATATTTTACTTACTTTCACACTTAATGATTAGCACATGGTGAAATTATGTGAAAAAACAATAACAAAATTGTGCTGTGCGAAATTTTTTACAACAAAAAATGTGATTTTTGTGTAAAACAAAAATAATTATATAAATTAAAATAACATAACATAGCATCGCGGTGGTATCCCAAAGGAGCAGGTTGAGGCTATTTTATTTACCCGCCCGATCCCTTTTTTCCTGTTTTTTTCATTCTTGTTTATTTTTTTTAAAACTCACTTGAATCGTAAAATAAAAAGTAATACTACGTATAGAAGGGTAACTCTCCGCACCGCACCAATTGACCTCAACCGCTAAAGAGTAAGGGGGAGAGCGCGCGGATTTTGTCTCTCTCGCAAAAAAAAAATATCTTTATCTGTTTTTTATCGCTCTTACCGCGTTAGGCACACGGAAAGAATAACAATTTTGTACTGAGTGTCCATGTGTCTGCTTAAATATAATTTATAAAAAAGACACTCAAAGTTGCGAGTTTGAGGTGGTCCCACTATTGAAAATAAAAATAATATAAAAAAAATATATATAAAAGAAAAAAAAACTTGCTTCTGTAAAAAAACCGGACCTGTCAAACGTTAAGGTTAGGTAAGCGGAAATTATGAAAAACAGTATAACAAAAAAAAGGAAAATATAATTCTGTACAATAAAGTATATTTTATATTTGTAGTTTTTTGTGTTTTAAAGTATATTTGATTTGATTTTGATTAACCCTTTCACGGACAGAGACCATGGATCATTGATGGTTTATAATAGGTAGTATGACACCTTTGAATCGGAACGTCCGCACACGTTCTGTACTTGTAAGTGTTAACGCTGATGAAAAATAAAAATCACTATTACTTCTTCCAAATACGCATTTAATATGATTCTCACATATACAAGATAAGTACATTCGATTACACGATCTAACAACATGATACAAATGCTATACAACAGGTTTAGTAACTTTAAACAACACTCTTATGCTACTAAATGAGGGATTCTCCAGGTCACGTTCTCAAATAAAAACTTAGATGGCGGTGTATATCCTTGTAATTTCATGAATTTTAGGCCTAAACACCTTTTATCTTAGTTATTAAAACACATAATAACGTGTTCTTGCCGCGTTTAAAGTAGGGATATGAGACTCTCGATATTTCGATACTGTTGCAAGTGCCATGATCACGGGATGACTGATGAGATTGGAATGGAGTCATATCCCTACTTAAACGCGGTAAGAACCCGTTATTATGTGTTTTATCTTAGCTTATTTTTTTTTTTTCGCGAATGTGGCCTGGATTGACCCTCATTTGATGAGCCGATTGTACAATTATCAACCAGCTGAAAAATAAATGCTTGGGTTAACCAAGCGTATAATAATTTAAAAAGAAACAAATTATAAGAAATATAAAAACACACATTGGCTTTGACAGACAGTTATACATTTTAAAATGAATAACGCGGGCGAATCAAATAGGCATTCCACTGATATGCAACCCGTTTGACGTGTGCTGTCAATTTAATTCTGTCAAGTTATTGTCCAGTGTACAATTTTGGGAGGGTTGTTTAAGGGTGGTATTTATTTATTTATTTATTTATGGTATTAATAAACTAACCTCAGCTTCGAGACTGCCCTCAAGATCATGTCAATGTGACAGTTCTCATATAAAAACAGAGACTTGAGCATGATCTTGAGGGCAGTCTCAGCTGAGATTCGTTTATTAATACCACCTTAAATTTCTTCCAAAAAATGCATGCCTGTAGATTATCCGTCCCTTTCCTTTTCGGCGGACAAGACAGGTATAAATTAAAATGAGATGGTTTGTATTGGAATCAGCACTGGTAGGACTATCGGCTCATCTATTTGAATAAATACATTAATACTATTCTCTCATAGTTCCAAAGCACACGATTATAGTAAATGCCACATTATATAAAGTTATTATTCAGTAATACACAGTTTGCCATTATAAACTCAAGTTTTCAATTCAGCTGTAAAATATACCATGTCATCGAGTAGCGTACTTAAATTTATTTTTGACGTGACTTATTGTAGATTTGCCGCAGATGGCAACAACTACTTGGCCGGACAAATAGAGAGCGCTGAAGGCTCTCACCCGGTACGACGTTTAAGACAACAGGCCTGAGGGTGCCCAGTTGGGCTTGAACCTCGGCTCAGCGCGTCGTCTGAGAGGGAAAAATATTTGAAAGAATTAATCGACCCTAGCGGGTCGATAGCGATAAGCGCTGATTGAGGGAATTCGTCGACCACGCCGGCGGGGTCGGTATCGGGGTCCTGAAGTGGTTGGTGTCGCGAGCTGATTCTATGGCTGCCTCTATGGCTATTTAACACGAGTGTAACAGTTTCCGAATAACTTGTGGTCGAATAAGAAAACATTTAGTTAAATAAAATACGTTCAAACATAGTACAAGCTAATGATGAAATGGTATTTTTCAACAGGAAATCACATAGTATCTTACGAAAGTGATCCTTAAAATGAATAATAAATAAAAATGGCTCATGAAACGTAAATTAAATAACTAAATTTAAATGATATTTGCATTGATTCGCTCATTTTTCTACTTAAAAACTAAAATGTTTACAAATAATGAAATAAGTATAGTTTGTGATAGACAGAGTACGGTCTGAAATGGTTACATTGAAGCAATGAAGATAAAAACTAGAAGCTCGAATGTAGATGGCAGCACTGTTGAATATTCCTAAATTTTGACAGTTCTCCATACTGTCCAGCTAAAATTCGTGATAAATTGCTGTAAAATGTGAAGCAACGTGGAGTGTATCCCGTCTGAAGAATGTGTTACGAAAATGAAAAGTAGTTTTTTTCAGTTTTCTTCTTTATGATCTTTAGGGAATAAATTTAAAACTATGATTTTGAAGTAAAACCCTTTGTGGTTATATTGTAAAAACAATATACTTACATACATGTTACTATTATAGCATGTAAGTTAATCATACTGACATATCTATGGACTAGTCTGAAAATATATATATTTTTTAATATGTTTACTCTGTGAAAATTTAAAAGCACTCAACAGTATCGACACCTGATGGGTGAAATAGGCAGTTATTATCCTTATTAATGTGAAATTACATAGAACTTTTGTCTATTTACCCGCAATCTCTTAAGGGCCTAATATACGGTACGATTCGAGAAACGACGAATCGATAGTGTATATCAAGATCGTTAACGATTTACTTCATCGAAGACGATATCGGAAATCGAACAAAAACCCTTGCAATCATGTATTCATGATTCGTAACGTTGTATTCGTGTAATCATGTATTCGTAACGTTGAATCGACAGTGTGTGGCTCTTTACGATCAACGATCAAAATATTTATATTTATGTGAATACTGGTTTCGCTTTAGAAGCCATTTCTTAACCCACATTTTTCTAGGCATTTTTGTTTTGTAGCCGAATCAAAGTTACCGCCACATAGATAAGGAAAAGAAGTTCATTTTCCATTTTATTAGGCACGTATTGAATTAATAGAACACGTGTTTATACTTGTTTCAAATAAATAAATGATCGATCGTTACGACCAATCGTTTCGTGTATGAGCGTCATTTGCGATGCGATTGATCGTCACGATTTTCATCAGATCGATCGTACAGACGAATCGTACCGTATATGGATCCGTTCACGCACACGCGTACTAGATCTCGCTTGCACGCACAGGGTAAGGCGGCACACGGTATAAGGATGATTTTTTTTGTACGGATTATCCAGGCTGTATTAGTGCAAGTTTCTTTTACCAAAGATTACATTTTCTTTACAAAAGATAACTTAGTTTCAAAATTACTGAAGTTGATTTGTTTTTTCTAGATTAAGAGTTGTTGTGAAGTGGTGGGTGATTGTTGTTGGATAGATTAAATATGTAATATTGACCAATCGCGTTGGTCTAACACACAGCTCCGTGAAGTGTGGATACTTAGTTCATCTTGTGATGGATATACCTCCCCTATTCAGAATGTAGTCGTGAACTTATGACCTCCTAGTACTTGCAATAATTTTTCTCTGTCGTTACGACACTCAAAAAAAAAATGGCGTAATTTTTCGCGCGAATATATTTTAACGATAGTTTTTTTTTTTTTCAATTCAAATGGGTATGTTCTTGGCTTGGATGGTTTTCTGGACGACTAGCCGGAGGAAGCACTGGAGAGAGAATCCTGGAAGAAATGGAGGGGGGCCTTTGCCCAGCAGTGGGACACCTCAGGCTAGATAAGATAAGATGTTCTTGACACTATTTTCCATCTTAACCCTTTCACGGGCAGAGACCATGGGTCATTGATGGTGTTATGAATCATAACAGATAGTATGACACCGGAACGTCATTAGACGTTCTGTTCTTGAAATTGTTAAAGAGGTTAAGAAACTGAGGTCCGGGTACCTGAACAAGGCGCTTTTCAAAAAAGTAACCAAAATTCTATTTAAAAAAATAGGGCCGCTATCTTCAAAAAATAACATTTTCCAAAAGTCCACCTTTTTACTTTCTTGTTAACCATAAAACATCAACAGCTCTTAATCTACATGGCAAGGATATTGCTTCATAAATTATATTATCTTACAATAATAAACCAAGCACAATAATTTATTAAGCTTTACAACTAACACAAATATACGCTCTGAATACACATTTCTATTCGATCTTGTCGGAAAAAATATTTTTTCAGATCTAATTCAGTCTATGTTTAAAAAAAAACAAAAAGAAATATACTGATTTACTTATGATAGCTGCAATTATATTACCAATTAAAATAATAATATTATTCTAACGGTAACTAAGTATCCGATAAGTTTATGCCATTTCATCTTAATTTGTAGATTCAATCATATATATATTTTTAAGTATTTTCAATTTCATATTTAGATTTAAAAAAATGGCAATTAATTTTCAGATGTGGTAAAAACATACTTTCATAAAATATAATATTTTTATGTTATCTGTGTACGCTATAATAATATTTTTCCAAACTTATAACCATTGTCATTGAATAAGCAGTAATACTTCACATATTACCAACTTCAAACTGCTATTATTATATTATATGATAATATTTTTGGCTCATTTACAGGAAGATCGTTATTGGTGTTCTAGCTGGCCTTTTAATTCTTTTGTCTAGTTTTTTTATATTAATATTTGACAATTTTCAAGTAAAGCACCGATATATACGTATTTCCAAGGTGTGTATCGGATACGTTTCTTTTTTCGTAATATAATAATATATTAAGTAGAAAAGCTACCTATTTTAAAGATTATTTCAACAAGTAGGTTCCTTCGAAAGGAGATTAATATATTTTCGGTGGTTTCCTAAGCAACGATATAGCAACCGTTTTTTTATGTAATTTAAACTATTTATTTAAGCTACTCAGCTCTCAAATTGTTAAAAGGTCGACGGGCATAATCACAAAATGTATAAATAAGTTAACCCAAAACTTTTGTCACGCGTGTTTTGTGGGATATATATTCATTATATATCATTTTAGAATATAAATATAATAAAAATATATACATGAATATATATTATTTATATATATTTTTTGGGATTGAGTATTTGAGTCTCGTAGATCTTTTAATAAGTTGATCATAAGTTTATTTCGACAAAAATCTTCAAAAAATTGTTAAAAGTTAAAGGATTTCACAATGAGATTCATTAAAAATCATTAAACAACATATTTTCCATACGTATCCTTCACGAGAGAGCAAGTCAAGTAATAAGTTTGATCAAACCTCTCTGAATTTTGCAGTAATTTTCAAAACCTTCTTGTGTAAGTCAATCTTAGATAAAACCAAAAAATGAAGACGTTGTAATTGCTTTAATTTATTTTTGATAGCTCAATTCATTGATCATTTATTCAATGATTCATTGATTTGTAAGACGATCCGTGCTTCGGAAGGCACGTTAAGCCGTTGGTCCCGGTCACTACTTGCTAATGTAAGTATGTAGCCGTTACGGTGCCATGTCAGGGGTCTTTGGCGGCTCAATAATAACTCTGACACCAGGTTTGATGAAGGTGGTAATCCACCTTATAACCTACACAATAAGAAGAGAATTAATTGATGTTCAATACGAGTAGGTCACTCAATGAATGTGACATAATTTTTACTACTTGAAACAGAGTCTTCATTTTTTAATTTCACCTAAGGCATATAACAAGCACATTATAAATTGGATCGACCGAAAACTGGTTTATAAATCTACTAGAAGACCTATCAGTATTGCACAGCCACTTACCAGGTCCAATTTTAAATACAATTTTAAAAAAGGTATTATTAAATAAAAAAAAACAACATTATCGGTCGTGCCATTTTCGATTCTTGAAACTTTTCAATTTTATTTTTCACAGTTAAAACAGCAAAAATTACCCACATGCGAGAAACGCGTTTCGAAGGTATGTGACTAAACTTGTATTGGGTTCGATTTCCCTTCGAGTTGGAAGCTCAAACAGACAGTCAGTTAGGTAAGCGAAGTTCTGGTCGATCCATTTTATAGCATGTGATGGCTTAAAAAACCTTTTTATTAATATTTTTCTTCACTCCTCATATGCTGTTGCACTTCATAAGAAGATATTGTTAAGCTGGATGTCTCCGACGTGAGATGTGTGATTTCCACCTGCCACGAAAATTGCATATTGAATATTATATCAATTGTATAACACTTTTCAAGTTAACTAAAAGTCGACATAACTCAGCCTGCGTGCTTGCGTGAGCGTAGTACGAAAACTTGCAGATTGCAAGGAAAGTTTATGTTTTATAGTTTATATAGACCCACAGTGGTGCCGATTCTGGCAGACAATGATGTTGATTCCAGTACACACCTAGTTAATAATATACCTGTCATTTTCTTATCCACCGAAATGGAAAGGGACAGATGATTGACAGCTGTTAATTTTACAATTAATGAGTAAATGAATGAATAAGCCGGGAGAATCAAATAGGCATCTCGCTAACATGCAACACTTAATTTTATTTTAATCTGACAGCTTTAAAAATAGTGTTGTCCTTCACTTACGAGGAGTGCAAGCCAGAGATACAGTTTGTGAACTGTCAAACTGAATTGAAATTAAGTAGTTGTCTGCAAGAATCAGCACCAATACAAATATTTTTAAATGGACTTGGAAATTTGTGTCCCGAATTAAAAGGTAAATCGAATTGACTGTATTCATCTTTTTGAGTTTTGTCGACAGCGGGAACTTAAATTATATATCGTTCATCATCAACAGCCCATTAACGTCCCCACTGCTGGGGCACGGGCCTTCCCTATGGATGGATAGGGAGATCGGGCCTTAAACCACCACGCGGGCCCAGTGCGGATTGATGGTTATTAACGACTGCTAATGCAGCCGGGACCAACGGATTAACGTGCCTTCCGAAGCACCTTAAGCCGTTGCACGATATATCGTTGATTGATTCATAATTTATTGTCATCCAATCAAGATTTTTGTAATATCAATGTTACCAACGCTCAGTGGAAGCTTAATTTGATAAATAACAAACCTAGCATGAGCGTGTATTTATAATAATTTAAAAAATCTTACCTCCGAAAGCCATTCAATGTTTGTAAGCTTAAAGCAGATTCTACTAGATTTTAGTTGAATTATGTTGGGAATGTTGATGCATGCTTAAAATTACAGTTAAAGGAGAATGGGCAACACGTGATGAGAATGTCGAGTAGGTAGAGCAAAACCCATTCTCCTTTTTAGCTTTAAACCCATTAAAAATAAATTAGTATAGATATAGCCCAATAATCTATCTTAGTAAAGTAATTTTTTAGACTTGTCTTATTTTAATCAAAACCTGGGGTCCTTTATATCACGGGTGAATAGGCATTTTCTGGGTAATCTCGTTCCACAGTCGATCTCTTCTCCTCGTGGAAAAATGAAGTCAAGAGCAAACCCATCTTATTTTAAAAATTAATTCATCATCATCAATTTAAGAGCCACGCTCTAAAAAAAAAAAAAAAAAATAAAAAAAAAATCTATAAATTAAAAATTAATTAAAAAAAAAAAAAATTAATAAATAAAAAAAACCATGACGCCCTATTCTACTTGAGATGTCCTATCGTTGCAACTTATGAATTTGAACATTCAAAAATTAATAAAATAAAGTGAAGTTTTAAGATTAAAAAAAGTTAAAACAGGTTTAAAGGGAACATTGCTAAACGAAATGACACCTATCACCTGAAATGTTGCTGCTCAGGCAATAAAAATCTCTGCTTTTCTTCAAATATTTATTCTACATGTCGATCGCCTTAAATAGTTAACAACAACATAATATACAATATTGATATATCGTAACAACGAGGGTACTCGTAACAAAACAATTTTTACACACCTTACTATGTCTTTGGAGGGGCACCATTTTGAAAAAAATACATTTTTCTTTTTTTTGTGGAAATTCAAACTTTTATCGATTATTTTCACAAAACTTCACTTGCGACAAAATACGGAGCGATTATATCAAAATAATACTGATAAAAAAAAATATTTTGAGGTATTTTTTCTGTAGCATGGAGAATGCTACACCGAAAAGAGCGTGGCTCTTAAATTAGTGATGTGCTTCTGTCGGTGTAGCATTCTCCATTCTTGTCTATCAAAGGCCAGTTCTTTCATTTCCTTATAAGACACGACGGTCGCCTTCTCTTTAATCTGTTCCATACAAGCTCTTTTTAGTCTTCCCCTTTAGAGAAAAAGAGATACTAATGAGGAAAGCAACATGATTGGACACTTAATAAGACACGGCGAATTTATTAAAAACATCATAGAAGGGAAGCCACGAGGAATTAGAATATATATATCACTGATATTAGATAGAAGTTAGATCGAAACTGAAACTTCATGATAATAAAAAGTTATGAAAAAAAAGATTTAAAACTGTTAACATTTTATGAACATAAATATAATATTTTTCAAATGAAAAAGATTATAATATTCAAAAATTTTACGATATGCGTAGTCATTGCGATATGCTGCCCCTACAAAAAAGTTTATAACTTTATTCGTTGGTCTGTAAGTATTTTTAATTCCATTTATAACAATAGAAAAAGGTCTAGTAACAAAAACATCAATAACAACATCTAAATTAATGCAAAAATGTTTTATCTCTCTCTTTATTTAATTTTTCATATTAAAATAAATATTGGACTTTTAAATGGCAATCATTTTCAATACGTACAAAAACATTTTTTTTAAATCAGATGTTTAGTTCTGCTTGAAATTTGTAAATAAAAATGACAATAATCTGTCATACCTCATAAAAGTCATAAAACACTTTTCTGTTATTTAAATTTATTTATGATTTATTTATTTTTTGCTTTTTTTTAAGTACATCTGACATTTTATGACATTTTAACTTGACCTGTTGTATGAGGCAGATCCAGAGAAAAATAACGATTCCAACTTATTAGAAACTAAACGGAATTTATGTATATTTCTTTATTTACTTGTAGTTCTTCTCTGAACAGTATAAATGGAATTATGATAAAAATAACTTACAGATCACAGTATACAGTTTGTATAATATAATAACACTCACAAAGCGGACTATATATGTATAATATCAGTATTTAGCGAACAGCAATTGCTTCAGTTAAGACAACCATTTTTATAAGTACATATTAATAGAACCATGTTACATTGTCATAAATATATAAAATGTCATAGAAAAAAGGATTTTAGCATTTTTTTGTTGGTGATAGGCAAGTATGATAGGCAAGTAGTAGATGGGGACGTAGTCGAAATCACTTTGTGAGACTGTCCTTTGTTTGGTAAGGACTTTTCAGGCTTGAATCACCTGATTGTCTGAAAAAGTAAGATGATTCCGTGCTTCGGAGGGCACGTTAAGCTGGTGGTCCCGGCTATTAGCCGTAAAAACACCTTCACCAACCCGCAGTGGAGCAGCGTGGTGGAGTATTCTCCATACCCCCTCCGGTTGATTGTGGGGAAGCCTGTGCCCAGCAGTGGGACGTATATAGGCTGTTTATGTATGTATGTATGTGATAGGCAAGTATTTGACCACAATCTTACCTGATGGTAAGTGAGGATCTGGTTGAGGGTAGAATATGCTTACCTAGAAAGTGCCTATTCGCTCTTGCCTTGAATTCTAGTAAGTGACATAACGCGTAAGTCTGTGTGCTAGATACAAGCCAAAGTTTCAACGTATTCCAGTCCAAGTCGGGTCAATTTGGAAAACTAGCATTCGAATGAGTCATTTTTTTTTGGCCGTGACTTATTGTAGATTTGCCGCAGATGGCATTAACTACTTGGCCGGACAATTGGGGAGCGCTGAAGGCTCTCACCCGGTACAACGTTTAAGACAACAGGCCTGAGGGTGCCCAGTTGGGCGCGAGGCTCGGCTCAGGGCGTCGTCTGAGAGGAAAAATATTTGAAAGAATTAATCGACCCTAGTGGGTCGATAGCGATAAGCGCTGAATGAGGGGAATCGTCGACCACGCCGGCGGGGTCGGTATCGGGGACCTGAAGTGTTTGGTGTCGCTGATTGGCTGCCTCTATGGCTAGAGTCGAATGAGTCAGTTTAAGTGTTACTTCGCCAACCTACTTAAGGGTAGCATGGTGGAGTATGCTCCATATCACATTCAATCAATGTAGACACGGTCTCTGTAGTCCAGTAATTGAGCGTTGGACTCACAATCCGGAGGCCTCGGGTTCGAATCCCGATGGGGACATATCACAAAAATCACTTTGTGATCCCTAGTTTGATTAGGACATTACAGGCTGATCACCTGATTGTCCGAAAGTAAGATGATCCGTGCTTCAGAAGGCACGTTAAGCCGTTGGTCCCGGTTAGTATTTACTGGTGTAAGTGAGTAATAGTTACATGAGCCATGTCAGGGGCCTTTGGCGGCTCAATCATAAATCTGATACCAGGGTTGATGAGGCTAGTATTCCACCTCACAACCCACATGATAAGAAGAACGTGTATTTTCGATTTGGGTTCATGAGTTATCTCCTCAGAGTTCTTATTATAGAGACCGCAATATGCACAAGCATAATTAAAACACATAATAAGGGATATGAGACTCCCGATATTTCGACACTGTTGCAAGTGCCATGATCACGGGATGTACCCTTAACCCCCCTGCTTTAAACGCAGTCATCATCATCAGCCCATTAACGTCTCCACTGCTGGGGCACGGGCATTCCCTATGGATGGATAGGGAGATCGGGTCTTAAACCACCACGCGGGCCCAGTGCGGATTGATGGTTATTAACGACTGCTAATGCAGCCGGGATCAACGGCTTAACGTGCCTTCCGAAGCACGGAGGAGGTCGAGATGAAAACTTTTTTTTTGTGGTCACCCATCCTATGACCGGCCTTTGCGAAAGTTGCTTTACTTCAACAACCGCAGACCGAGCGCGTTTACCGCTGCGCCACCGAGCTCCTCGCGGGTAAACGCAGTAAAAACCCGTTATTATGTGTTTTAATTATCATAATGGTGCTAATTCCTGTAAATACCATCTAATTTTATTTTAAGTTATATCTGTCATTTTCTTATCCGCCGAAAAGGAAAGGGACGGGTAATCGACAAGCATAAAATTTATGGAACACACGTCAATTTTAAGCACAAATCTAAACCAACCGTCTAAAAATTTTACATCCGTCAATAACCCGACACAGTTAAGTAGACAGCACGTCAAACGGATTGCATACCAGCGACGTACCTTTTGATTCGCCCGGATTATTCATTCATTTACTCATTCTTCCTAAAATTAAGAGCTGTGAATCATCCATCCCTTTCCTTTTCGACGGATATGAAAATGACGGATATAACTTAAAATAAAATTAGGCGGTGTCTGCAGGAATCGGGGCCAATAACCGCGTAAACTTAAAACAATATATGCACAAGCATATCACGAAATGTTTTACTAAGGCAGCGATCATATTCTAGAACTTTCCACATCATTCCTTGCTTCTTTGCTATCGCACAACCACAGCAACTAGCGTTTGTGTTACTACGGCGAATGGCGGGTCCACGTAGAGTTGACAGGCGACATACAGACTTGTGTTATTGAGTACCGAGGTTATATCTTCCTTGTTTCTATGGTCTGTGGTTATCTCTTATATATTTATGTCAATTTACAGTCATGAGTAATATCATGTACCCACTTTAGAACCCTGTCGCACTGTCATATTTGACATCTAATGAGACTTACGGTTTATTTTGTCAAAAGTTTAATGTGACATGGTATCAAAGTGTATACATATTAGTACTCGTGACTGTACGCATTTGATTAAACATTTTAATGTTACATTTCATTTCAACATTTATTTGCATAGTGTATCTAGAAACATTATTATTGGACAGAAAATTAATTTTCTTTTTGACCAAAAACTAAGTGTATTTTAAAAGTACATTTTTTAACAACCACCTAAGGTTTTTATCATTAATTTTGTACTATGCAAATCAATGATATGGTATGGTACCGATAAGAAAGTTTTTACAAAATTTACACTTTTTTTAGTTACTAAAGAACCTACTATAAAAACGACACAATGGTTTAAAAAGAGATGTAAATATTTTGGACTGCTTGCGATGGAATTATTGAAATGTTTTATGCGCAGACGCAAAGTACGTGGGGGGGGGATTGATTAAAATGACAATAGTTAAATGTAAAACACGCACCTCATTGACCTTTTAATGTAACTTAACTGCCTCTTTGGTCCACAATTGAGCGTTGGGGTCACGATCTTTAGGTCCCGGGTTCGAAACCCGGTGGGGACATACCACAAAAGTCACTCTGTGGTCTCTGTTTTGCTCAGGACATTGCAGACTGATCACCCGATTATCCAAAAGTAAGATGACAAAAAGGCCACAGAAGTAATTCATCTAAAAAAGCAATATTGCTATTTGACATTTGTTTGCATTGCGCACTTAGTTGTCTAAGCGCAAATTAAATATCAAATTGCAATGTTGTTTTTTTAGACGAATTACTTCGGTTTGGCTTTTTTAACCCCCCTGTTAGGTTGGGAGTGGCTGAAGCTTTTCTGTATCTTAATAAAAATACCCAAATCTGGGTACTTTTCCATTTCAAGACAATCCAAAATAGTTTATATCGATATTATTTTTTAAAGAATACGCAAAATGACATGATAGTGAGTTCCTGTTTTCTGATTAAGAGTCAGTGCCGCAAAACCCATATCACGTGTATTCGATTCTCAGATTTTTTCTGAGATGCTGGTGGCGCCATTTTGTCGTCACTAGAAAGGCAAAATTACGTCTTCTACTAATCCCTTTATCCCCTGTTGGGATGTAGGGTTCAAATAACAGAATTCCATTCCTCGCGATCTTTTTCAGTCTCCAAAGCTTGCTCCCATGACATACCGAGAGTTTTCAGTTCTCGGTCAACCGACCGTCACCAGGTCTCTTTGGGATCAGAGCTTGTCGGGACGGGTGTCAAAATTACGTAATCGCCAAAATATCTTTTAAAATAGCAATCTATGCTATGCATTGCTAGAAAATGAAAAAAAAAAAAAATAAAAAAAAAAAATAATGTTTATTTCTCTCACTAGCTTAGAACTTGAGTACAATATCCAATGAATACGGGTACAGATTAATAAAGCAGGCGAGAGACTGGTGTCTGTGATAGGCGTAAGCCTGTGTTACAGATCACCAGATGATATGCTTATACAGCGAGCTAATACTTTAAACGAGAAACAACATTTTATACAAGAAAAATAAAATAGAAAAGAAGAAAAAATAAAATAAAAATCAATGTAATCTTACACTGACGTCATCTAAATTTGATATATTGTTAAAAAAATATAATAAAAAAAACGAAATGGCGTTTTGGCGTACTTTTTACGTAATTTTGCCTCCAGTGACAATGATAATATCATGTCCTATAGATATTGGTAATATTACACAAAATTCGCAACTAACTACGATGATTATAAGGTTAGGATTCCAAATGTAATGACATTTTGCACGACACACCAACTCCTAGTCTTTACGAAGTCATCAAATCTAGGCAATGCTCTTTTTTTTGATACGTATGAGATTATCAGCTCGATAGGCATATCAATACCTACTCTTGATTTCAATCCTAGGGGGTTAAAAAAGCCACATCGAAGCAATTCATCTAAAAAAAGTAATATTGCAATTTGACATTTGCGGATATACAAGTGAGCAGTTCAAACAAATGTCAAATAGCAATATTGCTTTTTAACAGAATTGCTTTGATGTGGCCTTTTTAACCCGCCTGTTCGTTTTGTCCTTAGATGAAAATGGATTGTGGTTGATCGCATGATGTCAGTCATGAAATTCAGTCATAGACAGCGATCTACAAACATTTGCAGGTCATAATAGGATTATTTCATAGGTTTACCATCAATACAAACCAATACATACAAATTCCTTTTGATAAATATTTGATAATTTAAGTCGTCATCAGCCGTACGACGCCCACTGCTGGGCATAGGCCTCCCCCAAGTAAAGTAATATAATTTAATTAAATAAAAATGTTCACCAACCCGCAGTAGAGTACGCTCCGTACCTCCTCCGGTTAAAAGAGGGGAAACCTGTGCCCAGCAGTGGGACATATAAAAGCTGTTTAATTTATTTAATTTGTAAAATGTAATTATGTAACTAAAATGTTATGTTATTCTAAATTAATGAACATTTAAATTTATTAAAGTCCAGCTGTGTTTTCCCTTCAGTCGCTTCTGTAAAAAACTGGACCTGTCAAATCTTCAGGTTAGGTAAGCTGACCCTGTGGAAAATGGGAAGATTGTCCAACTGTGTTAAATGGGATAAACCTATGAAATAAACCTTTACATTTTAAAATTTTAATTGATTAATTATAGTTAAAAAGATGAAAACCAAACACGATTTGGCAACTATTTCCAAAATAACTCGACCACACTAGCGTTCAAATATACGCGTTTAAAAAAAGAAATGTTTATTACATAAAAAAAAAACAGTTTGTAAAATCGATTAAAAAACCGATTTTGCAAACATTATTGCTACATTTTATTTAATGTCCTTTTTCGTATTACAAAAAAGCCTAACTTTTCCAACGCTTTCCTTAAAATGGAAGCACCCAATTTTGTGTATTTTAACGTTGATTAATATTTACTTTATTAAATGGGAAGGAAGGCGTTTTCCCCTATTTTATCAGTAAATAAATTTACCAGAAAGTAAATATTTTTTATTTAATTTTATTTATAAAAGAACCGTAAGATACCGATATGATATCCTAATCCAATTCAAAAACTAAAGCAAAGAGTTGTTTTTTATGAAACAATATCTATAGGGGGTGTAAAAAGGCCACATCAAATAAGTTCATCTAAAAAGCAATATTGGTATTTGACATTTGTTAACATTGCGCATTTTGTTATATATGCGCAAATGTCAAATTGCTATATTGCTTTTTAATTTGGCTGTTTAGACCCTCGGTTTTTAATATTTAAAGTTTGTCTTCAATTTTACCCTCTACATTTTATCATCCAAATTCGAACAATCGGTGTAGATGAAATCGTTTTTTGACTACCGCTAATAAAATAACCGTTTTTTTTATGACCGGTAAAAAAACGTTTCCCTTTGCGGGTTGGAAGGTCAGACAGTCACTTTTGTAAAAAACCGGACCTGTCAAATCTTCAGGTTCAATAAGCGGACCCCGGGAAAACGGGATAACGCTTGGGAGCATTGTTTTTGTAACCGGTAAATGTTAATACCATAACCGGTATTAGCAACCGGTTGTTGCCAACCTTCCCATAGCAACAAGACGTCATCTAAAACAATTCTACAAAGCTAGCCGTGACGATATAAAAACAAGCGATTAAATATGTATAAATCCAATACAATGTTTATCATTTATAATCATTTTCAACTCTTTCTTTTAAGTGCATCTAGTATTTGTATTTAACCCACCATAAAGCAGCGTCCGAAATAAAAAAATACAGCATTAATATAAATGTAGGGATATGCTGAAAATCTATAAAAATGCATTTGTTAGTATAAAATAGGCATATGAGTACATACAATATCGCGTGAATGGACGATACAAAATTATGTGTATAGGATCTGGGACTCTAAAATGGCCAAATTGAACCCAAATCAAAATAAAAAACAAATCAATAGATCTTTTTATTTAATTTATTTTCAATTTGCTTTTTTTTATTAATTTTTTTAGTCATTTGTCATTTTGACTGTTCCATTCTAAATTTTTCTTTTGTAAAAATAAAATGCCTATAATATACCATCTATAGCCATTTTTTCCATAATATACCATTAATATATGTATATTCGAAACAATTTTGTACCGTCCATTGCCAAGCTTATAAGTGGCATTACTTGCAAAATGTTAGCACCAGCATCGACCAACCCACCGTAATGTTAGAAAGAGACAAAACTACACTACACTCTGATCATGAAAACAAGTCAAAATATAGCTATCCTGCTCACACTCGTGCGTTTCGTGCTCAGTTTGAGTGAGACAAATTAAAACGCGAAGTGACTTGGTTTCGTGTTTCTATACGTATAACTTATAAGTGTCATGGCGCAAAGTCGAATGGATTAAAAAGTAATATTCCCTAATAAAACTAGAGGTAACATGATGGTGTAAGAGTTATATTGAAAAGACTTACCACTTCGCTGGTGAGGCAGTTGATGGTGGTGGGCGGAGCGACCCGCGCGGGTGGTGGCGGCGGCCGCGGTGAGCGGCGCCCGTCGGCCGGGGTGGCGCCGCGCGCCGGCGTCATGGGGTAGCCTAACATATTTAAAACATTGTCATCATCTCCCTAGCATCATCCCGTTTTTCACAGGGTCCGCTTACCTAACCTGAAGATTTGACAGGTCCGGTTTTTTACAGAAGCGACTGCCTGTCTGACCTAACCTGCGAAGGGAAAACCAGCCCAATACAGGTTAGGTCACATACCTCCGAAAATGCATTTCTCTCGAATGGGGGTTTCCTCGCGATATTTTCCTTCACAACTGAGCACGTGATAATCATTTATGAAAACATGAATTCGAAAATAAATTCGACAATTATTGGTTAAGGCCTGTGTTGGATTTGAACCTGCGGCCTCAAAGAGGGAAGCGTTCAACCAACTGGGCTACCACGGCTCCATATTTAAGATATTGTGAATTTTGAATATTGTCACATAGCATACGCCGGAAAAACCGTTTCTATATCACATTTTAGAATCAGTTTTAATAAAAGACAATGGGCAAAAATGTGTGTATACGCAAGGAAATGTGTGTATAAAAAGTGTGTGTAGTGTGTATGTGTGTGTAGTGTGTATGTGTGTGTGTGTATGTGTGTGTGTGTACCTCAAATAAAAAATGTGTTTGTTTAATGAAGGACCTTAATAAAAATATATATGGCGCTGTCAACGTCTTTTAACCTTCTCGTTTAAATGTTTGATTAACTTCGAACGCCTAAACGCAGATCTCGTAGCTAACAGACACAATGTAAAATCTTTTGTGTCTGATATCTCGGCGGACGTGTGGTTAAATGTTAAATGAGGTAAAATCAATCAGGTATTTTGTTAAATAAAGCTAATTACCTAATTAGGTAATTGATTTACTATGTAATATTCACGTATCGACCTGTTAAAATTTAAAAATAGTTTAATATATCAAGTGCGTGAGTCTTTAAGTACTAGATTTTTTTATCTTATTTCATCTTACGTCGTATAGACCATTACCTTGTTCACTGCTACTGGACTCGGTGAAGCTGGGCGTGCCTTCCGTCCAGGTGGGCGTGGAGCCCTCCACCGACGCGGGCGGCGTCCAGCACACGCTGGAAATAACATTGTATACTGCATTTAATACATAATTTATAGCCTATACACAAATACATAACATACATACACCAAACAAAATTGCTTATGAACAAATGTTATTATAATTTGAAAGAATATTTTAAACAAAAATAATTTTATTTTGTAATAAGTATACGTAATTTTCAATAATCTTCTTTTCAATGTAGGTACCATTTTTAATATTTGCATGCAGGCCGAACACATCACAACATTGTTACCTATGTCAATTATTTTACCGCCATTTTGTATTTTATGTGTTCTCGCAAATAAATTGATTTGATTTGACATACAGCCTATATACGTCCCACTGGTGGGCACAAGCCTCCCTCAATCAACCGGAGGTGCCTAAAAAAACAACCAAAATGGGCAATAAATGTCAAATAGCAATATTGCTTTTTAGGTGAGTTGCTTCAATGTGGCCTTTTTAATCCCCTACTTCGTTCATCCTTTGTCTCCTGTGTTGCCAGATAAATGTCAGATTAATATTAAAAATAAACCTTTAAGCCATAAATAAAAATACAAACCTAGCGTCAGTACTCCTCGCCCCGCTCAACGCGGCAGGCGTCAATGCGAGCGACGACGCAGACGACGTCGTCACGACGCTAGCAGCCGACGACGCGCCGCGACGCCGTCCCGACGCCGAAGACGACGTGGTCGACGACGAGTTGGTCCGGCTGGTCCGCGGCGGCGGCGCCTCCTCGAACGGGGGCGGAGGCGTCGAGCAACACGAGAGCGGCGCTGCGGCTGTGGGGGGCTAGCGTTACTACCGGACTAGCAGGGGCGCTCGATAGGTGGCGCTAGGGCGGCGGGAGGCAAGGCGTAGATGGCGCTGTGTTCAACTAAGTCATCGTTAATATTAAAAGGTCTCGTTAAAGGTAACATATCCAGCAACCCGCGGCGGAGCAGCGTGGTGGAGTATGCTCCATACCTCCTCTGGTTGATTGAGAAGAGGCCCGTACCCGGCAGTGGAACGGAATAGACTGTTTATCTTATGTTTACTTTCAATAACAACTCTATTCACTCAAAACATGACGAACATATAGATAAAGCTTTTTTCGCAATAAAGTACGTAAACCTTTTACCAGATGTAGATGACGCTGGATAGTAATATCTCTTTATTATATAAAAAGAAAATTGACACAACCCGATTACCTACGCCTTGTCTCCCATAGGTGAAGAAATAGAGGTATCTGCCCACATGATTACTTCAAAAATAATGAATAGGTAAAGACAGGGAAAATTCATGAACTAGGAATATACAAAAGGAACGGACTAGATGCAAAAGTGTTTTAAATCTGTTTTTTCTACTCCTCTACTTTAATCTGGCATTTAAATAACCAAAAAGTCTAATATAAGTACATACATAATTAAACTCTTTGAAAAAGTTTACGCTCTATGGCCTATAAAAGCATTGTTTACAAAGTGTAACTGTACTATAATGTCGCCAAAAAAGCATTGTTGTTGTTTTTTTTTTTTTTTTGACCTGGAAACTGGCACCTTTACTTTGTTTGGTGCCATAGATATACTATAAAAAAAAAGTATACATTTGCCGCCATTTTCCCGCGCGTTGGAAAATAAATTGGAAATTTTTTGTTTCGTTTAAAATTACGTCGTCGTAGAAAAAGTATTGTATGCAACGTTGTATAACTAGGTCAAAAAATGCTCGTGGCGTCTCTTATTGCGATGTTCGCCAAGGCTCACATCGCAACTCACGCCACTCGCATTTTTTGACCCTTCTTATACAACTGTTGCATAAAATACTATTATATGCATTTAGTAACATAAAACTGATTTATGACAAGCTTAGAAGGTATCATAAAACGCATAGTAACATAAAACATTTTTTTTTGTTTTTGTAAAACATAAAATGACACCTCACCTAATATGGCCGCCGAACCGAACTAAAAACCATCATTTGTTTTTTTAATTATTTGAATATTTAAAAAAGGAACACTGTTGCAAGTAGTCCCTAAAACGAATTAAGAATAAATAACACAAAATGAGAATAATATGAAATAAATATCTATGAAATACCTAAATTACTATGTTAATTAAAACTATTATGAAATGTGCAGGGATACGCAAAAAAGCATTGGTAAAACAAATTATGAATTACTATTTAAGGATCTTTATTTCAAACAAACAACAAAATTAAAAAACTAATATTAAGCAAAAAATGCTCAAAATGGCAGTTATACCTTTTTTAGTTACAAAAACATCATATAACTTATGTATGTAAATCGTCATATCCACGGTACAACAAAACCTATGCTCATTCCTATGAAAAGCCGCCATTGCTAGCCGTTTGATGACGTAAGTGTTATGAGTGTTACCATTAACTATATTATTGAAAATTAATCGAATTACAGACTAACGCATTTAATTACTATAACTTGTCACATATATAAAAATCGTTAAAACTAAGTAAATCGTTTACTAAAAGTTAAGAAATTGCCGTGCAAAGTAAATTAAAAACATTAGCCGTGGGTAATTCACTTTTTACAAAATGGCAACATAGGGTAAGATGACGTCCTTGAAATTTTAGCTGTCACTTTTGAGCATAAGTACTTTGTTTTGTTGTACCATGGTCTTGTTATATTTAACAGTTCTGCCCAGTCCAATAGGGAGATTGCAGGCGTGCGCGGTAACTGTCAGTCTATGTCCCTAGATAAATGTATTTTTTAAAAGGCTAATTTTGTAATTGAAATATTCCTTAACTGACATTGCATTGCATTTTTTAACAAATGAAACGTGAAATATTTTCATTTTATACTTTCCTTGAACTTGTAAGTTATTCGATGTTTCTGCGACCTTTTATAAATGTCTACTTAACAAAATCACAGCACATTCTACAAGACACATAAGCTATACCACGGCTATAAGCTATACCACGGCTACTAACTAATACTTGTTAACTATGTCTAATTATCTTTACAATAAATATTTTTCTTTTTCATTTGCCTTCAACCAATACGCCCTGAACTTTGTTACAAGTTTTATCGTTAGACAACTCAGTTGCTTAAAGACTTCTAAAATACGGTTTATAAACATCTCCCTTGTCTTTCTCAAATTCTTTTATTGTCTTTTCTCAACCTTTTCTGCTTCTCTAATTATCTTTTTCTCATTTTCCTTTCTGATTGTCTCTAAAGTACTTCTTCTATGTCTTTTTTCATCTTGTAAATCTTTCGCTTCTCCGATCTTTTCTTAAAGCTCCTCTTCTTCTGTCTGGGCGCCTTCTTAGGTCCATCCGAAGCGGTTGCTTCGGAAAACCTCTTAATTTTCTCATGTACATTGCCGCTAATAGATTTTGACACTACAGGTTTCATTTCAGTTGTTTTCATTGTGTAATTTCTGTCTGAAGAACTTGTGTTGCCATGTGCAAAGGCTATAGGTTCGAAGATTTTCTTTGTTTCTTTCACTAAAACCTGTTTAGTTAATGCTATCTTTTGTGACTTCTGGCTATCTTGCGATGATGATATGGAGCTCCGTCTCGAGCTGGACTCGGAATCAGACTGAACCTTCCAAATGTGCTTTTGGAACATGTCTATCTTAGTTTTCGCTTTTTTATGGCACACGACCTCATCTTTTGACAAACCTTTAGAATGCTCCTCACTGTATGTCTTAATTTGAATCTTTGGCTTCGGTTTCTTGTCTTGAGAACGATTTTTGTCTCTTTTAGATTGATTGAAGTTCAACTTCTTTGTTAATCCAGACATGATCCCTGGTTTGGAGCCATTTTTGTCTTTACCTTCAGCAGCTTCTCTTTCTAAGTCCTTCTGTATATTTTCAGACTTAACTGTCTTCCTTAGGGTTTTGGCCGCTGATATCAGATCTGATGACTTGACGTTGTGCACGCTAGCTCTTTCATCTGAAGTACTGGCTTTAGCTGGCGATCTTATTGACAGCTTTCCACCAATCGAGCTAACAACGCCTTTTATAAACTGCGAGGGACTTTTCGACTGTCTCCCTCTTTCTTCAATAACATCATCATCTTTTATCTCATGTATGACGATCTTCTCTTCGCTACTTGACTCGGTAAAGGACGTGTCATTGTATTCTCCCGAATCTAAATGTTCTCTGATAGCATTGTCTACATTAAACTTCGACATCATAGATGTCTGTGCTATCAAATCTTTTCCAGGGTAAGAACGTTCAGTGATACTGTCAGCTTCATCAACGAAACCAAGAAAGGAGTTAGATGCAACGAGTTTGGTTATTTTGACAGAATGATCGGAAATGGACGGCGGGAGTCGGCATGCAACGGGTTCTTGGAACTTAAAATCATGGCCATAGAAGACAAAATCGTCGTCACTACTCGTTATAGGCGTTTGGGGTGGAATGTCGTTAGTTGATACGTTAATTGCATATTCACCTTTGTCGATGGTGGACTGCGAGTTAGCGCCTCCGCGTTTTGTTTTCGGAGACCCCCGCGGAGGCACGGGGGGCGGGACTCTTTGCTTAGACCCCTTCAAAACTGCGGGGAAAGCCACGTCGGGCTCTGACGTCGCGGCCTTTGGCGTCGCATCGATTATTTTAGCCGATGACGTGACAGGTGACGTTACTGATGTAGGGGTCATATGAGCGGTAACGTCCGTCAAAGATACTGCACAAGGAAACAACGAGTTTGTAAAGACGTTTTTATTTTATTTTTAAAAGTGTTTGGCACGTGTATTGCATAGGTTACAAAAGAAAATTTGAGCGACATTGTGTTCATATGTCCAAAATAGCATGTTTATATATAAATTTTTTCGATTGAGCTTGACGGGGGAAAAACGAATCGTGTTGGTGCAATTCAGTGTTAGGAAAGTGTTGGAAATATAAATGTAAGTATTATAAATATAAAAGTGAAGTTATTATAAATATAAATTATACATTTTAAAGTAATAACATGCAGGGGAAGTGTAAAAAAAATGAAGTTATCACCCAATATAAAGATCCGATAGTTCGAGCAGCATGGAACGGAAGATGTAGACGGCAATAAGTTTACTGTATGACAATTTATATTACATTATAAGTATCATATTATAATGGTGCTGATTCCTGTACACACCACCTAATTTTATTTTAAGTTATACTTGTCATTTTCTTATCCGCTGAAAAAGAAAGGGACGGGTAAGCATAAAAGTTATGGAACACACGTCAATTTTAGGCAGAAATTTAAAAAAAAACCCCTTCCAAAATTGTATATTGGTCAATAACCGGACAGAATGAAGTTGACAACAAACAAGTTACATATGAGTGAGATGCCTATTTTATTCGCCCGGGTTATACATTCATTTTAAAATTAACAGTTGTCAATCATCCGTCCCTTTCCTTTTCGGCGGATAAGAAAATTACAGGTATAACTTAAAATAAAATTTAGATGTCTGCAGGTTTTTTGTTTCATAAATTTCCTACAGGCTATTGTCATTGTCACGTTAATAAGCGATCTGTATCGCCCATGGTAATATTCTCAATAGAAATCGCTTTATGTGAATATTTTTTTTTTAAATCAAAACAGCAAGCGTAACAAGGAGATAAGCAAATCATTTAAAAAACTCGAAGCATTTCTGTCACGGTTTCCAATCCCAGCTCGGGCTGTAAACCTTTGAATTCATACATTGTTTTAAGTTTACGCGGTTATTATCATAATTAAAGCACATAATAACGGGTTCTTACCGCGTTTAATTCTCTCATAATCGGGAGTCTCATATCCCCATTTAAACGCGGTAAGAACCCGTTATTATGTGCTTTAACTTTGAATTCATGTTTGAATCATGAATAATTGATCACGTCGTTTCCAGAATATGTGCCCTATTACACGGGACTTAACATAGCTGACGAGGAGTGGGTATATATACTATACATCTCTGCGTACTCCTTCGGGAATACAGGCGTGATATTATGAAGCATTCATTTCTTGGGTTTAATAAATGTTATATATAAAATATACGCATAATAAATGTTATACAAATGTAAAATGTACATTGTATGATAGTTAGTCTCACCTGCTTTTGCCGCCACTCCACTTGAACTGGCCGCTGTTATTCCAAAGCAGCATGAAAATGTTTTATTTTAAATTATTAAACTACGTTACAATGGCGATCATTCCAGTACACAGCATTTAAATATATTTTAAGATATACCTGTCATTTTCTTATCCGCTGAAAAGGAGAGACGGGTATTCAACAGGCATAAAATTTATGGAGCACATCTCAATTTTGAGATGAAAATTTAAACGCTCCTTTCAAAATTTTACATTGACTTATAACCCGACAGAATAAAAGTCAGACAGCACACGTCAAACGAGTTGCATGCCAGCGAGACGCATTTGATTCGCCTATTAATATTCATTCATTCATTTTACAATTAACAGCTGTCAATCATCCGTCCCTTTCCTTTTGACAGGTATAACTTAAAATAAAATTAGGAGGCGTCTGCGAGAATCAGGACCAATGTTAGTTCGAAAGACATAAATTATAAGAATGGCGAACTAAGAAAATATAGTGCGTTGCTATAACGGTGGAAATGATCCAATAAATGTTTTTGTGTTAATACATTGAATTGCTTTTGAAAATAATGAAGCGAGAAATCCGTGATGTTGAGAAGTTTCTAATCTCACTTCTCAGCCATTGTTTTTACCTTAACTGTTATTATTTTAGAAAATAGTTGGAATTTCTTGTCGGAAAATTCATAAAAAATGTTGTGTTTTTTAATTAAGTGCCTATTTTTAGTTCTTTACTTTTGCGACAGAAAATTCCAATCGATATCAACTCAGATCATGAGCTGAATCATCCTTAGTATTCATTATGGCGTCACTAACACCCTGTACGGTCACGAGTACGTATACTTTGAACCCATGTCACATTAACTTTTTTGACAAATTAAACTGTAGGTTTCATTAAATGTCAAATATGATAGTGCGACAGGGTTCTAAAGTGGGTAAACGATATGGCTCATGACTACAATGTGTTAAATGCATATATTGCAAATAAAAACATTTTTTACTATTATTTATTAGTTTGCCGCTCTAGGATTGGCTTGCACAGCCATGAAAGAAAGTGCATTTCTTCGAGGCAGTGACGTCATAAATCGTCTGAAGCAGACGTATAAGGCCAATGATGATGATATGCTAGAGATATAGGCGTGAGCTTATGTTGTTCAAGGAGTAAATAGGCGTGAAATATCTGGTTATAAATAACATTTGCAACGTTTATTCAAATTCAAAAATATCTTTATTCAGTAGGTAACATAGTTACACTTTGAATCGTCATTTATTACATAACGAACGTCTCATCCGCCTAAAACTACTGCAGCTTCTCACAACCTGTATATTCTGTGCAGTAATATCGATTTTGGCCAACTAGTAAATAAAACAAGACAAATAGATGAAAATCCACATTTATTACAACTTTATATACAATTTGGTCACGAAATTTTGCTACGTACAGTCATGAGCAATATAATGTACCCACTTTAGGACTCCTATCACACTAACATATTTGACATTTAGTGAGACTTACAGTTCAATTTGTCAAAAAAGTTAATGTGACATGGTACCAAAGTGTATACATATTAATGCTCGTGACCGTACCTAAGGAACATATTTATTTTTACATACAAAGCGATAACATTCAACTGTAGCTCAGTTCAATAAAAAATTACCTTAAACATTCTAGAATAGATGTTAAACTGGCGGCTCGCTATGATGGCCGTTTCGTCCTTTGCCCCGCTCATCAACATTCGTAATAATTATTAACAACATCAAAGGACTAACTGCAGCAGTAACTGTCGGTATTATTCAGAGGCGAAGGACAGGAGTCCTAGTAAGGTTTTGAAATAGACAACTCTGGGCGCCATCCCACTCGTGTCAGACAGAGTACTGCGGAAGGCAAGAGGGAAACCACTGCCCTATTTTGGTCTAAAAAAGTAGCACGGAGAATACCCTGTCAAAACCGCCATCACAGCGAATCGTTAGTTTAACTTAATTATAAACATTTTTTGGAGTAACTGTGATTTTCATCAGGCAGCCTTTTACAATAAAGCAAGTCAAAACTGGCTTTGCATATAAATTAAAGCGAGTAAATTTCGAGACATACAACACTAAAAAAAAAATCAACACGAAATACACATACGTTTTAAATATGAGTGTTTTAAGCATTATATCTTTGAAGAAAAATACTTAAATTTGTGTTGTTGAAAACCCCATAAAGTTAAAGCCTATTGAATCTTAAAGAGGTGTATTTTTCCCATAGAACTTTCGGCTGCCTGTCCAACGGCGCAGAGCGAGGCACCGGAGTGGAGAAACGGAGATTGCAAATAGTTCCATCATCATCAGCCCATTAACGTCCTCTCTGCTGGGGCACGGGCCTTCCCTATGGATGGATAGGGAGATCGGGCTTATACCATCACGCGGGCCCAGTACGGATTCATGTTTTGTTCTTTCTTTTTTTTAATATTTTTTCATTATAATCTACGAATAAATAATAAGTCAGGAAGAGTAATTATGAACAAACGCCGGCGAAATATTGGCCCCACGACATTCTAAAAGGTCGTAAATTCATAAAACCAATCAGTAGCGATTCCGTGACGCGCTTCATTGCGACAAGCGCTGTGATTGGTTATCAACAGCCATCGTAATAGAGGTTGGTGCGTGTGTTTCCGGGGTTCTCAAATCAAGGATGTTGTTATGCAATGCATGGGTGAGTATAAGTAAAAAAATGGACGAAACTAACGATGGATTTAATAATTTTCAGTGTTTTGTATTTCGGATGAGGCGTGTTGCTGAATTATGTATTCAAGTAGTATTATTATATTGCATGTTTTGTGTTTTGAATTAATTGATATTTAGTAAAAACAACTATTCAATACTTCAATTTTTTACTTGGATGATTTATAAATATAATTACAATGTGACTAATTATTTACTGGAATAGGATGGAAGCCGATCATCCTCTCTTGTTTCGTATCGAACTGCTTTTGTTCATTTTTGCAGTCGGTTTTCATTTTTGGGGAAAATAAAAAAAAGGAAATTTCGATAAGACTAAATAACAGAAAAACTTATATTTTGCTGGAAATTGTTAGTATTACTTGACTGCATAGTATTACAAATTATAATTTATTAAGCTAGGACCTTCTTGTATAATGTGGACCAAAGTACAATGTGTTTACGAGAACAGAAATGTTATATTTACCGATGATAAGTTATTCCAGTTAACTTTTTGCTGCGCTTTTTTCGTTTCCTACACCAACTAACTACACATGACGACATTTTACATAATATTTCACTGTTTTTTCCATAGAAATATAGCATAAATCGAGCAATGACATACGTCAGTGACGGTGCGAGGCAGATTGAAGTAGGTGCGAGTAGTCTTTTTAAGCCCCGCCCACTCAGTGTACATTTTAGTGGCGTCAAATTGTGAGCGTTGTTACTCTTCCTGACTTATTATTTATTCGTAGATTATAATAGTTTCTCCGCTCCGCTGCCCAGGCAGCCTATTACTTTAAAAAAGAATTATTTTATTGATTTAATAAAGCTGATAGTTGCATTATGGTCAGTTTTTTTTAAAAAAAAGCTATATACACTTTTCTTTCATTTTTAAAATGTATGGGGGGACAGTTGGAAGTAATATTTTTTTCTGAATAAAAATTATTATTATTTTATAACACCATTATGCAGTGGAGCAGCGTGGTGGAGTATGCTCTATACACCCTGAGTTACTGAGATATTGTGTCTAAGAGACGTTAAAAATGTTTACGTGACACATTTCAAAATTACCCGAATTAAAAAAAAAGTACTTTGAAAATAAATAAATATTGATACATTTTACTAAAATTGTGTAAATAATTGATATTTTATACAAATCGAATACATTTTTAAATTATATTACACATAAATCAGTCAAAACTCGCTTCAATATCAGTTCAATCATTACGAACATTAAAAAAAAAGATAATCGCGCATTAACATTTTTTAAAAATGACATAATTTTTAAAATGTCCTATAATATAATAATAAATTACGTTGACAATAATAATTTATGCGTGTTTATTATTTAACAAAACATTCTTTCTCTCTGTCACACTAATAATGTACTCTTTTATAATGAGTGAGAAAGAAAATGCAAAGACATCACTAGGTTCGAAAGAACCATTAATAAATACGATGTTTTTCTTTAATCCACAGATTAAAAATCCATCTCACATTATACAAAAAAAAAAAAAATAAGCCTCCGAAAAAAAACAATACTATTTAATTTCTTTATCTACTTTTTTATAAAACGATTATTTTAATAATACTTGAAATATAAACGGATCACATATTTGTGACATTTTTTGTGAATGACCACATTTACTTTGAAATCGTCATCTTATAGTGAAAAACACCTAAAGAGCCTTTTTGAAAAATCGCATTCGAATGTGATTTTTGCTAATAAAACCACGCGATAAACAAGCTAGTGTCGAACCAGGTAAAAAATGTGAAATTGAAAAAGAAAAAAACAATATTTTCTGCAAGAAAATCACGTCAAGGGGTTAAAAAGCCTTTTTTTTTTTTGACGTGACTTATTGCAGGTTTGCCGCAGATGGCATTAAATACTTGGCCGGAGAAATGGGGAGCGCTGAAGGCTCTCACCCGGTACAACATTTAAGACAACAGACCTGAGGGTGCCCAGTTGGGCGCGAACCTCAGGTCAGGGCGTCGTCTGAGAGATATTTTTCAAACAGGCGCTCACTATAAAGCGACGAATTATATTTTGTCAGCACAGCACAAAAGGCCAAAATGGTGTTTAATAACAACTTATCGCCAGAAACGACTTGAATCTCTAAGAAGAACCACACGCACGTACATAATTAAATAGTTATTATTTACAGGGCAATTTTTCGCTTCACCAAAAAAAAACTAAAATAAAATCCTCACATTTTTTTGCCGTGACTTATTATACTTTTGACGTTATTGGCATAAACTACTTGGCCAGAATTTTCAAATTCAGAATTAAAAAAAATCCTCATTTTTTTTTCTTTTGACGTAACTTATTGCAGTTTTGACGCTAAAATGGCGTCAACTATTTGGCCGAACATAAAAGTTTTTGTAAGGTTGGTACATTTTAACATTTTCAATTATGACATTAACATTTTTTTCTTGGTATTTGCCTTAGTATAGCAGTAAATATGTCTAACATTATCCATCAGTTATAAAATATACGTTAATACAAAAATACATATCATTATTATATAATGCTGTCGATCCGGACAAACGCCAACTTAATTTGACACGACCATAACTAGTTCCTTCTCTTTCTTTCGCTTACTGTAAGTAAAGGACGGCACTAGTTTAACAGCTGTCAAACTGAAATTAGGTTAATTTTGTGCCCATCCGAATTGACACCACTGTTAACATTTCTTTTTTATAATTTGTAAAATGTACAAATGCACTAAAAAAATTATTTTCAACTCTAGAGTAGTCCTCCTTCGTGTGAGTACTGCGTGAGGTCAATCTCTGAACTAATCAACCCTGTCAGGGGTTGTGTGTCAGGGTTACTATTGCGGTCCTTGACATGGCTCATGTAACGACTATTTAACACTTTCAAGGACTGAACGTCTACGGACGTTCCGATCCCAAGGTGTCATACTACCTATTATGAACCATCAATGACCCATGGTCTCTGCCCGTGAAAGGGTCAAGTAAATAGTAGCCAGGACCGACTTGCTCGAAGTACAGATCATCTTACTTGCAGACAATCGAGTGATCAGATTGCAATGTCCTAAGCGAACTAGGAATAAAATTTGATGATATTTAGTCGATACTTAAATTTTTAGTACATTTTTTTTTTATTTGAATACATTTACGAATATTTATTCTACGAAAAATATCTCATGTTGTGTAAAAAGCACCTTATAATAAGGCGTTCAGCGTACACTGTCGGATTCCAACATTTTTATTAAGGATGCCTGACACCAGGGTTGATGAGGTTGGTACGTCACCTCACAACCCACACGATAAGAAGAAGATTAAGGATGCAAGAGGAATAAATACATGCTGTGCCGACCCCACTCAGAGTGCTGGCAGGATGATGATGATGATGATTTTACAAATATCAAACGGTTCAAAACCAACAATGTACGTTAAATTACGACATTTTTAGCAAAAGTCTTTAACACTTCGCAAACACGATTTCGAGTGTATTTTTAATTTTTTTTTTTTCATTGTTTTATGTGTGATAATGATTTCGTTGTGCCGGATGGGCCTGGACTTCCCCACCAACCCGCAGTGGAGCAGCGTGATTTATATAAGCTACTTATGATCAATCATTAAACAACAGATAGGTCAGACAGGCAGTCGCTTCTGTAAAAAACTGGACCTGTCAAATCTTCTGGTTAGGTGAGCGGACCCTTTGAAAACGGGATAGTAGGGATATGACGCAGATTCTTTAAATAACTTTTGACTAAACTTACTAGGACAAACGACCATGAGTTTAACTACTTAACATAACTAACAATTTTACACTAACAAAACCCATCGTGTTTGCAAAATGTGAATAAGTAAGACCACAAGTCTAAAGTGTCCACTTCTTTTTCTGGTCTATATTAACGACTTGCCTGATGTGGTTCCCCACGAATGTATTTTATTCGCGGATGATACGACCGTAATTGTAAAGGGCACAAAATTAGACCTTTACGAACAAGAAATTAATGACGCGTTATTAAAAATTACAAATTGGCTCACGATTAATAACTTAAAAGTAAATATACCTAAAACAAAATACATGCAATACCGTACTTATAAAGGCAAACCATTGAAATTAAATATAAACTATGAAGGGCAACCGGTGGAAGAGGTTCAGAACATAACATTTTTGGGCATAACTATAGACTGTCATTGTAATTGGAAAGCGCACGTAGATGGCGTCTGTTCTAAAGTAAATAGGTTTGTGTATGCACTGAGACGTGTTAGCCAAATTGTCTCTGTTGAGGCCGCTATAATAGCCTATAACGGATATGTCAGTTCTGTATTACGCTATGGCATCATTATCTGGGGAAATTGTTGTCAAAGCGAGAAAGTTTTTATAGTACAGAAAAGATGTCTTCGAGCTATCTTCGGCCTTAAAGTCACTGATTCATGTCGTCCATATTTTAGACAATATAAATTACTAACTTTGCCAAGTCTTTACATTTTAGATGTCTGTATTTTTGTTTATAAATACAAAAGTCTCTTTCAACAATGCCAAGAGGTCAGTACTCGTGTTCTGCGGTCTCAATACAGGCACAAGTTGTATAAGCCATTGTCAAAATTAACGCTTGCCTCTAATAACTGCTTTCCCATGTGTATAAAAATATTTAATAAATTACCGGATACTTTCAAGGACTGCAAACTCAATAAGTTTCGCGTAGCAGTTAAACTCTGGCTTGCAGATAGATGCTTTTACAGCGTAAAAGAATATTTAGATTACAAATAACAGGTTTTATGTATATAATTTAAAGCATGTATTAAGTGTGTAGATTATTTGTAAAATTGATATTATTATTTGTTATTGTTTTTAAATAATCTGTGTGTATGCCTGAAAAGGCAGTCTTTGGTGATACTCAAGGAAAAATAACAGCTGTTTGTAACCTGAATACCATGCACAGAATAAATTTCATTTCATTTCATTTCATTTCATTTCATTTCCGATCCCAATCTCTGTTGAATCTCTCTTCAATCTGCTGGCGGTACAACTATAATAGTACTCCCACTGCCCTTAGCGTTATATATCTCAGTTTTTTCTATACTTTTAATATAGACTACTTCGTTCATAAACGCTTCTGACTCTGAGTCTTTAATATACTCGTCCCCGTTTAGTTTCACAACCGAAACGTGTTCTTTGGTTTGCATTGCTCTGTTTGCCACAGGAGATTCCGGTTTTATGTAAACGGTTTGCGTCGAGCGAACTTTCCGGAACCTCATGTCTTTGGGCAATGTTGAGCTATCTCTGAGTTCCAGGTTAGTTGGCGTTGCGCTTCTGGTGCGATAGCTCGAGTTCAAGCTCTTAGGTAACGTGTTCGACGTCTCAGCTTTCAAACTGGAGTCGGGAACGCTTTCAGACTTAACCAGACCAATGTCAACGAAAAATTTCTTGAACTTCTCAACGAACGTCGGCGATTTGGAACGGTTGAAGCTGCTTGATAACCTTTCGTTGGACGATTCTTTCTCTTCGACGATATTCTCTGGGATATTAGACATGCTTTTGTGTTTTTCTAACACGTTGCGTCTTTTTAGTTTGTCCTCTTCGTCGTCGTCTATAAAGGGTATGTCTTGTAAGTTGTTTTCATTTCTAGTGTCGACGGCTGCGTCTTTGAGGATTTTGACGTTGGCTGTGTATGTTTGGGCATCAGCTATGTAAATCTGGGGTACGCTAGTACTGGTATTGTCAGTTTGGATGCCGCTGTCGGCCAGGCTTCCGTTTATATGGGAGCTCCCAGCTCCAGTGCTTAAGACTTTAGTTAGTTGATCGGATAATGTTTCCATTCGTTCCTGGATTGACGCTCTGTACACATTGTCCGCGTATGACGTGCACGGGTCGCGGTTTGATGTGTCAAAATCGATGCGTCTAGGGAACGTCGTGCGCTCTCTATCGAATTTTAGCCTGTCGGACAAGACTGAAGGGTATTCGGTAGTAGGCTGAATGACTGGATGCTTTTGGTTCCAAGTGGATATGGTAGTGTCGGTAAAATCGCTCATGCTAGATCTCACTGAAGACCTAGGCGATCTCGACTTGATATAGTCTGGGTTGTAGTCCTTAATAGGTCGTCCAATGTATATACGTCCTGTAGACGATAAGGTGTTTTTAGTTTTCTGGTTTTTTGTTTTGTTTATGGTACATTTCAGTTTATTTCGACCCCGTCAGGGCCAAAACATGCCGTTACCACGTTTTGGTCTCCAACCCACACGTTAGCACACAAACACGTCACATTTCGAAACGATCAAACACAGCGCGGTGGCAAAGGGTGTAACTTCCGAAATTTTAAAACAACTTTTTTTTTAAAGGAAAAAATAAAAAAATACAGGGTTTACGAACAACAAGGGCACAAACACCGGAAAGGATAGGGGTGGGGACAAAACAAACTGAAATGTATAATAATAATAATATATAGGTACCAAAATCTTGCATTCACTTATGTTAGGGATACTAGGGTACTACTTGGTTAAAAATAATAAAAAAAGGGGTTAATACCACTTAATAATATTAGTTCCTTTCGAACATATCGGCCTGGGATGAATTTTAAGGCATTACACAAATAATTGGCTACTCAAAAAAAGCAAAAAAAATATTTTTGTCAAACTCCTCCCAGGCCTTAATTTTTTTTTATGGAAATCCATAAACGTGCACATACCTGCAGTGTCTATCTCCTCCTGCGTACGCGTCGGCTTGGCGATGCTCTTCCGCTTCGACGGCGAGTGTTTCAGTGCTGGAAATATTAAATTTTTGGGTTACTACAATTTGCTTTTGCAGTTGGCTGAGGTAATATTGTGGTGTTATTGTTGTTTTTGACTGATTTCAAAACGGAGGTTTCATTTAATTATGTTAATATTCTTCTTCTCTCGTGTAAGGTGCGAGTTCAATAACCGACCTCATCAGGGTTGCTATTGAGCCGCTAAAGATCAAATGCTAATAATTTAGTTAGGACATTTTTTTTTTACTTTAGCTTTTTAAACTTTTTTCTTACATAATATAATTGCTCAATTGTATTTTTTTTTATTTTATATGATTCGCTGTTTAGGTTCTGACAACATTTCTAATATATTTTTATTAGTAGATTACCTAAAATCCAAACAGTGGGTATTTTCAAAATAATATTAGAGTAAAAAGTTAAAAACACTTAAACATAAAGACACTACTTCAATATACTATTTTTTATAATGCTTTTTTTAAACTTACAATAACACCACAATAATACGCATTAATGCAAATTAAAAAAAAAACGCCAGCTGTGAATTTTGTAAAAAAAAAACATTATTGCTCTATTGAAAAGCGTCGCTGTAAAATAAAATATCGTGCCGCTAATTTGCAAAATAAAATTAAAAATCTTAAGCCTAACTTTCAAGTTCGACAAAGAAATTGAAATCGTGAAAACCCATGCTAGAGTGAAGTAGAAAAAAAAAACAATAAAAATTGCCAAAGAGTAAAAAAATAATACAAAAAAATTCGAAAATTATCACCAATCACATTTCGAGAACAAAACGAAACAATTTTCAAAACCACTTTCAAGTTTTCGACATTCTCCAAATGAAAAAAAAAATATTTTTTTTTCAACCAAGACAGACAGATGTATCTAACTACACAGCGAGAGATAGACACTCATTCCATGAGAGATGAGTAGAGATGCAGAGAGAGATGGAAAGAGAGACGCCACTTAATGTCCGGGGAAGCGGCTGGCAGAAATAGCAAAATACCGGGAATACTACGAAGTTGTTATAAACATTCATTTTATCCGATCCAGTCCGTGATCAACTTAGGCACCAATATTATTAAAACATTTTTTAAGAACGTTAACGCCCTGTGCTAAGGTTTTTCTTGCAACTACTTTTCCTCGGCTAGGCCAATTGAGAAACTGCGGTAGTTTTAGACTAGACGTTCTAGTTAGTCCCATTAGATGGGTATTTTTTGACGTTATCAGAAATCAGAATCATTTATTCAACGTAATTATCATGGATAAACTTGTTGAGGTCAATGTAACATTTTTGAATTTACGTCATTTCGCAAGGTGTTATGGCTGAGGAGAAGAAATGACAAGAAACTGCAACAGCAACACATCTTTTAAATCAATGAGGGTACATTCCAAGTTCTTTAATAACTAGAGGAACACATTCAATACCAGAAATTTTTATCATTTAGGTAATCATTAATCTTATAATAAACTTTTTTACATAAAGTAAGCTTCACGTGAGCTTTAAATTTATTCTCTGACAAATTTAAAATTTTTATTTATTGTAGACTTTTAGCTGGACAGCCTGGACACATGTGGAGCGCTGAGTGCTCTCACCCGGTAAAAAATTTAAGACAAGTGTCCAACAGTGTCCAGATGAGCGAGAACCTCGACTCAGGGCGTCAACTGAGAGGATTATATATTTGAAAGAATTAATCGACCCTAGTGGGTCGATAGCGATACGCGCTGAATGCGGGGTCGGCATCGGAGCCCTAACCCGAGCTGGACTAAGCACTATCGCTTATTTTAGCTAGTAACATTTAATACTTCTTCTTCTTCTATCGTGTGGGTTGTGAGGTGGAGTACCAACCTCATCAACTCTGGTCTCAGGGTTACTATTGAGCCGCCAAAGGCCCCTGACATGGCTCATGTAACGACTACTTACTTACATCAGCAAGTAGTAACTGGGACCAACGGCTTAACGTGCCTTCCGCAGCGCGGATCATCTTACCTTTTGGACAATCAGATGATCAGCCTGTAATTTAATACTGATTTTGCCCAACATGGTTTATGGAAAAAAATGATTAAGCTAAATCATATCATGCTTATAACAACTTCATAAATACGAAAAATCTCATCAAGACAGGTAAACTAGCGTCAACAGGACATGCCAACATCATCATCATCATCGCGGGGACTTACTCAAACCTCCAGAGACACGCGCGAGCATCCGATTACGGACAATTGGTGGGAAGAAACGGGAAAAAAAACAGATATTATTTTCACATGGCAATACTGGGTGGGGTGACCAGGGTTTAAACAGTGTTGTGGTAGAAATTTGGACGTGTGAAATAATAAATGGTATTTTTGTTGAAGGTGGCAACATTGGGTTTTGAGGGTGATTTATTTTATGCTTCATACCAAAAATAGGGACCAAAATATTATTTTTTTGAAAATTACATTTCTCATTAGGTGTAAAACACAGAGGACTCAAAATGCTAGAATCAAAACCCTCAAAAACTTCAAAAGATACATTTTCATTGATATATCACTAACATGCGCAATTTAGAATTTTAAAAATAAAAAGACGGCATCCAATTGGGAAAAGAAATAAAATTAAAAGAAATTATAAGTAAAAATTACTAGAACATGCCTGATACAAACATCGATTGCACTTAACGAAAAATTAAATTAAAAACAAATTAGTCGGTTAAGGTGAAACTAAAAACAACACATTCCATTAACAAAATGGCTACGGGTAAGACTAAAGGTGTTGGTGTGCATTTTTGATTTTTTTTAAATTTTCCGTCTTTTTGGAGCGAACTCCAAACCACAGTGAAGCAGCGTGGTGAAGTATACTCCTCCCTCCGATAGATGGACATAATAATTACATTACTTCAACTACAAATATTAAAAAAAAATATATTACCTCATTTTACTTTTTCTCTAGTTGGCAGAAAGCCAACAAAAATATAATTATGAAGTAAACCGGAAAACAGTCAACTTTCCTTTAATGTTACGTCAAGGTGAAAACAAAAACGGCAACTATCTACACTAAATTGTGCTTGAAAACATGCTAATTTTTAATCTTAATTTCTGCGTACATTTTTTTTAACATGTACATTTTAAAATCTACATTTTCATTATCAAAAGAGAAAATAAAAACTACGTTATATTAATAAGTGTCACTAATTTTACCAGCAATACGTGATTTTTTTTCGTTTCAAAAAAGAAACTGTAAAATTTTTTTTTTCTATTTTTTTTCTAGTATAGCAACACCAACACCCCCGCTACACACAACACAACAGTCTGTACCTATGTAGCTGGTGACCAGTGTTCGGAACTTGCGGTGGTTCCCCTTTATCTCTGGTAGGTCCACTACGCAACACATAGCGTTATAACGGGTTATTCCACGGTACACATTTTGCGTTATTACTCGTTTTAACGTTAGAATTTGAGGCAACGAAGAGTGTGTTTTGTTTATTGAAAAATCTTCAAAAAACCTCTTTATAAAACAAACACTTTTTTACAGATTAAATATAACCCTTTTTCGCGCGTCGGGTAAAAATGTGACAAGTGCCTTTAGGGATTTTTTTTATGTCTAGTGGACATCCATAGCCACTGTTGGGCTAAATAAAACGGAAATAAAAAAAAAACAAAAAGGTATGTTGTGGAGTTTTTTTTTTTAGTAAATTTACTGGGCAACATTTTTTAAAGGCAACATTGCTATTTGACATTTGTTTATATGCGCATACGTCAAATTGTTTTCTAAACCCCGATGGCTAAACAAAACTTGCACTCTTTTTTGCCTTTTGTTAACTAGTTAAAACAAGTTATAACGGATGTTATAACGAGGGAGGGGGGGGGTCTTCAACCCGTACGGGTGAGGATAGAAAATAGAGGAAGTGAGGTTATACAGGTTGTTAGTGTAAGTCGAAAAGTAAAATGAGATTGATTTTTGATCATCTTACACTGGCTTCTGTTTCTTGATTAGCATTTTATATCTTATCTTTTCCTTTTTCTTTTTTTATCTTTGACCCAGTCAAATATCCTATGTTCGTTACAGCGTCACTAACAGCCTGTATACTGATTTTGAACATGGCAACGAAAGAGTTTGAGAGGAAAGGAAAAATGATTAAATTACATTTCTGATGAAGAGTAACTCTTCTACCTTTGCCAAGTTGCAAACGATTAAGAAAACGATAGATTCTTCAAAACGTATTGTAATTTTGCCACATACGGGATTAATTACTTGGCCGGACAAATGGGGAGCGCTGAGGGCTCTCACCCGGTACAAAATTAAAGACAACAGGCCTGAGGGTCCTCTGAGAGGATTATATTTCAAAGAATTAATGGACCCTAGTGGGCGGAAAGCGATAAGCGCTGAATGTGGGAAATCGTCGACCGCGCCGGCGAGGTCGGTATCGGGGTCCTGAGATAACGGCGCCGACCATGTCACCTTATGTCAGTCTCATACATTTACATATCACCTTATGTCAGCTCCACACATTTGTATGACTGTCTGTCGCTTTTCAATTTCCGGCCAAGTAGTTAATGCCATTTGCGTCAAATCTACAATAAGTCACGTCACGTCGTTTGCTAACTCAACTTGGCTAACCCCCAATCGTTTGTATGGCCGCAAACGCAATGGCGCTAAGTGATGGAAAGGAAACAGGTAGGTAGGGTAAACAGTAACAGTATACCTAGTTATATTAGATTATACTACAAAAGAGTTAAAATTAACACCGAAGCATGTTTTAATACTCCTTTTGTTATTTGCAAGATTTTTTTTTTTTTTTTTTTTTTTTTTTCAGAAAATGTGATGATTCTTGTGGACATAACAAGATATGTCCACCATAAGAAGGTGCAGGTACTAACTCTGACTACCCCAATTGGGATATATTCCGTGAGCTTATGTCATTATAAATAGAGTACATGCGGAGATAGACCTAATTTTATAACTGTCAAACTAAAATAAAACTTATCTCCGCCTGAATCCGCATCAATATTGAGTTTTATTGAAATCACAATTTTCTGTTTCAAAACACGATAAGGAGTGTTAAAACAGTCCGACACGTATTACGGGAACGTACAGTCATGAGCAATATGATGTACCCACTTTAGGACTCTGTCACACTAACGTATTCGACATTTAGTGAGACATACAGTTCAATTTGTCAAAAAAGTTAATGTGACATGGTACCAAAGTGTATACATATTAATTCACATGGCCGAATCCATACTGGATGACCTGTTAAGGGGGGTGAGGGAGCTCTTCAAAATACCACGCTTGGTCTGAAAGGGGGTTGGTCGGGTGTAGTCAATATTCTGTAGGAAAATTTCACCCTTTTTCGAGCTTTATTCAAATACTTTTTTGGCATATATACAGGGTGTTAGTGACATCGTAACGAATACTCAGAGGGATGATTCAGACCATGATTCTGAGTTAATATCAAGTGGAATTTTCCGTCGCAAAATTCATGTTATTTTTTTAGTTTTTTTAAATTATTTTCAATTCTATACTTTTGCGATGGAAAATTCCACTTGATATTAACTCAGAATAATCAGCTGAATCATCCCTCTCAGTATTCGTTACGATGAAACTTACACCCCATACAAGTACATACAGTAGCCATACAAGTAGGTATGGGTGTTAGTGACACTGTAACGAATTCTGAAGGGGATGATTCAGACCATGATTCTGAGTCGATATCAAGTGGAATTTCCTGTCGGAGAAGTCATGAAAATTTTAGAGCTTATTTAAATTATTTTCCGTTCCATACTTTTGCGACGGAAAATTCCACTTGATATCAACTCAGAATCATGGCCTGAATCATCCCTCAAAGTTTTCGTTACGATGTCACTAACACCCTGTATATTACGAGTGGTCGACGAAATCGAGGTGGAGGTTGTCGTTGGACAGGGGAGGGGGGGTTGTTGTTGTTGGGGGTTGTTGGGGGGGGGGGGTAGGGGGTAAGTGTTAAAAAGTGTAAAAACAGGTCACGCAGTATGTGTACGTTCCCAAACTTACACATAATCCCAAATACACAGTATTACTTTTATTTATAACACCAAGATTTATTAGAATATAATTATTACGACATAAGTTAGCAATGAATACATAAAGCGTACAGATAACATAATACGGTTCATAATGTGTAGTGCGTGGTAACTTGTAAAGGCTGTTCTATTTTTGAGTAATTCTGCTATTTAAGTATACTATCGATGTAAGTTACCCAAATAAAATAATATCCGCCATACACACGTAAACTCACGCCTATATCCCACCGGGGTAAGCAGGGAATGTGGAATAGGCTAGTTTCCAACTAGTCAAATCAGTTACTTTTTAATAAACGTCAAAACACGAAATTACTATGGAAATTGTATGCAAAAAGCACACTGCGACGTCATAGAAAAACGTGACAAAATGTCGCAATTATTATTTTATTTTTCTTTATTAAAATTCATAAATAAGTTTTTTTTTATCATGTTTTATTTATATAGGGTTTTTTAAAGCCACCCTCATCGTGTCTCTCTAATACTATATACCTATATTAAACTTAAACAACTGAATTATATCTATACTAAATAAAATCGATGAATCTAACTTTTACGAAAAAGATAAATAAGTTAATTAGAAAAAACAGAAAACGTTTTTCGTCACCTTTAGATCTGTCTTTATTTAGTAATTAGAATTTTATGATTCATCTTTGACCTAGGAAACTACCCAATTCCATTTGGAATGGTAACCAGCATGATAACCAACCCGTATTATTTTATCTGTATGTTTTATGATTATTCTGGAACACTAATTTCGGAATAGCACACTGGCCAAATATATACCTACGAGGGTATAGCGTTCAATTTTGAGCGTCAACAGAAGAATTTAGATAGAAATTTAAACGGAAGAAGTTTCGATCGTTAGTCAAGATGACTGAAATTGATGAAATTTCGGAGGAACAATTCCAACTGCTGCATATTTTATGTAATGAAATTGTAAAAAAATACAAATATGATAACTCTCAATTTTTTCTTCTTTTTCTTATTTTTTTCAGCGGTGTTTGCCAATAGTGAAAAACCTAAGTTTTTTTTTCTTTTTCAAATTTTCTCGCTTTTTCGAAGCTGGAGGCTATGCAGACCTTATTTCATGCACTGTATCACTTTTTTTCGTAACTTACTATAACAGGGCCATGGTATAAGAACACCAGGTATGCTCAAAAGTGACAGCTAACATTTCAAGGTTAGCCTAGCTGACGTCATCCCACCCTGCGTTGCCATTTCGTAAAAATAAATTACCCACGACCTTTGTTTTTATATTTACTTTGCAAGGAAATTTAAAACGTTTAGCGAAATATTTACTAAGAGTTTTAATTATTTTTATATATGTGACAAGTAATAGTAATTAAATACATTAGTCAGTAATTCATTTAATTTTCAATAATAAAATTTACGACCTTGGAATGTCGGAGATACCAATTTAATGGTAACACTTACGTCATCAATGGGCTAGCAATGGCGGCTTGTCGTAGGATTGAGCATATCTGGTCTTCTTATACCATGACCAGCGGGCTTAGCACTGTAAGCACGCGACTCTTTCTCGCCGCGACAGAGATCGTCTGTCTCTTTCTGTGCAGAACAGTGAGAGAGTGACGGGTGACGTATGTCGAGGCGAGAAAGAGTCGCGCGCTTACGGTGCTAAGACCGCAGTGCGACCTATAAATACTGCGGTCGCCGTCTTATGTACCAGTCTTCTTCTATCGTGTGGATTGTGAGGTGAATTACCAACCTCATCAACCCTGGTGCAACAGTCGACCTTTACAATTATCCCTAATACTTTGAACACACAGTTAAAATTGTTCCCATCCTACAATGAGTGACTTTTCAGGCCACATTCCCCAAAAAACATATAGATGGCGTTGTAGTCATGAGCAATATAATGTACCCACTTAAGGACTCTGTCGCACTAACATATTTGACATTTAGTGAGACTTATAGTTCAATTTGTCAAAAAAGTTAATGTGACATGGTACCAAAGTGTATACATATTAATGCTCGTGACCGTACAATGTTGCCTTCGTTTGCTCTCTATTTTTTTTTTATTTTTTTTTTTACTTTTGGTGGGTTTGCTCTTGGCCCCAGACTACGAATGAATTAAACCGAATTATACAGATAATAGACATCTTATGCATCTTTTATCTTTGTTTCTGGGTATAAATGATGACCCTTGTTATTACACCCAGGCACAATTACATCTTCCACCCATTATTATTCTGATCAAAATAAAGAGAAGCATTATAGGCAGCAACATAATTCTATACATATCTGCCGGGTCTGCATGACAACAGCACCGCGCACGGCGCGAATTATATTGAGCGCTTCGACCAATAGCCGTTTGACGTCCATCTACGTAGATAGCATTCAAATCGTTTATTGATCCAAGCGCTCGATATAATTCGCATCGCGCGCGGCGCGGTTGTCATGCAGTTCCGGCTGGTCCATATTAGATTATATTTTTTGGACAATTATGTGCCCGAGCAATGAAAAAATAGGTAATTATCACGTTAAAAAGTATACAGCGCCATCTGCATATTTTTACGGGAACGAGGCCTAGATAGTCCGTCATTCCTACCACCCTACCACTTATCACGAGTACAGTACACGCGGTATAGAGGAGGTGGTACTCACACGAAGGTATCTTCTTGAATACAGTCTTGGCCATGAAGTCGAGGAACCGCTGCGCGTAGAAGCTCGGCCGGTGCACTGACACCGTGTCCTGAAACGAGAATCATTCTGTCAGATTCTTTTATTGGTATTTATATAAAAAATATCAGACAGAGGGCAGCAGTAACTGTCAGTACTATTCAGAGGCGGAGGACAGGAATCCTATTATGGCTTTGTAATAGACTACTCTGGGCGCCATCCCACTTGCGTCAGATAGAGTACTGCGGGGCGGAAGGCAACAGGGAAACCACTGCCCTATTTTCCCCTAAAGAAGTAGCATGGGACAAAATGCTACACCGACAAGAGCGTGGCTCTTAAATTGATGATGATGATAAAAATGATCACTGCGTTGAATCTCCATCTTTGTTCCCGGCATCTATCACTCCTGTGATCGACTCACACGACACCTATCACTCTTGTGATCGACTCACACGGCATCTATCACTCTTGTGATCGACTCACACGGCATCTATCACTCCTGTGATCGACTCACACGGCATCTATCACTCCTGTGACCGACTCACACGACATCTATCACTCCTGTGACCGACTCACACGACATCTATCACTCCTATGACCGACTCACGCGACATCTATCACTCCTGTGACCGACTCACACGACATCTATCACTCTTGTGATCGACTCACACGGCATCTATCACTCCTGTGACCGACTCACACGACATCTATCACTCCTGTGACCGACTCACACGGCATCTATCACTCCTGTGACCGACTCACGCGACATCTATCACTCCTGTGACCGACTCACGCGACATCTATCACTCCTGTGACCGACTCACACGACATCTATCACTCTTGTGATCGACTCACACGGCATCTATCACTCATGTGACCGACTCACACGACATCTATCACTCCTGTGACCGACTCACACGACATCTATCACTCCTGTGACCGACTCACACGACATCTATCACTCCTGTGACCGACTCACACGACATCTATCACTCCTGTGACCGACTCACACGACATCTATCACTCCTGTGACTGTTGTATATGTAAGTAGACCTACATACATCATTAGGAGAACGCGCCTCGCACGCATTGAATAAACCAGTCTGTTTGTAACCACCGGTTGTTTCACTTGCGTACCGTCGATACCTAACAGTGACCGACTCACACGACATCTATCACTTCTACTATAGATGTATCCGGCATCAACCGGGTAAGGGCTAACTATGTACTCACTCCGTCGTGTATCATGGATTTCCAGGTGTGTTCCAGCTTCTTCCGCAGCCGGTACGACTGCAGGATGTCTATGATTCCCAGGAATAAGAGTAGACGCTCGCCGCGCGCGTTCCGCGCTGGAATACCGCCCGGCCTGGGAGTATGGGGAGAGAATTATGCATCCACTCTCATATTATAATAACATATATGACATAAATAACGTTACATAACAGAATTTGCCTATATACGTCCCACTGCTGGGCCAGGCCTCACCTAAAGCAACGGAAGGGGGTATGGTAAATACTCCACCACGTTGCTCCATTGCGGGTTGTTGGAGGCATTTGGGCTAGTAACCCGGGACTAAAGATTTAAGTGCCTACCGAAGCACGGAATCATCTTTTTGGACAATCGGGAAGGCAAGAGGGAAACCACTGCCCTATTTTTCCCTAAAAAAGGAGCATGGAGAATGCTGCACCGACAAGAGCGTGGCTCTTAAATTGATGATGATGATGTCTGACATTAACCACATTTTTGAGTTTTAGAATTTAGAAATAAAGGTACAGCTACTCACGGGACGTCCTCCTCTTCATCAATAGGTTCACTTTCAGCTTGAATACTCTCCATTGCAGTGGAGTGTGCCACCAGCCGCTGGCGGTTTATTGACCTGAAAAGTACAAAATTTTGAGTTACGGCACTTTGGTTTTGGACGCATGAAAAGCTAGGTTTCTGGGTTACTCAAGTTTGGTTTTGGATGGTATTTCTTGTTAAGTTTGGTATTTATGTTATTTACATTAAAAAGCTGATTTTCATTAAGAATAAATTAATTGCAGGAAATTAGTAGTATGTTGTCAATTATTGGGTTTTTGGGGACAGACTCAACAGTGCCTTCAACGCTCCCCATTTATCCGGTCAAGTAGTTAATACCATCTAAATCTACCAGTCACGTAAAAAATAAAACGAAAAGTCTTTTTTATCGTGTAGGTTGTGAGGTGGATCACCAACCTTATCAACCCTGGTGTCAGGGTTACTATTAAGCCGCCAAAGGCCCCTGACATGGCTCACGTAACGACTACCTACTTACATCAGTAAGTAGTAACCAGGACCAACGGCTTAAGGTGCCTTCCGAAGCACGGATCATCTTACTTTCGGACAATCAGGTGATCAGCCTGTAATGTCCCAACCAAACTAGGGATAACAAAGTGATTTTTTGTGTTATGTCCCCACCGGAATTTGAACCCGGGACCTCCGGACCACGGGGACCGTTAAACTCATAAGTGACTTGGCTTTTATGTGATAAAAATAATAATACTATAAATCCGTTTATAAAGATTTCAACTACTACCTTAAATATTTATTATAATGTACCAAGAAATGTAATTCATCATATTTTTCATCATAATTCATCATACCAAAACCGTGCTAGCCCAGTTGGTAGAACGCTTGCCTCTCACTTCGAGGTCGCAGGTTCGAATCCAGCACAGGCCTAAACCAATGACTGTCGAATTTGTTTTCGAATTCATGTTTGAATCATAAATGATTATCACATGCTCAGCGGTGAAGGAAAACATCGTGAGGAAACCCACATTCCCGAGAAATGCATTTTCGGAGGTATGTGACTTAACCTGTATCGGGCTGGTTTTCCCTTCGCGGGCTGGAAGGTCAGACAGGCCAGTCGCTTCTGTAAAAAACCGGACCTGTCTTCAGGGTCAAATCTTCAGGGAAAACCAGCTCAATATGTATAGGTTAGGGACATACCTCCGAAATAAATTTCTCGGGAATGTGGGATTCCTCACGATCATTTATGATCTAAACATGAATTCAAAAACAAATTCGAAAATCATTGGTTTAGGCCTGTGCTGGATCGAACCTGCGACCTCAAATTGAGAGACAAACATTCCACCAACTGGGCTACCAGGGCTATACGTGATTTTTCTCTACATGGCGGCGATATATTGCGACGGATGATATATATCTACTTACAGTAATTTTAATATATATTTTTTACTCATTTACCATAACTTAGTCAGTTTAAGCATGTCATATGGTAAATCTAGACCAGAATAGTTACATACACAATGGCCCCGATACCTGCAGACACCGTCTAATTTTATTTTAAGTTATATCCGTCATTTTCATATCCGTCGAAAAGGAAAGGGACGGATGATTCACAGCTCTTAATTTTAGGAAGAATGAGTAAATTAATGAATAACCCGGGCGAATCAAAAAGGTATGTCGCTGGTATGCAATCCGTTTGACGTGCTGTCTACTTAACTGTGTCGGGTTATTGACTGATGTAAAATTTTTAGACGGTTGGTTTAGATTTGTGCTTAAAATTGACGTGTGTTCCATAAATTTTATGCTTGTCGATTACCCGTCCCTTTCCTTTTCGGCGGATAAGAAAATGACAGATATAACTTAAAATAAAATTAGATGGTATTTACAGGAATTAGCACCAATATTTAACTGTTAACATTCACTATTCTACTTATTATTTTCGGTCGGACACAGTTTATACAAGATAAAACGAAGAAAATATTCGAAAATTATGGAAAAGTTCTCACATTGCCCTTACTTATTTCGTAATTTCAAAAATGTATTCTTCTATCGTGTGGGTTGTGAGGTGGATTCCCAACCCCATCAACCCTCGTGTCAGGGTTATTATTGAGCCGCCAAAGGACCCTAATATGGCTCATGTAACGACTACTTACTTACATCAGTATGTAGTAACCGGTACCAACGGCTTAACATGCCTTCTGAAGCACGGATCATCTTACTTTTTCGGCAATCTTTTGGTACCAAAGTGTATACATATTAGTGCTCGTGACCGTACTTGTGAGTAACTTGTAGCTTGTGAACTTGTGGACTTGTAAGTTTTTATAGACACGGCAAAAGCCCTCTTGTCTGTTTTAACGACACGCTCAAGACAAGCAGCTAAATGCGATATGTAAGAACCCCATAATTTTCCAATGTTTTCAGTTACTTAGTCGCAGAAATATAGTCTGTAACAACCATGCAGTAAAGTCTACATTAGTCGGACATTTACAAGAGTTAGAAAAGGCAAATGTTTTGTGTTAGACAGAGATAGATATATAGTTGTGTCTCTTTCTCGTGGTATGCCAAGAATGCATCGGCCTTTACGGCATGCGGATTCATTCTAAACTAATCAACCCAAAACTTCACTTAGGACACATATCGTGTGGGTTATGAGGTGGATTACCAACCTCATCAACCCTGGTGTCTTACTATTGAGCCGCCAAAGGACCCTGACATGACTCATGTAACGACTACTTACTTACATCAGTAAGTAGTAACCGGGACCAACGGCTTAACGTGCCTTCCGACGCACGGATCATCTTACTTTCGGACAATCCAGGCGATCAGCTTGTGATGTCCTAATCAAACTAGGGATCACAAAGTGATTTTTGTGATATTTCCCCACCGGGTTTCGAACGCAGCGTGGGGTGACATCAGCTGGGCTAACCTTGAAATGCTCGCTGTCACTGAGCATACCTGGTCTTCTTATACCATGGACAGGCTGTAGTGTGACTAGGGATCGACGATCCAACAGTGTTGTGTTGGAAGTTGTATATATGCGTCTTGCCGTGAAAACTTCGATACCGCGTTTCAGGACTGCTTGAAGACTGCATTATTGAATGTGACGCCATCTGTTGCATGTGAGCGGAACTAGGTGGCCAACTAGTTGGGTCCGCTACAATATCATGTTCAATGCATAGACATACCGCGAGAAACCACAACCAACACAAATATAATAGGTAAGTATTTAACGTTAGGTACACACAGGTGTTAGTGACACCGTAACGAATATTTAGGGTGACGATTCAGAGTTAATATCAAGTGGAATTTTCCGTCGTAAAAACTCATTAACACGTTAAGTATTTTTTTTTTATATTTTCAGTTGCATACTAATGCGATAGATTATTTCACTTGATTGACTCAGAATCATGAACCGAGTCATCCTCCTCGGTATTCGGTACGCTGTCACTAACACCCTGTATACAAAGTTAGGTATAATGATATGCCGTTCTCGGGAATGTTCCCATTTCCGGAAAGTTTCTGGCAGTAAAAAGGCACCAGACTCCCAGCTTGGGAACATTCCCACTTTGGAAACATTCTCACTTTGGGAACATTCCCACTTTGGGAACATTCCTACTTTAAGAACATTCCCACTTTGGGAACATTCCTACTTTAAAAACATTCTCACTTTGGGAACATTCCCACTTAGGGAACATTCCTACTTTAAGAACATTCCCACTTTAGGAACATTCTCACTTTGGGAACATTCCCACTTTGGAAACATTCTCACTTTGGGAACATTCCCACTTTGGAAACATTCCCACTTTGGAAACATTCTCACTTTGGGTACATTCCCACTTTGGGAACATTCCCACTTTGGAAACATTCTCACTTTGGGAACATTCCCACTTTGGAAACATTCCCACTTTGGGAACATTCCCACTTTGGGAACATTCCCACTTTTCAAACATTCAAAATTTGGGAACATTCCCACTTTGGGAATATTCCCGGGAACGGCACATCACCGGTTGGGTACATATAAGTATTAGTACTGAGGTATAGTATATGTATCGTACTGTGTTCTTTTCACTTGTGCCTGGAAGTCTTCCTGGTCTGACCTGAAATAATTGTATAAACATACCACTATAGTCCCTCCCTCAAAAACTGCCCACCAACTCTGCCTACCCCTTCGGGGGTACAGGCCCGGTGCTATTTTATGTTACGTAATTTTTAAACCACCCAGCCATCCATCACCATCATGGTTTTTTGTACCATCTAATGACCCTCAACTACAATGCCAGTCATGCGGTCGCTACTGTCGCTCTCGCATCGACTTTACAGCCATTTTAAAAGCTCAGAGCTAAGAGTTCAGATGGTTCCGAACATTCCGATATCAAAAACATAAACAAGCGGCAAAGAAAGAGGGTAGACAGATATCTGCCCGTAGAAAATTATGGATCTACCTACTCCACTCCAATCTCATCAGTCATCCCGTGATCATGGCACTTGCAACAGTGTCGAAATATCGGGAGTCTCATATCCCCATTTAAACGCGGTAAGAACCCGTTATTATGTGCTTTAATTTATTTCATTATTATTTTAATTTTTTTTTTTTATTGTAGTAGCTTTTTATTTTAAAGTGACATAATTATATCTTACAATACACCCGAAATAAATGCATTTCTTTTTTTTATGTATTTAAGAAGTAACTTTCAAAAGTTATTTCAGCACCACCTACCTGTTCTTATTGAAAGAACTAAAAGCACTATACCTACTGGGAAACTGGTCATTGTTAAACGACGGGGTTTTTTGATATTTGGGTCGTTCTTCTTTTTTATCGACAATAAAAAGACATTTTCTCGATTTATCGGATTTAACATCTTTAAAATTATAACGGCAATAATTATTTTAAAACATCATATAAATATGTGTCTGTAGAGGACTATTTCGTGGTTCTCTTTATCTTGGTAACATACTTTTCTTTGCAGGCGCATTCCAAAAAATATTGTGACAGAGTGGCCCTTTTCATCGGAGACAGCATTTCAATTTACCACTCTGTCACAGAATTTTGTGAAAAACGATCAAGCTACGTTAATAACTAATTGAGGAACCGATTAGTATTTTGCTTGTATTTTGAGTATAATAAGATAACTATATTTTTGGACAATCAAAACATGAAATAAAATTCTAAAACATAACTTATCAGAAGCAGAACGAAGGACAGATCATTGTCGATAAAAAAGAAGAACGACCCATTTACGTATATATACCAAGCATAATATACCAAGTTTTTCTATTTATAATGCTGTCTGTAAAAGTTTCATATGTATTGCTGTATGTGTACCTATATAAATAAATAGCATAGAATTTAGTTATCTACCTAAACGATTACGTTGTCTTACTTTCCGGGTGAGCCTTCAGCGCTCCCCATTTGTCCGGCCAAGTAGTTAATGCCATCTGCGGCAAATCTACAATAAGTCACGTCAAAAAAAAAGTCTTACATTGCAATGTTGTGTGCACCTATTAGCTTATGTAACAGTCTAATTCCAGATGTAACTTTTATTTCATTTAATGTTTTATTATATGTATAAGTTATTGGCGTACCTTTTTCTACATAAATATGGTATAATACTACGTATAGAACGGCAACTCTCCGCTCTCCACCACCGGCTGAGCTAGGTTTACCTCACCCCCTCGGGTTTACTTCAGTTTTCAATCGTACGGGCGTCAGACGTCACATACACAGATGCGCGTGTACGATAACGTCAATGTGTAGTGTCTGTGTGAAATGAGGTTTTTATGAAGAAAGTGTCCAGGGTCTTATAGTGTTAAGGTTATACCTGCTCCTGTTGAGCTGCGTCTTGTTGGGCTCTCCAGTGTCGTCGCAGGCGCGCGCCGCGTCCGCCTTGCGGGCCTCCGCCTTCTCGCGCGCCGCCTCATCCAGGTTATGGATGCCCACCAGCAGCGAGTAGTCCATTATCTGGGAACGACGCACATTCAAGAGGCTCAACATAACATAGCAGTCCCGGAACCAGAGGGGTTAAAAATGCCACATCGAAGCAATTCATCTAAGAAAGCAACAACAGCAAGTGTCCCCACCGGGATTCGAACCCGGGGCCTCCGGATCGTGAGCCTAACGCTCAACCACTGGGACACGGAGGCAGTTAATGTGGTTGTTACCTTGAAGCTCTCGAGCACGCGGCAGTCGCGCTGCATGGTCTTGATGAGAGCAGTGTATGTATCCGCCTCGAGGAAGATGCCCTCGGAGTGGTGCTCCATGAAGTCCAGGTCCTTGTACGTCGGGGAGCTCTTCTGGCGCTCCGACTTGTTCGCCTGGAAGGAAGAAATATTCTAATGTTAATGTGCAGTAAATAAATTGAGTAGTTTCCCAGGTCAGAGATAAATTATGAAATTCCGATTACTAAATAAAGACAGATCTAAAGGTGACAAAAACGTTTTCTTTTTTTTTTCTATTTAAATTATTTATGAATTTTAGTTTTTAGGTGGTGGTAGTGGTGGTGACAATAAATGCCAAGGAGAGAGAGAGAGAGAGAGAGAGAGAGAGAGGTGGTGGTAGTGGTGGTGGTAGTGGTAGTGGTAGTGGTAGTGGTGGTGGGGGTAGTGCTAGTGGTGGTGGTAGTGGTGCTGGTGGTGTGGTGGTGGTGATAGTGGTGGTGGTAGTAGTGGTAGAGGTGGTGGTGGTGGTAGTAGTGGTAGAGGTGATAGTGGTGGTAGAGGTGATGGTGATGGTGGTGGTAGTGGTGGTGGTGGTGGTAGTGGTGGTGGTGGTGGTAGTGGTAGTAGTGGTACTAGTGGTGGTGGTAGTAGTGATGGCAGTGGTGGTGGTGGTAGTGGTAGAGGTGGTAGTGGTGATGGTGATGGTGGTGGTAGTGGTGGTGGTGGTGGTGGTAGTGGTAGTAGTGGTACTAGTGGTGGTGGTGGTAGTGATGGCAGTGGTGGTGGTAGTGGTAGTGGTGGTGGTGGTGGTGGTAAATGCTATGATCGCTCACCTTCCTCTTGTAAGTGGACCCCTTGAGGTCGTACTTCTGGTGCAGCTTGACGGATGAGGGCAGGATGTTGTTCATAGCGACCAGCCGTACATTCTTGCTGTTGCACTGGTAGCAGTACAGGCCGAAGAACTTTGGTAGTAACGTGCGCGGGTTCTGGGGGAAGAGGAAACTTTATATCAGCATTTTTTTTTATTAAGGAGTGGAATTCTCTGCCGCCTTCTGTATTTCCGAATGCATATAACCCGGGTGCTTTCAAGGCCAGAGTGAACAGGCACCTTCTGGGTATTACTGCGGAAACCAGAGCCCACTAACAAACTAAACAGGATTATTACTGAGCCGCCAAAGGCCCCTCACATGGCTCATGTAACGACTACATACTTACATCAGTAAGTGGCTTCGGAAGCACGGATCATCTTACTTTCGGACAATCAGGTGATCAGCCTGTAATGTCCTAACCAAACTAGGGATCACAAAGTGATTTTTGTGATTTGTCCCCACCGGGATTCGAACCTGGAACCTCCCGGAACCTCAACCACTGGACCAAGGAGGCCGTTACCTTCAGCCGTTGTGAGCTTCTGGAAGACCGTGGAACCTTCTAGACTAACCTGGTCGAGATTCAAGTAGTATCCGGGCAGCAGCTTCTGGAGGAACTCGCCCTCCTTGTGCTGCACCGTCTTGATGATGAACTCGTCATCATTGGTCAGGTAGAAGATGCTTCCAGACGCGCCGGGGTTGCTCAGCTCCCGCAGTGGAGCGCTGCACATCGACATCTACGGGCAAAGGGGTAAAGTTCAATTTTGGGGTGCTTTTTTGGCCTAACCACTATTCTCCTGTGGTACACCGTCTTGCTTCCGAAGCCCTGGTACCGGACTTGCACCAATGAGTTTTTGTCTTGAAGAGAATGAGTTATTAATTTATTCTTCTGTTTAGGCCAGAGGGTACAGGTCCGAAACTATACGGACCTGTCCCAGATATGGAAATTTGGTGAGGTTGTGAGAGTACTGGGGCTGGTGCATTATCTGGTGAGAACGGATGATGGTGAGACCTGCAGGAGGCACGTCGACCAGATGCTGCAGACCTCAGTAACAACCAATAGTAGCTAACTACAAGATTTAGGGGGAGATGGTATATCTATGTTTTGACTTATGGTTTCATGTCTTGTCAATGCCGGAAGGCTCGGACTTTTCACAGACCTCCCCTCATCACAAGGAGAATATCTTGTCAAAATATGATCGATAAAAATGCAAATGCCGTTTTATTGAAATATTACATTTATCTTAAGTGCAGTTTTCACTAACACAGTTGTCTCAACCATTATAGACGGCGATACGGCTCACCTATCACGTTGGTCTAACAGAAAGCTCGGTGAGGTGTGGGTACTTAGTTCATCTTACTATCCCTCCCCTATTGGGATGTAGGTGTGACCTTATGTTATGATAAAATTTTGTAATGGCCAAATTCACTCGCGTTTCATTATTAAAACTTTGATGCGATGTGCACACGATCGGAACTAATTGCAGTTTTCGAAGGAAAACATCGTGAAGAAACCAACGTATGGAGAAATTTTGGCCAAGCCAGTGTCGGTGTCTCATACCTTCTCCTTGTGATGAGGGGAGGCCTGTGGACGTACATAGAGTTTACTTTTTATTTCAGAGGAAAATCGTAAGACCCTCTACTCTTCTCCCTAGCATTATCTATCCGTTTTTCACAGGGTCCGCTTACCTAACCTAAAGATTTGACAGGTCCGGTTTTTTACAGAAGCGACTGCCTGTATGACCTTCCAACCCGCGAAGGGAAATCCAGCCCAAAACCAGTCACATACCTCCGAAAATGCATTTCTCGGGAATGTGGGTTTCCACACGATGTTTTCCTTCACGGCTGAGCACGCGATAATAATTCATGATCCAAACATGAATTCGAAAACAAATTCGACAATCATTGGTTAGGCCTTTGCTGGATTCGAACCTGCGACCTCAAAATGAGAAGCAAGCGTTCTACTAACTGGGCTACCACGACCACGTCTCCTACGTCATCAAATTCTGATTCAAAAATATCATTATTCACTAGGTACCACTTTGAATCGTCATTGTTTACATAACGAACGTCTCATCCGCCTAAAACTACTGTAGCACACAACCTGTATAGCCGGGGAAAAGAAGCTGCAAGAACCTCGGCACAGGTTTCTAGAAGATCTTTAAAAATAAAACTCATAAAATATTGATATCAACTCAGAACCATGGTCTGAATCATCCCCCTGTCACTAACACCCTGTAAAAATAGACACATTTTTGCTGTTGAGGTTCTATTCCTTTTGAGGTTTGGAACCCTAACGAGAAAACCTTTTATGATGATGATAGCAAAGGAAACTCACCAGGAAATCATCGGGCTGGATGCCGAAGAGGTCGCGGAAGTATCTGAAGGCTATCGGCGCGTACGTCTTGAACTTGAACTCGGAGTAGTGGTGCGCGGGAGTGTGGTTCGAGCCCTCGTGCGGGAAGTTGGTCGTCTCCACGGTCATGAAGTCCTGCATCAGCAGGTCGCGCTCCGGTTTCGATGCTAGGCCTCCTATTGCGTGCTGGATACCTGAGGAGAAAATGGGTTATTAATCAATCAATCAATAATTCTTTATTGCGCAATATAATATCAATTGTAGGGCTGCGTTTCCATTGACGCGGAGCTGTACGGAGATGTGCAGGAATCGACCAATCACCGTGAGGGAGAGAGTGACAGAGCGTCTTCGTTTTTCGCTCTCTCGGACGCTGTGATTGGTCAAATCTGCACATCTCCGCTCTTCTCCGCCCATCTCCGCGTCAGTGGAAACCCGGCCTTACGTATACTGAGGGCGATAATTCTGCTCATTATGGTCTATCGCAAAAGTATGGAATTAAAAATAATATAAAAAATCACAAAAAAGATTATACATTTTGCGACGGTAATTCCACTTGATATCAACTCAGAGTCATGGTCTGAATCATCCCCCTAGTATTCGTTACGATGTCACTAACACCCTGTATATGTACGGTCACGAGCATTAATATGTATACACTTTGGTACCATGTCACATTAACTTTTTTGACAAATTGAACTGTAAGTCTCACTAAATGTCAAATATGTTAGTGCGACACAGTCCTAAAGTGGGTACATTATATTGCTCATGACTGTACTTAGTCACTATAATATTAAATATTAAACTTTCACTTTTTAAAAACTAGGTGACGACCCGATGGCCCACAAAAAGTACCAATTTTGAACACGTTTTCAAAAACACATTCAAAAGTTATTATTTCTATAATTTATTCATAACTAGTACCCGTTTAGTTCCGGGTGAGAGCCCTCGACGCTCCCCATTTGTCCGGCCAATTAGTTAAGGCCATCTGCGGCAAATCTACAATAAGTCTCATACATATACCCACCGGGATAAGCAGACTATGGAATTCCATTTGCTTAGAGCCTGACACACTTCTCTTGCTTCCTCCACATTCATTAATCAATTCAAACTAATGTATTTAATTACTATTATTTGTCACATATATAAAAATCATTAATACTTAAATCATTTACTAAAAGTTCAAAATTTCCTTGCAAAGTAAATATAAAAAACATTGGTTGTGGGTAATTAATTTTTTGGGGACAGACTCAACAGTGCCTTCAACGCTCCCCATTTGTCCGGCCAAGTAATTAATACTATCTAAATCTACCAGTCACGTAAAAAAGAAACCCAAGTCTTTTTTATCGTGTGGGTTGTGAGGTGGAGTACCAACCTCATCAACCCTGGTGTCAGGGTTACTATTGAGCCGCCAAAGGCCCCTGACATGACTCATGTAACGACTACTTACTTATTTATTTTTTTATGAAATGGCAACGCAGGGTGGGATGACGTCAGCTGGGCTAACCTTGAAATGTTAGCTGTCAGTTTAGAGCCTACCTGGTTTTCTTATACTATGATACAAGCATGAACACTTCAGTACAGGAAGTCGTCACCCAAGGTCGCGATATCTTACAATGTCAAGTTCGCTTTTTATTCTATTGCGAACATCTGATGCTAATTTTACTGGATGTTCGAGGTCAATGTACCGATTGGGGATTTATTTGAAGTATTTTTTTTTAAATGTAGTTTAGAGTAAGTAGTAGTTTTAGGTGCCGGTGCTCAGATGGTAGAACGCTTGCCTCTCACATTGAGGTCGCTGGTTCGAATCCAGCACAGGCCTAAACCTAAAGGTGTCTGGAGTATGCTTAGGGTGACAAGGAAAAAATAAAACAATTATGGTCACTGTAGTCCTGTGACAGCCTCTGTGGTCTAGTGGTTAGAGCGTTAGGCCCACGATCTGGAGGTCCGGGATTCGATTCCCGATGGGGACATTGTCGGAATCACTTTGTGAGACTGTCCTTTGTTTGGTAAGGACTTTTCAGGCTTGAATCCCCTGATAGTCCGAAAAAGTAAGATGATTCCGTGCTTCGGAGGGAAGCACGATTGGGAAGCAAGCCGGTGTACCACAGGACTACATATAACATAGACAGCCTATATACGTCCCACTTCTGGGCACAGGCCTCCCCGGAGGGGGCATACTCCGACACGCTGCTGCAATGCGGGTTGGTAGAGGTGTTTTTACGGCTAATAGCCGGGACCAACGGCTTGACGTGCCCTCCGAAGCACGGAATCATCTCGGAGCGTTAGGCTCACGATCTGGAGGTCCGGGTTCAATTCCCGATGGGGACATTGTCGAAATCACTTTGTGAGACTGTCCTTTGTTTGGTAAGGACTTTTCAGGCTTGAATCACCTGATTGTCCCGAAAAGTAAAGTAAAATTAAAACTTATCATTTAAAAATTCGTCTATAGTATAATAGCTTTTTTTAATTATCATTGTTTACTTAGTTCATCTTGCGATTGATGTACCTCTGACTACCCCAATTGGGATGTAAGCGTGAGCTTATGTTATGGACACAAGTAAAATAGCGCAAATTAATTTGCAAGTTGCAGTAAACTGTAGACGAAACTCGGAATTACAGGAAGTCGCCATTGTATGAAGGCCGGCTGTTATCTCACAATGTCAACGTACAAGCATCACTCGCGGTAGTCCGGCCTCCGCGGTTCAGTGGTTGAGAGTTCGGCTCACGATCCGGAGGTCCCAGGTTCGCATCCCGATCTTCTTCTATCGTGTGGGTTGTGAGGTGGAGTACCAACCTCATCAACCATGGTGTCAGGGTTACTATTGAGCCGCCAAAGGCCCCTGACATGGCTCATCTAACGACTACTAACTTACATCAGTAAGTAGTAACCGGGACCAACGGCTAACGTGCCTTCCGAAGCACGGATCATCTCACTTTCGGACAATCAGGTGATCAGCCAGTAATGTCCTAACCAAACTAGGGACCACAAAGTAATTTTTGTGATATGTCCCCACAGGGAGTCAAACCCGAGACCTCCGGATCGTGAGCACAACGCTCAACCTTTGGACCACGAAGGTCGAATTCCGATGGGGCTTGTAATCCCTAGTTTGATAAGGACATCGCAGGCTGATTGACCTGGTTGTCGAATTCAAACCTGCGAGTCAAAGAATAGAATACCTAGTTACTTAAACACACATAAACATACATAAACAGCCTATATACGTCCCACGGCTGGGCACAGGCCTCCCCTCAATCCAACCGGAGGGGGTATGGAGCATACTCCACCACGCTGTTCCACTGCGGGTTGGTGGGACCTAATTAACTAAACAAAATAAATAAAAAACTGGAAAATATTTCGTAATTACGTTTAATTAACTTTACGAGTTGTCAGCTCGTAATTAATCGTTTGGATTTTAATTATGAATCACATTAATCCGTTGGCTGGTCAAGGGCATTACATGTAGATAAAACGGGTAAACGAATGAATGGCCCCGATTCTTGCAGACACCTCCTAATGTTACTTTAAGTTATACCCGTCATTTTCTTATCCGCCGAAAAGGAAAGGGACGGATGATTCACAGCTCTTAATTTTAGGGAGAATGAGTAAATGAATGAATAACCGGGCGAATCAAAAAGGTATCTCGCTGTTATGCAAACCGTTTGACGTGTGCTGTCATCTTAATTCTGTCGGGTTGTTGGCCAATGTGAAATTTTTAGACGGTTGTATTAGATTTGTGCTTAAAATTGACGTGTGTTCCCATAAATTTTATGCTTGTCGATTACCCGTTCCTTTCCTTTGCGGCGGATAAGAAAATGACAGATATAACTTAAAATAAATTAGATGGTGTTTACAGGAATTAGCACCATTGACTGTCGTTAACTAATTTCGTCTATATAGGCTAGTTTCCAACTAGCCAAATCAGTTACTTTTTACTAACGTCAAAACACGAAATTACTATGGAAAAGCACTCTGTAACGTCACAGAAAAACGTGATAAAATGTCGGACTTGTTATTACGTTTTTCTTGATTAAACTTAATACATACATACACATAAACTCACGCCTATTTCTCACGGGGTAAGCAGAGACTATAGAATTCCATTTGCTTCGATTCTGACACACTTCTCTTGCTTCCTCCACATTCATCAATCGCTTCATACACTCACGCCGGTTCAGAGTAGATCGTATTAAACCTTTTCCAAGGACATTTCCAATTTGGTCAATGTAAGCCCTTCTCGGTCTTCCTCTGCCAGCCCTACCATCAACTTTCGTTTTATATACCGCTTTTGCAATTCTATTATCATTCATCCGCTCTACGTGTCCAAAGCAACCTAACATTCCCTTCTCAATCTTAGTCACTTAAATAAACAAATAAGTAAATTAAATTTAATAAATAAGTTAAATAGAAAAATAAAATGTTTTTCGTAACACAGGTAACACTTACGTCATCAAGGGCTAGCAATGGCGGCTTGTCAGAGGATAGAGCATACCTGGTCTTCATATATCATGATCGTACCTACGTCAAGCGTTCTTCGTCCACCACGGTTTTTCTCTCTCCGTCAATTATTTTGCATATAGATAAACAATCGATGTGCGTTAGGTAAACAGATATTATTATCTTGTCATTAAACAATGCTCGATTGCAACAGCGGGCCCATTATGAGACCAGTTAATTATTGGTTATGCTAAAGCCAGTTACAGACCGCGAGCAAAGCTAGTTCAGGCTTAGAATAGGAATAATACTACATATACGCTGGTTTTCCCTTCGCGGTTTGGAAGGTCAGACAGGCAGTCTCTTCTGTAAAAAACCTTTTTTTTTTTTTGACGTGACTTATTGTAGATTTGCCGCAAATGGCATTAAACTACTTGGCCGGACAAATGGGGGAGCGCTGAAGGCTCTCACCCGGTACACGTTTAAGACAACAGGCCTGAGGGTGCCCAGTAGGGCGCGAACCTCGGCTCAGGGCGTCGTCTGAGAGGAAAAATATTTGAAAGAATTAATCGACCTAGTGGGTCGATAGCGACAAGCGCTGAATGAGGGAAATCGTCGATACCGCCGGCGGGGTCGGTATCGGGGACCTACCTGTAAAAAACCGGGCCTGTCAAATCTTCAGGTTAGGTAAGCGGATCCTGTGAAAAATGGGATAATGCTAGGAAGATGATGACTACGTATAGAACGAGAGCCGTAGCCCAGTTGGTAGAACGCTTGCCTCTCACTTTAAGGTCGCACGTTCGAATCCAGCACAGGCCTAAACCAATGATTGTCGAATTTGTTTTCGAATTCATGTTTGGGTCATAAATGATTATCACGTGTTCAGCGGTTAAGGAAAACATCGTGAGGAAACCCATATTCCCGAGAAATGCGTTTTCGGAGGTATGCGACCTAACCTAACCTGTATCGGGCTGGTTATCCCTTCGCGGATTGGAAAGTCAGACTGGCAGTCGCTTCTGTTAAAAACCGGGCCTGTCAAATCTTCAGGTTAGGTAAGCGGACCCTGTGAGATGTGATGTGACTATGTAAAGAACGGCAACTCTCCGCTCCCCACCGGCTGAGCTAGGTTTACCTCACCCCCTCGGTCTTACTTTAGTCTTCAATCGTACGGGCGTCAGACGTCACATACACAGATACGCGTGTACGATAACGTCAATGTGTAGTGTCTGTGTAAAACGAGGTGTTTTGTATGAAGTGTCCGGGGTGTGATTTAGGCTTGGTGTCATCATCATCAGCCCATTAACGTCCCCACTTCTGGGGCACAGGCCTTCCCTATGGATGGATAGGGAGATCGGGCCTTAAACCACCACGCGGGCCCACTGCGGATTGGTGGTTATTAACGACTGCTAATGCAGCCGGGACCAACGCTTAACGTGCCTTCCGAAGCACGGAGGAGCTCGAGATGAAAACTTTTTTTTTTGTGGTCACCCATCCTATGACCGGCCTTTGCGAAAGTTGCTTAACTTCAACAATCGCAGACCGAGCGCGTTTACCGCTGCGCCACCGAGCTCCTCAGGCTTGGTATATTTATTTATATTAAGTACTGCCCCATGCTTTACATTACAGCATTTACTTTAATCTTAAAATTATAAAAAAAATCTTATGTTAGTTCGCATGCCGCGAAAGAATACGAAAGCGCAACCTTAGTTTTGGCTTAACGTGCCTTCCCAAGCACGAAATCGACATTTTTTTACCGAGATCTCTATTGAGGTTGGTGGTAGGGCTGGCAGAGGAAGACATAGGACTTACATTGACCAAATTGGAAATGTCCTTAGAAGGTTCAGTACGATCTACTCTGAACCGGCGTGCGTGTATGAAACGATTGATGAATGTGGACGAAGCAAGAGAAGTGTGTCAGGATCGAAGCAAATGGAATTCCATAATCTCTGCTTACCCCGGTGGGAAATATGCGTGAGTTTATGTATGTAAGTATCTCTGGTTTGGAAAGCGATGCATCTACGTATATATAACACCAGAGATTATCGAGAATCGGTTTTTTTTATATAGAATTGAATTAATTTCGCGTAACCACAATAAAAAACCATATCTATTTTAGAACAAGGCAAACCTCACTGTTTTTCCTGTATAATTATATTTCTTCTTTACCTACTTAAAATGAGAGGAAACTCTATTTATTCGCATGGCAGACAAAGATATCCTGCGTGGATCATATATCCAGCTTAAGTTCCCTCGACCAAGTCTCTGCCGCATCCGTCACACAATGCAGCCCGGCTATGCCACCTGGGAACCGGTGCAGAGGGCACTCGTTCACTATGGGAGATATGGTTTGATCCGGGTGACCACATTCACAGTGTTATTAAGGTAGGTAGGGTTAAGTTATGTTAGTGTTGCCAACATACGATTACTCGAATAACGACCTCCGTGGACCTGTGGTTTGAGCGTTCGGCTCACGATCTGGAGGTCCCGGGCTCGAATCCCGGTGGAAACAAATCACAAAATGATCCCCAGTTTGGTTAGGACAATTAAAGAAAAAAAAGAAAAACATTTTCTTCCACCATATGGTTGCCAGCCGGGTCTGCATGACAACCACGCGAATTATATCAAGCGCTTCCACCTGTTGGCATCCCCAACAAAATTATATTTTAATATATAAGTATGGCAATACTTGTCTTTTTCTTCTTCTAGAATCTGCGTAACGTGTATCGTGGGTTAACATTTTATAATATAAAATTAATATAAGTGCCGTCAATAACATCGTCCAGCTGTATTATTCATCGCATCGCCAACACCTAGATGCCCAAACTACCAATAAACGATACGAATGCTATTTACGTAGATGCACGTCAAACGGCTATTGAAAGAAAGAAGAAAGAAAGAAACGTTTATTATAAAGGGACACCACAGTAACAAATACAAAACAAATAACAAATATATAATTTAAAACACGGAGTAACACACAACTTACAATCAAACAAAACACATAATAAAATAATACAAATACAAATAATTGGGTGTATTGGTTGAAGGGCTCGATATTAGTCGCGCCGCGCGCGGCGCGGTTGCCGTGCAGAGCCTACTGGAATTCTCTTTAAGCGATAAGACCGCCATTTGCCACCTAGTTAGTTAAGTTTAAGCCACTTTTTTTATGCAATCACTACATAGTATAAAACAAAGTCGCTTTTCTGTCCCTTTATCCCTATGTACGCTTAAATCTTTAAAACTATGCAAAGGATTTTGATGCGGTTTTTTTAATAGATAGAGTGATTCTAGAGGAAGGTTTATATGTATAATCATCATCATCAGCCCATTAACGTCCCCACTGCTGGGGCACGGGCCTTCCCTATGGATGGATAGGGAGATCGGGCCTTAAACCATCACGCGGGCCGCGGGGATCGTGAGGAGCTCGGTGGTGCAGCGGTAAACGCGCTCGGTTTGCGATTGGTGAAGTTAGCAACTTTCGCAAAGGCCGGTCGTAGGATAGGTGACCACAAAAAAAAAGAAAAGTTTTCATCTCGAGTTCCTCCGTGCTTCGGAAGGCACGTTAAGCCGTTGATCCCGGCTGCATTAGCAGTCGTTAATAACCATCATATGTATAATAACATACATTAAATAGTGGAGAAATACTGTTATTGTTGAGGTTTTTAATGTGATGTCTTTTTTCCTCAGCATTGCAGCCGAGCGAAGCCGGGGCGGGTCTAGCTAGGGCTAGTAAAGTTTATTTGAAGATTTGAATGAGGGTGGAAGAAGCGACTGAAATCGGAGTGACTGAAATTCCGTGATATCTGCCTACCCCAATGGCGAACAGGCGTGTATAAGCAGATGAGCATATTACAAACAATAATATGTATTTAAAGTCAAATGCGACAGCCAATAAGTGGATGCAAAGGGCCAAGATGCATTCCTGCATACTAAATAATCGATAGTATTTGACATACTAAGTACATTGAATCATCTTTTGTTTACGTTACTTATTATCATCTTTTGTTTATATGTAGTTATAAACATAGAATAAGAAATAATACTACGTGTAGAACGGCAACTGAGCAGTGGTAGCCCAGTTGGTATAACGCTTGCCTCTCACTTTGAAGTTGCAGGTTCGAACCCAACACAGGCCAGGCCGAACGACAACCAATGATTGTCGAATTTATTTTCGAATGATTGTCGAATTTATTTCAATTGTGCATTATTTTGTGAAACCCATTTATGTACATTGTGGAGAACAAATAAAAAGATCTTTATTATTTATTTATTTATTTAATTCATGTTTGGATCATAAATGATTATCGCGTGCGCAGCGGTGAAGGAAAACAATGTGAGAAAACCCCTATTTGATCCCTAGTTTGGTTAGGACATTACAGGCTGATCACCTGATTGCCCGAAAGTAAGATCCGTGCTTCGGAAGACGCGTTAAGCTGTTGGTCCCGGTTACTATTTACTGATGTAAGTATGTAGCCGTTGATGGGTTATGAGCCAAATAAAAGAGATATATATGATTAATACGGATTTTTATTTTGTAACTTGAAATTACAACCGGCGGCCATACAGTGCAAGAAGCAAGAGAACGAGTGAGGTTATGAATGTCAATGTCAGATTGACAATGACACTGACAGATGCGTTTAACGTTCCATTATGCTGAAGTTTATTATTCTACTAAATATATCTAAACATATATTCCAACAGCCGTTACATGAGCCATGTCAGGGGCCTTTGGCGGCTCAATAAACCCAGACACCAGGGTTGATGAGGTTGGTAATCCACCACACAACCCACACGATAGAAAGAGAAGTGTTTTTTCTCCATATTGCCTTCAATATGTAGGTCATACGCGTATCGTAAAATGTTCTAATTATAACGTTCTTGCACGCATGCGCAACTCCACTATACTCTTTATTTGTTTACTATTGAATGGGCGGGGTTTGTGAATGATCTTGGGTAGGTAATTGTGAATTTTCTATTTTTATGGTTCACAAGATGTTAAAACTGGTACAGTTATGAGCAAGTACAAACCAAAAGGAGCACAATAGACGACATTATTGCTAAGTAGCAATATCTCCCAGGCAACCTTTTGTTATCCTTACTAATATAATAAATGGGAAAGTGTGTGTGTGTGTGTGTGTCTGTCTATTTGTTTGTCCGTATTTCACGACAAAACGGAGCGACGAATTGACGTATTATTTTAGGTGCAGATAGTTGAAGGGATGGAGAGTGACATAGGCTACTTTTTGTCTCTTTCTCCCCTCCCACTCCCATTTCACTAGAAAACTAACAATTGATATACACATTTTTTGTGACTAACAAACAAATGGTGCATCATTTCTTTTTGTAATCAGCCCCAAACCCCTTTAAAGAGGGGGTGAAATTTTATATGCGATTTTTCGCAGTTTTCAAGGTAGGAAGCTAAAAATTGGTACATTTTTCTCCTATCGTGTGGGCTGTGAGGTGAATTACCAACCTCATCGACCCTGGCGTCAGGGTTGATGAGCCGCCAAAGGCCCCCATTGGTACATTGGGAAAGGGGAACCGTGTTACCCCGAATTTAACAGGTCAGGTCAGGTCTTAAACCTAAATATGTGCTATTATAATGTATTCTTTTCTTTTAGTAGTTTTGTTATTATAAGTAAGTTTTATTTATTCAGTTTGCATATATATTTTTGATAGGAATACATATCTATAATATCAAGTATAAGTAATGCATTATAATCTATGTAAGTATCATAGTATGTTTTCTTTATTGTATATAAGTAGGTACGCAATTGAGTTTGGTGTGTCCGTGGCTCACGTTCGATAGGTCTCCCATAACACCAGCGCCGCGGCCCGTGCTAAGCACGTGTCACGGCATTATGCTGAGGGAGATCCTTTTTTTATTTTGGGCGCCTCCATTGTGTATTTAATGTCTGTATTATTTGTCTTTTTGTCTTTGCTTTTAGTTGAGTGATAGAGTGAGAAACAGTGTGATAAGACAGAGATGTGGTGTAAAAGACGATATAGTGACTAGGATTGAGAAGGGAATGTTAGGTTGGTTTGGACACGTTGAGCGGATGAAGGCTAATAGAATTGCAAAAGCGGTATATAAAGCGAAAGTTGATGTAGGGCTGGCAGAGGAAGACCGAGAAGGACTTACGATGATCAAATTGGAGATGTCCTTAGAAAAGGTTCAATACGATCTACTCTGAACCGGCGTGCGTGTATGAAGCGATTGATGAATGTGGAGGAAGCAAGAGAAGTGTGTCAGATCGAAGCAAATGGAATTCTATAGTCTCTGCTTACCCCGGTGGAAAAAGGCGTGAGTTTATGTATGTATGTATGTTGTCTTTGTTTTTTTTTGTCTTTGAGCCGCGGGCAAAGGTTAGGTTAATATAAAGCAACTCACCAAGCTGTATGGAGCCCATGATCTGTGACGACTGGATCTTCTTGTATGTGATCTCCCCACCCTCGCCGACGCGCCGGTGCCCGATCTTGCGGTCCGACTTGTGGATCTTGCCCGCTGCCCCCAGGGGGCCCACCGCTGGCTGTAGGGGAACACAGGGTTAATCCATATATAATAGAATAGAATACATACATAAACAGCCTATATACGTCCCACTGCTGGGCACAGGCCTCCCTCAATCAACCGGAGGGGGTATGGAGCATACTCCACCACGCTGCTCCACTGCGGGTTGGTGGAGGTGTTTTTTTACGGCTAATAGCCGGGACCAACAGCTTAACGTGCGCTCCGAAGCACGGAATCATCTTACTTTTTCAGACAATCAGTGATTCAAGCCTGAAAAGTCCTTACCAAACAAAGGACAGTCTCACAAAGTGATTTCGACAATGTCCCCATCGGGAATCGAACCCGCTCCTCCAGATCGTGAGCCTTACGCTCTAACCACTAGACCACGGAGGCTGTTGAATATAATAGAATAGAAAACATTTATTTTAGATATAAGTAGGTATTGGTACACAGTAGGAGTGAACATAAAATCTTCTATCGTGTGGGTTGTGAGTGGAGTACCAACCTCATCAACCTTGGTGTCAGGTTTATTACTGAGCCGCCAAACCTCCCTTACATGGCTCATGTAACGACTACTTATTCCATCACCAACCATGTCGATTCACCTGTTTTCGACGTGTCTTGGCGTAGTCAGAGAGTAGTCCATCCACATCCAATAAAAGAAGGATGTTGGAAGGGCCCCGGCCGAATAGTAACCCTGACACCAGGGTTGATGAGGTCGGTCGCTGACCTTAAGGCCTTAAGTTGTATCAGAAATCAGAATCATTTATTGAACGTAATTATCATGGATAAACTTGTTGAAGGTCAATATAACATTTTTGAATTTACGTCATTTCGCAAGGTGTTATGGCTGAGGAGAAGAAATGACAAGTAACTGCAACAGCAACACATCTTTTAAAAAACCAATGAGGGTATTTATTACAAGTTATTTAATAACAGCCTCCGTGGTCTAGTGGTTAGAGCGTTAGGCTCAAGATCTGGAGGTCCGGGTTCGATTCCCGATGGGGACATGTGTTGAAATCACTTTGTGAGACTGTACTTTGTTTGGTAAGGACTTTTCAGGCTTGACTCACCTGATTGTCCGAAAAAGTAAGATGATTCCGTGCTTCGGAAGGCACGGTAAGCCGTTGGTCCCGGCTATTAGCCGTAAAAACACCTCCACCAACCCGCAGTGGAGCAGCGTGGTGGAGTATGCTCCATACCCCCTCCGGTTGATTGAGGGGGAGGCCTGTGCCCAGCAGTGGGACGTATATAGGCAGTTTATGTTATGTTATGTTATTTAATAACTAGAGGAACACATTCAATACCAGACATTTTTATCATTTAGGTACTCATTAACCTTATAATAAGCTTTTTTACATAAAGTAAGCTCTAAGTTAAATTTATTTTCTGACAAATTTAAAATATTATCTGGTATTTTATTGTAAAAACTTACTTAATCTAATTTAATTTAAGTACTTAATTTATTTAATTTACTTATTTTTTTTGTTTTTTTTTCCTGTTTGTGCTTCTATGCTGTTCAACATAGAAAACGTTCAGCTGCTTGTCTTCCCGGGCATGTCGTAAAAACCGACAAAGGATTGTGTCCTCTAACATGATGGACTAATGTTATGGGCGATAGGCTGATCCCTTATCACCATAAGGTTCATCATATCCAGCTTACGACATCGTATCAACAGTGGCTGCAAGTCGTCTTTGATTAGTTGTGGCTCTGCCCACCCCATTAGGGATTACGGGCGTGAGTTTATGTATGTATGTTGTGCAATAAAGTATTTGTTATGTTATGTTAATCTAGAATTTTGAACGACAATTTTAGTTTTATTCCTTGTATTGTGAGTATTTAAGTATATGTGTCACCTACCCTCCTGTAACCGATGCGAAGACCATAGTCTAGCACCGGAGTCCGACCAACTCTATACGTGTTCTTCTAAATTTGTTCACAGGTTTATTTGAAGATTCAATTATCCACTATTTGTTTCACTTTTTAAAAAGTGCACTTCACAATATCTCACACAGAAATGTCCAAAATTAAAGCTACCAAACGGTCACCCATCGAATAATTGACTTGATAATGTTTTTATTACCTATTTTTATTTAATTGTAAATATTAATATAACAATGGTGCTAATTCCTGTAAATACCATCTAATTTTATTTTAGTTATATCTGTCATTTTCTTATCCGCCGAAAAGGAAAGGGACGGGTAATCGACAAGCATAAAATTTATGGAACACACGTCAATTTTAAGCACAAATCTAAACCAACCGTCTAAAAATTTTACATCAGTCAATAACCCGACACAGTTAAGTAGACAGCACGTCAAACGGATTGCATACTAGCGACGTACCTTTTGATTCGCCCGGGTTATTCATTCATTCACTCATTCTTCCTAAAATTAAGAGCTGTGAATCATCCGTCCCTTTCCTTTTCGACGGATATGAAAATGATGGATATAACTTAAAATAAAATTAGGCGGTCTCTGCAGGAATCGGGGCCACGTCACAAAAACAAACTTAAAAACTAGTCATTAAATAACCCGCCCCTCACTGTTCCCGGAGCAAAGGTGCCCACACTAGCCGCATTACCGCGTTGAATGGCAATGGCTAGCCTTTGGACCATGAACGAGCCGGAGCCTATTTTTACACTTGCAATAATTTACAGATTAACTTTTCATAATTGATTTTCGACGTAGGAAACTACCCATTTTTTCCAAGTACAGCGAAATGCGAAAGGGGCATTTTGCGAAAAGGAACTTTTGCAAAAAAATATACATTTCACGACGTAGCTGGGTAGTTTTTCGAACACCGGAAGTCAGGCTGTAAACTTTAAACGCAAAAATTCATTTTAAAAAGTCACGACTGTAAACGCAAAGATATCCTAAACTATCTGAATCATCCCTCACAGTTTTCGTTACGATGTCACTAAGGGTGGTATTAATAAACTAATCTCAGCTTCGAGACTGCCTTCAAGATCATGTCAATGTGACAGTTCTCATATAAAAACAGAGACTTGAGCATGGTCTTGAGGGCAGTCTCAGCTGAGATTCGTTTATTAATACCACCCTAATACCCTGTATATACATAAGATGACGTCTGTTTCCCGTCGGGGGTAGGCAGAGACGACGGAATTCCAAAATTAAAGCACATAATAACGGGTTCTTACCCGGGTTCTGTCGGGAGTCTCATGTCCCCATTTAAACGCGGTAAGAACCCATTATTATGTGCTTTAATTATGATAATAACCGCGTAAACTTAAAACGACGGAATTCCATTTACTACGATCCTGTCACACCACTTTCGCTTCCTCCACTCCATCAGAATCCATTCATGCTCACCAGTTCAAAGTACTCTTGACCAGGCCTAAACGCAAAATATCGTGACCGTCAGAATGGAATTGCTCATTTAATTCTGTAATACACATACATACATAAACTCACGCCCGTAATCCCTAATGGGGTGGGCAGAGCCACAAGTAATCAACGACAACTTGCAGCCACTGATGATACGATGTCGTAAGCTGGATATGATGAACATTATGGTGATAAGGGATCAGCCTATCGCCCATAACATTAGTCCATCATGTTAGAGGACACAATCCCACTGTCGGTTTTTACGACATGCCCGAGAAGACAAGCAGCTGAACGTTTTCTATGTTAATTCTGTAATCGAAATAGTAAATCCATAATAACTTTTTATCCTTAAAAGTTATGAGGTCCAAAACTACGTATATGAAGGTACTAGTTAGTACCAACTATTGGTTATAAATAAACTCTATAAATGTGCGCAGTTTGTTCTCACTGCATAGGTGACCAGCCATTCTGATGCTAGAATGGCGCGTCACCTAAAAAAGTAGATTATTTTCTTTAAATCAAGGGTACCAACTGTCTAACGATGGGTACCTACTGGTAGCAACTGAGCACTAACTTTTAATAATTACATCGATGTAAAGTTAGGGTAGTGACAGGCCATCCTGGCGGTCACAAAATATCCTAGAATCTTTCGTCTTTTTGCTAATGTCCAGTTAGAACGTCTGAACGTATACTTTGGCGACATGTTCTATTGTTATGTTCTATTTATTTATTATTTTCTATTAAGGGTTGTGAGGTGGATTACCAACCCCATCAACTCTGGTGTCATAGTTATTATTTATGTTTATTATTTAGCCGGCAAAGGCTAAATTATATGACTCATGTAAAAAAATAAATAATAAAAAAGTTTATTTAGGTAAAAAACCTACGACACACATATACATTTACAAGATTAAAATAAACATGTAAGGATTATTAATTAATTATTTTTATGTATTTGATTATTTTTGCGTTAACGGTAACAATAATATTACAACAAAACTTTATCTCAACCCACTACTACCTTATTTTTTTTATTTCTTTTTTATATTTAGTGTTTTTTTTTTTCTCATGTAAACGAATGTAATTCTTTATGAGGAAAATAAAGTTTTTAAACAAATATTGACTTCCGGTTTTCGAAGATTTACCAACAGCGCGGTCGAATACATTTCTGTCGACGAAAGAACAGCCTCGCTCGAAATTCGACAGAAAACTATCGATGTCTCCAGTATTGTGGACTATTTTTGGTCATTATGAATGTTTTAGGAGCAACCTTCAAGCAGGTTGCCTTAAATATTAAATAAACCTACAATCTTTATCAACAACTAGTACAAATCCCTGGACTAATTGGAGCCATATTTTTGTATTGTTCGTTTTCGATACGCGTAAACTTGAGGCCACAAGGCAAATAAAAAAAATAATATATTTTTCAAAATTGGCTTACACAGTTAGCGCTTTTTGAACGTCAAAAATTAAATTACATATTATGCAACTAGCTGTAAAACTACTACCCCATCGGAATCTGTAACGCTGAGGGAAACTAGTGGCCAGAAAACCTCCCAGCACAGGGCCCCAGTCCTACTGCTTTATGTTTTCCTTTCCTTTTTTTTGTGAATAGGCATTTTCTGAAGTGTGATCCACTATACACCTTTTAAAAAAAAAACATTTATCAACAGTACAAATGGGCGGCCTTATTGCTATTAGCCATCAGAACTGCATAGAAACATCATAGCAGGAAAGAGAGGAAGAAGAAGACCAAGAAGAGCTTACATGGAACAAATTATACATATTTTTTCTTAAAGAACGTCTAGGGCCATGTGCCGAGGTTTTTCTTGCAGCTTCTTTTCCCCGGCTATACAGGTTGTGAGACGCTGCAGTAGTTTTAGGCGGATGAGACGTTCGCCGTTCGTTATGTAAAAATTGACGATTCAAAGTGTAACTATGTTACCTACCGAATAAAGATATTTTTGAATTTGAATTTGATTTAAAGAGAAGGCGAACGTCGTGTCTTATAAGGAAGTGAAAGAATTGGGTAGTTTCATAGGTCAAAGATGCATTATGAAAATCCGATTACTAAATAAAGACAGATCTAAAGGTGACAAAAACGTTTTCTTTTTTTCTATTTAACTTTATTTATGAATTTTAATAAAGAAAAGTGTAATAATAAATGCGATATTTTAACACGTTTTTCTATGAATAAGAAAGAAAATAAATTTATTGCCAGTAACATATTCGATTTTTCTATCTTCTTCTATCGTGTGGGTTGTGAGGTGGAGTACCAACCTCATCAACCCCGGTGTCAGGGTTATTAATGAGCCGCCAAAGGCCCCTGACATGACTCATGTAACGACTACATACTTACATCAGTAAGTAGTAACCGGGACCAACGGCTTGACGTGCCTTCCGAAGCACGGATCGTCTACTTTCGGACAATCAGGTGATCAGCCAGTAATGTCCTAACCAAACTAGGGACCACAAAGTCATTTTTTTTTCACAATATATCAGGAAGAGGAAATGACTGAAAACCAGCGCTGGATGGCGCCATAGCATGGCTCCATCACAGCACAAGCTGAGCCATTTCCTTTCGCCCGTATTCGTAATATTCATAATTACCTAGTTCTTATAGAAAAATCGACCTCCGTGGTCCAGTGGTTGAACGTTGGGCTCACGATCCGGAGGTCCTGAGTTCGATTCCGGTGGGGACATATCACAAAAAATACTTCGTGGTCCCTAGTTTGGTTAGGACATTACAGGCTGATCGCCTGATTGTCCGAAAGTAAGACGATCCGTGCTTCGGATGGCACGTTAAGCCGTTGGTCCCGGTTACTACTTACTGATGTAAGTATGTAGTCGTTACATGAGCCATCTCAGGGGCCTTTGGCGGCTCAATAGTAACCCTGACACCAGGGTGGATGAGGTTAGTACTCCACCTCACAACCCACACGATAGAAGAAGTACGTACCCACAGTTTACTGATATAAATGACGCGAACGAATGTAAACTTTGATAACAGCATATGTTAAGTATGATTCATATATTTATCACTAGTATTTATAATACATCGGAATAAAATATGTGAGAGCCCAGTTCGAATCCCGGCTAGGGCACTAAACCACTGAACTCGACTTTATGAGTTTGAATTCATCAAATCAAAATCAAATATACTTTATTGCAAACAAACAAAACATACATCTTCATCTCCCTAGCATTATCCTGCTTTTCACAGGATCCGCTTACCTAACCTGAAGATTTGACAGGTCCGGTACACGTATTTAGTATTTATTTTTTTAATTGAAAATAGAATCCGTTCAGATGTAGTGAACTTCATGCAAATTCATTATTATTGCGTATGGCAGACAAATGAGGAGCTAGATGGCGCAGCGGTAAACGCGCTCGGTCTGCGATTGTTGAAGTTAAGCAACTTTCGCAAAGGCCGGTCATAGGATGAGTGACCAAAAAAATAAAGTTTTCATCTCGAGCTCCTCCGTTCTTCGGAAGGCACGTTAAACCGTTGGTCCCGGCTGCATTAGCAGTCGTTAATAACCATCAATCCGCACTGGGCTCGCGTGATGGTTTAAGGCCCGATCTCCCTATCCATCCACAGGGAAGGCCCGTGCCCCAGCAGTGGGGACGTTAATGGGCTGATGATGATGGCAGACAAAAATAAAATACCCTCGTGGATCATATATCCAGCTTAAGCGCCCTTAACCAAATCTCTGCCGCATCCGTCACACAATGCAGCCCGGCTATGCCACCTGGGAACCGGTGCAGAGGGCACTCGTTCACTATGTGAGATATGGTTTGATCCGGGTGACCACATTCACAGAAATCAAATCAACAAAAAAATTGGATTTGGATACAAATCCATTGAACGGTTCTAAAGATTAGACCAATCATAATGACAGACTTATTTACCACTGTGTTAATAATGTTTATTTATGCTAATGTTGAGTAGAAACACAAACATTTACAAAAAACCGGACAAGTACGAGCGAACTCGAGCATCGAGGGATCCGTACAAACTTATGTACGAATAAATACAGTCTCGAAGATTTATATCGTTATGAAAAACTATAGTCTCCATACCATAGAATAATGGATAATACTGCGTATAGAACGGCAACTCTCCGCTCCCCACCAGCGGCTGAGATAATTTAATATACTTGGTGGACCAGCATGTCCCAATTACTCAAACATGAAAATTTACCCGACCCGACAACCCTAGACAATATCATGGCGCCGCAAAATTAGGAGAGCCGACCCCATCTAAAGTGGGATAGCGCAAGGAAGAAGAAGAATAAAGAATAATAGAGCGACATTCCCTCAGCGATACAGCTTCCGATGTGGTAGTAGTTTTACAGCCAGTTACATAATATATAATTTAATTTTTGACGTTCAAAAAGCGCTAAATATGTAAGCCAATTTTGAAGAATAAATGTTTTTTAAATTATGTTTTTTATTAAATTTTAAATGGTTCCATTTTTCCTTTTGACATACGGAACTCTAAAACACGTTTAAACAACCGTATTTAGCGGGTCAATTGTGTACAAATATTAGTTGTTTTTACATTAATGTCATAATCAGATTTTACGTAAACTATAAATACTTTACAGTTTCTATCGCGTGGGTTTAAAGGTCAATGCCCAACCTCATCAACCCTGTATCAGGGTTATTAGTTTGACCGTATGATACAAATTGGTGGGGGGTGGAGTTACTGTTCTATTCGTCTTCCAATAGGTTAGTTTCCAACTAGTCAAATCAGTTACTTTTTACTAAACGTCATAACACGAAATTACTATGGAATTTGTATGAAAAAGCACACTGTGACGTCATAGAGAAACGTGATAAAATGTCGGACTTTTATTACGTTTTTCTTGATTAGAATTCATAACAAACAGCCTCCGTGGTCTAGTGGTTAGATCGTTAGGCTCACGATCTGGAGGTCCGGGTTCGATTCCCGATGGGGACATTGTCGAAATCACTTTGTGAGACTGTCCTTTGTTTAGTAAGGACTTTTCAGGCTTGAATCACCTGATTGTCCGAAAAAGTAAGATGATTCCGTGCTTCGGAGGGCACGTTAAGCCATTGGTCCCGGCTTTTAGCCGTAAAAACACCTCCACCAACCCGCATTGGAGCAGCGTGGTGGAGTATGCTCCATACCCCCTCCGGTTGATTGAGGGGAGGCCTGTGCCCAGCAGTGGGACGCATATAGGCTGTTTATGTTATATAATGTAAAATTCATAAATAAGTTAAATAGAAAAATTGACAAATTTTTCGTTAGTTTTAGATCTGTCTTTCACTATCCAATTGTTAGTATGGTATGCTTGTGGTACTTTCCACCCCAGTTGGGATACGAGCGTGAATTTTTGTATGTTGTATTGTTGTATGTACAAAACGGGGGTATTACAGCTGTAATCTCTGCCAGGCAACCGTAATTGTTTCACAACAATGTCAGCTGATAAGGAATTCCAACTAATACTGAACATGTAATGTTATCTCTACAATTTTTGAATGAGAGGCCTGGGGGGTTAAAATGGCCACATCGAAGCAATTCATCTAAGAAAGCAATATTTCAATTTGACATTTGTTTGCATTGCGCACTTACTTTTATATGCGCAAATGTCAAATTGCAACATTGCTTTCTTAGATGGTTTTTATCGATGTGGCCATTTTAACCCCCTTGTAGTGTTTAGAAGCATACTGATAAGAGACGCGACACACGCCTGTAGTCCCTAACGGGGTGGACAGAGCCACAAATCAACATAATCGGAGACTTTAGAAATCCGGCGTGATCTTATTTTTTATGTAGACGATTTATCAAGTACCCACTTTAAAAATTGCATAACATAAAATAGCACCACGCCTGTACCCCCGAAGGGATAGGCAGAGGTGTAATAGTATTCTTCTGTCGTGTGGGTTGTGAGGTGGATTGCCACTACCAACCCTGGTGTCAGGGTCACTATTGAGCCGCCAAAGGTCCCTAACATGGCTCATGTAACGACTACTAACTTACATTAGTAAGTAGTAACCGAGACCAACGGCTTATCGTGCCTTTCGATGCACGGATCATCTTACTTTCGGACAATCAGGTGATCAGCATGTAATGTTCTAATCGAACTAGGGATCACAAAGTGATTTTTGTGATATGTCCCCACCGGGATTCGAACCCGGGACCTCCGGATCGTAAGCTCAACGCTAAAACCACTTACCCAAGAAGGGTCACCTTATATGTTACATGCTATGTACTATATAATTAATTGCTCCTACTTTAAGATTTGTATAATTATGTATATTTCTAGTGAACTATTGTATTGGGATAGTCTTGTAAAGATAGTTCTAGAACATTGATAAATAAATAAATAAATAAAAGTCCGTGACCTTGGGGTACAGATATCGCATGATCTTACATTTCGAGATCATATTACGAAAATATGTAAAAGGTCATACAGAAACTTAGGGTTTATCTTGCGCCAGACAAAAGATTTTAAAAATGTTGTGGTTTTGAAAACATTATACAATGCCTTAGTTAGGAGTCAAATGGAGAGTTGCTCATTAGTGTGGAATCCACATGAATTAAAGTATAATCTTATGCTAGAAAGGATCCAAAATAAATTTCTGAGGCACATATACTTTAGGCAATATGGAGTCTTCCCGTATTATCCTTTAATGTATCCTACCCTTTTCTTACTTGGGATGGGAGGATATTACAAGCTGGAGGTTAGAAGGAAAGTAGCATTAACTACGTATATTTTTAAGGTATTTCGAGGGGTCCTGCATAACCCTGCGATCCTACAAGCTATCGGGCTGCAAGTCCCAAATCTACGGTTGAGGCATGGTCCGCGGAACCAAATTTTTTATATACCCAAGAGTCGCACTAATATAATGAGGCAAGATCCCGTTACCACCGCTCTAAATATATTAAATGAGGTTGCCAAGGAAATAGACCTGTTCAATTGTTCATTGGCGAAGTTCGCAGAGGCTATAATTAAAATTGTATGTGATAATAGGTAACATATTTGATAAGTTTAGTATCTAGGTATATAAGTATAATATTGTAAATATTGAAATAATAATTTAAGTTTATATTAATGTATGTGTCTAAGTTACCGCCTTGGGCATATGCCTGTATGGTAACTTATAGTTGTAATTATTAGATAAATAAATAAATAAATAAATAATAAATAAATAAAATAAATAAATAAATAAAAAATAATATTATAGTAAAAAAAAGTCATAATATAGACTTTGATGTTGCCAACACTGTTTAAGTCCCACATAAGGGGCGAGCCCGCTGGGGGGGAGTTCACTGTAAAGATAGGCTACATAAGCCATCTTCGGGCGCATCAGCGTCGTGCCGACTAGGAGTCGAAATGGTCGCCATGGCCGAAATCGGTCGGAGAGATCAAAGGTGATCGCTTGATGATCGCTTTCCTTATGAAGAAGGTACCATCTCCTAACTGTAGCGAGTGTAATACCATAGAAGATGCTTATCATGTAATAGTGCGTTCGGAATGAGGCTGAGAGATAATTTTTTTTTATGTTAATCAATTACAACTGCGAGGTTGGTATATGTAATAGTGTCTTGGCTTCCCCTACTTCGGACGACGCTAAGGCACTTTATAAGTTATTTAAGGTGGCAGAGAAACGTAGGTTAAACCTATAATATTGTAAGAACTATGAGGGTGGCATATTCTGTATAGAAAAAACCCTCTATAAAAAAAAAAAAAGACGCGTGTTATCAATTATCTACGATCAAAACACGAATTCAAACTTGTAAAGACGTTTTTTTTTGTACTAAATTACTTGTTTATTTACTCTTCAAGGTTCCATCAAAGTCCATTGTGCAAAATAAATAGGCTAGTTTCCAACAAGTCGAATCAGTTACTTTTTACTAAACGTCAAAACACGAAATTACTATGAAAGTATGAAAAAGCATCCTGTGACGTAATAGAAAATCGTCATAAAATGTCACACTTATGATTACGTTTTTCTTTATTAAAATATATAAATAAGTTAAATAGAAAATGTTTTTTGTCACCTTTAGATCTGCCTTGTTTTAAGTTTACGCGGTTATTATCATAATTAAAGCATATAATAACGGGTTCTTACCGCGTTTAAATGGGGATATGAGACTCCCGAAATAGAATTTCGGGAATATCGGTAAGAACCCGTTATTATGTGCTTTAATTTAGATCTGCCTTTATTTCATCATCACTAATTTAAGAGCATTTTGGGGAAAAATAGAGCAGTGGCACTTTATTTAGAAATCAGAATTTCATAATTTATCTTTGAACTACACTGCGCTCCGAAACAGGTATCACTGATGTGGGGAAAAAGTTCGCCAAACTGAAGTGGGACTGGGCCGGACACGTTTGTCGGATGCATCCGGAGCGATGGGCACGGGTCGTTACCCACTGGATACTTCAAGGCGGGCATAGAAGTCGAAGCAGACCGCGTAAAAGATGGTGTGACGACCTCAATGCTTGTCGGAGGGATTGGCCGGAGATCGCGCAGAGTCGAGAGGAGTGGAAAAAAGGGGAGATATTTGCCCAGCAGTGGGATCGAATAGGCTAGGTAAGTGCCGTGTTTATCAAAACTTACGAGTCTACACGTTACTCACAAGCACGTGTAAATTACGTTTACCAATAAAGTAGAGGGATTTTAAAATATACTTGTAAAATAAATATTGACACTTGTAACGTGTAATTTACACGTGTAGTTTTGATAAACATATTCTTGTAATAATGAAAATTTTCACAAGAAAATTTCTTCTAATACAGCTTGTAACATAGAACCCTTGTCCAGGGATACGGGTGAAGACCTCAACGGTTGCAGAGGCGGAGATGAGAGCCATTGGTACGGCAATGCAGGACGAAAGGGGCGCGTCACAGGGACTGTAACCTGACAGAGGGCAGCAGTAACTGCCAGTACTATTCAGAGGCGGACAGGAGTCCTAGTACGGCTTTGAAATAGACTACTCTGGGCGCCATCCTACTCGCGTCAGACAGAGTACTGCGGGGCGGAAGGCAAGAGGGAAACCACTGCCCTATTTATCCGTAAAAAGTAGCATGGAGAATGCTACACCGACAAGAGCGTGGCTCTTAAAAGTAAGTTTTGATAAACAAGGCAAAGATCTTTGACCTACGAAACTACCTAATTGCAACTGAACGTGTATCATTATTGTCCAGCGAAGGCTGAAAAATTTTAAATATTTCTATTGTTACAATAGCAACCTTCATGAATGGACTATTCATACATAACTAAAAGCAGTAATCCCTAATGGGGTGCGCAGAGCCACAAGCAATCGAAGACAACTTGCAGCCACTGTTGATACAAAGTCCTAAGATGGATATGATGAACCTTATGGTGACAAGGGATCAGCTTATCAGCCTTTTGTCTATCATGTTAGAAAGGAGACGATTTCTCTGTCGGATTTTACGACGCGTCCGGGAAGGCAAGCAGTTGAACGTGTTTTTTCTTCTCTCAGTTGAACATAGAAGCTGTAATGGAATATTGGTACATTTGACCGGGTCAAAGATAATTTATAAAATGCTAATCTAGAAATAGAAGCCAGTCTAAGATGATCAAAAATCAAACATCATTTCACTTTTCGACTTATATTCAAATTAAGTAACAATGCGTAAAACATTTGACCGCTTTCATTGATGACGTCACAGGACAACGTTTCCATACAAACTCCAAAGAAAACTTTCGTTTTGATGTTGTGTAAAAAGTATCAACATTTGACTAAGTTGTCAAGTAGCTTATTGCAGTAACTATCACATGATAAATTGAATTTCTGTTAGACCAACGTGATAACTACTGAGAAATGGACTACAAAGAATTCTATGACAATTCCATAAATAATAGTAGCATGACCGCATAGTGTTTAGAACAAATATTATTCTCAACTGAACACAATAGTATAGATATTATGTGCTTCCATTCATGTCTGCATGTAGCATATCAGAGGCGTACACAAATGGGATGTGTACAGACCGTTCTACACAATTACTACGTTATCTTCGTGTTCTCAGCGAAGAATAAATAATTTAACAGTATAATTAACAAATCACGTATCATTACTACTATCAAGAGAAAGTGTATTCTATAGCTCATAAACATGAATGAAACTGCCCAGTTACAGTACCAAAGCCTTACTTACATCGTACGGTACATTTTTCTCCGCGATCGAAGTCCTATCACGATCTGAAACCGAGCAAATAACAAAAAATAAGGACACTGAATTTGAGTTGAACTACAGTACAATGAAATCTGATTATTAACACTGGAATGCGATGTTTTATTATTAGATTTAGAAATGTAGTACCATCGTCCTCCGAGGTAGACATTCCGGCTGCATTTTCCGTCTTTTTTGCCACAGAACTATCCATAACTTCTATTTGATCACTGTCGCCCGAAGCCATTTTTGTTTTCCTGTAACACCCCCTATTTTGAAGTCTTTCGAGTGAATGTCTGCACAAAAATAATTCGCATGGCTCACATCACACTTGCATTGCTAACACAATGATTCACAGTAATTTAATTATGAGAAATCAATTAAATTTTCGCGAAAAATGCTCGCCTGAAGCATCCGTCTGACACGACCACTCATAGTAACTGAGTTGCCATATGAGAAAAATAATTTATTTAATAAAACCATAGACGAAATAGCTACATTCACAGATAGATAAAAAATGTAAAAACCGGTATCTTCCGTAAAATAGAGTTTATCGTTATTTGAATTAATCCCACTCAAGGTCTTCGATCCCACTATTTAATTATTTATTAAATTACTTTTATTTTTATTTGTAAAAGTATGTTTTGTATGTAAGTCAATAAGTTGTTTATAAACGTAAAATAAAAATCAAACTTGTACAAGTCAACTAATTTTGTACAAGTCTGCCATTCAAAATAAACAGGGCAACTCTATTTTGACTTGACCGCCATGTTTATTTCTTTTCCGTCATTCGCCGCGGTAAGAATTTTAAGGTTATTCCTTATCTTAGCGTCCTTTATGTATTTTTGATACAATTGTTGTTATTTGCTAATAACAGTGCTATTACGTAGTGCGTGTAATTAATACTTGCGTCTGTTTGCAATTTCAGGTTTAACCACTTCACTGAAGTTTGCAGTGAAATCTGTATACATTTTGATTAGTACTAACAGCGGCGTTCGTTTTGATAATGGGCAAAAAAGTGAAAGAATATAAGTCTGGTGACTTCATATTTGCTAAAGTGAAGGGGTACCCAGCATGGCCGGCCAGGGTAAGTCGTTAAAAACATAATAAATTATCTGTTTTCTCAGTGGAATGTAAGATTTGTACAGTGAAGTTGTATTAGCTTTCCTTGTCGATTTGCGCGGGAAGACATGCTGGCGGACGCTCTGGGGCCATCAAGGATGGCTACTCGTTAAATAATTACTGCATTTTCCACTTCTGTCAGCTTCAAAACCTATAACTTGAGAGTTACATGACATTAGGTTTAATAGTCAACTATGTATGATCATGTACCTATTATCATGTATTTGATATAACATTTCAATGTTTGTACTATTGACACAATATATGGAGATAAAATTACTATCTTGTGGGCATGTACAATTTTATTAACTATAGTAGCACTTAAATTTATAGAGAATGATATTATGTTTTGTTTTGATGTATAATTTTGGGTTGTTTTAGGTACAAAGATTAAATGGGAAGAAATACTTTGTGTATTTCTATGGCACAGGAGAAACGTAAGTTAGACACTTATAAAAAAACTTTATTATAATTATTCTTTACTTCACATAATAATATAAAACAAAAAAAGACAAATATATAAATTTTATTTAAATAAAAGCTCTCTCAGATGAAGCTTGGTATTAAATTAATTTAAAGAATATTGTCATGAAATTATTCAGTTCTTTGATTAGTTACCTATAATTATGTCACAGTTCAATATTCATTATTACATTCTAAGCTTAGTACCTATCAAAATTTTACAATACTCATTACCTAGGTAAATTTTAATTAGATTCATTAGTTGTTTTTATTAATCATTCCCTATAACCGAGTTATATAAAAAAAACTTGACGGGGTGTATTAGAAGAATATTTTTATTAAAGACATAAAAGCCATGTCTGTCATATGGTCGATGACCTTTACCACGTTTTGTTGGAATGTGCCCGGAATATAGACGTGAGAAGAAAGGTTTTTCGCTCTCAAGGTGTGATTTCTCTTGGCAACGGAGAAGTCAATTGCTGGTTGGCAGAGCCACTATCAAATAAGGCTTTTAGTTTATACTATCTGGTTGACCAATCCCTTGTCTAAGGGATAGGTACATGAAAGCACCTATGAGGCTGGCATGATCACACAGGGTGTTCAAAGCCTCGTTAAAAATAAGAATAAAAAAAAAGACCAGAAAAGATGAAGGTATTTACTACTCGTAAGTACAACAGACAATATTCTTCAAGTCTTTTATAAGGGATATAGGGCTCAAATAACAGTGTTCCACTCCTCACAATCTTTTACAATCTCTGTAGCTTTCTCCATGACACGCCTAGAGTTTTCAACTCTCAGTCAACATCACCAGGTCTCTTTGGGCACCCCCTTTTGTGTTCTCCATGCGCACACCTGGTCAGAGCATGAACAGACAATATTAAAAAATAAAAAATCTTTGAAAATATAATGAAAATCACTTTATTCTACTTGATTTTGTTACTCTCATATTTTTCTCAAACTCATCACATACATAAACTCACGCCTATTTTCCACCGGCCTACTTTGCCTATTTTCCTCGAAAGAGATGGTGTGATGACTTGTACGCTTGCCAAAGGGACTGGAAAAATGGAAAGAGGATGGGGAGGCCTTTGCCCAGCAGTGGGATCTTGTAGGCTAGATTAGATTAAATTTTCCACTGGGGTAAGCAGGGATTATTCAATGCCACATTCAACGATCGCTTCATACACGCACGCCGGTTCAAAGTAGATTGTACTGAACCTTTTCTAAGGACATTCGAACTTTCGTTCCACAGAGCCAACCTGCCACCGAACATGATATTCGACTACGCGGAGAACAAAGACAAGTTCCTCACCAAGACAGTGAAGCGTCGAGACTTCAACGACGGAGTCAAGCAGATTGAACATGACTTCGCTAACAACGTGCCGCTCGAGCAGGTCATCGGGGCTCAACCTGATGTAAGGAATAATTCTATTTTATATTCTTAAGGGCAGCTGTGGATATACCAATTGCACTAAACATTTTGCCTCTTCCTCTTTGATGACCAAACACTTCAGGACCCCGATACCGACCCCGCCGGCGTGGTCGACGATTTCCCTCAATCAGCGCTTATCGCTATCGACCCACTAGCTATGCTAGAGACACGCTAAAAGGAGAACTCCTTCTTCTTCGTTTCGATGGCATTAGATTTCTTCAGCCCAATATTCCACCACTCGAACAGCATCCTCAGTGGCACTCATCAGCCCCTCTCGCGTGCAGGTATCAGGGCACGCGGGGCCAGTTATCAGATGAGCCATAGTCTGTGGCGTAACACCACACACGCAGCTCAGGTCCGATCCGATGAGAAAACCCCACCTGAGAACCCAAAACCCAAAGGAGAACTGATTAATGTTTATATTATTTAAGTTTATTATGTGTATTCTTTTAGTAAATAAAGGCTTTGAATTTGATACATCAATACAAAGATGACCAGCTCAATCTTTGATTTCGCTCGCTAATACCTTTTTAATCTCCAACAGGAAGCAGCAGAGGCTGCAAATGACGCGGAGAATGACACTGGTAATGATACAATGGATGACTCCGCCATGGACGCTACTGCTGCTGATGACACAGTTGCTGATGTAAGTTTTTTTCCTTGAATGGCATCGCCTTCGCATTTAGCCAATCACAAAAGTTAAGTTAGGGAAACATGGATATAAAATTAATTAACGGAAAGAACACGGAAAAGGATTAGTTTGGGATACATTGTTTTAAGTTTACGCGGTTATTACCATAATTAAAACACAATAACGGGTTCTTACCGCGTTTAAATCAGGGATATGAGACTCCCGATGTTTCGACACTGTTGCAAGTGCCATACCTACTCCACTCCAATCTCATCAGTCATCCCGTATTCATAGCACTTGCAACAATGTCGAAATATCGGGAGTCTCATATCCCCGATTTAAACGCGGTAAGAACTCGTTATTATTTGTTTTAATTATGATAATGGTGCTAATTCCTGTAAATACCATCTAATTTTATTTTAAGTTATATCTGTCATTTTCTTATCTGCCGAAAAGGAAAGGGACGGGTAATCGACAAGCAAACAATTTATGGAACACACGTCAATTTTTAGCACAAAGCAAAAACAACCGTCTAAAATTTTACATTGCCCAATAACCCGACAGAATTATTATTATGTTGACAGCACACGTCAAATGGTTTGCATACCAGCGAGATACCTTTTTGATTCGCCCGGGTTATTCATTCATTTACTCATTCTTCCTAAAATTAAGAGCTGTGAGTCGTCCGTCCCTTTGCTTTTCGGCGGATAAGAAAATGACAGGTATAACTTAAAGTAAAATTAGGAGGTGTCTGCGGGAATCGGGGTCAATAACCGCGTAAACGTAAAACAAAGTATTAACAGTTGTCTGCAAATATTTTCAGCAAGAATTTATAGTTATGAGCTTATGTTTTATATCATTGGATTTTTTGGCCTAAGTACCATATTGAGATATTATTGTGCTTCATAAAAATCCATAGAAAATTATAGTTCATGTCAAAGTTGCTGCGTTTAGTCTGATCAGTGACTTGCCGAGGGAACACACAGGAATATCACACAGGAGTATATTTGATTTGATTTGATTTTGATTCGATTTGAATATCTATAGAATATATAATAGTATAATACCCCCTACGGTTGATTGAGGGGAGGCCTGTGCCCAGCAGTGGGACGTATATAGGCAGTTTATGTTATGTATGTATAGTTTGTACCCGCAATCTTTCAATTTTTTTTTTAATTTTTCCTCACCTTATGGTTGTCTGGGAGAAATCGCTTTAAGCGATAAGACCGCCATTTGCTATGTACTTAGTTAAGAGACTTTTTGTAATTATTTATTTTTATTTTGGTGCAATAAAGTGTATATGTATTGTATTGATATTCTGACCACAAAAAAAAAGTTTTCATCTCGAGCTCCTCCGTGCTTCGGAAAGCACGTTAAGCCGTTGGTCCCGGCTGCATTAGCAGTCGTTAATAACCATCAATCCGCACTGGGCCCGCGTGGTGGTTTAAGGCCCGATCTCCCTATCCATCCATAGGGAAGGCCCGTGCCCCAGCAGTGGGGACGTTAATGGGCTGATGATGATGATGATGATGTATTGTATTGTATGCTTGTAATGTTCCCTGTAGACTACGGCAAGCAACGCGACACAGAACGACACGGTCGTAGAGGACTCCGACGAGGCGGGCGCGCTCGTCATTGACGAGGGGAAGGTGAGTCTTATTCTATCGTATGGGTTGCCTTTCCGCTTACCTAATATGAAGATTCAGAAGGTTTTTCCAGAAGCAACAGCCTGCCCGACTTTCCATCCCGAGGGGAAAACCAGCCCAATACAGGTTAGGTCACATAGCACCGTACAGGCATTTCTCGGGAATGTGGGTTTCCTCACCATGTTATCCTTCACCGCTTAGAATAGAATAGAAATTGTTTATTATAAAAGGACGCCACACACAAAGACAAGACAATAACATCACTTAATTTTTTTACAAAACAATTACAAAAAGCATAGGAAGATGTTCATTACAATGATCATAAGCTGGTGGTGGACGTCCTGAGATAAAAGCACGTGATAATCATTTATGATTCAAACATGAGTTCGAAAACAAATTCGACAAGTATTGGTTTAGGCCTGACTTCCCCATTGGGATGTAGTCGTGAACTTATATAACGTTATCTGAATTGAGTAACAACAACCCCCCCCCCCCCACCCCCACCCCCCTCAGAAACAACAACAGCAACAGAAAGCCAAGAAGTCCAAGCCGGAACCCGCAAAAGCCGCCAAGGACGCCCCGAAGACGCCAAAGACGCCCCGCGGCAAGAGGAAGGAGGAGAAAGGCGAGGATGAACCTGAGGAGAAGGAGGAGCTCGTCAGCCGGAGTGGACGGAAGATCAGACCTAAGAGGTAACATATATGGATTATAGCTCCTAAACAGTATTTTTTTTATTTTGAACGTAAACCTTTGGGCCACCTGTATGACGTAAACAGCCTGTACACGTGAGGCTGACCCAACTAGTTGACGAGTTAGTTCCGCCCACAATCAACAGATGGCGCATATCAGTCCTGAAACGCGCTAGCGAAGTTTTCACAGCGCGACGTATATATACAACTTCCCCGATACCGACGATCAGCGCTTATCGCTATCAGCCCACTGGGGTCGATTAAATCTTTCCGCCCAACTGGGCAGACAGGCCTGTTGTCTTAAACTTTGTACCGGGTGAGAGCCTTCAGAGCTCCCCATTTGTCCGGCCAAGTAGTTAATGCCGTCTGCGGCAAAACTACAATAAGTCACGTCAAAAAAAATCCAACATAACACCGTCGGATCGTCGATCCCTAGTCACACTACCAACTTGTGGCTCGCGGGGTACTATGCTCTGTTTACTGCCCTAAAACATCCATTAGCCAGGCCTCCTCTACTTCTTATTGTGTGGGTTATGAGGTGGATTACCAACCTCATCAACCCTGGTGTCAGGGTTACTATTGAGCCGCCAAAGGCCCCTGACATGGATCATGTTACAACTACATACTTACATCAATGAGTAGTAACCGGGACCAACAGCTTAACATGCTCTCCGAACAGAGTTATTCACAGATTTCAATCAATTATTTTTTACTTTGGATTATCGCAAAAGCAGTGGTTATACAGTCAATAACTATTGCGCGAATGTCCATATAACATAAGTCTCTGCCGAAGTAAGGTTATCAAGTTTAAATCCTTACTTGCGATTGGTGACTGACAAATTACTGTTCAAACACAAATGCAAACATATTGATGCATATTCCAGTACACCTAATTTTATTTCAAGTTATACCTGTCATTTTCTTATCCGTCGAATAAGAAAGGGATGCGTAATCGACAGGCATAAAATTTATGGAACACACGTTAATTTAAAAAAAAAATCCATAATTTTATATTGATAATAACCCGACAGAATTAAGTTGACAGCAAACGGATTGCATATGAGCGAGATGCCTATTTTATTCGCCCGGATAATTCTTTCATTTTAAAATTAACAGTTGTCAATCATGCGAAATTCTGATTTTACTAAATAAAGACAGATCTAAACGTGACAAAAAATGTTTTCTTTTTTTCTATTTAACTTATTTAAGAATTTTATTAAAAAAAGTATAATAAGTGCGACTTTTTGTCACGTTTTTCTACGACGCCCCGGTTGCTTTTTCATACAATTTTTTTAATTGTATTTTTAAGTGTATATCAATTTAATGACATCTTCAGATACATAGACGAGCAAACAGAAGAGAACACCACCTTGCCGTCCCCGGCGCCCAAGAAGCGGCGCGGCGCGTCGCCTGCGCAGGAGAAAGAAAAGGAAAAAGAGAAGGAGAAAGAAAAGACAGACGCTAAGGAAAAAGAGAAGTCGGTTGAGAAGAATATCAAACACTTCAATAATGTTTCGCAGGTTTGTGTATTTTTAAACATACATACACGAACAGCCTATATACTTGAGCTGAAAAAAATATTTTATTTATTCTTAGCCGATTTTTTTTTTTTATATTAACAGGCTATTTATTTTTGTTACAGTCGGAACTAGAGGATCTGAAAGAGCCTTTCAAACCAGGTAAGGCATACACTAATAATAACAATATTTTAAAACTATTTTCCAACGTTCAGAAAAAGGTACTATAAAAGACTTGTTTTGTGGCTGAATTATCACACCACCATTGCTTCAAAATTTAAAAAAAAAATAAGACACGCCGCGTTTTGAAAATTCAAATCGGAGTTCCAAATTCAAATTATCCGAACACGTCGTCCATTGCCGCGAAAATCTTTGACAACGAAATTACGTATTTTAAAACTGTTGTTATTTCGTAAAACAAAGGAAAAAGTATAAAATTAAGTATTTAACATTATAAATTAAGAGTATGGAAGATATAATGAAAGAAAGTGATTTATATAGCCAAAATGTTTTTAGTCAGTTTGACGATAATATCGCCGCATCTTCTTTGGAAAGTTACGAAAATTACATTGGGTCGAATGGGAATCAAAATAAAGCTAATTGTTCTTTAGCTCCTAAAGGTAAGTGTATTATTTTACATGCATACATACATAAACTCGCGCCTATTTCCCACTGGGGTAAGCAGAAACAATGAAATTTCATATGCTTCGATCTTGACACACTTCTCTTGCATTTTTTTTTCTTGTATTATTTGTACCCTGTTATATATTTTTTTTCTGTTTTGATTTACGATATATGTTATCATATAAAAGCGAAAGGTGACTGACTCACTCATCACGAAACGGCCTCCGTGGTCCAGTAGGTTGAGCGTTCGGCTCACGACCCGGAGGTCCCGGGTTCAAATCCCGGTGGGGACATATCACGAAAATCACCTTGTGATCCCTAGTGTGGTTAGGACATTAATCACCGGATTGACCGAAAGTAAGTAAGATCCGTACTTCGGAAGACACGTTAAGCCGTTGGTCCCGGTTACTACTTATTGATGCAAGTTAGTAGTCGTTACATGAGCCATGTCAGGGGCCTTTGGCGGTTTAATAGTAACCCTGATACCAGGGTTGATGGGGTTGGTAATCCACCTCACAACCCACACGATAGAAGATCACAAATTATCAGAAACTACTAGTGCTAGGAGTCTCAAATTTTGCAAGAGGGTACCTTTTAGAAGGTGGGTGCTCACTAAGACGGGATTTTGCGAAATTCAACCCCTAAGGGGATAAAAATTGGGTGGAAAAGTTTGTATGAAACTCTATATTTAGTTTCAATACTAGAGTTTCACGCGAACGAAGATGCAGGTAACAGCTATATGTTTATACAGGGTGTTAGTGACATCGTAAAACGTTTTATAGAATTTTAGTTATCACTTATTTTACAGATACAAATAATAAAGAAGCTAATACTACAAACAATGCTCAACCGACTACGTCAAACAAAATCGTACCGACTTTTGGTAAAAAGAAAAAAACTATTAAAAAGAAAAAGTTCGTCCCACCTACAAAGACCCGAAACCAAAAAGATTTTATTGAGGAAAATAATATTAAGAGCAATGTAAATATACCAACACAGCCCTCACAAGTTCCACTGCTGGGCACAGGCCTCCCCTCTACCATTGGTGGTACGGAGCATACTCCACCACGCTGCTCCACTGAGGGTTGGTGTGATAATACTCAATACATAACGAGTACTATAAAAGAAACAAGCTATACTTCTCAGACAAAGGATTGTCTTCAAGACTTACCTAATGCTCGAAATAACGAAAACTTTATCATAAATGGCACAGGAAATGATTATACTCAGTACAATAACAATTTATATAAAGAGTATGACCAGCTGTTAAGTATAGAAAGTACTCAGAATAATGACTTTACTACTATAAATATGAAGGAAAATGATACAAAATATATGGAAAACACGTTGAATATAACTACTCTAGAGAATGACTATATTTTTACTGATTATATCAAGAAAACCATTAACGAAATACCTGAGTTCTCTGAAGAAGTTTCTACTATGACAAGCATTAACAGAACAGTGAAAAAAACAAAAAAGTTTTCTGAAAAGGAGTCTATAGGAGGTCTAATATTAGGTTCTTTAAATGTACTCAACGATGATGACAATTTCACACAAAATTCAACCCAAGAATCGCAACAATCTGATCAGTCTAGTGTAAAAAACCTTTCGCGTATTCAATCTTTTTGCTCGGTCGTCTCTTTAGATAAGACTTATAGAAACTTGGACTTGAAAAGTTGCGAGAATGCAACAGAAATTAATGCCATTATAAATGGCAAAGAAAATATAGAAAATGGAAGACGAGAAGAAAAAAATGAGAATAAAAAGATACCCAAAGGAGACGATTTCCTAAAACTCTTTCAATTTGAACAAGAAAAGGAAAAAATGACTAAAAAGAAAGGAAAGAAAAGGAAGTCGGCCGTAATGTCGACAGAGTTCGGCGATATAGGTTTCAATAAGAAATATTCTGACTATATAAAGAACTTTGGCTGTATAACGGAATTAGAACAGGAAGAAATAGACACAAGAGCCAAAATACTTGAAATGTATCCGAAAGAGAATGCAACTATTATTAAATTGAAAGTTGACAAGTAAATTATTTGTGTTAATGTTGATTTTATGAATAAAATATTGTAATTCATTATTGACTGTTTTCATTTTACCCTAGCGAATGGCCGCGCGGCAGAATCGATGAACCGATGGCGTGCGATCGCTCCCTTTCGCTCTAGCAAATGACAGTTCTCAGTAACAGAAAAAGATGGAAACATAGGAAAGTGTTGTAGTAGAGTGCAAACTGCACACACATTGCCTTTCTTTTTACCGTCAATTATTTTAAATTTCGAAATTCTCATTCCATTTCACAATTCCTTTTATTCTTCTCTGACTCATTACATCCTCGACCTTGAAACGAGTAACATCTATATTGTGTGATTCGCGGGCAGAGGATTCCAGAACTTAACATAAACTGCCTATACGTCCCACTGCTGGGCACAGGCCTCCCCTCAATCAACCGGAGGGGGTATGGAGCATACTCCACCACGCTGCTCCATTGCGGGTTGGTGGAGGTGTTTTTACGGCTAATAGCCGGGACCAACGGCTTAACGTGCCCTCCGAAGCACGGAATCATCTTACTTTTTCGAACAATCAGGTGATTTAAGTCTGAAAAGTCCTTACTAAACAAAGGACAGTCTCACAAAGTGATTTCGACAATGTCCCCATCGGGAATCGAACCCGGACCTCCAGATCGTGAGCCTAACGCTCTAACCACTAGACCACGGAGGCTGTCCAGAACTTAGCCGTTCGTATTCGAGAAACGCTTCGTACGAGCTGGTGGGATTAACGAGATAAGGGTGGGATCCCAGCCCACGTACAGTTACTCAAAGATGAAAAGGGAATGGTTGAATTAACTCGTGTTGGCAAGGGTGTGCTGCCCCCAAAGGATGGGATCGACGATCCAACGGTGTCACGTTGGAAGTTGTATATATGCGTCGCGCTGTGAAAACTTCGTTAGCGCGTTGTAGGCCATCCGTTAACGCCATCTGTTGCATGTTGGCGGAACTAGTTAGGTCCGCCAGAGCTATATTATGTTTCTCTTTCCCTCCAACAGCAGACGCAGAGAAAGAAAACATCCTGATCGCCTACCTGCCCTCCGGGCAGTACGTGGGCGTGAAGCTGTTCCAGTCGCGGCCAACAACGTACCGCAACGAAGCGGCGCGGCTGCAGTGGGACAAGCGCGCTGCAAACAACGCTATAACACTCAAACTGCAGCTTGGTATGATACCTTGATTATTATTATTATATCATTAATAGCCCTCAATGTCCCACTGCAGGGCAAAGGCCTCTCTTCCCTTCTTCCACTCCTCCGTGTCCTCAGCTTCGTGCCACCGTTTCAAAAAGCGGTCTAACTCGTCGCGCTACTATGTAATTTGTATGGAACAGCTACCTGTGACGTCATAAAAAAATTGTGACAAAATGTCGGACTTATTATTTCGTTTTTCTTGATTAAAATTCATAAATAAGTTCATAATCACTAATACAAGAGCCACGCTCTTGTCGGCGCAGCATTCTCCATGCTACTTTTTAGGGAAAAATAGGGCAGCAGTACCAGAGTACTGCTATTAGAGTGCTGTTAAGTTGAATAGAAAACAGAAAACGTTTTTTGTCACCTTTAGATCTGTCTTTATTTAGTAATAAGAATTTCATCATTTATCTTTGACCTAGGAAACTATACAATTGCTTAATCAGGCGGTCCGTCTACTCGTCTGCCCTCTTATTATTATTATTTTTAAACTTAAGTTTATCTCCTCTTTGGATTAGATAGTGTATTTGCCAGAGACACGGGTCGCAGACCAAGTGCCACTGGAAGGAGGGTATAATAATTAAGTATTATTATTATCATTAGCCAGTGTGATCCCACTGCTGGGCAAAGGCCTCCCCCATATCTTTCCAAGTATCCCGGTTCTGTGCGAGCTCTATCCAGTGTTTTCGATAACCGTCGAGATCATCGCGCCATCGTTTCCGGGGTCTACCACGTCTACGGTGTCCGTCCTGTGGTACCCAGTGCGTGATGATCTTTGCCCATCGTTCCGGATGCATGCGGCACACGTGTCCAACCCAGTCCCACTTTAGCCTGGCGGTCTTCTAGCCAACGTCAGCTATACCGGGTCTGCCCCTTATGTTATAAAAAAATCTAATAAATAACGAATGAATGTGTGTTTCAGAGAAGGGCCAGATAACCCCTCAGTCGATCGCGGCGCAGCTGGTGACGGACCTCAACCTCACTGACGAAGAGAAGGCCTCACTCGATAAGGAGAGGGAGACTGGTATGTTCATCTGTTACTTAACTAGATAATGGTGGTAAAGTTTACGCGGTTATTGGCCCCGATTCCTGCAGACACCTAATTTTATTTTAAGTTATACCTGTCACTTTCTTATCCGCCGAAAAGGAAAGGGACGGGTGATTGTCAACAAGTTAATTTTAAAACGAATGAATAACCCGTGCGAATAAAACGGGCATCTCGCTGTTATGCAATCCGTTTGACGTGTTGTCTACATAATTCTGTCGGGTTATTGGCCGATGTAAAATTTTTAGACGGTTGTTTTAGATTTCTGCTTAAAATTGACGTGTGTTCAATAAATTTTATGCTTGTCGATTACCCGTCCCTTTCTTTTTCAACGGATAAAAAAATGTCAGGTATAACTTAAAATAAAATTAGATGGCGTCTGCAGGAATTAGCACCAATATCATAATTAAAAAACATAATAAGCACTATTGAGCACGTTATAAATATTTAAGATACAAACGTGAATTCGAAAACAAATTCTAATATAGGTTTAGGCCTGTGTTAGAATTCGAACCTGCAACCTCACAATGAGAGTCGAGCGTTCTTCCTACTGAGGTACTACGGCTTTAACTATATGGTTCAACCTTCCCTAATTCCAAAAACATAAGCTCAAGACTATATCCTAATTGGGGTAGTCAGAGGTACATCCATCGCAAGATGAACTAAGTACCCACACCTCACCGAGCTTTCTGTTAGACCTACGTGATAGGTGAGCCGTATCGCCATCTATAATGGTCGAGACAACTGTCTTAGTGAAAACTGCGCTTGAGATTTTATCCATACTAATATTGTAACTAGGAAAGTCTATGTAATAATAATAAAAAAGTTTATTTAGGTAAAACCAGAGGTGAACCTGAGGAGCTCGGTGGCGCAGCGGTTAACGCGCTCGGTCTGCGATTGTTGAAATTAAGCAACTTTCGCAAAGGCCGGTCATAGGATGGGTGACCACAAAAAAAAAAAGTTTTCATCTCGAGCTCCACCGTGCTTCGGAAGGCACGTTAAGCCGTTGGTCCCGGCTGCATTAGCAGTCGTTAATAACCACCAATCCGCATTGGGCCCGCGTGATGATTTAAGGCCCGATCTCCCTATCCATCCATAGGGAATGCCCGTGCCCCAGCAGTGGGGACGTTAATGGGTTGGTGATGATGATGATGAGGTAAAACCTACGACACACATATACATTTACAACATTAAAATATACACACATTAATATTTAGTTGCAAAACATAAAAGTGTATGGGTGCCGCAGCTCACCAAAAAAGGCCTGGGTATGTGTGTGTCTGTCTGCTTGTTTGTCCGTTCCATCTTTAAGTGGACATAGCTGAAGGGATGGAGAGAGACATAGGCTACTTTTTCTCTCTTTCTAACGGAATAGTCGCAAAAGTATAGAATTGAAAATAATTTTTAAAAAATCATAAATTTTGCGACGTAAAAATCCACTTGATATCAACTCGGAATCATGGTCTGAATCATTCCCCTGAGTATTCGTTACGGTGTCACTAACACCCTGAATCTGTCATGATGCAAACTGACACACTCACAAATGCTGTTTTTTTTTTTTAATATAATTTGCATTTTTTTTTAATTACTATAGGTTCGCGTTTGATCAAATCGACACCTATTGGTAAGTGGCGGTGTGGCTTAGGGTGGGACACGCTTGCCTTGCAAATGGCTGTTTAGCCTTGCACTTTAGCCTTGTGAGCTCCCAATACTGAAACGTTTTGGGAAAGTAGATTGTAGCATGGTATAATTGTGTCAAAATAGGATGATTTTTTAGCATTTTCGAGGTAAAATACACTTTTTTAATATATGTGTATATATGTATATCTGCGTACCCCGATTGGGACATAGTCTCGAGCTTATGTGTTATGTTATATACCTATACAGGGTGTTAGTGACATCGTAACGAATACTGAGGCGGACGACCATGACCATGACCATGGACCATGATTCTGAGTTGATGTCAAGTGGATTTTCATGTCGGAATATTCATGTATTTTTTTTTTAATTATTTTCAATTCTATATCCCCCCCCCCCTTCAATATTTGTTTCGACTAACATCCTATCTACTTGTATTGGTACTTGTAAGTACTTATACGGGTTGTATGTGACATCGTAACAAATATTGAGGCGGACGATTCAGACCATGATTCTGAGTTGATATCAAGTGGATTTTCCTGTCGGAAAATTCATGAACATTTTTTTTTAATATTATCCGTTCCATACTTTTGCGACGGAAAATTCCACTTGATATCAACCCAGAATCATGGCCTGAATCATCCCGCAAAGTTTTCGTTACGATGTCACTAACACTCTGTATATAGTGGGATGGGCATGAAAAAAGGGATTTTGTATGCGTTCTATTCAAATTATATAATTTTAAGCATCATGTGAGAACTGTACCTTTGACTAGCCCAATTGAGAATGCAGTTGTGTGTGGAGTAAACGCGCTCGGTTTGCGATTGTCATTGAAAGAAATAATGTTTTATTGCTGAAAATTACATTAGAATGTCATTTTTCAAAAAGACACTTATTTTCCACTATAAGGGGATGATATACGTCCCACTGCTGGGCACAGGCTTCCTCTCAATCTACCGGAGGAGGTATGGAGTACGTCTAGGGCCCTGTGCCGAGGTTTTTCTCGCAGCTTCTTTTCCCCGGCTATACAGGTTGTGAGAAGCTGCAGTAGTTTTAGGCGGATGAGACGTTCGTTATGTAAAAATTGACGATTCAACGTGTAACTATGTTACCTACTGAATAAAGATAACTATTTTTTTAAAATTTGAATATTGAGTTTGAATTTGCTGCTCCACTGTTGTGTAGATGTTTGAGATAGTATTGCATTAACCTATTGTAATTCCAGAAGAAAAGAAGTCCCGCGTTCAGTTCCTCAAGACAGAGATGAAGCTGATCGAGCTGGACGCCAAGATCAAGACCTGCCTGTGTCTGGAGAAGGCTGACACCGAGCTGTGCCTCAAGCTGCTTGACCAGCTCATGGGTAAGTAGTCTCCGCCCCGCGAAACTTCGTAGCGGTCTTCTATCTTTTGGGTTTTCAGGTGCATAACCAACCTCATCAACCCTGCTATCGGGGTTATTATTGAGTCGCCAAGAGCCTCTGATATGGACAAAATATTAATAAACCAATGATAGATTATCCAGGCTACGATCCTCAAAAACGATGTAGATGGCGCTGTACAACCTTATAGATGTAAGTAAGTAGTCGTTACATGAGCCATGTCAGGGGCCTTTGGCGGCTCAGTAGTAACCCTGACACCAGGGTTGATGGCGTTGGTACTCCACCTCACAACCCACACGATAGAAGAAGAATGATGACCCAGAGTCAAGCGTTTTTCACGGCTCCCTAACAGTTGAGTATCGAACCTCTCGCCCTCAGAGTTGGAGGTGAAGCCGCTGATGCTGCTGAAGCACCCGGGCTGCCTGGAGAGCATCAAGCGCATGCGCGCGTACGTGGGCAACACGCCCTCGTGGGACCTCAGCGAGAGTGACGCGCTGACCTTCAGCAAGCAGGCGCACGCCATCCGCCGCCGCGCTGACCTGCTCTACGCCAGGATGAAGGTATTACACCAAATCATCCTTCCAATACAATGCCATAGAGGCTTAACGGCCACTGTGGTCCAGTGGTTGAGTGTTGGACTCACGATCCGGAGGCCCCGGGTTCGAATCCCGGTGGGGACATATCACAAAAATCACTTTGTGATTCCTAGTTTGGTTAGGACATTACAGGCTGATCACCTGATTGTCCGAAAGCAAGATGATCCGTGCTTCGGAAGGCACGTTAAGCCGTTGGTCCCGGTTACTACTTACTGATGTAAGTAAGTAGCCGTTACATGAGCCATGTCAGGGGCCTTTGGCGGCTCAATAGTAACCCTGACACCAGGATTGATGAGGTTGGTACTCCACCTCACAACCCACACGATAGAAGAAGAAGAAGAATAAATATTTGTGTATTGATCGTTGAGTGTGGTGCCGCAGGAGCTGTTCCCGTCGCCGGCGGGGCTGTCGTTCTGGGAGTACTTCTCGGAGCGTGCGCTGCAGTTCAAGCGCGTCACGGCCGCGCTGTCGGCCGACGAGCTGCTGGAGATGGTGGCGCCGCCGCTCGGTGAGCATTCTCACTCCATATCACCTGGAATTTACCATCACAAATGAATAACCATCTTGCAGACGCAGATACAAAAATGTTAAATATTTCCAACAAGTTTATCAATGATAATTACGCTGAATAAATGGTTCTGATTCTGTATAAAGGACCGATCGTCGTGGAGATCCTTGGGGGAGGCCTATGCCCAGCAGTGGGCGTCGTACGGCTGATGATGATGATGATTCTGTATAAAATTGAAAAAAAAAAGACATGAATTTTGCGACGGAAAATTCCACTCGATATTAACTCGGAATCTGGGCTGAATCATCACACGCCGCAGTTGGGGTGGTAAATTAATAACTCATTGGTGCAAGTCTGGTACCGACGTCCTCTTTTGAGAAGCAAGCCGATACACTTTGATACCATGTCACATTAACTTTTTTGACAAATTAAACCGTAAGTCTCATTAAATGTCAAATGTGATAGTGCGATAGGGTTCTAAAGTACCACGTGACCACAGTGTGAGACACAAATTGTAACGGTGTAAAATATTGTCTATACAGAGATGTCGCTACCTACATCGCACACAATGAAAGCCGCCATCGACGCGGCGAATGAGGACCCCGCCCCGGAAGACGATAAGGAGGAACCGACGCCCAAGAAGAAGAATACCACAGGTATAATACAGTAAAATCTTGTCGTGTGGGCTGTGAGGTGGAATACCAACCTCATCAACCCTCAGGGTTATTATTGAGCCGCCAAAGGCCCCTGACATGGCTCAGGCATGGTGACGATAACTCACTTACATCAGTAAATAGTAACCGGGACCAACGGCTGAACGTACCTTCCGAAGCACGGATCTTCTTACTTTCGGACAATCAGGTGATCAGCTAATGTCCTAACCAAATCAGGGCTCACAAAGTGATTTTTGTGATATGTCCCCACCGAGATTCGAACCCGGGGCCTCCGGATCGTGAGTCCAACGCTCAACCACGGAGGCCAATACAGTAAAATAAGAATCATAACATAAACAATATATACAGGGTGTTAGTGACATCATAACGTCAACTCTGACCATGATTCTGAGTTAACATCAAGTGGAATTTTCCGTCGCAATAGTATGGTACTGAAAATAATTAAAAATATCATGAAATTTCCGTCAGAAAAATCCACTTGATGTCAACTCAGAATCATGGTCTGAACCATCGCCCTCAGTATTCGAAACCATGTCACTAACACCCTGTATATTTAATATAATTTATTTTAAAATTTACTTTCCAGCAAAATCAAAGAAAGCGAACAACACGCCTGCCAAACCAGCAACAAAGCGACAGAACTCCAGAAGGCAAGAAGAAAAGGAAGCAGAGAAGAAACAAGAAGAACAAACGCAAGAGAAAGAGAAGACTGACGCAGAAGAGAACAAAGATAACGCAGAAGTTAATGACACAGAGAAGATTACAGAAGATACTGAACAAGAAAAGGAAGTCAATGACAATGGAAAAGAAAACGGTAAAGACGCAGAAGATCCTAAAGATAGTACAGAAAAAGAGAGTGACAAAGACAGTAATGAGAAACAGAGTGAAGACAACGAAAGTAATGACACTGACAAACCTAAAGAAAGCGGGAAAGGGGAAGATACAAATGAAAAAACTAAAGTCGACAATGATAAAGGGAAAGACACAGAGAAATCAAAGAAAGATAACGGTAAAGAAGACAAATCTAAGAAAGATAACGACAAAGGCAAAGATAAAGATAGTGATAAGACTAAAAATGACAGTGATAAAAAGGAAATTAGTGATAATGCTAAAGAAAGTGAGAAAGGGAAAGAAGCAGAGAAGGAGAAGGAAAAAGAAGATGAGCCCAGAGCGAAGCGAGCGAGAGGAGAGGTTGGTATTGTATGATAATCTTACCTTCGCTATCAATATTATGGCATAACTTGTAATGTACTCATTGATTTAAAATATGTGTTGCTGTTAGTTTCTTGTCATTTGTTCTCCTCAGCCGTAAATTAAAGTACGTAAATTAAAAAATATTACGTTGAATAAATGGTTCTGAACAGCCTCTGTGGTCTAGTGGTTAGAGCGTTAGGCTCACGATCTGGAGGTCCGGGTTCGATTCCCGACGGGGACATTGTCGGAGTCACTTTGTGAGACTGTCCTATGTTTGGTAAAGACTTTACACTTTACAGGCTTGAATCACCTGATTGACTGAAAAAATAAGTTGAACGTGCCTTCCGAAGCACGGATCATCTTACTTTCCGACAATCAGGTGATCAGCCTGTAATGTCCTACCCAAACTAGGGACCACAAAGTAATTTTTGTGATATGTCCCCACCAGGAATCGAACCCAGGACCAGAATGAAACTCATGAAAATGTTTGTTACTAATTTAAATTATCTTCAGCTTCATACTTTTCCGACGGAAAATTCCACTTGATATCAACTCAGAATCATGAGTACGCCTGTACATATTTTTCTTTTTCAGAACAAGAAGACTGAAGCGCCGCCGCCGCGATCTCCCGCCAAAAGGAAATCTAAAGCTTAAGACGATTTTAAGACATATTTTTATACTTACCCTAGGTACTTCTGATGGTCAGTGTGTCAGCATGCCACATATCTTCAGCGCGATCTAATATTAAATTAAAGAAAGAAAGAAAGAAAGAAAGTATTTATTATTAGAGGACGAAACAGAAATTGATGTTCCCACAACTAGTGTCTATCTTGACAGATAGAAATCCTATAATTTGCTATTCAATAAATTATCAGCAGAGGTTGACAAGGCCACTTATAAGCAATTTTACAATTTGATATTTGCGCGTACAAAAGTATGTGCGTAATGTCAAGAAATATCAAATAGAATATTCAAATACATTGCTCTTTTTAGATTTCTGAGGAGTTAAAAAGGCCTTGAAGCAATTTAACTATTATATAAGTGTTGCTTCCGACTATTGCAAGAACTATAGATAATACGCTAGTTTTCAACAAGTCAAATCAGTTACTTTTTACTAAACGTCAAAAACACGAAATTACTATGGAATTTGTTTGAAATAGCACACTGCACTGTGACGTCATAGAAAAGTGTGATAAACAGACTTATTATTAAGTATTTCTTATATAAAATTAATTAATAAGTTCAATAGAAAAATGAAGTTTTTTTTTTCGTTACTTTTAGATGTGTCTTTATTTAGTAATCGGAATTTCATAATTTATCTTGAAAGTAGTACACGACCCAATTTAGGGTGATATTAATAAACTAATCTCAGCTTCGAGACTGCCCTCAAGATCATGTCAATGTGACAGTTCTCATATAAAAACAGAGACTTGAGCATGATCTTGAGGGCAGTCTCAGCTGAGATTCGTTTATTAATACCACCCTAAGTCAGTATCGATTGTTCTTGCAATAATCAAACGCATATATCGATAGTTCTTAGTCGACGTCGATAATCTTTAATCACTATCAAAAACTATGATTATACTATCGATACGGGGTATTGGCCTCGATTCCTGCAGACACCTAATTTTAATTCAAGTTATACCCGTCATTTTCTTATCCGCCGAAAAGGAAAGGGACGGATGATTGTCAACAAGTTAATTTTAAAAGGAATGAATAACGCGTACGTATAAAGTAGTCATCTCCCTGGTATGCAATCTTTTTGACGTGCTTTCTACTTAATTCTGTCGGATTATTGGCCGATGTAAAATTTTTAGACGTTTTTAGATTTCTGTGTTTAGGTTGTGTATTCCATAAATTTTACGCCTGTCTATTACCCGTCCCTTTCTTTTTCAACGGATGAGAAATTGACAGGTATAACTTAAAATTAGATAGCGTCTGCAGGAATTAGCACCAATATACTATCGATGCGGGACAGTTTTATTTCAGTTGTCGATAGTCTAATGTCCCATCTGGCACTGCCACCAAAAAATGCTTATAACTTTTGAACGGTAGACCGACGAATTGTCAACAAGGAAATACCTGAATACTAGCTGAGACAAATCAAACTAGCCCAAACTCGATGAGGTTTTTTAATAGAGATCCACAGGCAACAGTATCGTCAATATTCTGATATTTATATAAACGGACAGAAGAAAAATCAATTGTTATTTTAACGTTTTACTTGGAGATGCATGTATTTGTTGCTTACTGTATACTTTTTTACATTGTTTTTAGTTAATAACACACAAACCCTTTAAAGAACAATGCATGTTAACAGCCTTAGTGTATCATAATTATATAGGCCAGTTGACATCAGTGTGGTTCTGTGGTATCACAGAACCATGCTGCTCAAACGGGGAGCGTCGGTTCAATCCCTGTTTGCACTTATGAGTTAATTAACCCGTTCTTTTTTTTAATCAAAATACTGTTATATAATTTAGTAATTTGGCTGCCTAGCGTCAGTTCCCAGACATTCTTATAAAAAGATAAAAGTATCGTATTTATTATTTTCATATACATGCATGTTTTTTTTTATACGTACCGTGTTATCACCAGTTTTTGGCTATAGATAATAATTCCCATCATAAGACAAGTATTTTGATAATTCTGACATAGCATGAAACTTAGGTTAAACATAAGCTACTGAAAGTACACATATTTTATTAGATTGTAATTCTAGTGGGTTGGTCGCAGGGTATCTAAGTAGCAATATGAGTACCTACATTGAAGACTATCGCAAAGCGATTAGATATCATTTTACCTAGATCTTATAATTGAACTCATCCCGTAATGTGCCCTTTTCACGAATGTTCCCGAAGTTATAAAAACTAAAACAGTAAGGACACTTACTACTTTCTTTTTTATAAATATAGTACATACATACATAAACTCATGCCTGTTTCCCACCGGGGTAAGCAGAGACTATAGAATTCCATTTGCTTCGATCCTGACACACTTCTCTTGCTTCATCTAGAATAAAGTTACAATTTTTCAAGTTGTTCTTTCTTGTACTCTGGTTTTATCTCCCTAAAGGTTAGGTTATAAAGCTGTATTTACTTAAGTTTTACGCCTATTTACTGCTAGGGACGTTCCCAAACTGGGATCACTAGCGAGTGGAATTCTTTACCGTCTTCTGTATTTCCGAATGCATATAACCCGGGTGCTTTCAAAGCCAGAGTGAACAGGCACTTTCTGGGCAGGCTCCATCTTAGGCCTCGTCAATGCCTTCGGGCAAGTCTGGGGCTAAGAACAAACCCATCAAAGTTTGAAAAATAAAAAAATACTACTTAGTACTTTGTCTATATTATATTTTGTCATTTTAGGATGTGGTCAATATATGATCTAGGCAAAATGATATCTAGTCGCTTTGCGATAGTCTAGTCATAATGCTACCTAGACCATCTAAGACGAACCCATGTTAGTTTTTAGTCTAGCTATAAATGCATTGTAAATATTTTACAATAAAACTCAACTTTATTATTGGAAGTTGGTTTCTTTTATTGAACTACCGTCAATTGACAATTTACCACTTAGTACTTAAGTATCATTATTATTATATCTTTCATATGACATGTAATAGAACTATTCCGAAATAAATGTGATACAGCCATAGAGTAGAGCGGAGAGTTGCCGTTCTATACTACGTATGGAACGGCTCCGCTCCCCACCAGCGTCTGAGCTAGGTTTAGTATTCGCGCCGAATTCGAATTATATCGAAGCCTTTGACCAATAGCCGTTTGACGTCCATCTACATGGATAGCATTCTTATCGTTTATTGGTTGAAGCGCTCAATATAATTCGCCCCGGCTATCGCCTCGTCGATTCATCTGTGTGATCGCTATCTCGCTCTAGCAAATGACGGTTTTAAGTAGGTAACAAGAGGGTAGAAGCATAGGAAAGTGCGATGAGGTGCACAGATGTGGTTTGAGTATTCTCTCCTTCAATGTCTTCGCCTCCTCTTCCTGTTCAGTCCAGGGTACATCTCCAGGATACGCTTGGCACTTTCCTTCGCTTCGTCTTGATCTGGAAACAAACATTTTATCCTCATAAATCCATGATACCAGTTTTCGAAGAACGCGTGACTATCAACTTTGAGTTTGAATTCATGTTTGGATCATAGATTTACTATAGTACTCACACTGACGATCCACCTCAAGTTCTTGTCTTAACATCGCCATATCAAACCCGAGACCCCGATACTGCGCGTTCATACTAGTATTCGGCAAAACCGACTTATTCTCAACAAAGTGAAAGTCTGCGGGAGCGAATGACCCTTGAAATAGACTGACATAATCACCATCATTTGGTATTACGTGATTTTCACGAGAATTCTGCATTTCTTTAATAGTGTATTGTTGTCTAAGACGAATGTAATATGCTTTTTGGTTTTGATATTGTCTTTTCAGTACTTCAGGGTCTTGGTTTTGCAAAGTATCTTTGCTGGTAGACGGTATAAGCCCTGGCTTATCATTCTTCAAAGATTCTTGGTTGCTAGATGTCTCTTTAGCTATTCCCAAAGCCAAAACTTTACTTTTTCCACCCTTTTTTGGAGTTTTAAGCTGTTTTTTGCTGCAATTTATAATAAGTCCATCCAATTCCGCTTCGGCCTCAGTAATAAACTCGAAATCAGACGAATGGTAGCCGTCGCAATCCGAATCTGAATCTAGAGTTTTGATATCTTCAATGTCTTCTAAAACATCTTCAGTTACTGTATCGTTTGAGCTTATAGATATAATGCTTTTACTTGAAGTTATGGATACATTAATTTTATCAACATTTAGCAATTCGTCATGTCCTTTGTTACTTGTAGGAGTATTCTCATTTTTATCTGTAGAATGTTCTATTTGCGCGAATTCATGAAACCTCTCCTTAGTTCCGCGTAGTTCATTTTTGTTTTCAGTTTCAGAAATATGAAGGTTGCCTTTAGAACTGCTTGCGTCATCTTGTTCTGGTTCTATTGTTTGTTGATTTTCATTAATTTGATATTCTTCAACAATACTGGATTGTTGTTTTAGTTCAATATTCTTTTCTTCAGACTCAACCAGTGCTACGGGAGCCTCGTTTATAGACGATTCAGCTTCAGGTTGTATTGTTTGAGAATCGATCGATTGTCCTTTTTCGACCCTATATTCGTCTAAAATGCTTTCAAATTCGCTTAAACATTCGTCTGTCGAATGCCTGCTGGAAGCAGCTATCTCCTTGATTTTTTCCTCTTTTAGTGTATTTTCTTCAGTACAAGAACCGTCTTTGTTCGTAATATCGCCATTATATGAAACTGTTTCAAGTAAATCATTGAATTCGTCTAAATCAAAAACTTCACTTTCGTTGTTATCTTTTTCTAAGAGATTATTGATTATTGCTAAATCCGTATTAGAAGTTGAACATTTTTTAACTACATTAGTGATGTCATCGAAGTTGATATTTGCATTGGAAAGTTCTGGAATATTAACACTTAAATCATCTAAGTTGAATAAACTTCCATCAAAAGCGGCAGTTTGCATCTCATTATCATTATGCTGCATAGTAATGTTATCCACTCTTGAAGTAGCACTGCTTTCACATAAAACGTTTTTCACTTCATCACAATTTTCTGCATTAGCCAAAGAAAAAGTAGTATCATGTATTAAGTCAATTATATTACAACTTACATTGTGTTCATCACAAACTGTTTTAGAGACAAAGCTATTGGTGTCTATACGTATTTTCTGTACCGTCGGTGAAAAGTAATACAACTCGAGTTGTATCACTTTTGAGTTATTAGCACACACTTCATGTTCAAAAAATTCTCTTTCTTTCTGTCTAATTCTCGTAACTGTAGCTATTATAAATACGGAGATAATTTTTGTGTCTAGTGATATAAGTACTGTTTGTGAAGGATTCATGCTGTTATAACACGTGTAACATAATTCATCTTAACTTGCATTAAAGTGAAATGAAGATTTTCACTAAATATTTTGGTGTAAGTAAATGCAACTCAACATATATTAAAATACACGCAATCCTTGAATTCTCACAGTACGTGTTTAATGATATAATTTTAGTTGTAACATCAAACACCAAATTTATTTTTTCGTGAAAAGTAATATAAATTAATATATATCAAAATATTTCAGAAAATACGATCTTAGATATCAATAACGTGTCGTGTATAATGATACATACAAGTTCGATTCCATGCGCCACCAGTGTGTATCCTAGGGTGACCTCCGCATAAACCTGTCTATGGGAAGACATTTTGTCTAAAACCACAGCAAACCATATCTGATCCGCATTGCGAATGGGTATAGGTTAAGTTAGTACTTCAGACCAAACCGTGTTTTTTCTCTTTCTGCTATAACCACCTTGTAGTACTTAATTACAGTACCTCAATAAGTTGTGGGTCCTGATCATGGCGTCGTTATCACCATGGCAGGGTTAGTCAAGAGGTATTTGAGATTTGTCATAACTGTCGTTAGTCTCCTTCCCTTAGCTCGAAGCATAACTGTTTTACATAGTTTTCTTGATTACATGCAGGTTAAGCGGTGGCAGATTGAACGCTGCCTTCATTGCTAAGGAGGTTGTAGACGTGAAATAATGGCTCCAAATATTATCGAGCTCCAATTAACATGCAAGCCATTCAATACACGCTGGTTAGATCTTTTATGCAAGCGCCGGTAGTGGTATTTTTGAACCTACACAGCCGTAGATGACAGCTCGGCATCGGCAGCATCGGGATCTGCCACATCTTCTCAAGAGAAGATTACCAGTTTCTCAAACACGTTGAATGGTGTAAATTTGTCGAGCTTCCTCATTTTTATAAAGGGAATAACTGCTCTGAACTCTTGAGCACCACAAGTAATATTTGTTTTCTGTATTTTGATTACATAAGAGAGAATTACGCACAGGACTGTGAAAAATTGAAAGAGGAAGGTGAGGCCTTTGCCCAGCAGTGGGATCTTGTAGGATAGATTAGATTAGAATAAATAATTGGCAACACTACGGGCACAACCCCTTAATTAAACCAGGTCACAAAGTTTGTAAAAATCCTAGGAGGTATTTTAGCTTCTGAAAGGAGTTAGTTGGCTTACATAGTCAATAAAAGCACGCATAATGGACCACTTGTGTTTATGCGGAAAACTGAGCCCATTAAAATAACATTACATATGGGACATTCGAGTATTCATTGAGTCAAGTCAGGGGCCTATGGCGGCTCAGTTATAACCCTGACACCAGGGTTGATGGGGTTGGTAATTCACCTCACAATCCACACGATAGAAGAAGAAGATGGGACATTTGCCCATACATGTTGTGCCGACCCCACCTAGAGTGAGATAAGGGCAGGAGGATGATGATGATATAGTGGGAAGTTTTCCCACTTCACAATAGTGGTCCATACGCGAGGATACGCGGAAAGTCCCCCACGTGTGCTTACGTGTAGAGTTTTGCGGAAACGAGCTCATTTAGCTTAACCATAACAGACCATGGTCCATGGTGGTCATGGTCATGGTCTGAGGATAGCCCTGTGTAACCTATAGGTTTGAAGGTGAACCAATGATCTTCATTTTCACTACCTATTCTCATCGTCAACATTGATTCGACTCCGTTTATCGTTCTGTCAATGTTGCGGGCTACCATTAGACCGGGAATTTTGATAATTCGAAATATCGAATTTTACTTTACTTTAGGGGATTTTGATTGTGGAATGAGTTGTGATCTTTTAAATAGTTTCAGCAAGAAAGAAGTAACACTTACCGGTTTGTGTGATTTTGGTTTAAAAGTACGTAGGTACATCACCTTTATCTCCAGGCCATACTGCCAGGCTAGCCCGAAACATTCCTAATGACTAGTCTTAATATGATTCCTCTTACCTTCATTTGTTAGGGGTGGAAATATTATCATAATTGAATTTGTAAGATTTTGACTGCAAAAATGAACCAAAAGTGGTTTTGATTAGGGGCGTAGTGTAGTGGACAAAATGTGTTTGTAGTGGGCAGCAGTGGTGGTTTTGACCGGTTATTTATGAGTTTTGAGAGTAAAATCATAACAAAAATATCTTATTATCGTCACCTTACACTATATATACGTGTACCATCTTTATATGTATTTATTATTAGAAATTCGTAAAAACATGTATCATTTTACACAATAAAACCGAAAAAATAAGTCATGTTAAACCACTTGACACAAATTCGTTATAGTTTATCGTTTGTGTCAATTGATATAAGTTACGTTTCTTTACTTTTTAAAGAAAATAAATAGAATTTTGCCTTTCTACAACATAATGAAATAAACTTTCTTCCAAGACATTTTGTTTTTTGTAGAATAAGACTGTAAAATTAATAATTGAAATATGATATATCAACGATGACTTTTTTATAGTTATATGTGTAAAAAGGTATAAGTAGACTTGTATCAATTTACACAATATAAAAGTTGGTGTCAACTGATACATGTAATTTATTTTGATCCTCTACCATTTCTGTTTAGGTTCTAAATATAACTAAATATTAGAAAAGAAACCTTCCATCATCACCTATCGACACATCTAACTTCTGTTCCATTATTCCTTATAAGTCGCGAGCTAGAATATTTTTAACTTTAAACTCGATTTTCTCAAAACTTGAATTTTGGACTTGTATTACTTTTCACCGACGGTACAGTTTTATCTACGACATTTTCGTTCAAAATCCGAGAAAGTTCATCACTAACATGTTGTGAAGAACTGTTGTGTAAACCAATATCTAGTTCTTTTGCATTATCTTCCGGAATATTTTCGGGAAGTTGATCAACTGTTTCTTTCTTTCGTAGGAAAGTCACGACACTTTTAATAAAATCCATTTTGTATCTGCAATAAAATTAACTTTTACAATATAGGTTATTTATACACTTGCATACTTTTTGTTTCAATAATCAAACATAACAAATGTACAAACCTTGTTTAAACGTTTTCTCGTAATAAATAAATACTTGCAAATACAGCACAGTAGAATTTTATTTATTTGAAAAAGATCTATTCAGCAAAACAAACTATAAAAACAATCTGTAATCGGTTTTCGGCGGGAAAATTCCTTTTTTTTGTTTTTTTTTGCAACAATATTGGATACAGCCAATAATAAGGTAAGAAAAAAGTCAAAGATTTTTTAAGTTATATTCACAGCTTTATTTTATTAAACAAACACATGGGGCTATGCTTTTATTACATTTTGAGATTTTAATAGACACCAGTTGGCAGTGTAGTTGTTATTTTTAATTTATAAATGTACACCTCAAAAAGTACCTCTGATTATTTTATTTTTTAAATGTAATGTCTGCATCATGGCTATCTCTATAGAGCCAAATGGAAATTAACAAAGATCTTTAGTCTTACATTAGAATTTATTGCCTATAGATAAAAATGAAATGGAATTGACTCTGTCACTTTTTCCCTGATTTCTTTATGCCACCGCCGGTCAAAGGTCCTTTTTGCGAAGCCTTAGCTTTTGCTTCCTGGAAGTAAGAAATACTTATTTAGTTTAATACACAACATTATGGTGAAATTAAAATAAGTTTTAACAGATGCATGCAGGTTTTCATTATTTCCTACCACAAGTAAAATCTTACAAACTATCCGGCAATTTAAAATAACACAGATCAACAGATAAAATATCTATTTGTTTTTTCAACTACTATCAAACAAGATACATCCAGGCCATATAATCATAAAAAGAAAAAACTAGAAAGTGTATAATAAAATACCTGCAGGGCTTTCTGTTGTTCTTTGAGCTTCTGTTTGAGAGCCACATCATCATCGTCCAACTCTCTGGACTCCTTCTTTGGCGCCTTCAGCGGTTTCTTCTTGCCACCCTCACGGCCTGACATCTACAAACATATTTTCATCACAACGTTGTATCATTATTACACAGGTTTCATAGATAGTGCCTTGTATGCTGTTAGTTTATTTTGTACGAATCTACCAAGTTCTTTTAAGTGTGTAAGCTTAAAAGGTGAATTGGTAATGTTCATGCAATAATTTCACACTCGGCTTTAAACGGCGTACGAAACGCTACACATATGCCGCTCTGAACAAGTGCTAATTACGACAAATGTTTGAGTAATTGCGTCTGCCATTTGATGACAACGAATAAAAACACAAAAGGTTTTTTATGATACATAACCTTATCAAATACTAGCATATAAAACAGATATTGGGTAAAAACGGGACAAAAAAATAAAATCAGCTTTGCACTTTACTTACTGTTGATGTTGTTGAAGATGGGTAGCAAAATATTAATGGAAAATAAAAGTGTTTTTAAAGATTTTTGTGAAAGAAGCACACACACCACCACACGGCAATGTTGGAAGATGACAGATTTGTTTTTTAATTTTTATGTATTTTATGGCATTGGCTTCAAAAAATACATTGCCACACTACACTGTCAATCAGAATTATTTATTGACTCAATCTATACCACGATCACCTTGCGCGATCATGATTTCACAAAGACCTAATTCATTATTAATTGGTCCTTGTGATTTCACGAAAGAAAGAATAAAAAGAAATCACATTTAATACTGGATAAACTGGATATACTTCATTTTCTTTTCGTCAATTATGAACGAATACGCGTGGTAGGTACTCCACGTCACAACCCACACGGTAGAAGAAGAAGAACGAATATCAGAAAAACAGACATTTTTATTTATTTGAAGTTAGTATGAATGATTGAGTTGGATTGTTTGAGATTAATGTAGAAGGTATCCAATAGTATTTTATGCAACAGTTGTATAAGAAGGGTCAAAAAATGCGAGTGGCGTGAGTTGCGATGTGAGCCTTGGCGAACATCGCAATAAGAGACGCCACGAGCATTTTTTGACCTAGTTATACAACGTTGCATACAATACTTTTTCTACGACGACGTAATTTTAAATGAAACAAAAATTATACAAAGAAAAATTTTATTTATAAAAATTATTTTCCAACGCGCGGGAAAATGGCGGCAAATGTATACTTTTTTTTATAGTATATCTATGGCACCAAACAAAGTAAAGGTGCCAGTTTCCAGGTCAAAAAAAAAAAAACAACAACAATGCTTTTTTGGCGACATTATAGTACAGTTACATTTGTAAACAATGCTTTTATAGGCCATAGAGCGTACACTTTTTCAAAGAGTTTAATTATGTATGTACTTATATTAGACTTTTTGGTTATTTAAATGCCAGATTAAAGTAGAGGAGTAGAAAAAGTTATTAATTTTATAGTGGATTTTTGTACCAAGTAAATGGTATGGTATATGGTATGCTTTGGTATGGTCCTTTCCTTTGATTGGTATGGTCACACTGCCACCATCTTTCTTTTCCTCCTGTCAAATTGTGACTCGCGTGGAGTTTTACTTCGGTGTGTGTTTTTCATTAATTATTTGGTGTAAATTAGTGAAATCTTGTTGGTATTTACGTTAAATTTCTTATTTCAGCAATCCAAAATGCAGAACGACGCCGGTGAATTCGTTGACCTGTACTGCCCCAGGAAATGGTGAGTCGCAAAGTTTAGGTTATGTTCCGCCACATTTCTCGTGAGTAAATGCTTGTAATGACGATTTTGGAATATTAATTCCAGACGAAATTTCTCGATACACTCCTAAAGATACGGATTACTTAATAATATACGTAGCACAATGCTAACTTCAAAAAAATGTTAACATAATGAATCGTAATTTATTCGCGCCTTTTGTTCGTCGTAGTATGTAAAAAAGTCATGAAACGAAGGGGGTATAATGGCGCGAGGAATGACCGGTTAGGAGCCTATCTGTAGACAATGACAAAAAGATCATAATATACTTATTCTATCAATTAAGAGTTGAAAAATATATGATTAATCTTCTCTACCTCACACTTAGGCTTTCATAGTGATAACTTTGCCTCATTATGTAAATAAACATCAGGCTAACACAATATCTCCATCCCCAGCTCTGCGAGCAACCGCCTGATCCACGCTAAGGACCACGCGTCCGTGCAGCTGGTGATCGCGGACGTGGACCCCGCCACGGGCCGCGCCGCCGACTCCTCCAAGATGTATGTGGTCTGCGGAGCCATCAGACGCATGGGAGAGTCTGACGACTGCATTGTCCGGCTCACCAAGAAGGATGGTATATTAGCAAAGTGAGTTGTTTTTATCTCTTTTTAAAGTTATGGAAGATATAGAAATTACGGTAGGTAGTAACACGGGGAAGAGAGGAAGAGGTAGACCTAGGAGAACGTGTATGGAACAAATAAAAGGTGCAGGTCATGTCGTATTGGGAGGTGAAGGATTTGGCAGGAAGAAGAGAGGAATAGCGATTACTTCACTGACAAGAGTGCAGCTCTTAAATGAAGAGAGAGAGAGAGAGTAACACTGGTTGCTTTACTTTTAACAAATTAATAGAAATGCATCTAATATGACTAAATGTCTTAAGTGCAATTGTTTCTAAGCTGACTTAGGCTTTTGCCACCTTTAAACATACATAAGTGATTCTGTCAATAAGTAGTAACCACTTGCACTCATAGGTACCTGTTTCACCTCACTAAGCTTACAAAATAAATAACTTAGAACCACCTAAACTTACACCCCTAATACGTGTATGGAGCATTCAGCAATTTTCAAAGTAGAAAGCTAAAAATGGACTATTTTAACAAAAAAATCATGCATCTTTTTTTTATCATCTGAACTTATCTGATGATTAATTTAAAAATTCGAGATTAATTTCTGTCATTTGTCACCACAATACTCACACCTTTCACACACATATCCATCCACACTTCCTCCACATTCAAACACATGATGGTACATACATAACTAAATAGGCTGTTCTGATAATCTTAAAATTAATGGAAATCTATTTCCCCTGGGAGAAATACTTAATAGGTGGAAGCACCATAATTCCCTTGTTAGGTATATGCCTTTCATTCCTCCTCATTCCATGCCCATTCCATGCCAACCTGTTGCTCCTCAATTTCTCACTAACCAGCACTACTTGCAGACCACAAATAACTGTTTATGAAATGTAAAATTTTAATCATTCTTTTCCTTGTTCCAGGAACTACTGAGTAGTCATGTAAGGAGATAACTTTATAAAAAACCAATAAAAAAACTATAAAAGTTAAATATTTCTTTTATTTGTTACATCCTTAATAATAAAAATTTAAATATATAATAATAACAGACATAATAGGTTGATATCTTGTGTTTGTGCGAAACCTTTTTTGGACAAAATACAAATTAAGCAGTTTGTGTAAATGCAGAAAGTATAATTAGCTAGATTTGATTATATAAATGTAAATGATTATGGACCTCATAGTGACAAATCCCTTTGAAAGTATTTTATAATCTTTCGAGCATGTGTCTTGACTAGAATACGAAAATGCATTGAAGAATTCGAAAATAACAGGAGAAATAAAGAATGGTTTTAGATAATAATTTTCTTATTTTTTGAATTCGCTAAAAGCCTCCTATTTAAGTCGATAAATCGACTGTGTTAAGATTTTTAGCAAATTCAAAAACAATACAATCGTAACAGCGGTTATAAAGGGATTGAGAGCATTTTTCGTAAACTAGTTTCGTAATTTTCGTATATTTAAGTTCGCACTGCTACTGACTTGTAACAGAGCTTACAGCCGACCCCAATAGGACTGCAGGCGTGAATGTAATATAGATTTTTTTGCCACGATGTAAGGGAACATAACAAATAACCGAGCAAATCTGTCAATCATTATCGGTCGCGAAAATAGCTAACAGACAGGACAAATGCGGTGTAAAGCCGTCCGAAACTTCCGTTCCGTTCAAATAGTCAATTTTCACACTTATTCGAACCATACAGTACTTCCATAATGATTATAGGTGCCGACACGAGCGAGCGCACGTATAAACACCTATAAATTCATAAAAGTACCCGGCACCAGTGGTGGCCCTATTCAAATATTTAGGTGGAGCGAGTCCTCAAAGTGGCCCACTCAGTCCCTCAAATTACAAAACCCAGTTGCTCCCCTCTAGATACGGAGCTACTGGCCAGGATGGACCTGTCTTGTTGATTTTGGCGCCCGGTGTGGTCGCAGACCTCGCTCCGCCCTAGGACCGCCACTGCCCAGCACCAGCGTTTGATGTTCTACACCCTCCGTTCACCTTGGAGGGCCCTGTACCCGGTAACGCGATGTTACTGGCTGTTTATGGCTTGAATACGTGTGTAAATCGGTCCATCTTTCCAAGATAGAGTGTACAATCTTATACGGCGAAGGTTCACGCTTGACAGAAGACACTCGTGCTTATAACAATGCCAGGAAAGGTGTGGAAAAAGCAAATGGCGGACAAAATTGCAAATGGCGGTCGGTGTAGAAGTGAGGTTATGTTAGTGGCTGCTGCCGCCGCCGCCGCCGCAGCCTGGCTTACCGCCCGGAGGAGGCCTACAGATCGTCTTCTTCTTGCAGGCCACCACTCCAACCGCCCAACAGACGCACCACCACAGTGCCCAGAGCACTGACCACTGTTGGAAAGAGGTTAGTTTTTAAAGTACAAAGAAATAAGAAGACATATTTGTGATGATGTATTAAAGACTAGAGAACCGGAGAGGAAATATGATTGGCCACGTGATACGACATGATTCATTTATAACAAACATCATAGAAGGAAAAATTAAAGGGAAGAGAGGAAGGGGTAGACCTAGGAGAACATTTATGAAACAAATAAAAGAGAAGGTGCAGATCGTATCGTATCAGGTGAAGGTTTTGGCGGGAAGAAAAGAGGAATGGCGATTACTCCACCGACAAGAGCGCAGCTCTTAAATAAAGAGAGAAAGGTTAGCGATGTGGATGTGGTGAACCGTATGGTGACAGCTTAAATTAATCAAATCGATCGTGATAAACGAAATCAATCAACTCACGGCCCCCACTACCGACATATCTGAGGACATTGAGTGAGGACTGTGTGTCTGCACCTAACAAATAATACAGTGCTTCTTTTCTACTTATTCTCATAAAGTTCCTTCTCCATCATCGCATTTTCCCATTACAAACGAGAGACATTAAGAAAATACAAGTAGGTACTGTATCAATTTAGTAAAATGAGGGTAGTTACACCCAAAACATCTACATTCAGAGTGATTCAGAGTAAAAAATCACTCGCTCAGTTAACCTGTGACCACAGTCACTGAAACATCGAAGTGACTAATAAGGTTATTTGCATTTTAAATTTGTTGTTTGTTTGTTTCATTATAGGACCTTTGTATGAATTGACACTTTTATATTTCAAATTTTATAAATTTTGCATGATTTATGTAATTTAAATGCACGGTAAACTATATTTTTTTGTAACATCTGTCACACTGCATTTATGGCAAATAATCTTATTTTGAACTATCAATTATGCAGGTACTTAACTCACTTTGTGATCCGTAGTTTGGTTACGACATTACAGGCTGGTCACCTGGGGTCTGTTTAATAAAACTTACAATTGTAAATTACAATGACAATTTGATGTACATTGCGGAGTTAGTGATCACAAATATTTTGTATTTCATATTAGCTACGTAATTGTCGTTGTAATTTACAATTGTAAGTTTTATAATACAGGCCCCTGATTGTCCGAAACATACACCGTTGGTCCCGGTTACAACTTGCTGATGTATGTACGTAGTCGTTACATGAGCCATGTCAGGGGCCTTTGGCGGCTCAGTAACAACCCTGACACCAGGGTTGAGGTAATCCACCTCGCAACTCACGCGATAAAAGAATAAATGATTGCAAAGCTACTCACCATATTACCTTCGTCTCGGCTAGGCCTTCACATTCGCCGGAGCGCCGTCCGAGACTACAGCTACCAGTACTTGGGCTTGCAACCTCCGGGGCAGCGCGGCGGGCGACACGCGGGGGGCTCGCCCTGCGCACGAGTCATATGGATAAAATTATACTATGTAAGTAAGTATCTTTATTTCTATTTCTTTTGCCTGTAGGTATACGCACATAATAACGGGTTCTTACGGTTTAAATGGGGATATGAGACTAATATCCCCATCATCGTCATTGGGAGTCTCATATCCCTGATTTAAACGCGGTAAGAACCCGTTATTATGTGCTTTAATTATGATAATAACCGCGTAAACTTAAAACAATGTAGGTATACGTTTATTCAAATATGGTTTTCTCTTGAGTTGAGACCATACTCCCTCGACTCATTAATACGTCGAACCCTTCTTAACGTTTACGTTATTGTAAACATTAATAAATAGCCTATACAGGGTGTTAAGTGACATCGTAACGAAAACTGAGGGATTCAGACCATGATTCTGAGTTAATGTCACATGGAATTTTCCGTCGCTAAAGTATGGAACTGTTAATTTAAAAAAAAAATAAAAAAAATTATGACTTGCGACAGGAAATTCCATTTGATATCAACTTAGAACCATGGTCTGAATCATCCCTCTCGGTACCTATTTGTTACGATATCACTAACACCCAATCTACTTACTTGTATGGCTGGTATATACTTTTACAGGGTGGGAGGTGTAAGTGACATCGTAACAAATGCTGATGATTCAGCTCATTATTCTGAGTTAATATCGAGTGGAATTTTCCATAATGGTACTAATTTTAGTACACACCATCTAATTTTATTTCAAGTTACACTTGTCATTTTCTTGTCCGCCGAAATGGAAAGGGATGGGTAATCGACAGGCATAAAATTTGTGGAATACAATTTTACATTGGCCAATAACCCGACATAATTAAGTTGACAGCGCACGTCAAACGGATTGCATATCACCGAGATGCCATTTTATCGTCCGGGTTATTCATCCGTTTTAAAATTAAGATTAGAAAATGACGGACCAAAATAAAATTAGGAGGTGTCTGCAGAAATCGCGGGCAATAACATTATTAATAAGAGTTATTGATAGATTCCGAAGGCGGCTACCGGCAACAGCTCGCCGACCGCCGGCGACAGCCCAATAGATTTGCATGAAACACATTCGGAAGGCGACAATGGTCCCTGTCGCCAGTGGTCGAACACTGTCGCTCTGTCGCCGCGTTCCGAATGTGTTTCTCTAACCATACACGTTTGCTTTTCTCATCCGAACCTAGACTGTTGGAAGGCGTTCAATATAGGCAAAATACCACAAGTTCACGACTTTACCTACCCCAATTGGAGTCAGAGGTAAGTACCCACACCTCACCGAGCTTTCTGTTAGACCAACGTGATAGGAGCCGTATCGCCGTCTATAATGGTCGAGACAACTGTGTTAGTGAAAATTGCATCATCATCATTAACAACTCTTTGGTGCAAGTTCGGTACCAGGGATCGCACTGGCTTTTTTTGAGAAGCATTTGTCATATAACTAGCTGTTACCCGGGGCTTCTTTTTTTTTGACGTGACTTATTGTAGATTTGCCGCAGATGGCATTAACTACTTGGCCGGACAAATGGGGAGCGCTGAAGGCTCTCACCCGATACAACGTTTAATACAACAGGCCTGAGGGTGCCCAGTTGGGCGCGAACCTCAGCTCAGGGCGTCGTCTGAGAGGAAAAATATTTGAAAGAATTAATCGACCCTAGCGGGTCGATAGCGATAACCGCTGAATGAGGAAAATCGTCGACCACGCCGGCGGGGTCGGTATCGGGGTCCTGAAGTGTTTGTTGTGGCGAGCTGATTGGCTGCCTCTATGGCTAGAACCCGGGGCTTCGTTCGTGTATATAGAACACACATATACACTATATATTCAAGTTGGTAAGTTACATAATAATATGAATTTCACATCGCAGACCCTTTCGGGCACAACAAAATAGAATCTCATTGGTGCAAGTCCGGTACCGGGTTTCGAACCGGCGCTTCCCGTTTGAGAAGCAAGCCTGTGTACCACAGGACCATAGTGCCACCTTTAATACAGTTGGAGAATCTTTTTCAACACAAGTTTCAACGCAAAAACGTCTTCCAATAGTCAACCACGCCTCTACTGGATGAAAAAACCTGACGTGTATGACCTCATTAAATATAGCTTGATTACAATAACAACTGGCAGATAAATATGCACAAAACGAGCATATTTATGCAACGATCGTGTTATAAAATTCCGCGACATTCATTGCTTCTTTGGTATCGCGCAATCACAACTAGCGCTTGTGTTACTACGCAATGAACTGGTAAATCGACGAAGCGTTCCAACCAGAAATGTCTTGGTGCGGACGCGAGGTAACAGGCGACATGCGCACTCGTGTAATCAATGGCGGCCCTAGTAAAATATTTAGGTGGAGCGAGACCTGGGGCCTGTTTAATAAAACTTACAATTGTAAATTACAACGACAATTTCATGTTCATTGCGTAGCTAATATGAAACTCCAAAATATTCGTAATCACATACTCCGCAATGTACATCAAATTGTCATTGTAATTTACAATTGTAAGTTTTATTAAACAGGCCCCTGAAAGTGGCACCCATCAGCCCTTTAAAATAAAAAAAAATTACGGCCACCCGTTATGAGCAATCTAACCCGATGAAGTTAGCGAACTTTTTGGCGGGAACGGAAACGGGACGGTTGCTTTCTACATTGAATAATCTATACAATTATTACGAAGTGGTGTTTTGTGGTTAATCATCGCATTAAGTTACTCGGAAAACATTCGCGATAGTGTTATTATATCGGAATATTGAATAAAGAAAGTGTATCTATCTATTTTCGCTTCGTGTCAACAAGCCGCTTTATAACTCGAAAGTTTATGCGAACTGAGTTAATTCGTTTGGGGTTCGGAGTAGGAGTCTGCTCCGAGGTTGGGGGCTTAGGTTTCTTCAGTCAACGTCATCATCTTTCATCATTCAGCGAAGAAAAAATACATAAGACATGGCTGTATGGGCATAGTTCCCTTCGCCTTACCCTTCGGGGAAAACCAAAACAAAAAAAATAATCTTTGTTGATTTTGGCGTCCCCCCCGCCCCTATTTCGGCGCCCGGTGCGGTCGCACACCACGCATCGTCTCAGGGCCGCCATTGTGTGTAATTTAGTTTACATCTCCCTTGTTTCTGTGATCGTTGACTTAGCCTATTCAAACCCGTCGTTGTAAAGCCAATCAAGCAATATTTAACGAGATTGAAGCTGTCATACAAATCTATAAAGTCTTGTTCTGTCGCCTCTCAGCCGGCAAACACGACCGTTGTCCGCCGTCGCCGGCCGACACGGTCGGCGCCGGCCGCTGTCGCCGGTAGTGGTGGTGGAATCGCACCTTTAAACATAGAGCACCTTCAAAGATCACTTTGTGATCCCTAGTTTGGTTAGGACATTACAGGCTGATCACCTGATTGTCCGAAAGTAAGACGATCCGTGCTTCGGAAGGCACGTTAAGCGGTTGGTCCCGGTTACTACTTACTACCTGACACCAGGGTTGAAGAGGTTGGTAATCCACCTCACAACCCACGCGATAGAAGAAGAAGATAGAGTAAGGAATAATACTACGTATAGAACGGCAACTCTCCGCTCCCCACCAGCGGCTGAGCTAGGTTTACCTCACCCCCGCGGTCTTACTTTAGTCTTCAATCGTATGGCGTCAGACGTCACACACACAGATGTACGTGTACGATACCGTCAATGTGTAGTGTCTGTGTATAACGAGGTGTTTTGTATGTAGTGAAAACCACGTAAGCACCTATTTGAAAAGGCCTATTTTGATGTGATTTTTGATGATTAAAAAGGTTTGACTCATTCTTCTAAAATAAAAACTCCTAAATTAAAGATTAAAAAAAACGGCCTCTGTGGTCCAGTGGTTGAGCGTTGGGTCACGATCCAGAGGTTCCGGGTTCTAATCCCGGTGGGAGCATATCACAAAAATCACCCTGTGATCCCTATTTTACTTAGGATATGACTAATCACCTGATTTTCTGAAACTAAGATGATCCGTGCTTCGGAACGGACGTTTAGCCGTTGGTGCCGATTAACTACTGGTGTAAGTAAGTAGTCGTTACATGAGTCAAGGGCCTTTGGCGGCTCAATAATAACCCTGACACCAGGGTTGATGAGGTTGGTAGTCCACCTGACAACCAACACAGGACAAATTACCTTTTTCTTCTTGCGTTTGCCGCCTGGTTCGTTGCTCTTTTTCTTGCAGGCAAGAACAGTCACCACCTGGGGGAAAAATAAACCAAATAAGTAGTTGTTTGTAGGACGTTAAGTCTTTTCAGACTGTAGTGTAGTGTAACCAAACGCAACTTATAGGAAAACCGAAACGCAAGTGGTGGCTTTTTGGCGGGAAACGGGAACGGGACAGTTGCTTTCTCCATTGAATAATCTTAATAATTAATACGAAGTGGTGTTTTGTGGTTAATGATCGCATTAAGCATTCGCGAGTGTTATTATATCGGAGTATTCAATAAACAAAGTGTATCTGCCTATTTTCGCTTCGTGCCAAGAAGCCGCTTCATAACTCGAAAGTTTATGCGGACTTTTGAGTTAATTCGTTTGGGGTTCGGAGTAGGAGTCTACTCCAAGGGTGGGGGCTTAGGTTTCATCATCATCACCTTTCATCATTTCATTAAACATCAAGAAAAAAAATACGTAAGACATGGCTGTATGGGCATAGTTCCCTTTGCCTTACCTTTCGGGGAAAACCAAAACAAAAAAAAACGCAATTGTCATTGAGTAACAAGGATATAAAAAAGGTTAACCTATAATGCGCGGGAAAAGACTACAGACGCGTCAGACGCTTCTAAAAACACTAAGACAGTGGTGCTAATTCCTGTAAATACCATCTAATTTAATTTTAAGTTATATCTGTCATTTTCTTATCCGCCGAAAAGGAAAAGGACGGGTAATCGACAAGCATAAAATTTATGGAACACACGTCAATTTTAAGCACAAATCTAAACCAACCGTCTAAAAATTTTACATCAGTCAATAACCCGACACAGTTAAGTAGACAGCACGTCAAACGGATTGCATACCAGCGACGTACCTTTTTGATTCGCTCGGGTTATTCATTCATTTACTCATTCTTCCTAAAATTAAGAGCTGTGAATCATCCGTCCCTTTCCTTTTCGACGGATATGAAAATGACGGATATAACTTAAAATAAAATTAGGCGGTGTCTGCAGGAATCGGGGCCAATGTTTATCATATAGCGGGAGAAAGGCTATTGTACGTCCATGTTGTGACAAATATTTTTTATATTAAAATAAACCAGTGCTTCTTTCACATCAGTGTTTAATTAATATTAACAAGTAGGTACCTAGTAATAAGATAACAGAATCTACTACATAGACCACAAACAGTTCGGACCGTCGCCGACATATGGATAGTACTCCACTCGTCCGCAAACTTTACGACGCACGGAGCTCCGCGATAGTATACAGGGTGTGTGACATCGTAACGAAAACTTTGAGGGATGATTCAGACCATGATTCTGAGTTGATGTCAAGTGGAATTTTCCATCGCAAAAGTAGGAAACTGAAAATAATTAAGTAAAAAAAAACACTAAAATTTTCATGAATTTCCGACAGGAAATTCCACTTGATATCGACTCAGAATCATGGTCTTAATCATCCCCCTCTGTATTCGTTACGATGTCACTAACACCCTGTATTAAAAGGTCGTCTTGTGCATTATAACCTGCAGGCTGCAGGGCAAAAAATCAAATATCGACTATCATGCAAGGAGGTCCCCCCTTATCACAGGAAAGCTAAAAACCCTGCTATGATCGGCTATTTACCAAAAAAATACCAAAAAAATACTTTTGTATGCAGTATCTTACGAAACCGAATGATAAAATTGCAGCCTATCACATGAAATATACATTGGTGGTAAAGTGGCAATGGAATTTGAGAAGCAGTAGAGCTATCGTAGTTATCTGTTTGCAGGAGTAGTAGTGAAAGAGAGTGGGGTCAAACTTCTATAAAATGCACGTTAGGGCCTTTCCAACCTGTTTTTTCTATTCTGTGGAATAATCAATAATACCTAAGTATAGAAGGGACACTGCCCTTACTAACACTACCCCTAGCCGGCTGAGATACTTTGACATTTAACGTCTAAACGGTTACAAATCCTCAAGAGTCGCTCCGCGAAGTCTATAAGAAGCCCAGGACGCTTCTCAGCTTATGGAAGGAGTTAGGTTCGCTTACGTAGTCAATGACAACACGCTTAATGGACTTAAGAGTCTAAATGCAGTCAACTGAGCCCGCTGACATAACATAACATAAACATAACGTCCAAAAACATACCTTTCTCGCTGTTCCTCGACCACAAACATATACTTAAAGAGTTCACCTCGCCGCCAGCACTGAACAACATTCCTGGTCAGATCCTCGAGCTGTCAAGAGTAATAGGACACAACACACCTGCAATAACACTATAAGAAGCCACCAAATCGTGGCACGAGAAATCTTCATATTAGACGGTAGTCTGGGTTGGCGTCCGCTCCTCTACATCGTGAGGTTTCGACATCACACAGTTTTTCAGTTCAACTGGAATTTTGTTGGCGACATGCTCCAAATTTTCTTTTGTTCTGTCTGTTGGCTGCCACGGATGGTTTTTTTGAATGTGACAAGCTAGTGGCCAGCTAGATCGGAGGAGGTCGTAGCTTCGTGGGGTTTTACTCTGCTGTTTAAAGATATGCATACTTTTCTCTGTAACTCCGCTGTTTTCAAACATTAAGTAAATAGAAGTTAGAAAATGATTTTCTTTATTTTACTTATATCGTAAGTAGTAGTCTTTATTTAGTAAGTAAGTAATCAGAATTTCATAATTTATTTTGAATCTAGTACACGCACGACCCACCGAAAATAAGTACTTTATATAATGTCCATATTGTCCGTCAATAGGTAAAAAATAAAAAGTATCAAGACGTTTTCATCCAAATACCCGAGTGTTGCTTACCATAGAAATTTTATTACCCCATTTGCCATCAGATTCTGGTACACCTATACCTACTTTGGTTCGCGCCAAAAACTCCTACCCTAAGCCTTTAAAAAAAAGTTGTCGGCTCACGCTGGCGCTGTCTTCGCGCGCATAAACTTAACTTTGTAAACGTCATAAAAATCTGTTATGGATGACTTGGACAATAGGGCCTTTGATATATAAGTCTCAACTCATATTGATTAATTAAGTACTGTTCAAGTTTCCTAATTTCATTTTCGTTACGAAGTTCGTATTTATCTCTACTCTAGAGGTGAGCCGTATCGCCGTCTATAATGGTCGAGGCAACTAGGTACTTGAGCAATAAAACACTTGACTAAATCAAAAATAATAATTTATTAGTAAGTAAGTAATAAGTTATCAAAACACTTGTGTATGGTGTTTGTGTATTCGTGTATTTTTGTATGGTGTATGGCGGTGGCAGCTTTACACATGAACTAAGAGAGAATGGGGTTATACTGCTCAAATGCTTAATCATGACAATATGTACAGAAAGGGTGACAAGGCATTCCGGACTTATGACAGCGCGTACAGGACTTTTGACAGTTCGTACAGGACATATGACAATGTGTACAGGACTTATACCAGCGCGTACAGGACTTGTGACAGTTCGTACAGGACTTATGACAGTAGGTATAGGACGTGTAACAGTGCATACATTACTTATGACAGTGCGTACAGAATTCGTAACAATACGAACAGAATATTAGTTCTATTAATATGATAAAGTATAAAAATAAATAAGAAAAAATAATATTATTAAACCGTCTTTTGTGTGGATGAGGCTTTGCAAAAGCACATTTTTCTTTAGGTTATATCTGTTCGAGTGGCATTCATTAAAACATGCGTTACAGAAATTACACATATCTACTTAGAGGCACTCTGAAAATTCCCCCAAACAGTATTTGTTGTTGTGTTTAGGGTCTGAGTGTGAGGTTATGGTGGAGCTTCGTTTCGACAGAAGATCTGGTTGGCGAGCGTGGTGAGGGCGCGCCAGTAGCCGCGGCACCGCGAGCACAGCGACGTACATTCGGCCTCTTGCTGCAACCACATCACCAACTGTATACACACGCGTTTGCCATTTATAACACTCACCAGCAGACCCTGTACGGAAACTACGCCGCGCGTGGCGCGATTTACACCGAGGTTTTCACAGCTGATTCTGTGTTCTGAGGGTTCCGACCAATAGACGCAGCGGATCCTCTCTACGTGTATACTGGTTACTAGTCTACGATTATTAGTTAAAAAGCCGCGACAAAGAGATGAAATATCAAAAAAGTCTGACTCGGACGAGATTCGAACTCGCAGCTTTTAATGACTCGGACGAGATTCGAGCTCGCAGCTTTTAATGACTCGGACGAGATTCGAACTCGCAGCTTCTAATGACTCGGACGAGATTCGAACTCGCAGCTTCTAATGACTCGTACGAGATTCGAACTCGCAGCTTTTAATGACTCGGACGAGATTCGAATTCGCAGCTTTTAATGACTCGGACGAGATTCGAACTCGCAGCTTTTAATGACTCGGACGAGATTCGAACTCGCAGCTTCTAATGACTCGGACGAGATTCGAACTCGCAGCTTTTAATGACTCGGACGAGATTCGAACTCGCAGCTTTTAATGACTCGGACGAGATTCGAACTCGCAGCTTTTAATGACTCGGACGAGATTCGAACTCGCAGCTTTTAATGACTCGGGCGAGATTCGAACTCGCAGCTTTTAATGACTCGGACGAGATTCGAACTCGCAGCTTTTAATGACTCGGACGGGAGTCGAACTCGCAGCATTTAATTTTGCATCGAACGAGATTCGTACTTACTCGTAGTTTAATTCTGACTTGTAGGGACAAACAGCGTTAGTCCAGAATTTTCCGTTCTTTTCACTCTGAATAAGAATTTACCCTCCCGGACAAAAGCCATTAAAAGCTGCGAGTATTAATCCCATCCAAGTCAGAATAATAAAAAAGGCAGACAAATGGAGTATGCATACTCCATACAAAAGCTGTTGTTGATTCGGACCGGATTATGTTATACGTTACCGAATGTAGACAGAAACATTAGCCTTTCTTGACGTGACTTATTATAGATTTTTCGCAAATGGCAATTAACTACTTGGCCGCATGAAGCATTAGCTGTATCGCCCAAGCCCTCAGTTACCTTGTAGGAGGAGTAGTGCGCATGCGTGTGTCGGGGCGGCGTGGTGGCGCGGCTGCAGTCCACGCTGCGTGTGCGGCGCCGCGTCGTCGCCGCGTGCAGCGCTTGCAGGCGCTTGGCTTGCGTGTATAGCTACAGGGTGAATATTCATTACATAAATAACACATAAGAATTGACCTTCGATTTTCTTATCGTGTCGATAAAACTAAATAGTATCATCTCAAAACTTGGCAACACGTATGGCGCTATTTGCAGCGCTCATCAGATCCTCCTGCGTGCAGGTGTTCGGGCACGCAGGACACGATGTAAGATGTTCCATCGTTTGGGGAACAGTGCCGCACTGCACATCCACTCTGTCACAACACAGACAGTCAGATCAGCGGGCGCACTGTAAGCGTGCGACTCTCTCGCCTCGACATACGTCACCCGTCACTCTCTCACAGTCTGCACAGAAAGAGACAGATGATCTCTGTCGCGGCGAGCAAGAGTCGCGTGCTTACAGTGCTAAGCCCGCAGGTCGGGTGTCAGTTCTGTCTGTGTGTGTTGTTGTCTCTGTCTGTGTTTCTTCTGTGTGCATTGGCCTTCGATAGACAAGAATGAAGAATGCACCAGCGCCGATGAAATAACACACACCTGCCCGCAATTCTATCATTGTCACGGACAGCGCCATCTATTGCACATTTTTTTAACTATCAGTTCGTTTACGATGTCAAATGTAAAATAGTCGTGAATTTGTGTATTTAAATGTAACTACTAACATGCATTGGGTCGTCGAGGTCGAACTGGCAGAGTGGCGCGTGCGCACTAGACATCGTGTGATCGCTCGACTCGCACTCTATCACGCTGCGAAAGGTGTATTAATTGAAATATTTTTATTTTATGTTTAAACTCATATAGAGGCAAGTTTGAAAATTCTCATTCGGACGGTATTAGAACGGGTTCGAACTTTCGAACCCAGCACGGGTCAAGGGTTATAAAAACTAAACATCATAATACGGGATGTAATTGACACTGCACCGTAACGAATATTGAAGAAAAATCCACTTGATATTAACCCTGACTGACCTGAATCATCTCCCTCAATTGGCTCTGCCTGATGCCGATGGCCTGGCTCCTGAAATACAGTTAAGTATACTAGTTTAGGAGCCAGGGCCTTATTTCTAATTGTTACTTGTTTGTTGTACTTACCTACTGAATAAACTTTCTTTCTTTCTTTCTTTCAATATTCGTTACGGTGTTATTAACAACCTGCATACTTTTTGGCATTTGGGTTTGCCTTAAAGCAAGATGACATCAGGCGATGTCTAAGATCCATCTCACCTCTCCGTAGCAACGTTGAGGCATCCTGAGCGGCGCGGCAGGGTGCGCGACCTCGGGGGCGGGGGCGAAGGATGCTGCGGGGGCGGGGTGGCGGCGGGGGGGATGTCGAGCGCGTGCGTGCGCGCCGCCTCCAGCCGCGCGGCGCCGCGCGCCCGCCCCCCCACCGCGCGCTCCACCAGGCGGGGCGTCGCCTGCGGGGGACAGTGCTAGGGGATCATCTCGTAACGAGGGGCTTGAAATGGGGGTGGTTGGAGGGCTTAAAAAACACGGAATATCAGTTTGTAGAAATGACGTGTAGGTAGGCAGATTCTTAAGTCTCTTTTGTAACTATTTTCTTTAATTTTGGTGAAATAAAGTATATTATTTCAATTATTATTTTACGGAGCAGCGGCCTCTATTTGCTGTTGTTAATTTTCCAGTTATTTCCCATTGTGATTATCCATACATTTTGATCAGGCGCATATTCGCGGGATATCGCTATTCGATATAATAGACTTCGGAATCAGGTGGGCCGAAGTAAGGACAATTTGTTCAGGTGGGGTTTCTCGGATGTCTCGGACTTAAAGTGCAAGTACGGTACTGTTCCCCAAACGATGGAACATCTTACATCGTGTCCTGCGTGCCCGACACCTGCACGCAGGAGGATCTGATGAGCGCTGCAGATAGCGCCATACGTGTTGCCAAGTTTTGGACCGATACTATTTAGTTTGCCATTGACACGATAAGAAGAAGCTATTCGATATCGAGCAGATCGCTGATAATCAGTATCGAAGCTGTGGTTGTCTCACTCTCTCTTACCCGTCTGAGCGGCGGCGGTCCGTTGGAGCGCGGCGTGGAGGGCGTGCCGGTGCCGCGACACTCCGTCGTCACAGCATACGCCGCCAGCTGTATCCGCCGCGACGTCGAGCAGTCCTGCAGCATAGAATAATCAATAATATTACATATAGAACGACAACTCTCCGCTCCCCCACCATGAGCTAGCTTACCTCACCCCTGCGGGGGGGGGGGGGGTCATGGGGGTCATGACTCCTCCCCTTGGCGACAGGTTGGATCATGGGTAGCCACTGCAATTTTATCTATCGATCGACCTGATCTTAGCTTAGGCGGTTCACGCACGTTCACGCGAATCAGACCCTGTGTTACTGTGAGGCGCGTGTATGTTAACGTCAATGTGTATTGTCTGTGTGAAACGAGATGTTTTGTGTGCCTTAGGGGTATGCCTGCAGGCAGTGTGAATGGGGGACTTTTCAGGGTACGTTCCCCAAAAAATTATTGGTGCTGTTTTAGTACAGTAAGTACATTACCCTTCTAGAAGGCCTGGCGAGTGCGTGCGAGCGGTGTGGCGGAGTCTCCGTGGAGACTAATTTGTCTGATACGGACACGGAGCCGGCGGAGCGCGTGGAGGGAGCGGCGGGAGCGCTCGGCGCGGTGGTGGCGCGGGGGCGGCGGCCCGGCGCGGCGCCCCCGGCCCCCACGGCAGTGCCCCCCGCGCCGCCCCCAGCCGCTGCCGCCCCCGCGCCGGCCCGCGCCCGCGCCGCGAACAGTCGCCCCAGCTCATCCAACTTCGTCATTATTATCTTGTATGTCTTGCATTCGTCTGTCTGTTGGATTGTCATGTAAGTAATGTAGATTTTAGATATTTATAACTTCGTACGCGTAGGTACCTTAAAGGATTTTTATTTAATATATAGCAATATAACTTGGGGTGAAAGAAAGGTAAGTATGTAAAAAAAAACTGATTCGGACGAGTTTCGAACCCTTGACCCATCCAGCCGAGTAGTGAATGCCATGAAAGAGAAAGAGAGAAAAAGAAACTAGAGACTGATAGAACAAATCTGTCTCGGTTTCGAACCCATGACCCGGTTTGACGAAAGTCGCGGGTTCATTCATAACTTCGTAACTACTTATCTAGGTTCTTACAGTTTGATTTTGTCTGCGTGTGTGTGTAAGAGAGACTTTTGTGTGTGGTTTTTGTTTTTTGTCGTCTCTCATCCGATGTTAATCCTTCTTAAAGTTATTACAGTGTGATTTTTTTCTCTTGTGTGTCACCCGATGTTTATCCTTTCTGAAGGGTTTCAGTGTGATTTTGTGTGCGTGTATGAGATATTTGAGTGTGTGTGTGTGTATGTATGTGTGTGTGTGTGTGTGTGAGCGTGTGTGTGTGTGTGTGTGTGTGTGTGTGTGTGTGTGGCTTTTATTGTTTCTCGTGTGTCACCCGATGTTTGTCCTTCCTGGAGCGGTCGCGGGTGCTGCGGCTGTGGCTGGACGAGGTCACGTCGCTGGAGTCCGGGGTCCCGGAGTCGGAGCGGCGCGCCACGCTGCCGCCGCCCTCGCCGCGCCCGCAGCCGCGCATCGTCAGCCGCTCGCACAGTTGCGCTACCCTCGCTATCTGCTCCTGATATTTAAATGTAGGCTGTAGGAATTACACATGTAAATATGTAGTTGCAACATTTATATTCCTATATTGTCTATCCCATTTCATCTTAGTAACCAGCTGTCACCACCAGTTTCCACCAGTTTTCAACCATCTTAGCAACAAAGTTGACCTTGACCTCTTCAGTGTTGTGAGTCGATAAGACGCGAACTCTCTCGTTCTTTTATTAAGTAAGTAATAATATTTTATAAGCAACTTGTATTATATTTATTCAATTATTTTGTCATCGTTAATTACTTATGTAGTTTCACTGTGTTATATAGTTTTCAATATTAAGATAGTAGCGTTATTTTTATTGTTTAAGTCAGCGTTTGTCTTTGTACTGTCTTAGGCATCTGTGCATGTCCTTAAACCTTGTCAGTGCGCTTAAGTTTTAAGTTTTAATATTTTTATACTGTTTTATATAGCTGGAAATCTGTTATTGGCTTAGTTCTTAAGTATGATATTCTTGCTATTGTTGTTAAGAGCTGTTGGTCTCCCAAATATTAAATAAATAAGTAAATTGGTGTGCGTAACCATGGCAACCACGATGTCGAGCGAGTCTAATAGCGTCGATTTTTCCGTTCTCGATGCGCGAACCCGTGACCTTGGCGCATCGGGCTGGATGGATTGGCAAATATAATAACCGCATTACCTGCTGATCCCTCAGCGCGCGCTCGCAGGCCACACGGAAAGTGCGCATCGAGTTGGTGGAGGTGGCGGCGCGCGTAAACTCGCGCTCTCTTTCACGCTCGCGGTGCGCGCGCATCGCTGCATTCTCACCCACCATGCGCCTGCGCAGCATCACATAAACATATAGCACCACGTCTGTATCCTATACTTACTTACATATAATTATGATTTTTATTTCATGAAATGAAATGTCTATGTCACCTTAAGTTACCTCATCGGACATACCCCGTATCCCTGAAGGAGTAGTCAAAGGTGTAATCATATTCATTCGCATATCACCACCAGCGGGCCTAGCACGATATTTTGCTTCAGCGCTGAGCACGTGACTGGATGGTATAATTAATTATCAACATTGAAACTTACGGTAGATAGATATTATGTGCGCCACCAGTGTAATTGCCCTCACCTGTGCGTCCGCCTCCTCACATAACTGCCGTCGCTCAGCCCCGAGTCATGCGAGTACCGCTTGTCCCGCGGCGCGCTGCAGGTACTGGCGCTGGTCTTCCGCACGGGCGCGCCGGGCGCCGCCCCGGGGGCCGCCCCCAGCGCCGCCGCGCTCCCGCGCTCCGCCGCCGCCACGCCGCCCCCCATCCCCGCGCCCATACCCCCAGCGTCTACCACCAGGCGTTCGCTGCTGTAAAGGCATGGAATAAAGAATATACAGGGTGTTAGTGACATCATAACGAAAACTTTGAGGGATGATTCAGACCATGATTCTGAGTTGATATCAAGTGGAATTTTCCGTCGCGAAATTCATGATTTTTTAAAATTATTTTCAATTCTATACTCCCCCCGGGGCCCCGGGTTCGAATCCCGGTGGGGACATATCACAAAATTAACTTTGTGATCCCTAGTTTGGTTAGGACATTACAGGCTGATCACCTGATTGTCCGAAAGTAAGATGATCCGTGCTTCGGAAGGCACGTTAAGCCGTTGGTCCCGGTTACTACTTACTGATGTAAGTAAGTAGTCGTTACATGAGCCATGTCAGGGGCCTTTGGCGGCTCAATAGTAACCCTGACACCAGGGTTGATGAGGCTAGTATTCCACCTCACAACCCACACGATAAGAAGAAGAATTCTATACTTTTGCGATGGAAAATTCCACTTGCTATTAACTCTGAGTCCATGAAATTAGAAGTTTAAACGACGAATAACAACGCAATATGTTTGGGGAACGTCGATTGGAAAGTTACTCGTTGTGCCTAAGTGTAATAAAAAGAGTCGTTATTAAGTACCCAAAAACAAAGATACATACATACATACATAAACTCACGCCCGTAATCCCTAATGGGGTGGGCAGAGCCACAAGTAATCAAAGACAACTTGCAGCCACTCTTGATACGAAGTCCAAAGATGGATATGATGAACCTTATGGTGATAAGCAGTGATCGGAATAGGTAGTGCAATTTGGCGGGATTGCGTGACGAAATCTTAACATGGACATGCCAACCGCGCGGGATTACTATTTCGATACGAGCTGGTCACAATAAAGATTATTAGGGTTTAAAAATGTTATATTACATTAAATTATTATGCAATTTAACGCGACTTAACTTAATTGACCGCCATATTTTTCCTTATTTCAAACTCAACTAAAATTCTTAGAAAATGTATTGTACGAATACAAAGGCACGCAAATTGCACTCTTGTACGATTAGCGATAAGATGCCAATTTGAAATGAATGCAGTGTTCTACTTTTTTTTTGTTGGCGGCATTTGCCTTTCAAGTGGCGGCGGCATGCGCTAAACAATAAAAGAGTGAAACTTCTGTACTTATTATTGTTTTTGCTTAACAAAGGCAACGACTGATAAGAGTACTAACATAAAGTGTAAATGGGAGAAAGAGACAATAAATCCCATATTTCTGTCTCTTTTTTGCAAAAGGGATGATGAGGTGATACGGCGGTGTTTGTTCACTCCTGTTCTTCGGTTCATTGAGTGCATACGTTGTGAGTTCGAGTTACTTATTTGATTATCTTGACGACATCTTGGCTTGTTTTATGGACTGACGAACCTCTGCATTTGTGATGATTTGGCTCTTGTATACCGGACTTCTGATTTTTGCGTGACTGAATTGGATTTGTTTATGAAAAGGACCATTTTTGGGTGAAAATCGGTAAGTACTAACATTCATATTTAAATGTGTAAGGTTTTGTTTGATTGTAACCTAGAAAATTACAATTAGAAATAGTTTTAGTCTATCAATGTTACTTCGTTGATATTGGTTTTATACTTGAATCATATTTAAGTTCTCTTGATTTGTCTCTATTGTTTCAAAATAGTACTTAAGAGTATTAAAAATATAAAAGGCAACAAGGTTTGATCCCGAGCCCTTTTTTAAAATACTTAGCTATGAAGACTTGTAAAGTTTTAAATAAGATTAGGATATTAAAATGCTTAAAGGTCTCTCCACAAAGAAAAAAGCTAATAGGATTTGAATAATATTTGGCTCATAGTTAGGTTGCTTTTTTAAAGATATTTTGAATGATAAATATATATTATAGTCTACGAAAAATTAAGAGGCCATCGTAATTTACTTTTAAAAGTACAAACAGTTCGATGCAAACTTTATGGTGCCTCGGAAGTCTCGGAATATCGCGGGAACGGTAATGTTATCTAGTATTGACTATAAATACAATATGGCTATTTATACAACAGGACTAACTTTTTATAAACATGTACTTCATGTTTACATAATAGTCTAAACGATTTTTTTCTTTTCAGATTACTCAGCTCAGACAACATGAGTTGGCGAGCAAAGGAAGAGACTGTTCAACGCTGGATTGAATCCTATCCTGAACTGATGTACGAGTCCACAAATCATACAATTTACTGTACGAAATGTGAGACTAACATCGGATGTCGAAAGAGCACCATCAAGAGACATGTTGAGGGAGTTGTGCATAAGGGAACACCGTCGATGTCTCCAAATGATTTTTTATTTGATTTTATAGAGTTCCTTATTCTCTGTAATATTCCGTGGGCACAAGTTGAAAACCCATCTTTTAAAAACTTTTTTCAAAAATACATGTGCTGCGCTTGTTCTAATCGAAAAAAGCTGCCCAGTGAATCAATACTCAGAAAAAAATATTTGGACGAAATTTATGCAAAGAAGCTTGCTACAATACACAGCGAGATTGTGGACGAAAAAATATGGATTTCATTGGATGAAACTACTGATTTCTTAGGAAGATATGTAGTGCACTTTTTGGTCAAACCTTTGAACTCTACAGCATCAAAAAAAGTTTACCTAATAGCTTGTAAAGTATTAGAAAATATTAATGGAAAAACAATTTCTCAGTTTGTCATTGATTGTTTGAAAAATCTGTGGGGTGACTCCTATGAAGATAAAGTGGAAAGTGTTCTTTTGTTATGTACAGACAGTGTTGCGTACATGTTGACAGCGGGGCGAGTTTTAAAACAACATTTTCCGAACATGAAGCATGTCACTTGTTTAGCTCATGCTCTCCATCGGGTAGCAGAAAAAATACGTTCTGAATATCCGGATGTAGACACACTGATTGCCAACGGAAAGAAAATTTTTTTGAAGTCTCCCAGTAGAGTAAAATTGTTAAAAGACATGTATCCCAATTTACCGTTGCCACCTCAACCAATAATAACACGGTGGGGCACTTGGCTTGCAGCAGCCTCTTATTATGTGAAATATTTTGACGAAATTAAACATATTTTGACATGTTTGAGAAGTTCAGAAGCAGTCTCAATAAAAAATGCGAAAAATATTATTAATAAAGACAATATTCGAAATGATTTAAATTTCATCGACGAAAATTTTAAAATAATACAAATAGCGTTGACAAATTTACAAAAACGCGATAGATCCATAGTCGAATCATTTCAAATATTTGATGAAGTAAGGTCAGTAGTAAATTGGAGTATGAGTTCACCTATACAAAATAAATTAGAAGCAGTCATATCTCGCAATCCGGATATTGATATTATCAGGACGTTTTCAGAACAAATCGCAAGCGGTTCAGCAACTGACGATATTTTAATTTGGAAATTTGCCCCGCTGACATCAGTAGAAGTTGAACGGACGTTTTCGACATATAAATGGATATTAAATGTTAAAAGAAATAGATTAAAGTTGGCAAATATGGAAAAGATTATCGTAATTTATTTCAATTCCACAGAAAACGAAAATGCTATTTCAAATGTTGAAGAAATTGATAGTGAAAATGAAGATGACGATTGAAGGAAACAAACTTTTTAATTCAATCGTTCGTTCGTTCGTTTTCTGTCGAATTGAAATAAATTACGATAATTACTGTTTTTATTTAATGCAAAGGTTAAATTAAATATTAATCAACAATGTTAAATTTCATTATGATTATCATGTGCTCATAATTTGGTGCCCGATAAATGGCAATAGGCTCGCCCCCTATATGCGACTCAAACATAGCTGGCGAGGAGTGGGTATTTTATACTTCTGCCTACCCCTTCGGGGTTACAAGCGTGATGCTATGTTTTCTAATGGTATTTCTCTGATTATGTTGTTAATTATCAAATGATTATTTTAACTTGTTGTCTACATTGTATGAACACTTTTATTCGTAACTGAATGCTTACACGTTTTACAATAATAAAAAAATATTTAAAGGACCAATGTTTTTTATTTCTTCCATACTTTTCACTTTAGAAATGATAAACATTTAAAATATAATACTTATAAAATAATTGTTTTCTTTTATAATACCAGTATAGATAGAAAATATCCGAAATCCCGCAATCCCGCAATCCCGCCGGGCGTATCCACACTAATATAATGTTTGAGGTCGTTGACCCTAAATTGCACTACCTATTCCGATCATTGGTGATAAGGGATCAGCCTATCGCCCATAACATTAGTCCATCATGTTAGAGGACACAATCCCTCTGTCGGTTTTTACGACACGCCCGGGAAGAGAAGCAGCTGAACGTGTTCTATGTTTTTTATATGCTCCCAGAACAGCATAGAAGCAAAAAAACAAAGATAAAAGGTACATAATACAATTGAAATTAGAAGGTTAAATGAAGGCAAATTTGGACAACGCCATCTACTTATATTGTTTTTGGGGAACCTAATCTGGAAAATCCCTCATATGATCGCTATAATTATTATTTTCTGTTAGGAAAACAACTAAAATTCCTGGGCAAAAAAAAATCTAGCCAAAAATTATTCTTTTTTTATTTTATACTTATACAAACTCTATGGTTTGACCAAAACCTCACCTGGTCGAATCCCGGTGGGGACATATCACAAAAATGACTTTGTGAGCCCTAGTTTGCTTAGGACATTACAAACCAGTATTAGATATTCCTTACTCTATGGTTTGACCAAAACCTCACCTGATTGAAGTCGGCACAAAACTGGTTGGATTCCCGCCAAAAACTCCGTCTACCCCCAAAAAAGTAATTTCGAAGCACCGCCATATGCCACTGTGCGAATTGTGTGCCGTCACCGACGATCTTTGCATGAACTTCAAATTATGTTTTAAAAAATTGTTAAAATCGAATAATCTGGTGTTTAATCTATTGAAAAGTGCATAGTGGCTACCAGAGTACTTCGGGAGAAAACACATGGAAGAAATCCTGTAAGTTATACCTTTCCTTTATTAACTTAATCCCGTATAAATTATTATTACATACATACATAAACTCACGCCCGTAATCCCTAATGGGGTGGGCAGAGCCACAAGTAATCAAAGACAACTTGCAGCCACTGTTGATACGAAGTCCAAAGATGGATATAATGAACCTTATGGTGATAAGGGATCAGCCTATCGCCCATAACATTAGTCCATCATGTTAGAGGACACAATCCCTCTGTCGGTTTTTACGACATGCCCGGGAAGACAAGCAGCTGAACGTGTTCTATGTTTTTTATATGCTCCCAGAACAGCATAGAAGCAAATTAAATAAATAAATAAATTATTATTACTTATACTTAATAAGTATATTTATTATTATTAAGTAAGTATACCTACTGCTATGGGCGATAGGCTGATCCCTTATCACCATACGGTTCATCATATCCAGCTTACGACATCGTATCAACAGTGGCTGCAAGTTGTCTTTGATTACTTGTGGCTCTGCCCACCCCATTAGGGATAACGGGCGTGAGTTTATGTATGTATGTACCTACTGCTACCATTGCCATTATAGACAGCGATACGGCTCATCTACCACGTTGGTCTAACAGAAATCAGAATCATTTATTTAACGTAATTATCATGGATAAACTTGTTGAAGGTCAATGTAACATTTTTGAATTTACGTCATTTCGCAAGGTGAAAGCTCGGTGAGGTGTGGGTACTTAGTTCATCTTGCGATGGATGTACCTCTGTCTACCCCAGTTGGGGATATAGTCGTCAGCTTAAGTTATTATTATGTCTACTTATTACAGAAAGGTCAATTTGCCTGCATATAACTGTTGAAAACATATAAATATACTTACTTACTTATATAAGATTTTTAAATATGGAAACACTATGATTAATTAGGTACATTCGTTCGCGACGATTCGATCCGGAGGTCCCGGGGTCGAATCCCGGTGGGGACATATCACAAAAATGACTTTGTGAACCCTAGTTTGCTTAGGACATTACAGGCTGATCACATGATTTTTAGACGGTAAGATGATCCGTGCTTCGGAAGGCACGTTAAGCCGTTGGTCCCGGTTACTACTTACTGGTGTGAGTAGTCGTTACATGAGCCATGTCAGGGGTTTTAGTCGGGTCAGTAATAACCCTGACACCAGGGTTGATGAGGTAATTCACCTCACAACTCACACGACAGAAGAAGAAGGTCAATGACTCCGTGGTAACACGTACCTCTGCTGGTCGATGTCGGCGTGTCGCGGGTGCGGGCGCACGCCGCCGCGCATGTAGCGGTCGAGGTCGATGATGTCGGCAGCGTGCGCGTGCGCCGCGCCCCACGACCCGCTCGACGACTGCTCCGACATTGCGAGCGAGTAGCTCCTGGGGGGCTGCAGTTATAAACGAACTTACATACGAGTTTCACTAGAAGTGAGACTCCCGAACAAACCGCCAACGCGGTAAGAACCCCTTATTATGTGCTTTAATTAAAATTAGGTGTCTGCAGGAATCGGGGCCAATATTACTGACGTATATTCAAATTCAAAAATATCTTTATTCAGTAGGTAACATAGTTACACTTTGAATCGTCAATTTTTACATAACGAACGTCTCATCCGCCTAAAACTACTGCAGCTTCTCACAACCTGTATAGCCGGGGAAAAGAAGCTGCAAGAAAAACCTCGCCACAGGGCCCTAGACGTTCTTTTAAAAAAAATAAAAATAAACATAAAATATTGATATACTTACAATTGAGTAATTTAGCTGCCTAATATCAGTTCTCAGACAGTTAATCCCATGCATTCATATCTTCTAAATAATCACTAACTTTATAATAACCTTTTTTGTAAAGTTTTTGTTTCGCAAATTCTGAATGTCAATGGGAATCTTATTGTAAAAACGTATACATTGCCCCTTAAAAGATTTAGTAATCTTATGTAATCGACTGACTTGTAAAGCAAGTTTATTTTTATTCCGGGTATTAACAATGTGCCGATCGCTATTTTTTGCAAATAATCCTATATGTTTTTTTACATATATTAAGTTTTCAAAGATAATAATATATTGTGATGCCAAAGTTAAAATATTAATTTCTTTAAATTTATTTCTAAGTGACATCTTGGGTCCCAATTTGTAAATCGCCCGAATGGCTCGCTGTTGCAGAACAAAAATGCTGTTCACATCTGCAGCATGACCCCACAGCAAGATGCCACTATACACGTATATAACGGACACTCCCCGCCGCGCACCAATTCGTATCACCCCCTCTGGATCTTAAAGTGTAAATGGCCGTAAACTAGGTAAGGTACCTACTTTAATGTCTCTTGACGTACAATTACCTATGGGGTTATTATTATTATTGCGCTTGGCAGACAAAAATAAAATATCCTGCGTGGATCATATATCCAGCTTAAGCTCCCCTAACCAAGTATCTCCCGCATCCGTCACACAATGCAGCTCGGCTATACCACCTGGGAACCGGTGCAGAGGGCACTCGTTCACTATGTGAGATATGATTTGACATGGAACAGATTGAAGAGAAAACACATAATAACGGGTTCTTACCGTGTTTAAAATAGGAATATGAGACCCCCGATATTTTGACACTGTTGCAAGTGCCATGATGTGTTGTGTATATCGGGGGTCTCATATCCCTACTTTAAACGCGGTAAGAACCCGTTATTAGTATGTGTTTTAATTATGATAATAACCGCGTAAATTTAAAACATTGTATAGATTAAAGAGAAGGCGAACGTCGTGTCTTATGTAGCCTTTGATAGACAAGAATGGAGAATGCGACCCCGACAAGAGCGTGGCTCTTAAATTAGTGATGAGGTGAATCTAAGGAAGTATAGTATATTTTTATTTATTTATTTATTTAATAAACACACGTAACAGTTATATAAGAAACACACACAAACATACGTTCTATAAGTAGTTATAACGAATTTATTTCATTTTTAACTCGTAATTTTATTTTAATACTTAAGAATGACTTCTTTATTACTGTATTGTATTCATTTTATAATAATTATTATTATTATTTTAATGTGTAATGAATGATACCTAATGAATTATTCTACTAGTAGAATGTAACCTATAAATTATAGATTATATAGATATAGATTAGATTATAGATTATATACGACATAATGACATGTAATACGAACTATTATGAATAAATGAATATGAATTATTTCATCATCATCATCATCATCGCGTCCAAGCCTTGTTCGGCGACGGCGACTCCTAAATGTCTATCCCAGGTCGTTGTTAAGGAAGTAAGTACTTACAAAGAAGCTCACGCTAGATAGTTGTCAGCACCAGCTGGAGACCGCCGAGGGAGTGCGTGGAGCGTGAGTGGCCGCTGGTCGCGGACGTGAGCCCGCCGCCGGCCCTCATGCTGTCACGCCCCCGCTGACGTGAGTCAGTGGTGACGTGTGTACGTCTGTCAGTAGCTTAAATGTCTGTGGTCAGTAAGGTTTTGGCCCAAGCAGGATATTCAATGAAGGAGATTGAAAATATAAGACAAACTTTGGCCTAATCTGATATTGTAAACTGAAGACAAGGTTTAGGCTTATATTGATAGTAAAGGAGATCATCGGCTTTCCATACTTTGGCCGACCCAAATTTGAAATTGGTGTCAGTCCGGTCCGGGGGTTCGAACCGGCGCCGCGGCGCACAGTTGATCGAAAATCGAGTTTCATAGACATAGTCCCTAATTTACAAAAACATCTTCGTTTTTGTTGGAAACCAACAAAAAATCCTTAGATAAGCCTTAACAATGTCATATTTATTCATCTGTTACGATACAGACACAAAAATATATACTTAAAAAAAAAATGTATGGGAGAAAGCATACAACATACATACATAAACAGCCTATATACGTCCCACTGCTGGGCACAGGCCTCCTCTCAATCAACCGGAGAGGGTATGGAGCATACTCCACCACGCTGCTCCACTGCGGAGAAAGCACAAAGTATTTTTTTTCTCCGCTTTCGAGCGAGTGCCCGTATCCTCTGGCATGATTAATGTCCTATTTTTTTACTACCCTCCCACATATTTCGGACATGGGGCACGCGATGGACTTCTAGTGAAAAATAATAAAATATATAATATATTTTAAAATATTTTTGTATCTGTATCGTAACAGATGAATAAATATGACATTATTAGGGCTTATCTAAGGGTTTTTGTTGGTTTCCAACAAAAACGAAGATGTTTTTGTAAATTAGGGACTATGTCTATGAAACTCGATTTTCGATCAACTGTGCGGCGCTTCCCAAGCAAGCCAGAGACACAAGACCACAGTGACTATGGTGTAATGCGCGTACCTAAACAATAGTCATCATCATCTCCTTAGCATTACCCCGTTTTTCACAGGGTCCGCTTACTCAACCTGAATATTTGACAGGTCCGGATTTTTACAGAAGCGACTGCCTGTCTGACCTAACCCGAAGGGAAAACCAGCCCAATACAGGTTAGGTCACATACCTCCGAAAATACATTTCTCGGGAATGTGGGTTTCCGCACGATGTTTCCTTCACCGCTGAGCACGTGATAATCATTTATGATCCAAACATGAATTCGAAAACAAATTCGACAGTCATTGGTTTAGGCCTGTGCTGGATTCGAACCTGCGACCTCAAAATGAGAGCCAAGCGCGCTACGAACTGGGCCACCACGGCTCTAAACAATATAAGATATAAAATAATTATCATCTAAAACTAAAATGAAACAACCATGTAGTTACGGCAAGTTATTATATTATTTCATTAATATTATTTAATTAACACTAGACAATATATTAACGTGAGTCTTGCTTTAACGTTCGACTCTACTACAACCACACAACATCACGCCCCGTGCCGTGAGGGGTAGACAGGAGATTCTCACTTAAAGCTGTTCCATATTTAACAGACTTCATTTAATTGTGTAAATAAAATACATGATACAGAAATGCATTTCGAAAGTAAAATAAAAAAGTATAAAACCTAGAGTAAGTACAGTTTCGAGCACATGTATAAAAAAAATCATGATTATTTTTTGGTTACAAGAAAACTTTTTTTTTTTCAAGTTATTATAACTTCTTTTTCTTTCAAAATAAGATATTATAACTTCCTTTTCTGTCAAAATAACTTATTATTACTTCTTTTTCTTTCAAAATAAGATATTATAACTTCTTTTTCTGTCAAAATAAGTTATTATAACTTCTTTTTCTTTCAAAATAAGATATTATATCTTCTTTTTTTGTCAAAATAAGTTATTATAACTTCTTTTTCTGTCAAAATAACTTATTATAACTTCTTTTTCTTTCAAAATAAGTTATTATAACTTCTTTTTCTGTCAAAATAAGTTATTATAACTTCTTTTTCTTTCAAAATAGGATATTATAACTTCTTTTTCTGTCAAAATAAGTTATTTTACATATAATTTAGGGTGTAACCACACCAATCATCATCAGTCGTCGATCCAGTCGTTACTTTGTATACTTAATCTTTGAAAACCCTAGTGCAGGGCCCGCTGCTGCATAAGCTCACGGCTATATCTCAATTGGGGTAGTCAGAGGTACTTCCATCGCAAGAACTAAGATGAACTAAGTACCCACACACCGAGCTTTCTGTTAGACCAACGTGATCTTTAAATGGCTCATGTAACGACTACTTACTTACATCAGTAAGTAGTAACCGGGACCAACGGCTTAACGTGCCTTCCGAAGCACGGATCATCTTACTTTCAGGCAATCAGGTGATCGGCCAGTAATGTCCTAACCAAACTAGGGACCACAAAGTAATTTTTGTGATATGTCCCCACCGGGAATCGAACCCGAGACCTCCGGAACGTGAGCCCAACGCTCAACCACTGGACCATGGAGGTCGTTAAATGGTTTGGTGTTTTTTGTTTTTGTTTGAACCATAAGAATCGCTGACGGCGACTGTTGCTTTTTACTATAATTGATCTACAGCATCGATCGATTGGTGTATTTAGCACCCTTTAAGATCATTCTCCATTAGACATGTAGGCGGGTTAAAGAGGCCACATCGAAGCAATAAGGTATTTGACTAACGAAAGAAAAGAAAAAAAAAAGGTAAATAAAGATAAATTATAAAACGCTAATCTAGAAATAGAAGCCAGTCTAACATGTTCAAAAATCAATCTCATTTTACTTTTCGACTTATTTTCGAATTTCATTCATGAATTAAGTAACAATGAGTACGACGTTTGACCGCTTTTATTGATGATGTCACAGGACAGTATTTCCATACAAACTCCAAAGAAAACTATCGTTTTGACGTTTCGTAAAAAGTATCTCATTTGACTAGGTTGTCAAGTAGATTATTGATCTAAACAAGCAATATTGCGCATATAAAAGTAAGTGCGCAATGCAAACAAATGCTAAGCAATATTGCGTGAGGACACAGTGAGTGCGGTTTGTCTTAGTGAGTTTGGTGCGAGTTCAGATGGTTCCGAACATTCCGATATCAAATACATAAACAAGCGGCAAAGAAAGAGGGTAGACAGATATGTCTGCCCGTAGAAAATTATGGATCTACCTACTCCACTCCAATCTCATCAGTCATCCCGTGATCATGGCACTTGCAACAGTGTCGAAATATCGGGAGTCTCATATCCCCATTTTAAACGCGGTAAGAACCCGTTATTATGTGTTTTAATTATAAAGCAATATTGCTTTTTGATATGGCCTTTTTAACCCCCATGCCGGGCTAATATGGGCATCGTGATAAAATTATCGATCGATTCAATCAATTTTGTCGAAATCGATAAGTTTGTTTTTTCCCTAACATGCGCGCCACGTGATTTTGTTCGTATTTTGACAGACATGACTTATTTGGGTTCACATATTAGCTCCGATCGACAAAACGACAATTATATCGTCGGAATCGATAACACGACCGTGAAAAAAAAATTTTTTTTGTGAAAATTTTATCACGTTGCGCATTTTTGCTCTACAGGTCAAATCCAGGCGCGCATTTACAATATTAAAAAAATCTATTTTATTACTTAATTAGTAGGAATTCAGTTCAATGTGGCAACATTATCTTTGTTCTAAAGTTCTGTAGCTGCTATTGTTTAAGACAATATCACAATGAGGCACTTCCAGGCTACGTCCTGGAAAAAAGTATAGATGGCGCTGTGCAAAGTTGCCATTTAGCCTTCCAATTTTATGGAAAACAGACATCATCATCATCAGCCCATTAAAGTCCCCACTGCTGGGGCACGGGCCTTCCCTATGGATGGATAGGGAGATCGGGCCTTAAACCACCACGCGGGCCCAGTGCGGATTGGTGGTTATTAACGACTGCTACTGCAGCCGGGACCAACGGCTTAACGTGCCTTCCGAAGCACGGAGGTGCTCGAGATGAAAACTTTTTTTTTGTGGTCACCCATCCTATGACCGGTCTTTGCGAGTTGCTTAACTTCAACAATCGCAGACCGAGCGCGTTTACCGCTGCGCCACCGAGCTCCTTCATTACTTATGTTTTTGAATAATTATGTGCCCGGGTAATGAGAAAATAGGTAATTATCATGTAAAATCTGTACAACGCCATATATACAGGGTGTTAGTGACATCGTAACGAAAACTTTGAGGGATGATTCAGGCCATAATTCTGAGTTGATATCAAGTGGAATTTTCCGTCGCAAAAGTATGGAACGGAAAATAATTTAAATAAGCTTTAAAATTTTCATGACTTCTCCGACAGGAAATTCCACTTGATATCGACTCAGAATCATGGTCTGAAACATCCCTTTCAGTATTCGTTACAGTGTCACTAACACCCATACCTACTTGTATGGCTACTGTATGTACTTGTATGGGGTGTAAGTGACATCGTAACGAATACTGAGAGGGGTGATTCAGCTGATTATTCTGAGTTAATATCAAGTGGAATTTTCCATCGCAAAAGTATAGAATTGAAAATAATTTAAAAAAACTAAAAAAATAACATGAATTTTGCGACGGAAAATTCCACTTGATATTAACTCAGAATCATGGTCTGAATCATCCCCCTGAGTATTCGTTACGATGTCACTAACACCCAGTATTGTTTTTGGGGAACGTAGCCTGGGAAGTGTCTCATTAAATTACACATATTTGTAAACAATAAAATAAATACATCATCATCTTCCTAGCGTTAACAGGGTCCGCTTACCTAACCTGAAGATTTGACAGGTCCGGTTTTTTACAGAAGCGACCGCCTGTCTGACCTTCTGACCCGAAGGGAAAACCAGCCCAATACAGGTTAGGTTAGGTTAGATCACATACTTCCAAAAACACATTTCTCGGGAATATGGGATTTCTTTCACCGCGGAGCACGATTTAACATTTATTATCGAAACAAAAAATAAAATAAATACAATTTAAGTAATTTGATCGAGATTTTTGTTATTTTATTATAAAGCGTGTGTATAAAACTATTGCATCGAATTAGGAAACAAAGTATTACAATTTATTTTCTATATTATACTAATAAGTAAATCCAGCAAGCCGCATTGGAGCAGCGTGGTGGAGTATGCTCCATACCCCCTTCGGTTGATTGAGGGGAGGCCTGTGCCCAGCAGTGCACAGTGATTTTTTTACCCAAAAATGTCACATGCGCTTTTTATCGAATATTTCATGTAACGACTACTAACTCAGTAACTAGTAACCGGGACCAACGGCTTTACGTGCCTTCCAAAGCACGGAATGATGGAGCCATGTCAGCAGCCTTTGGCCAATAGTAACCCTGACACCAGGGTTGATGGTGTTGGTAATCCACCTTACAACCCACACGATAGAAGATCGAATATCGATCGATATTTCCATTATTAGAAAAAGAAACATATTCAAAAGTCCATTACAAATGCAGGAGTAGAACTCCCAAGATAAAATTTTGTATGAGTTACACTTTAAACAATCTCAGAGTGTTCGTGACTTTAAATAATAAAAAAAAACACTGTGCAGTGGGAGGTATACGGTCACGAGCATTAATATGTATACACTTTGGTACCATGTCACATTAAGTTTTTTGACAAATTGAACTGTAAGTCTCACTAAATGTCAAATATGTTAGTGCGACAGAGTCCTAAAGTGGGTACATTATATTGCTCATGACTGTACACGCTATTCATGTTAGATTCTAGTAGAGTCCTTCATAAGCAGCATTATACGATATTTCGTACTTTATCACAATGTTCAAACGTTTTAAAACACACCCACTGACACTTAAGTCCCGCGCTCTCGTACGACAGTTGATAACAACTCACAAACGCTATCATTCAAGCATCCCATTAAAATCAGCGGGCCTAGCACCGTAGCGACTCTTTCTCGCGACAGAGATCATCTGTCTCTTTCTGTGCAGCACTGTGAGAGAGTGACGGGTGACGTATGACGAGGCGAGAGTCGCGCGCTTACGGTGCTAAGCCCGGTGACGCTTAGTGGGATGAATAAAAGTTGTCGATTGATGATTTCAACTGTGACTACCGCAGACATGGTACCACAAAACAAGGTATGCTCAATCCTACGAAAAGCCGCCATTGCTAGCCGTTTGACGACGTAATATTTTTTTTTTTTTGAAACGGGTTTAACGGCTCTGGCCTTTTAAGCCTGTCATAGTTTTTATTGGTGACGTAAGTGTTATGAGTGTTACCATTTAATTGGTATCTCCAACATTACAAGGACTTATTTTTATTTACCTTTAATGGGTTTGCTCTACTTGTTTGTTTGGGTTTTTTTTATTGAAAATCAAGCGATTTTATGACTATATACTTAATTACTATCACTTGACACATAATATAAAAATCATTAAAGCTGTAAGCAAATCTTTTACTAAAACTTCCAAATTGGCTTGCAAAGTAAATATAAAAATATTGGTCGTGGGTAATTTATTTTTTATAAAATGGCAACGCAGCGTGGGATGACGTCAGCTGGGTTAACCTTGAAATGTTAACTGTCACTTTTAAGCACACCTTGTTTTATTGTGACGTGACCGCTGTTGTCTCTTGTAGGACAATCGCTGCAGTTATCAACGACTGACAAAATTAGCCTCCACTGGTAATTTTTACTGTGAGTCACTGTGTTGAAGTTGTCAACCGCTAATAGCGTAATCACCACCGGTTGTTAGCCACTGACAACGCCGTTCTCACTGTACGTCGCCACTGGAAATTCTGCGATTATTTTGCTGGTAACGCTAAGATAACTGTCCATGCGCACTGCCACTGTATGCAGCCCTTGATAACACTTGTTAGATGTTGTCACCGTTGCTAGCCGCTAATAATGCTCTTGTCAGTAGCTAGCAACTGTTGTCAGTAGCTAACAACCGTTGTCACTGGCTAACAACAGTTGTCACTGGCTAACAACCATTGTCACTGGCTAACAACCATTGTCACTGGCTAACAACTGTTGTCACTGGCTAACAACTGTTGTTGTGATGTGTGTCAGCCGCTGCGTTGTGCGTCAGCGGCCGGCTGGTCGCGTCACTGCGCGTTCGCTAGCTCGTCCATTCTGCATCTGTTGACAACGCATATTATTATTGTGTGTCCTTCTTGTCGTTTCCGACAACGGCGACCTCAGTCTCTTCTCTCGTGCGCTCGAATGTGACTGGCAAAGCCAAACTATGTTCTGAAAACCTGGTCTGTTTATTGCTGCAAGGAGAAACGGACAACAAACGCCTTAAGGGATTAACATAACATACAATCACGCCCAAAAGATGGTATAAGAAGACCAGGTATGCTCAATCCTACGACAAGCCGCCATTGCTAGCCCATTGATGACGTAAGTGTTACAATTAAATTGGTATCTCCAACATTCTAAGGACGTAAATTTTATTATTGAAAATTAAGCGAATTACTGACTAACGTATTTAATTACTATTATTTGTCACATATATAAAAATCATTAAAACTGTACGTAAATCTTTTACTAAAAGTTCAAAATTTCCTTGCAAATTAAAAACATTGAACGTGGGTATTTTTTTTTTACGAAATGGCAATGTAGCGTGGGGTGACGTCAGCTGGGCTAACCTTTAAATGTTAGCTGTCATATCGGAGTATTCAATGAACAAAGTGTATCTGCCTATTTTCGCTTCGTGCCAGGAAGCCGCTTCATAACTCGAAAGTTTATGCGGACTTTTGAATTCGTTTGGGGTTCGGAGTAGAAGTCTACTCCGAGGGTGGGGGCTTAGGTTTCATCATCATCACCTTACATCATTTCATTAATCATCAAGAAAAAAAAAAATACGTAAGACATGGCTGTATGGGCATAGTTCCCTTTGCCTTACCCTTCGGGGAAAACAAAAAAAAAAAAATGTTAGCTGTCACTTTTGAGCATGTTATATAAACTTATATATTACCTGGTCTTCTTATACCACGGCCCGAAAGGCATTCCTCGCCAGGTATGTTTAACTGCCATATGATTGAGGGGAGGCCTGTGCCCAGCAGTGACACATATATAGGATGTTTATTTATGTTATTTGTACAAATAAATAATATTGCATTGTTATATATTTGGTGGAGGTGTTTTTACCGCTAATAGCCGGGACTAACGGCTTAACGTGCCCTCCGAAGCACGGAATCATCTTACTTTTTCGGACAATCAGGTGATTCAAGCCTGAAAACTCCTTACCAAACAAGGGACAGTCTCACAAAGCATTGGAGCAGCGTGGTGGAGTATGCTCCATACCCCATGCCCAGCAGTGGGACGTATATAGGCTTTGTTGACGTTATGTGAATGTTATATATTTATTTAATAATTTATTGTACACAGGATTGTACAGAAACATAATAGAAAGAGAGAAAAAAAAGGGAGAGTTACCTGACGGCCATCTCGGCGACCTCGAGGCTCGGGTAGTCGAGCTCCTTCACCAGGCACAGCACGGCGGATAACAGGTTCGAGTTCTGTTGCACACAAAGATTTATTATTTCACGTACTATTGGAATTGTGTGTCATAAGTTATATAATGTCAATGTCAAGTGTGGCTACACTTTGCATCATGTTCACCGATTTAAATCGTGTTATATGTATTTACATACAGGGTGTTAGTGACATCGTAACGAATACTGAGGGGGATGATTCAGACCATGATTCTGAGTTGATATCAAGTGGAATTACGTCCGTCACGTCCGTCCGTTCCGTCGCAAAATTCATTATTTTTTTTTAGTTTTTTAAAATTATTTTCAATTATATACTTTTGCGATGAAAAATTCCACTTGATATTAACTCAGAAAAATCAGCTGTTTCATCCCCCTCAGTATTCGTTACGATGTCACTTACACCCCGCACAAGTACATACTGTACCCATACAAGTAGGTATGGGTGTTAGTGACACCGTAACGAATACTGAGGGTGATGATTCAGACCATGATTCTGAGTTGATATCAAGTGGAATTTTCAGTCGGAAAATTCATGAAAATTTTTGTTTTTCTTTTTATTAATTGCTGTTCCATACTTTTGCGACGGAAAATTCCACTTCATATCATCTCAGAATCATGGTCGCAATCATCCCTCAAAGTTTTCGTTACGACGTCACTAACACTCTGTATATGATTAGTCTATTATACAGGGTGTTAGTGACATAGTAACGTATACTGAAGAGGGTTTTTTTGAGCTCATTATTCTGAGTTAATATCAAGTGGAATTTCCCATTTCAACAGTTAGAATTAAAATAAAAAAAAATCATCAGTTTTGTGACGGAAAATTCTACTTGGTATTAACTGAGAATCATGGTCTGAATCATCCCTCAAAGTTTTCGTTACGATGTCACTAACACGTTGTATTAAGTAGTTTACACTCTGCGTTAGTTATTATACTAAGTTTATTATTTATTTGTACACAATAAAACAGACACAAGAAACATACAGAGAAAACAGATAGGATTGATAAGTTGTTATAAATAAATAAATCTTTATTTCAAGTTACCGTTGACTCATATGTGTCAGTAAATGACTTATTTCTAATGTTAGTATAAAATAAATATAAAATATCAAAAACTTATAATACATTTGGGCGCGAGGAGCTCGCTGGCGCAGTGGTAAACGCGCTCGGTCTGCGATTGTTGAAGTTAAGCGGGCTATTATTTTATTCTGGGTGCCATGGTTAACTTATTCGCCAAAAAAAATTTTTTTTATTTATGCTATTGTTTGTTAGTATTTCTTACTATTATAACAATAATAATATTTAAATTACATTTTACAGGAATTTGCAGCGATGTTTACCAATTATTTTTCACTTATTTTTATATTTATACTAGGGAGGGTGCAGAAAAACAACAACTGTGTTACTTTGTTACATTATGTAGTTTTATTATTGGGAACGTTCACATTAAATTCAAACCTTTTCTTTTTTAAATTAAGATAAAATATTTTTGACCTTATATTATTAAATCACGAAACATTTCAGTCTAATACATCTTTTTATGGTTAGATTTACCACTTCGTTACCTAATTTTGATTTTATGAGATAAACTTTTGCAATAAAATGGAAAACAATAGCAGTTCAAGCATTTTATTTATGTAGGCCATTTATATATTAAAAATTATCAAAAAAAGTCAAAAATTTTAAAACATACTTAGATAGTTTTAGTTCTAAGTCTGAAAATGTCTCCATAAAAATGGGGGACAAAAAAGTAACGCAGTAGTTTAGTAAGTAACATAATGGTAAACTTTCCGCATCTATGGTGTTTAACTTACTAAAAACAATTAAATTGAAACCATAATAAATTAAACAAAACTCTCTTAGAATAAAATAAAATCAAAACTTCTCAAAAAAACAATATTAAACATACATTAGTTTCTGTCTGAGTCAAATATATTTAATGGGACATCAAATTCATTCAATTCGTTTTCAGCAAATGGAATTCTATAGTCTCTGCTTACCCCGGTGGGAAATAGGCATGAGTTTATGGTATGTATGTATGTCATCATCGTCATCAGCCTTACGACGTCCACTGCTGGGCATAGGCCTCCCCCAAGGATCTCCACGACGATCGGTCCTGCGCTGCCCGCATTCAGTGGCTTCCCGCGACCTTCACCAGATCGTCGGTCTACTTTGTAGCGGGCCTATACTGAGCGTCGTCCGACACGTGGTCGCCATTCTAGAACCTTTCCGTCCCAGCGGCCACCGGTTCTCCTCGCTATGTGTCCTGCCCACTGCCACTTCAGCTTTGCAATTCGCCGAGCTATGTCGGTGACTTTAGTTCTCCTGTGGATCTCCTCATTTCTGATTTGATCGAGCAGGGAAATACCGAGCATAGCTCTCTCCATTGCTCGCTGAGCGACACCGAGCCTCCTCACGAGACCCATAATAAGCGGCCACGTCTCACTGCCGTAGGTCATCACTGGCAACACGCACTGGTCAAAGACTTTCCTCTTGAGACACTGAGGTATTTTGGACGAGAAGATATTCCGCAGCTTCCCGAACGCTGCCCATCCGAGTTGGATCCGACGAGAGATCTCTTTCTCGAAGTTGGACTTACCTAACTGGATTATTTATCCTAGGTAAATGTACTGGTCTACAACTTCGAGTGTAACGTTCCCAACCTGAACTGGAGTGGGTGCGACATGGTCGTTGGACATAATTTTTGTCTTTGTCATGTTCGTGCTAAGACCCACTCGTTGGGATGCGTTACTGAGATGCTCGAGCATGGTGTTCAGGTCTTCCAGGGTCTCAGCCATTAGGACTATATCATCAGCAAATCGAAGGTGCGTCAGGTACTCGCCGTTGATGTTGATGCCAAATCCTTTCCAGTCCAGAAGCTTAAAAATATCCTCCAATGCAGCAGTGAACAGTTTCGGAGAGATGCCATCTCCCTGTCTCACTCCTCGCTGCAGTTGGATCGGATTAGAGCTCTGGTTCTGTTCTCGAACTGACATAGTGGCATTTTGGTAGAGGTCCCTTAGCAATTCGATGTACCTATGGTCCACTTGGCACCTCTGAAGAGACTGCAACACCGCCCAGGTCTCGATCGAATCAAAGGCTTTCTCATAGTCCACAAACGCCAAGCAAAGTGGCAGATTATACTCTTCGGTCTTCTGTATAACCTGCCGCAGTGTATGGATGTGGTCTATGGTGCTAAAGCCTTTTCGGAAACCCGTTCGTTCGCTTCCCGTCTTAACGGCATTGATCACAGAGACATCATTGAATATGTGCTTTTTCGTCGACATGATAAAATCGATCTCGTTTTTATAATTTCCACTGGGACTTATCCAGGTCCATTTGCGGGTGCGGGCTTTCTGAAGGAGGAGTTCATCATATAGAGGTTCTCCGTTTCCATAAAGTCCGCCAGCATCCGGCCTCTGGTGTTCCGGACCCCAAATCCAAATTGCCCTACTCTCAGCTCGTTACCACAACGCTTCTCCGACTGTGCATTAAAGTCCCCCATCACAATCGTGTAGTGGCTTTTATGGCTATGCATGGCTTTAGAAATCTCCTCATGCATAGTCTCCACTTCGTCATCGTGGTGTCCCGAGGTCGGAGCGTATACCTGGATGACAGTCGGCGAATATCGAGATGATATTCTGAGTATCAGGCACGCTACCCTGCTCGAAACACTACCGATGGTCAACACGTTGTTGACTAGGGACTTGTGGACGATAAACTCGACACTCTGTAACGAAATAATTATAAATTAAATTATTAAAACTATTAAATTTGTAAATATTGAGCAAAAACTTTGAGTATTTCCACTGCGTTATGATGGCTACAACTGCGTTACATTTCGCAGTAACACAGTGCATCGGTAACTCAGTTGTAGAAACCACGTGTATTCTAAAATAGCACTCATATGGTAATTCATTTTATAAAACAGATCGTGTACAATAAATATTTGCTCCTTTTTTTAAAGATATAACGGAAAAGATTATTCAATATTCAAAAAACTCACCTATCACAGCGGTCACGCAGCGGTCTCCCAATTAATACACGCACCTATCCCGCCGGCGTCCTCGCGACTGACTCGGCGAATTTCCAAGCCACGCACTCCCCCCGCGCCCCAATAATATTTGATTATATGTTATACGACTTTTGGCGCAAATGCATACAAAATTCTAATTTTAAGACTCAGTTTCGTATGGTAACATAGTGTTCGTAATTTTTTGGTTTGCCGCGGGGACAGAATAAATATTTTGGAATAATTAAAAACTGATAAAGGAAAATAATATTTAGTATTGTTAAAGTAAAGATTAAATTACGTGTTATTACCGCAAATATTACATTTTAATAGCGTCTTGAAGAATTTTTAAGTAATGTGTGTTTATATGGAGTAAATATATGAGAGGGACAGTGGAATTTTGTAGGGAAACAACTGCGTTACTCAAAAGTACAACTTAGTTACCGTGTTTTTGGTTAAATTCAAATAATTTTGATAAAAACGTGGAACATAAAAGTACGAGTATAACATCAGAAATATACCAATGATAAATGAAAAATAAATGTTTGCTTTATAAAAATCGTGTTTGAACGTGAGAGACAGGTTATGGGACCCAAAATAAAATAATAGCCCAAGCAACTTCCGCAAAGGCCGGTCATAGGATGGGTGACCACAAAAAAAAAAGTTTTCATCTCGAGCTCCTCCGTGCTTCGGAAAGAACGTTAAGCCGTTGGTCCCGGCTGCATTAGCAGTCGTTAATAACCATCAATCCGCACTGGGCCCGCGTGATGGTTTAAGGCCCGTTCTCCCTATCCATCCATAGGGAAGGCCCGTGCCCCAGCAGTGGGGACGTTAATGGACTGATGATGACATTTGGGCGCGTACATCCCACTGCAGTCCACTCATCCCCAATCGAACAGAGAGCAAGGTTATACTCTGTGTTACATCTAGTTAGTTAGCTACATGTTATAGAGTTAGTAATGCCACCTTACCCGTCCGGTACGTACCCGTGTGACGGGGCGGCGCGTGAAGCCGCGGTGCTCCGCCATCACGGCCGACGGATACTCGCGCGCCTCGCGCTCCCAGGGCTCCGCCGGGCAGCGCGGGGTCGACGAGGGGTATTCGCACCTGCACACGACGAATCACGTGTCTCACAACCGGAGCATGCAAATGCCAGACATGAATTCGAAAACGAATTCGACAATCATTGGTTTAGGCATAGGGTTCGAACCTGCGACCTCAAAATGGGAGGCAAGCGTTCTACCAACTGGGCTACCACGGGTTCACGCATGGGATCTTGCGTTTTCGTGGAATATGTTTACAGTTTATGAGTTTAACATTACGTTCTTAGCTAGGTTTACCTGACCCAAAGTCTCACTTGTTGACAGAGTTCATTGGCGGTGCGCAGAGGAAGGGCGCAGTACATAATCATCACTAATTTAAAAGTTACGCTCTTGTCGGTGTATCATCCTCCGTGCTACTTTTTAGGGAAAAATATGGCAGTCGTTCCCTCTTGCCTTCCGCCCCGCAGTACTCTGACGCGAGTGTGATGGCGCCAGAGGCCAGAGAAGTACATTTCAAAGCCGTACTAGGACTCCTGTCCTCCGCCTCTGAATAGTACTGACAGTTACTGCTGCCCTCTGTCCGGTTCCAGGTCGCTGTGACTGCAGTACTCAATCGGATTACAGTAAAAAAAAACAGCCAAATGTCAAGCTCAACATGGCTATTGTATTTTCATAAAATACAATAATAAAGTCGCACTGTCCACGGTTAATATTAAAAAGCGTCTTCGGACTCAGGTGGGCCGAAGTAGGGACAATTTGTTCAGGTGGGGTTTCTCGGATGTCTCGGACTTAAAGTGCAAGTGCGGCACTGTTCCCCAAACGATGGAACATCTTCCATCGTGTCCTGCGTGCCCTAACACCTGCATGCAGGAGGATCTGATGAGCGCTGCAGATAGCGCCATACTTGTTGCCAAGTTTTGGTATGATACTATTTAGTTCGCCATCGACACGATAAGAAGATTAATAAGCGTTACTCACGGTAACAAATATCGGGGGAGGGGTGTGGAAGCTCGGATAGGTGCGGGGCAGAGTGTCCTTTCTATACGTATAGTTGTTTATACGTAGAATATATTAAATACGAATTGAGACATAATAATGTTACCTCTCAGGTCGCTCGTAGTACTGGTCGTGGTACTGGTGCGGCGAGGAGACCGCGCCGGCGCGGCACTCGCCGTTGGACGCGTACGAGTACTCCTGCGCACACACGTAATGGTAAGTTACTCATATTTATGGATCGAGAAATATGTTATAAACTGGTATCAAATTTTATTTTATCACTAATACACATAATGGTGTCGATGAAGGCAACCACCAACTTAATTTGACAGGATTAAAACTAGCTTAATCTCTTTCTCGTACGTATTGTTAGTGAAGGAGGGCACTAGCCAAGAGCTGTTTAACTAAAATTAGCTCCCCATTTGTCCGGCCAAGTAGTTAATGCCATCTGCATCTAATCTACAATAAGTCACGTTCAAACAAAAAGTGTCAACACGGTATGAACACAGTATTATGTGTTTTAGTGATAATTATAATCGCGTAAATCTCATACAATTTTATTTTACAGATAAATAAATTAAAAAAAAAATCATTAGGGAAACTAGGTATGCTCAATCCTATGACAAGACGCCATTGCTAGCCCATTGACGACTTTGGAATTGGTATCTCCTACTTTCCAAGGACGTAAATTTTATAATTGAAAATAATTATAAAATCATGAATTTTGCGATTGAAAATTAAGGAATTACTGATTAATGTATTTAATTGCTAATACTTGTCACATATATAAAAAACAATAAAACTGTAACTAAAAATTCAATCCTCACAAAGTAAATATAAAAACATTTAGTCGTGGGTAATTTATTTATTACGAAATGGCAACGCAGGGTGGGATGACGTCAGCTGGGGTAACCTTGAAACACTAGCTGTCAGTTTTGAGGATACATGGTTTTCTTACTTAAAATAAGATTAGGAGGTGTCTCTGCTGGAACAAATCTTAAAATAAAATAAAAATTGTGTGTACATATGTTCTTTTTGTGTAATCGTTTGCGCGCGTTTTTCTTTGGGTTTGTTCTTGTAAATATTAGTATTTACTTTGAGTAGCAACTCTTAGAAAACTGTAGAATTTATCGATTCGTGAAGGTTGGTGGAAGGAGTCGACAACATTCTTATGCCAAACTTACTACTTGGGGATAAAATCGATGTAAATGTATTGACATTGAGTGGCAACGCTTAGAAAACTGTAGAATTGATCGATTCATGAAGGTTGGTGGAAGGAGTCGACAGCATTCTTAGGCCAAACTTACTACCTAGGGGTAAAATTTATCCAAATGTATTGACTTTGAGTAGGAACGCTTAGAAAACTGTAGAATTGATCGATTCATGAAGGTTGGTGGAAGGAGTCGACAGCATTCTTAGGCCAAACTTACTACTTGAAGATAAAATTGATGCAAATGTATTGACATTGAGTGCCAACGCTTACAAAACTGTATATTTCATCGATTCATGAAGGTTGGTGGAAAAAGACGACAGCATCCTTAGGCCAAACTTACTACCTAGGGGTAAAATTAATGCAAATGTATTGACTTTGCGAGGCAACTCTTAGAAAACTGTAGAATTGATCGATTCATGAAGGTTGGTGGAAGGAGTCGACAGCATTCTTAGGCCAAACTTACTACTTTGGGATAAAATTAATGCAAATGTATTGACTTTGAGAGGCAACTCTTAGAAAACTGTAGAATTGATCGATTCATGAAGGTTGGTGGAAGGAGTCGACAGCATTCTTAGGCCAAACTTACTACTTGAAGATAAAATTGATGCAAATGTATTGACATTGAGTGGCAACGCTTAGAAAACTGTATATTTCATCGATTCATGAAGGTTGGTGGAAAAAGTCGACAACATCCTTAGGCCAAACTTACTACCTAGGGGTAAAATTTATGCAAATGTATTAACATTGAGTGGCAACGCTTAGAAAACTGTATATTTCATCGATTCATGAAGGTTGGTGGAAGGAGTCGACAGCATCCTTAGGCCAAACTTACTACCTAGGGGTAAAATTTATGCAAATGTATTGACATTGAGTGGCAACTCTTAGAAAACTGTAGAAGTGATCGATTCATGAAGGTTGGTGGAAGGAGTCGACAGCATTCTTAGGGCAAACTTACTACATGGGGATAAAATCGATGTAAATGTATTGACTGTGAGTGGCAACGCTTAGAAAACTGTATATTTCCTCGATTCATGAAGGTTGGTGGAAAAAGTCGACAGCATCCTTAGGCCAAACTTACTACCTAGGGGTAAAATTTATGCAAATGTATTAACATTGAGTGGCAACGCTTAGAAAACTGTATACTTCATCGATTCATGAAGGTTGGTGGAAGGAGTCGACAGCATCCTTAGGCCAAACTTACTACCTAGGGGTAAAATTTATGCAAATGTATTGACTTTGAGAGGCAACTCTTAGAAAACTGTAGAATTGATCGATTCATGAAGGTTGGTGGAAGGAGTCGACAGCATTCTTAGGCCAAACTTACTACTTTGGGATAAAATTAATGCAAATATATTGACTTTGGGAGGCAACTCTTAGAAAACTGTAGAATTGATCGATTCATGAAGGTTGGTGGAAGGAGTCGACAGCATCCTTAGGCCAAACTTACTACCTAGGGGTAAAATTTATGCAAATGTATTAACATTGAGTGGCAACGCTTAGAAAACTGTATACTTCATCGATTCATGAAGGTTGGTGGAAGGAGTCGACAGCATTCTTAGGCCAAACTTACTACTTTGGGATAAAATTAATGCAAATGTATTGACTTTGGGAGGCAACTCTTAGAAAACTGTAGAATTGATCGATTCATGAAGGTTGGTGGAAGGAGTCGACAGCATTCTTAGGCCAAACTTACTACTTTGGGATAAAATTAATGCAAATGTATTGACTTTGAGTGGCAACGCTTAGAAAACTGTATAATTGATCGATTCATGAAGGTTGGTGGAAGGAGTCGACAGCATCCTTAGGCCAAACTTACTACCTAGGGGTAAAATTTATGCAAATGTATTGACATTGAGTGGCAACGCTTAGAAAACTGTATACTTCATCGATTCATGAAGGTTGGTGGAAGGAGTCGACAGCATTCTTAGGCCAAACTTACTACTTTGGGATAAAATTAATGCAAATATATTGACTTTGGGAGGCAACTCTTAGAAAACTGTAGAATTGATCGATTCATGAAGGTTGGTGGAAGGAGTCGACAGCATTCTTAGGCCAAACTTACTACTTGAAGATAAAATTGATGCAAATGTATTGACATTGAGTGGCAACTCTTAGAAAACTGTAGAATTGATCGATTCATGAAGGTTGGTGGAAGGAGTCGACAGCATTCTTAGGCCAAACTTACTACTTGAAGATAAAATTGATGCAAATGTATTGACATTGAGTGGCAACGCTTAGAAAACTGTATATTTCATCGATTCATGAAGGTTGGTGGAAAAAGTCGACAGCATCCTTAGGCCAAACTTACTACCTAGGGGTAAAATTTATGCAAATGTATTGACTTTGAGAGGCAACTCTTAGAAAACTGTATACTTCATCGATTCATGAAGGTTGGTGGAAGGAGTCGACAGCATCCTTAGGCCAAACTTACTACCTAGGGGTAAAATTTATGCAAATGTATTAACATTGAGTGGCAACGCTTAGAAAACTGTATACTTCATCGATTCATGAAGGTTGGTGGAAGGAGTCGACAGCATCCTTAGGCCAAACTTACTACTTGAAGATAAAATTGATGTAAATGTATTGAAATTGAGTGGCAACGCTTAGAAAACTGTAGAATTGATCGATTCATGAAGGTTGGTGGAAGGAGTCGACAGCATTCTTAGGCCAAACTTACTACTTGAAGATAAAATTGATGCAAATATATTGACATTGAGTGCCAACGCTTACAAAACTGTATATTTCATCGATTCATGAAGGTTGGTGGAAAAAGACGACAGCATCCTTAGGCCAAACTTACTACCTAGGGGTAAAATTAATGCAAATGTATTGACTTTGCGAGGCAACTCTTAGAAAACTGTAGAATTGATCGATTCATGAAGGTTGGTGGAAGGAGTCGACAGCATTCTTAGGCCAAACTTACTACTTTGGGATAAAATTAATGCAAATGTATTGACTTTGAGAGGCAACTCTTAGAAAACTGTAGAATTGATCGATTCATGAAGGTTGGTGGAAGGAGTCGACAGCATTCTTAGGCCAAACTTACTACTTGAAGATAAAATTGATGCAAATGTATTGACATTGAGTGGCAACGCTTAGAAAACTGTATATTTCATCGATTCATGAAGGTTGGTGGAAAAAGTCGACAGCATCCTTAGGCCAAACTTACTACCTAGGGGTAAAATTTATGCAAATGTATTGACTTTGAGAGGCAACTCTTAAAAAACTGTAGAATTGATCGATTCATGAAGGTTGGTGGAAAAAGTCGACAGCATCCTTAGGCCAAACTTACTACCTAGGGGTAAAATTTATGCAAATGTATTAACATTGAGTGGCAACGCTTAGAAAACTGTATACTTCATCGATTCATGAAGGTTGGTGGAAGGAGTCGACAGCATCCTTAGGCCAAACTTACTACCTAGGGGTAAAATTTATGCAAATGTATTGACTTTGAGAGGCAACTCTTAGAAAACTGTAGAATTGATCGATTCATGAAGGTTGGTGGAAGGAGTCGACAGCATTCTTAGGCCAAACTTACTACTTGAAGATAAAATTGATGCAAATGTATTGACATTGAGTGGCAACGCTTAGAAAACTGTATATTTCATCGATTCATGAAGGTTGGTGGAAAAAGTCGACAGCATCCTTAGGCCAAACTTACTACCTAGGGGTAAAATTTATGCAAATGTATTAACATTGAGTGGCAACGCTTAGAAAACTGTATACTTCATCGATTCATGAAGGTTGGTGGAAGGAGTCGACAGCATTCTTAGGCCAAACTTACTACTTTGGGATAAAATTAATGCAAATGTATTGACTTTGCGAGGCAACTCTTAGAAAACTGTAGAATTGATCGATTCATGAAGGTTGGTGGAAGGAGTCGACAGCATTCTTAGGCCAAACTTACTACTTTGGGATAAAATTAATGCAAATGTATTGACTTTGAGAGGCAACTCTTAGAAAACTGTAGAATTGATCGATTCATGAAGGTTGGTGGAAGGAGTCGACAGCATTCTTAGGCCAAACTTACTACTTAGGGGTAAAATTTATGCAAATGTATTAACATTGAGTGGCAACGCTTAGAAAACTGTATACTTCATCGATTCATGAAGGTTGGTGGAAGGAGTCGACAGCATCCTTAGGCCAAACTTACTACCTAGGGGTAAAATTTATGCAAATGTATTGACTTTGAGAGGCAACTCTTAGAAAACTGTAGAATTGATCGATTCATGAAGGTTGGTGGAAGGAGTCGACAGCATTCTTAGGCCAAACTTACTACTTGAAGATAAAATTGATGCAAATGTATTGACATTGAGTGGCAACGCTTAGAAAACTGTATATTTCATCGATTCATGAAGGTTGGTGGAAGGAGTCGACAGCATTCTTAGGCCAAACTTACTACTTGAAGATAAAATTGATGCAAATGTATTGACATTGAGTGGCAACGCTTAGAAAACTGTATATTTCCTCGATTCATGAAGGTTGGTGGAAGGAGTCGACAGCATTCTTAGGCCAAACTTACTACTTTGGGATAAAATTAATGCAAATGTATTGACTTTGGGAGGCAACTCTTAGAAAACTGTAGAATTGATCGATTCATGAAGGTTGGTGGAAGGAGTCGACAGCATTCTTAGGCCAAACTTACTACTTGAAGATAAAATTGATGCAAATGTATTGACATTGAGTGGCAACTCTTAGAAAACTGTAGAATTGATCGATTCATGAAGGTTGGTGGAAGGAGTCGACAGCATTCTTAGGCCAAACTTACTACTTGAAGATAAAATTGATGCAAATGTATTGACATTGAGTGGCAACGCTTAGAAAACTGTATATTTCATCGATTCATGAAGGTTGGTGGAAAAAGTCGACAGCATCCTTAGGCCAAACTTACTACCTAGGGGTAAAATTTATGCAAATGTATTGACTTTGAGAGGCAACTCTTAAAAAACTGTAGAATTGATCGATTCATGAAGGTTGGTGGAAAAAGTCGACAGCATCCTTAGGCCAAACTTACTACCTAGGGGTAAAATTTATGCAAATGTATTAACATTGAGTGGCAACGCTTAGAAAACTGTATACTTCATCGATTCATGAAGGTTGGTGGAAGGAGTCGACAGCATCCTTAGGCCAAACTTACTACCTAGGGGTAAAATTTATGCAAATGTATTGACTTTGAGAGGCAACTCTTAGAAAACTGTAGAATTGATCGATTCATGAAGGTTGGTGGAAGGAGTCGACAGCATTCTTAGGCCAAACTTACTACTTAGGGGTAAAATTTATGCAAATATATTGACTTTGAGAGGCAACTCTTAGAAAACTGTATAAATTGATCGATTCATGAAGGTTGGTGGAAGGAGTCGACAGCATTCTTAGGCCAACCTTACTAATTGAAGATAAAATTGATGCAAATGTATTGACATTGAGTGGCAACGCTTAGAAAACTGTATATTTCATCGATTCATGAAGGTTGGTGAAAAAGTCGACAGCATCCGTAGGCCAAACTTACTACTTAGGGGTAAAATTTAGGCAAATGTATTAACATTGAGTGGCAACGCTTAGAAAACGGAATACTTCATTGATTCATGAAGGTTGGTGGAAGGAGTCGACAGCATTCTTAGGCCAAACTTACTACTTTGGGATAAAATTAATGCAAATGTATTGACTTTGAGAGGCAACTCTTAGAAAACTGTAGAATTGATCGATTCATGAAGGTTGGTGGAAGGAGTCGACAGCATTCTTAGGCCAAACTTACTACTTGAAGATAAAATTGATGCAAATGTATTGACATTGAGTGGCAACGCTTAGAAAACTGTATATTTCATCGATTCATGAAGGTTGGTGGAAAAAGTCGACAGCATCCTTAGGCCAAACTTACTACCTAGGGGTAAAATTTATGCAAATGTATTGACTTTGAGAGGCAACTCTTAAAAAACTGTAGAATTGATCGATTCATGAAGGTTGGTGGAAAAAGTCGACAGCATCCTTAGGCCAAACTTACTACCTAGGGGTAAAATTTATGCAAATGTATTAACATTGAGTGGCAACGCTTAGAAAACTGTATACTTCATCGATTCATGAAGGTTGGTGGAAGGAGTCGACAGCATCCTTAGGCCAAACTTACTACCTAGGGGTAAAATTTATGCAAATGTATTGACTTTGAGAGGCAACTCTTAGAAAACTGTAGAATTGATCGATTCATGAAGGTTGGTGGAAGGAGTCGACAGCATTCTTAGGCCAAACTTACTACTTGAAGATAAAATTGATGCAAATGTATTGACATTGAGTGGCAACGCTTAGAAAACTGTATATTTCATCGATTCATGAAGGTTGGTGGAAAAAGTCGACAGCATCCTTAGGCCAAACTTACTACCTAGGGGTAAAATTTATGCAAATGTATTAACATTGAGTGGCAACGCTTAGAAAACTGTATACTTCATCGATTCATGAAGGTTGGTGGAAGGAGTCGACAGCATTCTTAGGCCAAACTTACTACTTTGGGATAAAATTAATGCAAATGTATTGACTTTGCGAGGCAACTCTTAGAAAACTGTAGAATTGATCGATTCATGAAGGTTGGTGGAAGGAGTCGACAGCATTCTTAGGCCAAACTTACTACTTTGGGATAAAATTAATGCAAATGTATTGACTTTGAGAGGCAACTCTTAGAAAACTGTAGAATTGATCGATTCATGAAGGTTGGTGGAAGGAGTCGACAGCATTCTTAGGCCAAACTTACTACTTGAAGATAAAATTGATGCAAATGTATTGACATTGAGTGGCAACGCTTAGAAAACTGTATACTTCATCGATTCATGAAGGTTGGTGGAAGGAGTCGACAGCATTCTTAGGGCAAACTTACTACCTAGGGGTAAAATTTATGCAAATGTATTAACATTGAGTGGCAACGCTTAGAAAACTGTATACTTCATCGATTCATGAAGGTTGGTGGAAGGAGTCGACAGCATCCTTAGGCCAAACTTACTACCTAGGGGTAAAATTTATGCAAATGTATTGACTTTGAGAGGCAACTCTTAGAAAACTGTAGAATTGATCGATTCATGAAGGTTGGTGGAAAAAGTCGACAGCATCCTTAGGCCAAACTTACTACCTAGGGGTAAAATTTATGCAAATGTATTAACATTGAGTGGCAACGCTTAGAAAACTGTATACTTCATCGATTCATGAAGGTTGGTGGAAGGAGTCGACAGCATTCTTAGGCCAAACTTACTACTTTGGGATAAAATTAATGCAAATATATTGACTTTGGGAGGCAACTCTTAGAAAACTGTAGAATTGATCGATTCATGAAGGTTGGTGGAAGGAGTCGACAGCATTCTTAGGCCAAACTTACTACTTGAAGATAAAATTGATGCAAATGTATTGACATTGAGTGGCAACGCTTAGAAAACTGTATATTTCATCGATTCATGAAGGTTGGTGGAAAAAGTCGACAGCATCCTTAGGCCAAACTTACTACCTAGGGGTAAAATTTATGCAAATGTATTGACTTTGAGAGGCAACTCTTAAAAAACTGTAGAATTGATCGATTCATGAAGGTTGGTGGAAAAAGTCGACAGCATCCTTAGGCCAAACTTACTACCTAGGGGTAAAATTTATGCAAATGTATTAACATTGAGTGGCAACGCTTAGAAAACTGTATACTTCATCGATTCATGAAGGTTGGTGGAAGGAGTCGACAGCATCCTTAGGCCAAACTTACTACCTAGGGGTAAAATTTATGCAAATGTATTGACTTTGAGAGGCAACTCTTAGAAAACTGTAGAATTGATCGATTCATGAAGGTTGGTGGAAGGAGTCGACAGCATTCTTAGGCCAAACTTACTACTTAGGGGTAAAATTTATGCAAATATATTGACTTTGAGAGGCAACTCTTAGAAAACTGTAGAATTGATCGATTCATGAAGGTTGGTGGAAGGAGTCGACAGCATTCTTAGGCCAACCTTACTAATTGAAGATAAAATTGATGCAAATGTATTGACATTGAGTGGCAACGCTTAGAAAACTGTATATTTCATCGATTCATGAAGGTTGGTGAAAAAGTCGACAGCATCCTTAGGCCAAACTTACTACTTAGGGGTAAAATTTAGGCAAATGTATTAACATTGAGTGGCAACGCTTAGAAAACGGTATACTTCATTGATTCATGAAGGTTGGTGGAAGGAGTCGACAGCATTCTTAGGCCAAACTTACTACTTTGGGATAAAATTAATGCAAATGTATTGACTTTGAGAGGCAACTCTTAGAAAACTGTAGAATTGATCGATTCATGAAGGTTGGTGGAAGGAGTCGACAGCATTCTTAGGCCAAACTTACTACTTGAAGATAAAATTGATGCAAATGTATTGACATTGAGTGGCAACGCTTAGAAAACTGTATATTTCATCGATTCATGAAGGTTGGTGGAAAAAGTCGACAGCATCCTTAGGCCAAACTTACTACCTAGGGGTAAAATTTATGCAAATGTATTGACTTTGAGAGGCAACTCTTAAAAAACTGTAGAATTGATCGATTCATGAAGGTTGGTGGAAAAAGTCGACAGCATCCTTAGGCCAAACTTACTACCTAGGGGTAAAATTTATGCAAATGTATTAACATTGAGTGGCAACGCTTAGAAAACTGTATACTTCATCGATTCATGAAGGTTGGTGGAAGGAGTCGACAGCATCCTTAGGCCAAACTTACTACCTAGGGGTAAAATTTATGCAAATGTATTGACTTTGAGAGGCAACTCTTAGAAAACTGTAGAATTGATCGATTCATGAAGGTTGGTGGAAGGAGTCGACAGCATTCTTAGGCCAAACTTACTACTTGAAGATAAAATTGATGCAAATGTATTGACATTGAGTGGCAACGCTTAGAAAACTGTATATTTCATCGATTCATGAAGGTTGGTGGAAAAAGTCGACAGCATCCTTAGGCCAAACTTACTACCTAGGGGTAAAATTTATGCAAATGTATTAACATTGAGTGGCAACGCTTAGAAAACTGTATACTTCATCGATTCATGAAGGTTGGTGGAAGGAGTCGACAGCATTCTTAGGCCAAACTTACTACTTTGGGATAAAATTAATGCAAATGTATTGACTTTGCGAGGCAACTCTTAGAAAACTGTAGAATTGATCGATTCATGAAGGTTGGTGGAAGGAGTCGACAGCATTCTTAGGCCAAACTTACTACTTTGGGATAAAATTAATGCAAATGTATTGACTTTGAGAGGCAACTCTTAGAAAACTGTAGAATTGATCGATTCATGAAGGTTGGTGGAAGGAGTCGACAGCATTCTTAGGCCAAACTTACTACTTGAAGATAAAATTGATGCAAATGTATTGACATTGAGTGGCAACGCTTAGAAAACTGTATACTTCATCGATTCATGAAGGTTGGTGGAAGGAGTCGACAGCATTCTTAGGGCAAACTTACTACCTAGGGGTAAAATTTATGCAAATGTATTAACATTGAGTGGCAACGCTTAGGAAACTGTATACTTCATCGATTCATGAAGGTTGGTGGAAGGAGTCGACAGCATCCTTAGGCCAAACTTACTACCTAGGGGTAAAATTTATGCAAATGTATTGACTTTGAGAGGCAACTCTTAGAAAACTGTAGAATTGATCGATTCATGAAGGTTGGTGGAAAAAGTCGACAGCATCCTTAGGCCAAACTTACTACCTAGGGGTAAAATTTATGCAAATGTATTAACATTGAGTGGCAACGCTTAGAAAACTGTATACTTCATCGATTCATGAAGGTTGGTGGAAGGAGTCGACAGCATTCTTAGGCCAAACTTACTACTTTGGGATAAAATTAATGCAAATATATTGACTTTGGGAGGCAACTCTTAGAAAACTGTAGAATTGATCGATTCATGAAGGTTGGTGGAAGGAGTCGACAGCATTCTTAGGCCAAACTTACTACTTGAAGATAAAATTGATGCAAATGTATTGACATTGAGTGGCAACTCTTAGAAAACTGTAGAATTGATCGATTCATGAAGGTTGGTGGAAGGAGTCGACAGCATTCTTAGGCCAAACTTACTACTTGAAGATAAAATTGATGCAAATGTATTGACATTGAGTGGCAACGCTTAGAAAACTGTATATTTCATCGATTCATGAAGGTTGGTGGAAAAAGTCGACAGCATCCTTAGGCCAAACTTACTACCTAGGGGTAAAATTTATGCAAATGTATTAACATTGAGTGGCAACGCTTAGAAAACTGTATATTTCATCGATTCATGAAGGTTGGTGGAAAAAGTCGACAGCATCCTTAGGCCAAACTTACTACCTAGGGGTAAAATTTATGCAAATGTATTGACTTTGAGAGGCAACTCTTAGAAAACTGTAGAATTAATCGATTCATGAAGGTTGGTGGAAGGAGTCGACAGCATTCTTAGGCCAAACTTACTACTTGAAAATAAAATTGATGCAAATGTATTGACATTGAGTGGCAACGCTTAGAAAACTGTATATTTCATCGATTCATGAAGGTTGGTGGAAAAAGTCGACAGCATCCTTAGGCCAAACTTACTACCTAGGGGTAAAATTTATGCAAATGTATTAACATTGAGTGGCAACGCTTAGAAAACTGTATATTTCATCGATTCATGAAGGTTGGTGGAAAAAGTCGACAGCATCCTTAGGCCAAACTTACTACCTAGGGGTAAAATTTATGCAAATGTATTGACTTTGAGAGGCAACTCTTAGAAAACTGTAGAATTAATCGATTCATGAAGGTTGGTGGAAGGAGTCGACAGCATTCTTAGGCCAAACTTACTACTTGAAAATAAAATTGATGCAAATGTATTTTCATTGAGTGGCAACGCTTAGAAAACTGTATATTTCATCGATTCATGAAGGTTGGTGGAAAAAGTCGACAGCATCCTTAGGCCAAACTTACTACTTAGGGGTAAAATTTATGCAAATATATTGACTTTGAGAGGCAACTCTTAGAAAACTGTAGAATTGATCGATTCATGAAGGTTGGTGGAAGGAGTCGACAGCATTCTTAGGCCAAACTTACTACTTGAAGATAAAATTGATGCAAATGTATTGACTTTGAGAGGCAACTCTTAGAAAACTGTAGAATTGATCGATTCATGAAGGTTGGTGGAAGGAGTCGACAGCATTCTTAGGCCAAACTTACTACTTTGGGATAAAATTAATGCAAATGTATTGACTTTGAGAGGCAACTCTTAGAAAACTGTAGAATTGATCGATTCATGAAGGTTGGTGGAAGGAGTCGACAGCATTCTTAGGCCAAACTTACTACTTGAAGATAAAATTGATGCAAATGTATTGACATTGAGTGGCAACGCTTAGAAAACTGTATATTTCATCGATTCATGAAGGTTGGTGGAAAAAGTCGACAGCATCCTTAGGCCAAACTTACTACCTAGGGGTAAAATTTATGCAAATGTATTGACATTGAGTGGCAACGCTTAGAAAACTGTATACTTCATCGATTCATGAAGGTTGGTGGAAGGAGTCGACAGCATTCTTAGGCCAAACTTACTACTTGGGGATAAAATCTATGCAAATGTATTGACTTTGAGTGGCAACTCTTAAGAAACTGTATATTCGATCGATTCATGAAGGTTGTTGGAAGGAGTCGACAGCATTCTTAGGCCAAACTTACTACTTTGGGTTAAAATTTATGCAAATGTATTGACTTTGAGAGGCAACTCTTAGAAAACTGTATATTTCATCGATTCATGAAGGTTGGTGGAAGGAGTCGACAGCATTCTTAGGCCAAACTTACTACTTGCGGGTGAGAATGATGCAAATGTATTGACTTCGAGTGGCAACGCTTAGAAAACTGTATATTTGATTGATCAATGAAGAATGGTGGAAGGTATCGACTGGTTTCTTAGACCAAACTTACTACTTGGGGGTAAAATTTAAGCAAATGTATTGACTTTGAGTGGCAACGCTTAGAAAACTGTTTATTTGATCGATTCATGAAGGTTGGTGGAAGGAGTCGACAGCATTCTTAGGCCAAACTTAGTACTTGGGGATAAAAATTATGCAAATGTTTTGACTTTGAGAGGCAACTCTTAGAAAACTGTAGAATTGATCGATTCATGAAGGTTGGTGGAAGGAGTCGACAGCATTCTTAGGCCAAACTTACTACTTGAAGATAAAATTGATGCAAATGTATTGACATTGAGTGGCAACTCTTAAGAAACTGTATATTTGATCGATTCATGAAGGTTGGTGGAAGGAGTCGACAGCATCCTTAGGCCAAACTTACTACTTGGGGATAAAATTGATGCAAATGTATTGACATTGAGTGGCAACTCTTAAGAAACTGTATATTTGATCGATTCATGTAGATTGGTGGAAGAAGTCGGCAGCATACTTAGGCCAAACTTACTACTTAGGGCTAAAATTAATGCAAATGTTTTGACTTTGAGTAGCAACTCTTAGAAAACTGTATATTTGATCGATTCATGAAGGTTGTTGCATGGAGTCGACAGCATTCTTGGGTCAAACTTACTACTTGGGTATAAAATATAAATTAGGGATGGGCCGAAGTTCGTTTCACATTCGGTTAAACCGAAATCCAGCAGGTTTAACCGAACCGTTTTACTTCGGCCGAAGTTCGAATTCGGCGTTGTCTTAAACCCAATGTTCAGCCGAAGTTCGAATTCGGTATAATCCACATTCGGCCCATCACTAATAAATATCGACCTGTTATTATCACGTTAATATCATGATAAATATCATTGATAATTATTCTTTCGAACCCTGCATACAACATAACATATAATCACGCCTATATGTTTTATCGGGGTAGGCAGAGCGCTAAGTGATCATAGAACTACTCGATGCCACATTCGACAAGTACTGTGAGGGTAGGTAAGCAAGTTGGAACATGTATTGTGTTTAGTGGTGATAGATTGTCAGCTTTTTGCCCACCATACAATACAACTCTCATCCATTTTATTGGCTTTTTATTTTTTTTAACTTTACGTGAATCTAAAACGAGTTTATTACCTATCTACCACCCAATTTTTTTTTCATTCATTTAGGTACCTACTTAGGTATGTATTTCCGTTTTAGTAGGTAAGTACCTACAAAAAGTAATGATATCCAATCAAAAACATAAATGTGAAGTGAGAGCCAAGTTCAATATTATGATTAATGCCTTGGTTGTTGACTTCAACGACAATAGAAGTGAGATCTAAATGGGTGCCAAGTTTGATGGTCAGTTCTGAAATTTATTTATAAGTAACAGTATAACATAATATCATATCTTCTTATAACATAGGATAATGTATAGTAGCCTTAGGTTTGTCTTGGCTAGTTTTCATTTCTTGAACTTGGCTTGACACGCTACCGCGTGTCTAGATGTATCTTATACATAAAAATGATGAATGTAAAATAACAAGCTACTCAAAGGTAATGGATTTATAGCAGTAGTTACGTGAAATATTTTACATTATATTTGATGAAATTAACATAAAGTATTTATCCATAATGATTACTATTATTACCCATTATCATTATTTTTTTTAAATTTTATTAGGGATTAGAATTTTGAATGGTTGAAACACATCTGTCAGTATCTCATAGCCTCATAGGAAAGTTTGTATGCGTGTATACTTCTATCTTTCTGTGTGTAATTTGGGCGTTATGTCTGTGTGTTTGTAGTATTGTAGTTAAGGGTAGTATGTTCACCTTCACGCTATGCGCGGATAGGGAGTGTCGCAGAGCCGCGTCCTCGGGCGAGCGAGCGCTCCTTGCCTGCAATATGGGGAAGATTTTCACATGGGGCATATTTTATCCATCATAATAATAATAATAATTCATATATTCGCCTTAAAAATGGCAGGTACAATTTGCAGATGGTCAGCATTTAGCATGGTTTATTTTTGTTTGATTATTACACTAAACATATTGACACAACACAACAACATATTAAACATATTAACATATTGAAGACTATAGAGAACCGGAGAGGAAATATGATTGGCCACCTGATATGACACGATTCATTTATAACAAACATTATAGAAGGAAAAATTGAAGGGAAGAGAGGAAGGGGTAGACCTAGGATAACATTTATGAAACAAATAAAAGAGAAGGTGCAGGTCGTGTCGTATCGGGAGGTGAAGGTTTTGGCGGGAAGAAGAGAGGAATGGCGGTTACTCCACCGACAAGAGTGCAGCTCTTAAATAGAGAGAGAGATTACACTAAACACCAGCCAGGTAGAGCCTTCAGCGCTCCCCTTTTGTCCGGCCAAGTAGTTAATACCATCTGCGTCAAATCTACAATAAGTCACGTCAAAAAAAAATCAGCCAGGTAGGGTTCATTAAATAAAATGTTTTTAACATAACGTAGGCTCACGATTATGCCCCACTGGGGTAGTCAGAGGTGCATCCATCGCAAGACGAACTAAGTACCCATGGGCCGTTAAGGTCAGACAATCGCTAATTACTTGATAAGTCCCTTATTGTGTTCGATGCGATGACAGAATAATAAAAAAACAGGTTATTATTATATCGATCACGAAAAAAGATTAACAAAAATATTGTCGAACATTTCAAAGCCAGGTAAATGAGGCTGTGATCTGACATATTGCAAAATGAAAACATCAGATGTGCGATCGGTTAGAGCTCTCAGGGCGGTGATAGTTCTCAGGGCTGTGAGAACTCTAAGGACTGTGAGATCTCTCAGAATTTTGATGTTTCTCAGGGCGGTGAGAATCCTAGTTAATGCCTCGTAGCAAATCAGATCACATTAAAATAATGTATGTTTACTCACCTCGTAGTGTGAGCGCGTCATAGCGGGCGCGGGCGCGGCCGGGGCGGTGTACTCGTATCGTTCCTCGCTGTCCGGGGACGCCCCGCCCGGCGCGCGACGTGTGGGTGACTGGGGGTACTGTATATGACATAACATACACAATTATAAACATTACACTGGAGGCTCCATACTAGGGAATGCAATCCTGACTCGAGATCGCAAATACGAGATCCCGCGCGATTGGTAATATCCAATCTATTATCTTTTTTTTTGGAGTCCTAGTATGGCTTTGTAAAAGACTACTCTGGGCGCCATTACACTTGCGTCAGACAGAGTAAGTACTCTGTTTAAAGTTAAATGCTACACCGACAAGAGCGTTGGCTCTTAAATTGATGATGATCTTTTTTTAGTAGCTATTATGTTTACGACAAAATGTTAGTGCTTGTCTCAGGGTTCACTTATTAAATAAGGGAACCTTTATATTTACTGACTCAGGGTATATCAAATTACTCAGGGCACAGTTATTACATCAGAATATGTTTACTGGCACAGAGAATTTCTCCCAAAGTATATACGTATAAGTTAATGTAAATATTCCTAAAGGTAAATAAAGTAAATTTGTTAGGCACTTGTCGCATACCAATATGACCGTTAAAATGACAACCAATGCACACACGTAGTTTATAAATTTATAAACTACGCTTTATGTTATATTTATATAACATAAAGCGTCCCGTACAAACCTGATGTGTGTCAGGGCGCGGGGGCTCCGCTGGCGGCTCGGGCGCACCCTCCGAGCTGTCGCTGCCCTACATGCACATACATTATGGGGGTTAGTCCTACACACATACACACTGTTATTGGATAACGTGATAACCAGACCAGAAAACCAATAAAATATTAAAATTATTCATTACTCTGCTGTATCTCTCTCTCTCTCTTCTATCGTGTGGGTTGTGAGGTGGATAACCAACCTCAGCAACTCTTGTATCCGGGTTATTATTGAGCCGCCAAAGGACATGACATGACATGACATGGCTCATGTAACGACTACTTACTTACGTCAGTAAGTAGTAACCGGGACCAACGGGTTAACGTGCCTTCCGAAACACTGATCGTCTTACTTTCGGACAATGAGGTGATCAGCCTGTAATGTCCTAACCAAACTAGGGAACACAAAATGGTTTTTGTGATATGTCCCCACCGGGATTCGAACCCGGGACCTCCGGATCGTGAGCCCAACGCTCAACCACTGGACCACAGAGGCCGTTATTCTGCTGGACTATTGAAATGATGAAGACGACATTAAAAAAATATATCTTTCAAAAAACATATGAGAGGAATGAAGTTTAGAAGGTTCGAAACAAATTTCTCAGACTGGGTGGGAGGTCTCACCGCTCCCCATTTGTGCAGAATATAAAAATAAATTTGTCGTTTTTTTTTTAAGCTGGCATCATCGAAGCCAAAACGAGAGATATATATATAAATTAAGTATTATAGCTTAAGTATTATAGCTTTCTGGTCTGGATTATGAACATTGTAGCGAGCACATTAAGTATAACAGATACATATCATTACAATTCATACATAATTAAGATGACAGCGATAATGATTTTAATAGATGATCAAGTTACAGCCAATTTTAATGATTTTCCCACATTTCATGAATCAGTTACTGATCGGTTATTTTTTGATTAATGATAATTATCCAATCACACATTTCAAAATTATCATAATTATGAAATCCAAACATGTCTACGAGACAGCAATATTTTTTTTATTAAAAATATATATCTATATATATATAAAACGTACCAGCATTATAAAAATAACATTGATATTGCACCACAGAGAGTATAAACTTCACAAATAATACATGCAACATTACATTGCAATTCATTAATTACATAGCAAACAAAAACACAGTAACATAAAACCACAGACAAAATTCCTTGTCATTTCCATGAAGACCGAATGTCCTTTAACTGCGTGACGTGTGAAGTGTCCGCGGTGCGGATACGGTCTCACTAACACCCTGTATTGATCAAAGTGGTAGGTATAATACACGCACATGTCCTCGCGGGTGGTAGGGCTCCGGTTCGGGCTCAGGCGGAGGCTCGCGCTCCGGGCTCGACTCGCACGACCGCACGCGCCGGCACTGACCATACGACTCCTGTTGCTGAAAACATACATATAATTATCATTAAATAATCATTTTTGGTTAAATTCACGATCTACTCTGAACCGGCGTGCGTGTGTCAAACGATTGATGAATGCGGAGGAAGCAAGAGAAGTGTGTCATGATCGAAGCAAGTGGAATTCCGTGGTGTCTGCCTACCCCAATGGGAAATAGGCGTGATTTTATGTATGTATGAAACGAACCTGCTGTGGGTATCCTTCGTCGTCGGAATCGGGTATGTAGACGCCGCGCCGCATCGCTTCTGTCACCTGCAATGTAACGCGTAACTCTATCATCATCATCATACCACTACTTAGCGTTATTGTGATTTGTGACTCAGGGCAAATTTTCAAAATTCAGAACATTTCTTCTAACTCAGGGTATATTTACTGACTCAAGGCATATCTACTAACTCAGGGCATATCTACTAACTCAGGGCATATCTACTAACTCAGGGCATATCTTCTAACCCTGTGTATATTCACTGACTTAGGGTATATCTACTAACTCAAAAGGTATATTTATTTTCGGTTGTGTACCCACCTCCTCAGGTTGTACGGGAACATTGTCCAGCTTCTCCAAGTTCGGCAGGTTGCGTAGTACTGTCATCCTATACCTGAAACATTATGATATTAATAAGACAATAGGGTAGTTAGCACCAGTATTGTCGTTAATTACTTTAATTTTTTTTACTGATGCAAGATATAGTTTCTCAGGATATACTGGAGTGTTTTCTCAGGGTATATATGCTTTTTTTATACGTTATGCTGGTATCTAGACCTTGTCAGACATAACATTAATTACTGTTTTTTTTTTATTTCAGAACATGTTTGCTGTACAGAGTTGATCCAGAACCGATACAATTATGTATGGATCTTTCGTCAACGCTGGGGGTGAGTATTTGTTTTTTTTATTTAAAAGTGTGGTGGTGCATCGCGTATACATTATATTGTATTGAAGGCAGAGTCTCGGGATATATTTAAATTTCCTCAGGGTATATCAATATTTTCTCAGGGTATATCATTATGTAAGTACTCACTCAGGGTGTGTAGTGCAGGGGTTCTCGTCGAGCCAGAGGCTGGTCAGGACGGGCAGTCGTCTGAGATGCCTGATCTCGCGCAGGTCGCGGATGTCGTTTTTGCGCACGTACAGTTCCCGCAGCCGCCGGCAGCCCGCGAAGTCGGTTAAGGTCCGGATCTTGTTTATACTGGAATTATAATAATGATAATTAAAATTTGCCTGAAGATTTGATATGTTTTTTATAGAAACGAAGATTAAATAGAAATATGTATTTAATAAGTCAGCAATTGTGATATAACTCAGTTGCAAGAACGCTTCACTATCACTGTGAGGTCGCAGGTTCTAATCCTAACACCGGCCTAAACCAATGACTTTCCAATTCGTTTTCGAATTCATGTTTAGATCATAAATGATTATCACGTGCTCAGCGTTGAAGGATAACATCCTGAAGAAACCCACATTCCTGAGAAATGCGTTTCGGAGGTATGTGACCTAACCTGTGTTTGGTCAGACAGGCAGTCGCTTCTGTAAAAAACCGGATCTGTCAAATCTTTAGGTTAGGTTAGCGGACTCCAGGGTAATGCTACGGAGATGATGACCCGTGAAAAGACCGGAAGGAAACTAGAAACTTGACCCTGCAGAAGACAATAGAGCGGCGTCTCCCCCTCCCCACAAGGCCGGCCAATCGGAGCGTGGCGCCGGCGTTGCCCAACAGCACGCACTCTTGACCAATCGCTAGTTTCAATATCGAACGCGATAAATTAAATTTCGAACGGAAACATTGTCGTAATTTTCGCTAAGGACTTTTGAATTTTAAACACAATACATACATTAATGAGCAATATAATGTACCCACTTGAGGACTCTGTCGCACTAACATATTTGACATTTAGTGAGACTTACAGTACAATTTGTCAAAAAGTTAATGTGACATAGTACCAAAGTGTATACATATTAATGCTCGTGACCGTACATACATAAACTGACGCCCGTACTTGTCAAGAGTGTAGGACATTACAGTCTGATCACCTGATTGTCCGAAAGTAAGATGATCCGTGCTTGGGAAGGCGAGTTAAGCCGTTGGTCCCGGTTACTACTTATTGACGTAAGTAAGTAGTCGTTACATTAGCTATGTCAGGGGCCCTGTAACCCTGACACCAGGGTTGATGGGGTTGGTACTCCACCTCACAACCCACACTCGAACAACCGAAATCTCAGCCGCGAGAAGTTAAGTTATACAGGGTGTTAGTGATGACACAGTAAGGAATACTAAGGAGGATGATTCAGACCATGACTCCGAGCTAATATCATACATACATAAACTCACGCCCGTAATCCCTAATGGGGTGGGCAGAGCCACAAGTAATCAAAGACAACTTGCAGCCACTGTTGATACGAAGTCCTAAGATGGATATGATGAACCTTATGGTGATAAGGGATCAGCCTATCGCCCATAACATTAGTCCATCATGTTAGAGGACACAATCCCTCTGTCGGTTTTTACGACAGAGGGATTGTGATAGCTAATATCAAGTAGTTTTTTTTTGAGACCGACAGAGGGATTGCGTCCTCTAACATGATGGACTAATGTTATGGGCGATAGGCTGATCCCTTATCACCATAAGGTTCATCATATCCATCTTAGGACTTCGTATCAACAGTGGCTGCAAGTTGTCTTTGATTACTTGTGGCTCTGCCCACCCCATTTGGGATTACGGGCGTGAGTTTATGTATGTATGTATGTGTTTTTTTTTGAGAAATTACTTTCATATTCATACTTTTGCGACGGAAAATTCCACTTAATATTAACTCAGAATCATGGTCTGAATTATCCCACTCAGTATTCGTTACGGTGTCACTAACACCCATACCTACTTGTATATAGCTACCTGTATGTACTGGTACGGGGTTCATGATTTTTTTTAATTATTTTCCGTTTCATACTTTTGCGATGGAAAATTCCACTTAATATCAACTCGGAATCATGGTCTGAATCACCCCCCTTAGTATTCGTTACTATGTCACTTACCTACACATATATGTGCGTATATTATGTCTGTCTGTAGTACCCACCGGGGGTAACGCCCGCGTCGCACCCCCGCCCCCGGTCACGTCACCGTCGCGTCACGCGTCACGACGCGCACTAACAACGCACGCAGCGCGCATGCGTGAACACGTCGTGCGCACGATTCGCATTTGTAATGTAATACTCTACGCACTTTTTTGATTACGTACGGGCTTGAGTACCTACTCAAGTTGTTCCTAATTTGAATCCCGGTTCTGGCTCGAAATCACTAAATTCGACTTTGAATTTGAATTCATGTTTGTTTTTTTTTTGACGTGACTTATTGTAGATTTGCCGCAGATGGCATTAACTACTTGGCCGGAAAATTCATGTTTGGATTATTGATAATTGCTATTCAATATTCTTTATTTGCATGCAGAACGATGCCCAAGACAGGGATGGTTGGAAAGAGAAGGGGGAGACCTTTACCCAGCAGTGGGACATCAAGAGACTCCATCATCATCAATTGCCACGCTCTTGTCGGTGTAGCATTTTCCATTCCAGTCTATCAAAGGCCAATTCCTTGATTACCCTATAAGACACGACGTAAACCTTTTCTTTAATCTGCTCCATCTAAGCTCTTCTTGGTTTAAATCAGACTACAGAAAAATAAATCCATACTTTTGCAACGGATGATTCAACTTGACTAATTCAGGATCGTGAGCGGAATCATCCCCCTCAGTATTCGGTACGGTGTCACTAACACCCTCATCATCATCATCAACCCAGCATCATCCCGTTTCCACAGGATCCGCTTACCTAACCTGAAGATTTGACAGGTCCGGTTTTTTTATTATTTATTTTATTTATTATTATTAAGCCTTAAGTATAACATTAATGAACGCTGGATGCGGGCAGTGCAGGACCGATCGTCGTGGAGATCATTGGGGGAGGCCTATGCCCAGTAGTGGGCGTCATACGGCTGATGATGATGAAGTATAACATTAGTTTAAATGCAATACAGAAGCGATTGCATGTCTGACCTTCCAACCCGCGAAGGGAAAACCAGCCCAATACAGGTTAGGTCACATACCTCCGAAAATGCATTTCTCGGGGATGTAGTTTTCCTCACGATGTTTTCCTTCGCCGCTGAGCACGTGATAATAATTAACACCCTGTATGTGCATATTATGTTCACGCCTCGTCGCCAACGGGTTGGGTTGCGTTTCCTTCACCTAATCGGGTTGCACAATGAGTAAGTTAAGCATCTGCATAATATGTTAATATCAGCGCAATGTTTAACTCCACAGCCTTCGAGGTCTAGTAGTTAAGCATTGAGCTCACGATCCGCAGGTCCTAGGTTCGATTCTCTGTGGCCGTGTCCGGTGGGAAGAATCTTCTTCTGTCGTGTGGGTTGTGAGCTGAAGCACCAACCTCATCAACCCTGGTGTCAGGGTTATTATTGAGCCGCCGAAGGCCCCTGACATGGCTCATGTAACGACTACATACTTACATCAGTAAGCAGTAACCGGGACCAACGGCTTAACGTGCCTTCCGAAGCAGGTGATCAGCCTGTAATGTCCTAATCAAACTAGGGATCATAAACTGATTTTTGTGATATGTCCCCACCGGGATTCGAACCCACGGAGGTCGTTGGTGGGAAGTATAGTATTACCTGAGTGCCAGCACCTCGACGTTAGGCATCCTCCGTAGCAAGCTCACGTCTCCAAGCTCCGCGCCCCTGGGGACAAGACAGGAGAAATTATCAACAACATAACATAGGTTTAAAGATTATTTATTCTCACTTAAGACAATACAAAGTCACTTACATGAGAAAAAAGATAAACTAGGTTAAAACTAAAATTAATTTCATCGTTCACATAAATCGTAGTAGATGTTTAAATTTGTATGTACATGAAACATAGATAAGTATCAAATAATTGTTGTAAAACATGTGATTTAAGCTGTGATAATAATAATTTTAATTTGGTTCTATTTACAAATCATTGTATCATACATAATTATTTTTTAACTTTTTGTTTATAGCTATATTTTACAATACTATATTTAATTATAATTTGATTCAAACTGTGCTAATAATTAATAATATAAATGTTGATTTTAAAACAAGAATATTTGTTTTTTTTAATATATTAGTAATACTAAATAATTAATAATATATCTCAGTTATCAAGGTGGCGGATGGGAAAATATTTAATGTCGTGTGTCACTTGCCACCAGTGGTGGCAAACGTGGTGGTGGCCAATGGGTATACCCTAAAAAGATTGTTCCCGTAGACCACCACTGGTGGCGGATGGGAAAATATTTAATGTCGTGTGTCACGGGCCACCAGTGGTGGTAAACAGGGGGTGGCCAATGGGAATAAACCCCGGTTCAGAGTATATCGTATCTGGTCATATCACGCTAAAATATTAAATATCTCCTACACTCGAAGGTTGCAGATGGGACTGCACGACAACCGCGCCGCGCGCGGCGCGAATTATATTTACCGCTTGGACCAATAAACGATACAAATGCTATCTACGTAGATGGATGTCAAACGGCTATTGGTCGAAGCGCTCAATATAATTCGCGCGGCGCGCTCGGCGCGGTTGCCGTGCCTACTGGAAGAGATTGCTACTTAGCAATAAGGCCTCCTATTGTACTCTTTCTATTTGTGCAATAAAATATTTGTTGTGTTATGATATAGCTGGCGAGAAGTGGGTGTATGTATGGACTCCTCTGCCTACCCCATCTGGGATACAGGCGTGACGCTATATTATGTTTATGAAAAAAATAGGTCAGTTCAGTATTTAGGCGTATGCGGAACTACACGTTAGTGAAGTGACCTCATTTATTGTCGCAGTGAGCGGCCACCAGTGAAATGGTCATATTTCATGAAATAGAATATCACCATAGAATAGAATGTCGTGGCCAGATCTTAGAATCATATTATGATACGCTTTGAAACCATGTCACATTAACTTTTTCGACAAATTAAACCGTAAGTCTCATTAAATGTCAAATACGATAGTGCGACAGGATTCCAAAGTGGGCACATGATATTGCTTATCTTCTTCTTTGCGATACTATATTTTTGTTGACCAACAGTTGGCCACGCTTACGGCATTGTCAGTGGCTTCGTGAAGGTCTTTAGTGCAGGTGTTAGGGCACTTTGGACAGGAGAAAAGGTGAGCCATAGTTTGTACTTACTCCACACTCGCACTCATCGCAACTATCATCCAGGTATCCCCTGCAGAGGCCAACCAGTGTCCGGAGCCTATTTGAGGACTTCCATGTCGGCCACGCTAGATTGCTTCCAGGCGGGAAGGTTTTCGATGGAGCTTTAGGAGTGGAGGAACACTTCTGCCACCAAAGACCTAAGCGGGCTTGGCTAGGTTCGGAATCTCACGGACATAATCTAGTACATCATGCGAGGTGAGTGTACCGTCGACTAGTGTGTAGTGACAGATACTATAAATACTACTATCTATTCTAGTAGTACCTAGTTCTAGTTGTAACGAGTTTAATGCACTCTACATTATAAATAACTACTATTCAGCGCATGTCTACTGTCTTCCGACAGTGATAGTATTTCCTAGTCTTTAAGAAATACAGATAACATAATGTAACCTCTTAGTACGGTCACGAGCATTGATATGTATACACTTTGGTACCATGTCACATTAACTTTTTTGACAAACTGAACTGTAAGTCTCACTAAATGTCAAATATGTTAGTGCGACAGAGTCCTAAAGTGGGTACATTATATTGCTCATGACTGTACCCACACCTCACCGAGCTTTCTGTTAGACCAACGTGATAGGTGAGCCGTATCGCCGTCTATAATGGTTGAGACAACTGTGTTAGTCTTCTTCTATCGTGTGGGTTGTGAGGTAAATTACCAATTTCATCAATCCTGGTGTCAGGGTTACTATTGAACCGTCAAAGGCCCCTGACATGACTCATATAACGACTACTTACTAACATCAGTAAGTAACCGGGACCAACGGCTTAACGTGCCTTCCGACGCACGGATCGTCTTACTTTCGGACAACCAGATGATCAGCCTGTAATGTCCTAACCAAACTAGGAACCACAAAGTCATTTTCGTGATGGGGACACACCGGGATTTGAACCCGGGACCTCCGGATCGTGAGCCTAACGCCACTGGACCACGGAGGCCGTTAGTGTGTTAGTGAAAACTGCACTTAAGCACAACATAACATACGCTTACGACTATATCCCAATTGGGGTAGTCAGAGGACTAAATTAAACACCCTCACCTCGCCGAGCTTTCTGTTAGACCAATCAACATCTATACGAGTTTGTGATCCCTAGTTTGGTTAGGACATTACAGGCTGATCACCTGATTGTCCGAAAGTAAGATGATCCGTGCTTCGGAAGGCACGTTAAGCCGTTGGTCCCGGTTACTACTTACTGATGTAAGTAAGTAGTCGTTACATGAGTCATGTCAGGGGCCTTTGGCGGCTCAATAGTAACCCTGACACCAGGGTTGATGAGGTTGGTACGTCACCTCACAACCCACACGATAAGAAGAAGAAGAATCTATACGAGTTACAGTAATATTTATCAGGTGGGGGGCTGTAACAGTGCTTTGTCTTTCCCACTGTCGGGAGAAGCAATGGCACTGTACAAAACTGTAATGATGGGCTTGAAGAGAAGGGGATGAACACTTTGTTTTAAGCCTAAACATGATTGTATTAGTTTAAGTTGTTTTTAGTTTGTAGAATCGAAGAAGTCACTACGGAGTGACATTATCTTTTTATAAGATAAAACTCCTTAAATAAAGAAAAAAAAAACATCTATATTATTCTATTGTAAATCGATCGATTCACGGTATAATCGTGATAGAGTAATTAACTGCCGGCGATACTAGTTCACAGTAGCCGCTACATCTGATATCTACATATAACCGTGACCAGATCGATCACGATAACAAAAACATCATTCAATCGTAAATCACTTTGGAAACGCGGCCCACTATGTTTTATGTAATGTATTTTAGATTTTCCGCAAATGGTATTAGTAACTTGGCCGGACAAATGGGGAGCGCTGAGGGCTCTCATCCGGTACCCTGAGGGTGCCCAGTTGGGCGCGAACCTCGGCTCAGGACGTCGTCTGTGACGATTATACAAATAAGTTTTAATAATAAAGAGAAGTAATATAGGTAGCATTCTCCATGCACCGACAAGAGCGTGGCTCTTAAATTAGTGATGATGATGAATATAGGTAGCAACATAATTCTATACGTATCTGATCCAAATAGCAGGCAACAAATACATACATACATACATACATAATCTCACGCCTATTTCCCACCGGGGTAAGCAGAGACTATAGAATTCCCTATAGAATTCGTTGGGCTCACGATCCGGAGGTCATGGCCTCGAATCCCGGTGGGAACATATCACAAAACTCACTTTGTGATCCCTAGTTTGGTTAGGACATTACAGGATGATCACCTGATTGTCCGAAAGTAAGACGATCCGTGCTTCGGAAGGCACGTTAAGCCTTTGGTCCCGGTTACTACTTACTGATGTAAGTAGTCGTTACATGAGCCATGTCAGGGGCCTTTGGCGGCTTAATAGTAACCCTGACAGAAGGGTTGACGAGGTTGGTAATCCACCTCACAACCCACACGATAGAAGAAGATTATTTTGTGTAGAATTGTAATCAATATTAAGTATTATAAAACATTCACATAAATACATAAACTCACGCCTATTTCCCACCGGGGTAAGCAATCTATCTATCTATCAACGCTAATCTCTTGTCGTGGTAATATAAGTTAATAAATGCATCGATCGACTGTTGTATAAGTGTTGTACGTGCGTTGAATGTGACACTGCGCATAATATGATCACAACCGGCGCACGCGCCGCGCGGCAACTTTGACTGCATGGATCATTGTTGACGTTTTTTGTTGCTTGTTATGTTACAGCATTATATGGTATGTGTGTGCCATTTACGGGTTACGGGCATTTACTCAACCATGGAAGTCGTAAATACTTACTGCACACAGAAAATACATAAATCAAAAACAAAAAAGAAATAGAAAGAGTACAATAGGCGGCTTTATTGCTTAGTAGCAATCTCTTCCAGGCGACCTTTGAGTATAGGTAAAAAAACAAACTTTCACTTACACAATAATAATTATGTAAACGTTACTTATAACATTAATAAATGTAATATTATTGTTGACTCATTAAATCATCGGCCATCGAAAGTAAAAGTTTACGCAAATATACAAATGGACAGGTGTAGTCGTGTAGGTACAGCACCACAGCCACGAAGGAATATAGACGCGGTGAAACAGTCACACAGCTTCATAATAAATATAACATAACCAAACTTCGGACACTTCATACAAACAACCTCGTTTTACACAGACACTACACATTGACATTATCAACACGCGCATCTGTGTGTGTAACGTCTGAGGGCTGCCATTTACAATGGCCCCGATTCCTGCCGACACCTCCTAATTGTACTTTAAGTTATACCTGTCATTTTCTTATCCACCGAAAAGGAAAGGGACGGATGATTGACAGCTCTTAATTTTACGAAGAATTACCGTCGATTCGATTACCCGTCCCTTTCCTTTTCGGCGGATAAGAAAATGTCAGATATAACTTAAAATAAAGTTAGATGGGCTTTACACTTGAGTTACGAAAACACTGAACTAATTAATTGCATTCTCATTATTTTTAGGTACATTAAGCACCTAGCCAGGGTTAAATTTTATTGCAAATTATTATCATGTTTTGATAGACAGCCTCCATGGCCTAGTGGTTAGAGTTAGGCTCACGATCTGGAGGTCCGGGTTCGATTCTCGATGGGGACATTGTCGAAATCACTTTGAGAGACTGTCCTATGTTTGGTAAGGACTTTACAGGCTTAAATGACCTGATTGTCTGAAAAAGTAAGTTGATTCCTTGCTTCGGAGGGCACGTTAGGCCGTGGGTCCCAGCTATTAGCCGTAAAAATACCTCCATCAACCCGCAATGGAGCAGCGTGGTGGAGTATGCTCCATACCCCCTCCGGTTGATTGAGGGGAGGCCTGTGCCCAGCAGTGGGACGTATAAGTATAGGCTATTTATGTTAATGGTATGATAGACAATCATCAAATAAAAATAAACAAAGAGCCCTAACGCGCAATTTGTATGAGAGCCACTGTCGTCCACATTAAACATTTGTTTGCGTTGCGCACTTACTTTTATATGCGCAAATGTCAAATAGCAATATTGCTTTTTAGATGAATTCAATTTATTGATTTCAGATTACTATCCATAATTATAAATACATTAGAATAGATTCCATTATTAAAATTAAAATTAAATTATATAAAATTAAGATATTAATGTCCTAATAAATAAAATAAAATTAATATTATTAATAAAAATAAAATAAAATACATTGGTACCCATTTGGGTGCACACAAACTTGAATTGCTTCGATGTGGCCATTTTAACCCCCCCGATCATACATACATAACGTAAGTTCAAGGTCGCGTCTAACCTGCGTTACTGCCCGCATATACTGCGAAAAAACAGCGGAAGTGATAGAAATGGAAAGCGATCGCCGAATGCGCCCACGCATATAGGTATGTTGTTCATGTATGTATGTGTGAAGTGTGTGTGTGTGTGTTGTGTTGAGGTCCTCTCGTAACTGTGTTACACAACTGATATGGTAATGTGATTGCTGAAGGATGCTGTTATAATTATGATCTAACAGCATAAAGAATAACATAAGATCACGACTATATCCCTACTTAAAGGTTGCCTGGAAGAGATTGCTACTTAGCAATAAGGCCGCCTATTGTACTAATTCTATTTCTCTTTTGTTTTGTATTTTGTTTTTTCCTGTTTGTGCAATAAAGTATTTGTTATGTTATGTTATGTTATATCCCAATTGGGGTAGTCAGGAGATACGGTCACGAGTACTAATATATATATTTGAAACCATGTCACATTAACTTTTTTGACAAATTAAACCGTAAGTCTTATTAAATGTCAAATATGATAGTGCGACAGGGTTCTAAAGTGGGTACATGATATTGCTCATGACTGTACATCCATCGCAAGATGAACTAAGTACCCACACCTTTTCGAGCTTTCTGTTTAACTAACGTGAAAGGTGTGCCGTATCGCCGTCTATAATGTTTGAGACAATTTGCTAGTGCAAGTCCGGGGTTCGAACCGGCGGCGCTTCCCATTTGAGAACCAAGCCGGTGTACCACAGGATCCTTTGGTTATCTGGGGGCACGGGAGTGCCTCCGCCAAGACGATCAAACCTAAGCGCAAGGGCGGTGTCTACCTAACTTTTCTCGAAATGTTTCATCGATTTTTTTGAAGCCTCGTAGCTCAGGTTTATATACGGTGTTTTATTTTTATTGTAAGCTCTAGACGTCGCGTCGCGTCGATTGTCCGAATAGGTTTTCCATTACCAGTCTACTTGTAAATAACTGATGAGTCACCGCTCAAGGCTTCAGGGAGTTATATATCCACTAAATACACATAGACTATTTGCCTTTAATAGGCCATTATCGACATTTTTGATTGATTGGTCTTGTTAGTTATGTGCTAGACTATGGAAGCTCGGTGGCGCAGCGGTAAACGCGCTCGGTCTGCGATTGTTGAAGTTAAGCAACTTTCGCAAAGACCGGTCATAGGATGGGTGACCACAAAAAAAAAGTTTTCATCTCGAGCTCCTCCGTGCTTCGGAAGGCACGTTAAGCCGTAGGTCCCAGCTGCATCAGCAGTCGTTAATAACCATCAATTCGCACTGGGCCTGCGTGATGGTTTAAGGCCCGATTTCCCTATCCATCCATAGGGAAGGCCCGTGCCCCAGCAGTGGGGACGTTAATGGGCTGATGATGATGAGACTATGGAAGGATCTCTACTAGATATTTATTTATTTATTATTTATTTATTTATTTTCGGAAAACCAACAGCTACTTTAAACAATATACATATAAAAATACATACGATGCATGGGAGCCAATTATAGGTTTCCACAAATAGACATAGTACAAATCAGTCTGATAGCATTAATTATACAATACTAAATACAAGTAAGGTGAACAAGCATAAGCACTAAACTTATTGAAAACTTATAGAAAAAACATAAAATAATAATAATAATTACACAACACTACACTACACACACACACTAGAAATAAGGTAAACAAGCTTAAGCACTAAACTTATTAAAAACAAATGATACAAAAAAAAAGAAAAATAATAATAATAATATGTAAAAAATAATAACTAACAATTCATTATACCGTGCCAGAATAAAACATGCTGAATTAAAATAAACTATTTAAAAATAAGACGAAAGAAAATATCACTTCATTAATTTCGCACTTATTTAACGATGAGGCGATATGTCCACTGGTCACTCGTTAACCTACTGGCTTCGTGTCGTGTTTAGTCTGTACAACCCGGAAGCACCATAGCCATGAAGTTACATCCCATAGTTACAGCATAGAATAAGGAATAATACTCCGTATAGAACGGCAACTCTCCGCTCCCCACCAGCGGCTGAGCTAGGTTTACCTCACCCCCTCGGTCTTATTTCAGTCTTCAATCGTATGGCGTCAGACGTCACACACACAGATGCGCGTGTACGATAATGTCTTCGTGTCTTCGTTAATGTAACGTGTTTCGGAAGGCACGTTAATCCGTTGGTCCCGGTTACTACTTACTGATGTGAGTAAGTAGTCGTTACATGAGCCATGTCAGGGGCCTTTGGCGGCTCAATAGTAACCCTGACACCAGGGTTGATGAGGTTGGTACTCCGCCTTTACAACCCACACGATTATCTGGCAGTGTGTAGTGTCTGTGTAAAACGAGGTTGTTTGTATGAAGTGTCCGGGGTGTGGTTCCAGCACAGTTCAGGTGTATTGGTGTTACCTCGATCGATCTCTGATGTGTTGCTGGCCTTTGAACTCGCCAACACGCGATGCACGAGTAGTGTATTGTCTACCAATAATGCATAGGAATAGAATACAACTCACCCCCTCTGGGTCATACTTTAGTCACACCCCGCACGTGTGTATGAATCACAAATAAACTTCGTTTTCCACATCTTCTTATCGTGTGGGTTGTGAGGTGGAATACCCACCTCATCAACCCTGATATCAGGGATACTATTGAGTCGCCAAAGGCCCCTGACATGGCTCATGTAACGACTACTTACTCACATCAGTAAGTAGTAACCGGGACCAACGGCTTAACGTGCCTTCCGAAACACGTTACATTAACGAAGACATTACATTACTTTCGGACAATCAGTCCTAATGAACTAGGGATCACAAAGTGATTTTTTGTGATATGTCCCCACCGGGATTTGAACCCGGGACCTCCGGATCGTGAGCCCAACGCTCTTCCACTGGACCACGGAGGACTTCGTATTGGCTATTTAGATTATTCAATGAAGAAAGCAACCGTCCCGTTCCCGCCAAAAAGTCCTTTCCACAGACACAGATTTTATGCTTTGTTGGAATTGTTATGTGAAAACTTTATGTGATGATTATTTTGTTTTTGTGTGTAGCGTCCTTTTATGTTCAACAATTTCTATTCTATTCCATTCTTAAATCCAAGTATCTGAAATCTCTCGGAGTTCGTCGCGAGTTCGTCATGAGTTCGTGACTTGCGAGTTCTATTGTGTTCACGCGAGAAAGTGGTCTATACTCGTGACTTGCAGTGTGTACATCCTGTATACGGTATTATAATTTTGTGATGTGACGTAAAGGATTTATATAAGAAATATTATCTAAATATCGCCACCATATAGTGATAAGAATGTAACCGCCATTTTGAAAAATTGCAATCCAATGTGGTTTTCTTCAACAATGACAATACAAAAACTCTTTATAGCACTTAAATTACATTAAAAATACATTAGTATTATAATTAAATTGGTAGTACAACAAGTAGTGGAGGAGCTCGGTGGCGCAGCGGTAAACGCGCTCGGTCTGCGATTGTTGAAGTTAAGCAACTTTCGCAAAGGCCGGTTATAGGATGGGTGACCACAAAAAAAATGTTTTCTTCTCGAGCTCCTCCGTGCTTCGGAAGGCACGCTAAGCCGTTGGTCCCGGCTGCATTAGCAGTCGTTAATAACCACCAATCCGCACTGGGCCCGCGTGGTGGTTTAAGGCCCGATCTCCCTATCCATCCATAGGGAAGGCCCGTGCCCCAGCAGTGGGGACGTTAATGGGCTGGTGATGATGGTAGTACAACAGGCGGCCTTATTGCTAAGGTGAGGTGCTTAAAGCTCGGTGAGGCGTTGGGCTTAGTTCATCTCTCTCGATGTATCTCTGGCTACCCCAAACGGGATATAGTCGTGAGCTTATGTTATGTTGTGAATCATAATGTTATGGTCAGGGATATCAGACCTGTCTGCAGTGCAGACACGATTCATAGACAGGGGTGGCGTCAGTCGTAATTGGTTCATGGAACCAGGTCACGATGGCGGCTTGCGGGAGCCTCCGCAGACTGCACCCTTTGCAATATTTACATATACAGGGTGCTAGTGACACCGTAACGAATACTGAGGGGGAGGATTCAGACCATGATTCTGAGTTGATATCAACTGGAATTTCCTGTCGGAAAATTCATGAAATTTTTTTTGTTCTTTTTTTATTTTCAGTTCCATATTTTTACAACGGAAAATTCCACTTGATATTAACTCCTCCCCCTCAGTATTGAGGGACGATTCAGGCCATGATTCAAAAAGTATAGAACTAAAAAAAAAAGCCTTAAGAAAGTTTTATTAATTGTTGTGTGTTTGTACTGTTGATGTGCCTAATAAATAAATAAATAAATAACAAAAAACACTTTTTTTACCTTTGACGGGTTTGCTCTTGGCTCCAGACTTGCCCCTTGGCATTGACGAGGCCTAAGATGGAGCGAGCTCGCCCAGAAGGTGCCTGTTCACTCTGGCCTTGAAAGCACCCGGGTTATATGCATTCGGAAATACAGAAGGCGGCAGAGAATTCTACTCCCAGACAATAAAATTTTCATGAATATTCCGACAGGAAATTCCAGTTGATATCAACTCAGAATCATGGTCTGAATCCTCCCCTAAAGTTTTCGTTACGGTGTCACTAACACCCTGTATGTAAGAAACTAGACCTAAAGTGTATCACTCTAGCGACACGGTTCCACATGGCCGGCCAATGTGAAACATTGGTAACCCAATACTTGTGCACAATGGATCAATTAATACGCGTCCTTGTAAACCTACTCCATAATAATGGAAGGCACTTAAACACAATAGACATGATAAATTTTACTTCCTAAAACAATTTCCCGTCCCATATCCAAGTTCTTTTATAGCTGATACCTGGTAGTGGTTACCTGGAAGAAATTGCTTAAGAGGAATAAGGCCTCCCACTTGTACTGTTGCTAAATGTTTACAATACAATACAAATACACTTTATTGCACCAAAATAAAAAGAAATAATTACGAAAATATGAAATGTTTGAAATGTTCTTAATGTTTGTATGTTTTGTTGGCGTGCAATAAAATATAATTTGATTTAACATAACGTACTTACTGATGTGAGTGAGTAGTCGTTACTCAATAATAACCGTGACACCAGGGTTGATGAGGTTGGTATTCCACCTCACAACCCACACGATAGAAGAAGACCGTGTTAAGGCTACAAAGGTCTCAAGTGACTTATAAATGAGAAAAATAAATATCTCCTACACTTAAGGGTTGCCTGGATCACTTAAGTACATCAAGGGCTAGCAATGGCGGCTTGTCATAGGATTGAACATACCTTCCGTCGGACTCGGGTGGGACGGAGAAGGTTGGCGCATGATCAGCGTATCCCGTAGATGGGGATGCTGGTGACGGATGAGGGGGGCGTCCGTCACCTGGCACAAAGTCCCCGTGTTGGTAGGCGTGCGAGTGTTCCGCGCGCCACTGACGATTACGAGCACTGAAGTGCTCACCGAGCCGGGTCCGTATGGACACCGCCTGGGAGTTGCGGAAGTATGCGGGCGCGTCCCCGTGGCTCCCACTCAGGCGGCAAGACGAACACCGTTGGGTTTTAGTGGGTAGGCGGGATACTTGAGATCCTGGAGTCCCACATAACCCCTCGTCATCCCCATGACGGCGGGTATGCGTAAATGCATTTCCCAACGTTAAAAAAAAAGTATTGAGCATACCTGGTCTTCTTATACGATAGATGATATCATAAGGAGTATGATTTGCTTTACAAAACTATTCATCTACCTCGGATCATGAGATTCCCCGGCGCGGTCAACTGGTCAATGACCACGGTATGACCTCAGTGGCAAATTGAATAAGATTAGGCCCGTTACTGCGAAATGACTCAAGGTTGTTGTTGATTTTCTATCCTGTGGGTTGTGAGGTGGAGTACCACCCTCATCAACCCTCGTGTCAGGGTTATTATTGAGCCGCCAAAGGCCCCGGACGTGACTCATGTAACGACTACGTACTTACATCAGTAATTTGTAACCGGGAACAACTTAACCTGCCTTCCGAAGCACGGATCATCTTACTTCTGGACAATCAGGTGATCAGCCTGCAATGTCCTAACCAAACTAGGGATCACAAAGTGATTTTTGTAATTTGTCCTCGCCGGGAATCGAACCCGGGACCTCCGGATCATGAGCAGAGCGTTCAACCACTGGACCACGGAGGCCGTTCGTAACATTCGATTGTAACAATTGTCAGGTGCGATCAATACTCGTCAATTGAGGTTACATCACGACCTGGTGCATTGCGGGGCGCGCTGACACACTTCTGGTCGGAACACAATGATGTCGGAACAAGAAGTGTGTCAGACGACATCACCATTGTTGTAGACGGCCTCTGTGGTCCAGTGGTTGGGCGATGTGCTTACGATCCGAAGGCCTCGGGTTCGATTCCCGGTGGGGACATATCACAAAAACGGTACGACTCTTCTTCTATCGTGTGGGTTGTGAGGTGGATTACCAACCTCATCAACCCTGGTGTCAGGGTTATTATTGAGCCGCCACAGGCCCCTGACATGGCTCATATAACGACTACGTACTTACATCAGTAAGTAGCAACCGGGACCAACGACTTACGTGCCTTCCGAGGCACGGAACGGTACGACTAATTTGGTAACTTATTATTGATGATCACTCTTAATTCTTGTCATTCTATTACTCATCTTATCCACTTGACCGGTCAAATGGGGCGTTAAGGTCAGACAATCGCTAATTACTTAGTTACTTTTAGGCAATGTCGGACGTCATCTTATTAGTTATTTTCTTATCAGTTACGTTTCACAAGTGATAAGCCACGTATTCCGCCGTAATCTAATCTACGTAACGTAAATACGTTCATAGTAACGTGTGTTCATACGTACATAAGCTCACGACTGCATCCCAATTGGGGTAGTCAGAGGGACATCCATTGCAAGATGAACTAAGTACCTACACCTCACCGAGCTTTCTGTTAGACCAACGTTATAATAGGAGCCGTATCGCCGTCTATAATGGTCGAGACAACTGTGTTAGTGAAAACTGCACTTAAGATAAATTAATAACTCATTGGTGCAAGTCCGGTACAGGGGGAGGAACCGGCGCTCCCCGATTGAGAAGCAAGCCTTAGTAAATAGTCATCATCATCATCATCAGCCGTACGACGCCCACTGCTGAGCATAAGCCTCCCCCAGGGATCTCCACGACGATCGGTCCTGCGCTGCCCGCATCCAGCGGCTTCCCGCGACCTTCACCTTGTAGCGGGTCTACCCACTGAGCGTCGTCCGACACGTGGTCGCCATTCGAGAACCCTTCCGCCCCAGCGGCCATCGGTTCTCCTCGATATGTGTCCTGCCCACTGCCACTTCAGCTTGGCAATTCTCCGAGGTATGTCGGTGACTTTAGTTCTCCTGCGGATCTCCTCAAAAAATACAAATTTAAAGAAAAACTCCAGAGTAGTCTACGGTAGTACTTTTATTCTTCACTCAGTATAACAGAACAACAACTTCACGGTACAAAGTATGATTATAAAATCAAGCGAGTAACCGACTGTCGTCCGTTTAAATGCACTTAAACCCCACCACTCACCCCCGTACCCTGCATTCATAATGGCGGGGTTGAACGGTGTTGCCAGAAATTAAACTAACAGTATCACATTTTATACGATTTAATTAAAAATCATGACACAAACAAATAGTAAATACAAACTAAAAACCAACTGCTTATAGATATAAATACCTGCGTGCGTTTGTCCTTCACGCTATACTTGTTTACGGGCTAAATAAGGAGTGGTGTGGGCGCGCCCGGAATGGTGGCGAGCGGTCGTCGGCGAATTGCCTTACGCGAGGTTTGCGACACAGTTACTTATTTGAATTTGGAATATTTCAGTTGTCTATGGCAGAAATTGCTGTTTAGAAATAAGGGCGCCTTTTGTGTCCTTTCTATCCGTTTGTAACTGTCCTACAATAAAAAGTTCTCAAAAAAAGATTGTGAGGTGGAGTACCAACCTCATCAACCCTGGGTCAGGGTTACTGTTGAGCCGCCAAAGGCCCCTGACATGGCTCATGTAACGACTACTTATTTACATCAGTAAGAAGTAACCGGGACCAACGGCAGAATAAAGAGTTCATCACTAATTCCCATTGACATTCAGAATTTGCCTTTCAACTGTTTTAAGACAGTAGTTAAACAAAAACTTTACAAAAAAGGTTATTATAAAGTTAGTGATTATTTAGAAGATATGAATGCATGGGATTAACTGTCTGAGAACTGATATTAGGCAGCTAAATTACTCAATTGTATACCAATATTTTATGTTTATTTTTTTAAAGAACGTCTAGGGCCCTGTGCCGAGGTTTTTCTTGCAGCTTCTTTTCCCCGGCTATACAGGTTGTGAGAAGCTGCAGTAGTTTTAGGCGGATAAGACGTTCGTTATGTAAAATTGACGATTCAAAGTGTAACTATGTTACCTACTGAATAAAGATATTTTTGATTTTTTTAAGAGCCACGCCCTTGTCGGTGTAGCATTCTCCATGCTTCTTTTTTAGGGAAAAGTAGGGTTTATATACCGCTTTCGTAATCCTATCATCCTTCATCATCACCGTGGTCCAAACCAACTTAACATTCCCTTCTCAATCTTAGTTACTATATCGTCTTTTACACAACATCTCTCTCTAAAAACTTTACAAGTGTTTCAATTCTTATGAAGGGAAGTGTTTTTTTTTATCTGTTTCCTATTCCGTGTATGGCAGTAAAGCGACGAAGATGCGCCCACGCCGCTACGTCACCAGTCAACCTACTGGTCCCTTGCGACGTGGGCAGACACCTCCAACTCACGATGTACAATTATGAATATGATTCGATGAGTAATACAATATTATGTTCTTGTTATTACACAAACGACACAGCATCACGCGTGAATCCCCGAAGGGGTAGGCAGAGGTGTATTGTTTTTTTTTTAGTATTGATGTTAGGTAACATTGTTTGTTTTAGTTAAGGAGTAAATAAAGCTCATTTGATATTGTTTAATAATTAAAGAAAAACTAAAATTCGTTTTGTTTCTATGCTGTTCTGGTACCAAATAAAAAACAGAACACGTACGATGCCATGCAAATCTATGACATAAAATTTTATGCAGCAAAATGGGGAACCCAAATCATGAGGAAACTCACATTCCCGAGAAATGCATTCTCGGAGGTATGTGACCTAACCTGGGGGGTTAAAATGGCCACATCGAAGCAATTCATCTAAGAAAGCAATATTGCAATTTGACATTTGCGCATATAAAAGTAAGTGCGCAATGCAAACAAATGTCAAATAGCAATATTGCTTTCTTAGATGAATTGCTTCGATGTGGCCATTTTAACCCCCCTGTATTGGGCTGGAATCCCTTCGCGGGTTGGAAGGTCAGACAGGCAGTCGCTTCTGTAAAAAACCTAGACCTGGATGCTGTGAAAAACGGGCCAATGCTAGGGAGATGATGATTCAGAACATAAAATAACAGCGGATGGAAAGTAAAAGTGCGTCCATCCAATTACAACAAGCCTCATAATTACGGTGATATAAGACAATTCATTTCACCTGTGCCGTATCTCAGTAGTCGTTACTCGCTTTTATATTCGCCAGTTTAATATGCACTGAAACTTTCTAGATTTTTATGTCTCGTGTAGATTGTAGGCTCCTCTGTAAACACGATAAACTGACAACTATTTCCCAATTGGGGTATTTATTTATTAGGTTTGCCAACAGACAACTTTTTTAATACAAATATTTTTATAACAATTTTTTTTTTAAAGAACGTCTAGGGCCCTGTGCCGAGGTTTTTCTTGCAGCTTCTTTTCCCCGGCTATACAGGTTGTGAGAAGCTGCAGTAGTTTTAGGCGGATGAGACGTTCGTTATGTAAAAATTGTCGATTCAAAGTGTAACTATGTTACCTACTGCTTTCTTAGGTGAATCTCCGCTCTTCTCCGCCCATCTCCGCGTCAGTGGAAACCCGGTCTAAATGGCGTGCGCTTATGCCACCACACCTCACCGAGCTTTCTGTTATACCACCGTGATAGGTTGCCGTTTCGCCGTCTACAATTATCGTATATTCCGTCCTTCGGGCACCGATACTTTTCAGTGTGTAGCGGTCTATATAGATACCGACCCCGCCGGCGTGGTCGACGATTTCCCTCATTCAGCGCTTATCGCTATCCACCCACTAGGGTCGATTAATTCTTTCAAATATTTTTCCTCTCAGACGACGCCCTGAGCCGAGGTTCGCGCCCAACTGGGCACCCTCAGGTCTGTTGTCTTAAACGTTGTACCGGGTGAGAGCCTTCAGCGCTCCCCATTTGTCCGGCCAAGTAGTTAATGCCATCTGCGGCAAATCTAAAATAAGTCACGTCAAAAAAAAAAGGTCTATATGTATCTATGCAATGTAACGAGGAAGGCACAGTTCGATTTATTGATCAAATAAAGTAATACAATTTGGTTTCCATACAGCCGGCCGTAGCCCGAACGGTCCCTATTCATGCACTCTCCATTAATTTTACCGCCAGACACTTTTTCACATCAATACTTTTTTAATTTTGTTAATAGATATAGGTATGGGTGGGTGGTGGCAGGCATACCGGAACTTTTCCTATGTGTATTTAAATTGTGTGTTTGTGTATGTACTGCTGTTGATGTACCTTAATAAATAAATAGGTAATCAACAAAAAACAACATAATACCTGTTCAACACATAACGCGACTTTTAGAAATATATAATGTAACAGCAAAAAATATACCAAATCGTCATTAGTTTAAGAGCCACGCTCTTGTCGGTGTAGCATTCTCCATTCTTGTCTATCAAAGGCCAATTTTTTCACCTCCTTATAAGACACGACGTTCGCCTTCTCTTTAATCTGTTCCATGTAAGCTCTTCTTGGTCTTCCCCTTCCTTTCTTTCCTTGTAGCTTCCCTTCTATGATGTTTTTAATAAATTCGTCGTGTCTTATTAAGCGTCCAATCATCTTGCCTCTTCTGTCCTCAATAACTCTCAATATTTGCCTCTTTTTCCCTTACTCTTACTAGCATGTCCTCATTAGTAACCCTTTCTGTCTAATTTATTCTTTCCATCTTCCTCCAACACCACATTTCAAAGGTACCTAACTACAAGTGTTATAATTTCTAACAATTCAGAGCATGTCTAGTCGTAAAAACATATTTATCATAATAGTATATAATTTAGTGCAATAAATAACTACAAGATAAAGATAAGATAAAATTATACATATGAGGAAAGGAGGACAACACCAGCATGTTCATTTCATGGTCAGTTAAGTAAGTAACCCAAATATAAGGGACTTAAACATAACTGGCACCCTAGCCATAGAGGCGGCCATCCAGGAGCCTGCAAAGACAATTTGATGTACATTGCGGATCACGAATATTTTTCAGTTTCATATTAGCTACGTAATGAACATCAAATTGTCGTTGTAATTTACAATTGTAAGTTTTATTAAACAGGCTCCTGATCGCGACAACGAACACTTAAGGATGCCGATACGGACCCCGCCGGCGTGGTCGATGAAATCCCTCGTTCAGCAGGTTCCATTAATTCCTTTAAATATGTAATACGACGCCCTCAGACGAGGTTCGCGCCCAACTGGACTGGGCCTTAAATTTTGTACCGGGTGAGAGCCCTCAGCTCTGGCCAAGTAGTTAATGCCATCTGCGGCATACCTACAATAAGTCACGTCAAAAAAAAGCCCTTATAGCTCCCCATTTGTCTGGCCAAGTAGTTAATGCCATATGCAGACACTCTATAATAAGGCAGTCAAAATAAATACAGCTGGCGAGGAGTGGGTGTACTATACTCTGCCTACCCCTTCGGGAATACAGGTGTGAAGCTATGTTATTTCTGATCGATATTTCGACTACAATTGCAATTTACCTAGCTATAAAGGTATACATGTGTTAATAACGGATGACACAACACTATATAAATAGTATAGCGAGCAAGTGGGGTGAATCATCAATGTTGGACGGGCCTGGGGACCATGGTTATGCTGTGCAAACATTAACCATGCACCTGCTAAATATGCGTAGAAATAGTGAGCATAACAGACATGCATCTTGTTTCCCTGTATATATATATATACATTTATTACCAGATTCTACTAAATTACACACACAAGAACTACACTACTCGTCAAAACACAAAATTACTACGGAATTTTTATCTTAAAGCACACTGTGACATCATAGAATAACGTGATAAATTGTCGGATTTATTATGTTTGTCCTGATTAAATTCATAACTAAGTTAGAAAAAAATAAAATTTTGTCAGTTTTGAATGTTTTTATTTAGTAATCATAATTTTATAATTTATCTTTGACCTAGGACACTGGGCATATGAATATACACTAACCAGGTTACCAATAAAGAAATAAACAATGAAACTTCCTATGAATAGGTATATATAATTATATTATTCACTTAGGAGAAATTTTTGTTATTAGTGGAGCAACATTCTTCCAAACATCCCATTTTAACAAAAAAGATTGTCTATTGTATCTTATTAATATTTTTATTCTAAACTTTTAAAATAAGAAAATAATAAAAAAGTAAAGATTCTAAATCCGTTTATTATAAAATAATGTGATGCATTTCAAGTCACATAAATAACTTTATTCATAGAACTGAACCCATATTGAACCCATATTTGGTAAGTATTTATACATTGATACAGCAATGAATCACTGTGGTTACAATGGTGCTAATTCCTGTAAATACCATCTAATTTTATTTTAAGTTATATCTGTCATTTTCTTATCCGCCGAAAAGGAAAGGGACGGGTAATTGACAAGCATAAAATTTATGGAACACACGTCAATTTTAAGCACAAATCTAAACCAACCGTCTAAAAATTTTACATCAGTCAATAACCCGACACATTCATTTACTCATTCTTCCTAAAATTAAGAGCTGTGAATCATCCGTCCCTTTCCTTTTCGACGGATATGAAAATGACGGATATAACTTAAAATAAAATTAGGCGGTGTTTGCAGGAATCGGGGCCAATATCAAAACAACCTTGAGATTGAATATTTTGAGTCTTTTTTTACTTGTGAAGAAACACTTGGTGTTCACTCATGCTTGACATTGTTAGACAGAAATCACTGGGCACAATTACTAAATTACTACTATGATTTATGTGTATACAAGATTTATAACTAGTATCAGTTACATTTTGTTTTTTTTTTTATGTAACTTATGAAATTTGGCAGAATGGAAGAAATGCATTGGCTTTTAGGTATTAGGCACCTAATAAGGTAAAGCTAGTTTATGAAAATAAAAATATAAAATAATGACTAAGTTTTTGGCCTAGGTAAAGGAGAAATAAGGTGGTTTTTTTTTACTTTTTCTTGTAATTAGTAACAAAGGACTTACACACAATAGTGTCTTAGTTTACTTTCTATAAAAAAATAACAAAATATAAATCCAGCAGCACTTTCCTCATAAGATTCTTATAAGAAAGTTTTAATAAACATTTTTATTATGTTATAGAATTATAGAATATTTTGTTGTGGGAAAAAGTTGACAGCTAGCGATCTTTACGCTTCAAGGAGACAATAGAAGCATTGTTGTCGCTCGAGTGACCAAGACAGCGGAACTGAAGGAATATACCTACCTAAATGTTACGACGAAAAACCGAATTATAGAATAAAATTTATCGATGATGTTCAGCCACATACTTTGGCGAGTATTCTGAACTAGTAGGAAGGTAAAGCCACTACCATTTCACTTACCAGCAGTTGAGCTTCTTAATCGCAGCCAAATCTGACTGCTTCGATCTCGCGATCACCATCTCTTCCGTCAACCTCGCCATTTCACTGCACTGCACTACACATACAAAAACTCGTAAAAAATTTGAACACACGAATTTTGATTACACGAACACGGGAGGTCGGCCGCTCATCGTGACACAAGGGCGGAGCGCCAAGCCTCGGCAAAAACTGACAAACAAAACGAGGTACGATCTCCGTCAAGTTCCGTCCCTTCGCCCGATCGACATCGACATGCATTAACTAGTGTTGCGATGTAAAGAATATCGATATTTCATAAAATTAATAGAAAATAGCAAAATCAGCCGAGACGGGACCGCCCTGGCTGGCACCCCCGGGTCTGTAGGGGAGTAACTGGATTGATTATCTTAGCGACCACATAAAACTCACACATTTAGGGGCGAAACGACATTTTTAAAAGATTTTATTAGGTATATTTCGGTAAACTAATCGAAAAACAAACTGTAATTTGAGGGGCGCCACTGTGAGGTTTCACACCACCTAAATAATATTTTGCTAGAGCCGTCTATAGTAATAGTTGCTTGATATTTGGTTCACATTATGTATATAATTATTTTGCTACCCATATTGCTTCTCTTTATTTTGATCAGAAAAATAATGGCTGGAAGATGTAATTGTGCCTGGGTGTACTAAAAAGGGTCATTATTTATACCTAAAAACAAAGATAAAATGCATGTCTGTTATCCAGTACTTTTTCTTCATGTATTTTTTGACAAATTATCGACATTATGTTTTTGTAGTGTTGTTACATCCCTACAAAAGTCAAATGTCAAAAATGGCATTTATTAATTCGTCTAAGGCTTTTCGGCGGGAAACGGGAACGGGACAGTTGCTTTCTTCATTGAATAATCTAAATAATTAATACGAAGTGGTGTTTTGTGGTTAATGATCGCATTAAGTTAGTCGGAAGACATTCGCGAGTGTTATTATATTGGAGTATTCAATAAACAAAGTGTATCTGCCTATTTTCGCTTCGTGCCGGGAAGCCGCTTCATAACTCAAAAGTTTATGCGGACTTTTGAGTTAATTCGTTTGGGGTTCGGAGTAGGAGTCTACTCCGAGGGTGGGGGCTTAGGTTTCATCATCATCACCTTTCATCATTTCATTAATCATCAAGAAAAAAAATACGTAAGACATGGCTGTATGGGCATAGTTCCCTTTGCCTTACCCTTCGGGGAAAAACAAAACAAAAAAAAAAAAAATTAATTCGTCTAAAAATTTAACTTTTTCTCTAAATCGAATACACTTTCAAATAAAAGTGCGGCAAAGGAGATATCTCTGTCTGTAACTTTATTCATGAAAATATCCAGGTATCTTAAAGTTCATCATCATCATTAATTTAAAAGTTACATGTTACTTGTTTAGGGAAATATGGTTTCCCACTTGTATTGCCGTTCCGATGACTCCTATCTCCGCCTCTGTTAAGATCTTTATCCGTATCTCTGGCCAAGTGTTCTATTTATTCTATGTTATACTCCGTAGGTGTGGGTCCCCATCTGAACTCAGCCTGACCTACTGATGTAAGAGGCCCACCTCCACGGTAAGTACACGCCGAATAGGGATTGCCTCAGAGGAGGGAGGAAGATGACTCTTCTGAGGCCGGGTTAATGATCAAATTGTCTTGTATAATAGAACTAAAACTAAAAGCATGTTTTAAGTTACTTGCACAATGATAGTACGTATTATTTAATATCGCTGTTTGAAACAGACTTTTTAAAACAAGAATATTACAATGAGTCAATCAAATTAGTAACCTCCTTATTTTTGAAGTCGGTTAATTATAAAAAAGACGATAACAAAAATACCTAAATGTACGTGTATACCATGCGTGTATCCGAATATTTTATTCACGTTCAGAAATTAAATGACAGATTCTTTTTCAACGTCAACATGCCGAGTTTGGGGTGATATTTATTTTTGTTAATTCCGTGTAATTTGAAGCGAAGATGGATTCTAGCGACGCCCTGGAAGATAAGGACAGTGGGCCTGACGTGCAGATCACGTTCCCGAGCTCGGTCACCAGCAGAATTGAAGAGTTGATGGGAGGCATTGATCAGTTCGACAGTGCTGAAGTAAGACTCTTTTTATTTCGAATTTCTTTTTATTCTGAGCTTTCCGGTGCTTAAGTATTGAACTAAATTAAATTTTACATTCTAATTAATATCTTTAATGCAGAAGTTTAGCTAAATATCTCGGATTTTAAAAGGAAATGAATGCACATTCATTAGGCCTCATACATCTTTAAAAGATGATTAATACAGTGTCTAGCCTGTCTAGGACGCACTTTTCATGGCTATATAGCAAAGCGAGCCCTCTGCCATATAGCCAAGTGGGTTAACAATATAAATAAACAAATGTGAAAACAGTATCGAAATTAGTCAAAATATGAAAAATTTACAGTCATTCGAAATCAAAGAGTTAAAAGCAAATATTCCTAGTGCCACAAAAGCAATAATAACATACCTACAATTTGATGAAAAGAAAAACCACTACACAAACATGTTTTTCTTATTAGACTAGTTAAAAAAAGTGGGCAAATAAAGGAGTAGTGGGTAGTTTTGGATTGTCACATTGTTTTTTTGGTTATTTAGATACAACAAACATGATGGTGTTTATCAAATTTCGTGTTTTAATATGAATTAAGAATGTATTATCAACGACATCGACACCCTCCTAGTCAGGCTGTCCTAGTTCGTCCAGTCCAGTCGTTGATGTTGACTAATTATTAGATTTACAATACAATACAAATACACTTTATTGCACCAAAATAAAAATAAATAATTACAAAAGGTCTCTTAACTAAGTACATGGCAAATGGTGGCCTTATTGCTAATTTAAGTAGGATTTAAGTTAATATTAATAGAAAGCAATGTAAGTCAGTGAATAAAGGCTATTTTTATTTATTTATTTATTATGTACCCTGCATAAATCCTATCCTAAAAAAACTCTAGCACAACAGTACTCTAAACTGGTAAGGATGCATGAAGTCATTGATAGTGGAAGAAGTAAAAGTGGAGTGTCAGGATCATAGTCAGTGGAGTTCCATGGTCTATGCGCACCACAAGACCCCAACAGGAAATAGTAATAGAAATAGGCTTGGTCTTATTACATACATAAGACCGAATCGTAACTACCCTATTCTACTTTCTGTGTATCTTGTGTGCAATAAATTCTAATACTGTAATTTCCAGTTCGACCCAGTGGCATATATAAACAAGGTGTTCCCAACGGAGCAGTCTCTGGCGGGCGTCGAGTCGGCGGCGGCGCGCTGCGAGTTCCACCTGGCCAGCGTGGAGGGCGACATCCGGCGCCTCGTGCGTGCGCAGGCGCAGCAGCGCGACGCGGGCCAGCGCGCGCTGCTGCAGGCCACCGCCTGGATCGGGGAGCTGGCTGGACAGGTGTGCTGGGGGATTGACGTATGGGCATATTGAGCATTGCTGTTGCTTTTCATGCAATTCCTGGACAAAGAAGGTAACCGGTGTCTCTACACCACTTAACACTCCTTCTTCTTTGTCCTTGCCACTTCCCGTTACGCGGGGTCGGTTTTCCCAATCATGCGGCGCCAGATATCTCGCTGACAAACATCGTCTTTGAGACCCATCACACTACACATCACTTAACACTGCTTTTAAAAAAAAAAAATTATTGAACATAGACATTATCAGCCATACGACGCCCACTGTTGGACATAGGCCTCCCCAAGGATCTCCACAATGATCGAACATAGACATACAATTTTATAATGGAAATACAGATTTTTTTTTATTATTTATTTTTATTAAGCCTTAAGTATAACATAAGTTTAAATTCAATGTCCTGCAAAATTGCATAAGCAATTTGTCTGAAGGATCACAGTCTCGCTCACCTGGTTAAATTACAATAATTAAGAATTACAAAAAAATGTAAGTACGTGCTAAATTAAATCTAATAAATATTTTTTTAACTTATTTTTAAACATTTTTGGCTCATTTTTAATGTTCTCAGGCAAACTGTTGATGAGATAAGGTATGCGCTTACTTAGGGTCCTATCCCCATAATAATTGTACACTCTAGGAGCAACCAGTTTGCCTGAGGCCATTGATCTAGTATTATACTTATTATCTATTTTAGATAACTATAATATGAGCAATTGCTCTAGGTATCCTGCATTAAGCTCAGCTTGTATCGCAGGGGCCAGATGTGTCTGATATGATCTGGTGATCTATCTGATGAATTGGCAACCTGCTGCGAAATCTTCTTAACGTGCGCTGCCTAAAAGCGAGAGTGCAAGCGAAGAAAATTTTTGAAGGGTTTTTTAAAATTTCTGTCAAAAATCGACGTGTATTACATAAATTTTATGCCTGTTGATTACCCGTCTCTTTCCTTTTCGGCGGATAAGAAAATGACAGGTATATGAAGTGGGTTTCGGGATTAAAAGGAAACTGAGTCCAAGAAGAAACGACTTTATTCACTATACACACGATACAGCTTCCGTACAGGGCTTCGCGGTATAACTCTGATACCGTCAGTTCACTTCATTTCGCGGCCTCCGTGGTCCCCAGTGGTAGAGCGTTAGGCTCACGATCCGGAGGTCCCGGGTTCGAATCCCGGTGGGGAAAAATCACAAAAATTACTTTGTGATCCCCAGTTTGGTTAGAACATTACAGGCTGATCACCTGATTGTCCGAAAATAAGACGATTCGTGCTTCGGAAGGCATGTTAAGCCGTTGGTCCCGGTTACTACTTACTGACGTAAGAAAGTAGTCGTTACATGAGCCATGTCAGGGGCCTTTGGCTGTTCAATAGTAAACCTGACATCAGGGTTGATGAGGTTGGTGATCCATCTCACAACCTACACGAGAAAAGAACTTCATTAGCACTGCGCTTAACACTGCGCTTAACACTGCACTTGACACTGCACTTAACCTTAAAATAAGTTTAGATGGTATGTACTGAAACCAGGACCATTAACTGCTCCGCAGGTGGCAGACATAAACAAAGCAGCGGAACGCAGTGAAGGCATGGTGCGTGAGATCACAGCGGAGATCAAGCAGCTGGACTGTGCCAAGTGGAACCTCACCGCCGCCATCACCACCCTCAACCACCTGCACCTGCTGGCGCGGGGGCTGGCGGCGCTCAAGGACCAGGCCCGCGCCCGCCAGTACAGGGAGCTGGTGCACCCGCTGCAAGCCATCATGGAGGTTACATTACACATTTAAACCACACACCTCGTATAACAAATAGACAACCAATCTTTGTAAAAATGTGTCTGCGGCACTGTACAACTGATATTGCACTAAAACATCTTAATTTGAGGGAACGAACTTATATTTTCTACATAACTCAATGTATACGTGTTTACAACACGGTTCGGACGCTTTTTTAGAAAAGTTATTTAGAGAATATGAGTCTATTTGTTTATAGGATGTCAATGATTTACAGTTAGTCACTGTGATTCTGTACCGGATTTGCACCATAATTAATATACGTCCCACTGCTGGGCACAGGCCTCCCCTCAATCAACCGGAGGGGGTATGGAACTTACTCCACCACGCTGCTCCAATGCGGGTTGGTGGAGGTGTTTTTACGGCTAATAGCCGGGACCAACGGCTTAACGTGCCCTCCGAAGCACGGAATCATCTTACTTTTTCGGACAATCAGGTGATTCAAGCCTGAAAAGTCCTTACCAAACAAAGGACACTCTCACAAAGTGGTTTCAACAATGTCCCCATCGGGAATCGAACCCGGACCTCCAGATCGTGAGCTCAACGCTGAACCACTGGACCACGGAGGCCGCTATAGACCAATGAGTTATTAATTTTGTTTCCACTAACACAGTTGGCTCGACCATTAAAGACGGCGATACGGTTCACCTATCACGTTGGTCTAACAGAAAGCTCGGTGAGGTGTGGGTACTTAGTTCACCTTGCGATGGATGTACCTCTGTCCACCCCATTGGTATACAGTCGTGAGTTTATGTTATGTTATTCATCAGAAATCTCTTCGATCCCCAGGTCCTCCAACACTTCGAGTGCTACAAGGACATCGGGGAACTGAACTCTCTCCGGGAGCAGGTCCAGGTCGTCCGGGACCAGCTGGGCGGGCAGATCCTGACTGACTTTAAGGATTTCTTCGCCAACCGAGGTTCTGTGCCGCCCAAGACCATAGCCGAGGCGTGCGCGGTCGTTGACGTGTTAGAACCGAAGGTCAAGCAGGAACTGTTGACCTGGTTCATAGACATGCAGTTGCAGGTCAGTGTTTGGTTTTGTTTTTACGCTATACTGTCGCCCTAATTACTCTTTCAGGTGTCATCATCTTATTTTTTGGGACAATCAGGTGATTCAGCCTGTAACAGCAACTGCTGCTCCAACTGATGCTGAGGTGGAGTACCAACCTCATCAACCCTGGTGTCAGGGTTACTATTGAGCCGCCAAAGGCCCCTGACATGGCTCATGTAACGACTACTTACATACATCAGTAAGTAGTAACCGGGACTATCGGCTTAACGTGCCTTCCGAAGCACGGATCATCTTACTTTCGGACAATCAGGTGATCAGCCTGTAATGTCCTAACCAAATTAGTGACCACAAAGTAGTTTTTGTGATATGTCCTCACTGGGAATCGAACCCGGGACCTCCGAATCGTTAGTCCAACGCTCAACCAGTAGACCACGGAGGCCGTTATGTAATATGATGTGATGTGATGTGGCCACCAGGAGTACCAGGTGCTGTTCGCGGCGGACGAGGAGAGCGCGTGGGTGGGGTGCGTGGAGCGGCGCTACGCGTGGCTCAAGAAGCACCTGCTGGCCTTCGAGGAGTCTCGCGCTGCGCTGTTCCCGCAGCGCTGGAGGCTCAGCGAGCGGACCGCGCACCGGTTCTGTGTCGTGAGTGGACCTTGTTACCAGACGTCTTTTTTGTACATTGTTTTAAGTTTACGCGGTTATTATCATAATTAAAACACATAATAAACCGACAGAGGGATTGTGTCCTCTAACATGATGGACTAATGTTATGGGCGATAGGCTGATCCCTTATCACCATAAAGTTCATCATATCCAGCTTACGACATCGTATCAACAGTGGCTGCAAGTTGTCTTCGATTACTTGTGGCTCTGCCCACCCCACTAGGGATTACGGGCGTGAGTTTATGTTATGTATGTATGTAATGTTTTACATACATACGGGTTCGGGGTAACGGGTTCTTACCGCGTTTAAATCAGGGATATGAGACTCCCAATATTTCGACACTGTTGCAAGTGCCGACATTCCGATATCAAAAACATAAACAAGCGGCAAAGAAAGAGGGTAGACAGATATGTCTGCCCGTAGAAAATTATGGATCTACCTACTCCACTCCAATCTCATCAGTCATCCCGTGATCATGGCACTTGCAACAGTGTCGAAATATCGGGAGTCTCATATCCCTGATTTAAACGCGGTAAGAACCCGTTATTATGTGTTTTAATTATGATAATAACCGCGTAAACTTAAAACAATGTACCCATTAGTACTAATATGAATACACTTTGTTACCACTGAAGAATATACATGTGTTTGAAAGTGTATTTATTTTTATATGTACAAGTATTCCCATGCTGCACTATCCGGCTATATTACCTACATAATATCACTCTAATTTCACTTTCCGTACCTCAGCTCTAGCTCTATAATCTACGCCAAAACAAAACTCATGAACATCCACAACTTATACATCTACAATACATGCATACTAATCCGTAAAATCATCGATAAAACCATTCATACATCCATCTCACTCCCACAACAGAAAAACTCACTCAAACGCATAACTCGTCGAGCCAGCTATCTCGTACTACCTAAGATACGAACAAATTACGGCAAGTCAATGGTGACGTACGAGGGAGCACAACTATATAACAAAATACCCTCAGAAATAAAAAATATTAAGAATTTTGAGGCATTTAAGCATAAATTATCCAGTTATTTGTTAGAAAAGTAACTATTTATTTTAATCACTTAAGACTGTGCTAGATACAAATAAATATTATACATATTTATATTTAATAACCGGCCAGCGGGCTGTGTAGGTACCGCACTTTTAGAATTGCACTTATTTCTAAACTATGAAAGTAAGAGATTTATAATTAAAAAACGTTCTATAGCGGATCTTGACAGATTTCTTTGAACTATAACTACGTAGTAATACAAAATGAAACTCTTTTTCAAATCCGTTTTATTTCTAAAATATATCTTGTGTACCTACTTAAAGTTATTATAATTTTGAAAGTGTGGTCCTTGATTCTGCGGACCGGTCTCTGTATGTGAGGAAGTGCGTGAAAGAAATGCATATGTGTAAGTATATTAGGCGAAGTGTGAACTTATATGTATACAAATGTAAGTACTTTGTTTCTTATGTAAATGACATGTAATATGTTGGAAATAAGAAATAAATTCTCTTTAACCATATATTCAATATTTCCTATACTTTAAATTATGTCTATTTTTTATTTTTTAATATAGTTTATATCTTGTTTTTCTTGTTCACTTGATTGTGCGTGCATGCTGTGACTACTTGTAATTGAGCTAGCTCTTAATCTTTTTTTTATTGTCTGTAACTTTGCATGTGCAGAGTGTAGCTTGTAAGTTGTCCATAATAAATAAATAAATACTTAAAGGTTGCCTGGAAGAGATTGCTACTTAGCAATGAGGCCGCCTATTGTACTAATTCTGTTTCTCTTTTGTTTTGTATTTTGTTTTTTTCCTGTTTGTGCAATAAAGTATTTGTTATGTTATGTGTTCATGTATGGTTGCAGGTGACCCGCGAGGAGCTGAGCAAGATCCTGGCGGCGCGGCGCGACGAGCTGGACGTGAAGCTGCTGCTGTACGCCATCCAGAAGACGCACAACTTCGAGCTGCTGCTGCACAAGCGGTTCCTCGGCGCCGAGGGGGGGGACGAGCTGCGCGCGCACGACCCGCCCGCCGCCTTCCACTTCGACGACACGGAGGTCAGTGGGGACATGACGCCATCACCGCTGGGACCTAACGGGGTAGGCAGGTGGGAACGGACAGCAGCTCGCGTTTCACCGAGCGGCGTGAGTCTGAAAATCAGTGTTGCCCTCTGGGTAAATTTTCACTGAACATTGGCCTTTTTTGGTAAGTTACTAAATATTAATGTGTACCCCCCGCCTGTGTATTTATGTGTGCGCCTATTGTTCTAATTCTATTTCTCTTTTGTTTTGTATTTTGTTTTTTCAAATCAAATCAAATCAAATATACTTTATTGCACAGAACTAAAATTTCAACAATCAGACATAACACATGAAAACAGTACAATTTGGGCGGCCTTATTGCTCTAGAGCAATTTCTTCCAGGCAACCACCAAAAGGAAACAAACATTTACAGACAACTTGGATGCGGGATGGTGCAATAAAAAATAAATACCTATAAGTAAAACTAAAGTTAATATAATACATACTCTATACTATAATACTATACGTACATATATTAATAAATACTCAATATAATATAAACCATATATACTAAAAATATACCTAACCATAATCAGAGAAAACTATAATAATAAATAAAAGACTATACACACACATACAAAACAAGTATTGAAATAAATAAAATACATCATGTATAATAGTAATATCCTAAGAATATCCGCATAAGGATTCAAAATGAACTCGCAACTGGTTTTTTCCTGTTTGTGCAATAAAGTATTTGTTATGTTATGTTATAAACAGCCTATATACGTCCCATTGCTGGGCACAGGCATCCCCTCAATCAACCGGAGGGGGTATGGAGCATATGTTATGTTATGTTTGTATATTTTAATGTTGTAAATGTATACTATGTGCACGGTCTACAGCCGCACATTGCTCTTTCAGCACTTTTGCCACTATTCTTCTTCTTATCGTTCATTTTCTTCTGGTGTCAGGGTTACGATTGAACCGCCAAAGATTGTCTGTCGATAGTTTTAAAAAACAATAGTGTTGATGGTTTATTTTGATCAATATTGGTGCTAATTCCTGTAAATACCATCTAATTTTATTTTAAGTTATATCTGTCATTTTCTTATCCGCCGAGAAGGAAAGGGACGGATAATCGACAAGCATAAAATTTATGGAACACACGTCAATTTTATGCACAAATCTAAAACAGCCGTCTAAAAATTTTACATCAGTCAATAACCAGACACAGTTAAGTAGACAGCACGTCAAACGGATTGTATACCAGCGATGTACCTTTTTGATTCGCCCGGGTTATTCATTCATTTACTCATTCTAACTAAAATTAAGAACTGTGAATCATCCGTCCCTTTCCTTTTCGACGGATATGACAATGACGGATATAACTTAAAATAAAATTAGGCGGTGTCTGCAGGAATCGGGGCCAATGTCGATACTGTCGATAGTCCTTGCAATAGTCAGAAGCAATATTATCGATAGGTACATTCATCGTATGGTGAACTAATTATTGAGTGTATTCGAGCTTTCTGTCAGACCAACGTTTCACATTAATACTTTTGCGACGGAAAATTCTACTTGATATCAACTCAGAATCATGTTCTGAATTATCCCCCTCAGTATTCGTTACGGCGTCACTAACACCTGTGTTTGATACACATTAATGCGGAAAAGAAAAAGATGGAAAGGAAGAATCCTAACCACTTGCGCTGTCCTCATACACCAGAAAATAGCCCAGCTCAAAGAAAAAGGGAAACACTCACGTAGTCAGCTTCTCTGTTTTTCTCACCAGGCCTGGTTTTTGATGACAGCACCGGAATACAATCACAGCAGTCTATTCACAATTAATTAGCGGCGGCGGTGCATTAAAGAGTATTTAAAAATTATTTGCAGAAAAAATGTATTATAGATATAGCAGGAAAAAACAAAGAAGCACAAAACGTCACTAGCACTGTCGGGGTTCACACACACGAAGTAAAAAGTTTTTAAATAATTTATGAAGTCTTTTTGGTGTGTTTCCCTTGGGTAGCTAGGCGTATTAACAGAAATAAAAAAGACAGCACAAGTGGCTTAAACAACCTGTGTGTATTCAGCAGCCGGTGGAGTACCCCCCGGGCACGTCCCCGTGGGTGGGCGTGATCGGCGCGTGCTTCGAGCCCTACCTGTCGCTGTACATCTCCAGCCTCGACCACAACCTGCGACAGCTCATCGACAGGTTCAAACAGGTACGGACTAGGTCAAATAATTACGGATTAGGTCAAATAGAAATACTCTTTTATTTGCTTTTGAAAAGGGTACATTAATAGATGGATGCTCATAAAAGTTTCTCCTTATCAGCTATCAACAATAGCATGCAAATATTGTTACAGAAACATTTCCAATAATTATTATTTATATCATTTACACCACATTTTTCCAATTCAATATTTTTGGGATAAAAAATATTTAACAAACGAGTACGGACTAGGTCAAACTGGTACTGGATTAACTAGAAATGTCGCTGTTAGTTGAAAATAAGTAAAAACGATGTAAATTCAAAAATATATTTATTAAGTGTATATTGATTATGGAATTAATATTTTGATTGGGGAAAGAAATATGGAATCTCAATGCTGATGAAAACAATAATTGACATGTTGTAACTGTCCCTTGACACTATTTGGTGCGCGATTAGCACCAATAGGTGGCGCGCTTATTTCACTCGCTATAGTATGGATATTTATTCCAACTTACTTATTGGTACTTTACATAGGTCCTTTTTTGTGTTTTTGTACTACAAGTAATACCCCCCAGGACGCGCGGGCGGAGGCGGAGGCGGGGGCGGAGGCGGGCGCGGGCGCGGGGGTGGGGGGCAGCGGCGCGGGCGCCGTGCTGGGCAGCTGCGCCGACCTGTTCCTGTTCTACAAGAAGTGCCTCGTGCAGTGCGGACGGCTCACCACGGCCGAGCCCATGCTGGGTCAGTGCGGGCTCCCTGCGCTAGTGTTATCTGGGGGGAAAAAGGCCACAGCGACGCAATTCACCTAAAAAGCAATATTGCTATTTGACATTTGCGCACGTAAACGTGTAAAATATTTTAGAAAAGTCGTCGACACTGTTTTTTTTAAATGTTTTAATAAAGACCAAACTTGGTCTTTTTGTAGGCCTTTGCGAAAGATACTTAACTTCAACAATCGCAGATCGAGCGCGTTTACCGCTGCGCCACCGAGATCGTTTGATATATGCTATTAACTTATTATATAGTATTAATTCTGTTTCGGTGTTTACAGAAATTAGCACCATTTTTGAATTTGAATAAAGATCCCCCCCCCCCCCCCCAGAGCTGGCGGGCGTGTTCGCGAAGTACCTCCGCGAGTACGCCACGTCGGTGCTGGGCGCCGCCCTGCCGCGGGCCGCGTCGGCGGGGCTGGCCGGGAACATGCCCAGCATCGTGTCCAACCTGCACACGCTGCTTAGAGACGACACCAACAACACTACACGGTGAGATATGCTAAAGCCCGCGGCTTCATCATCAACATCAGCCGTACGACGCCCACTGCTGGGCATAGGCCTCCCCCAAGGATCTCCACGACGATCGGGTCCGGCTTAGCTCGCGTTAAAATCGTTGTAAGCTTTCCCTTTCCTAATGTACCAATTTTTGGCTTCCTAACTTGAGAACTTCGAAAAGTCACACATAACATTTCACCCCCTCTTTGAAAGGGTTGGGGCAGATTTAAAAAAAAAATGATGCACGTTTTTTGTGAGTCACAAATAGTTAGCATACCAATTTTTAGCTTCCACCCCCCATTTTAGGGAAGTGGGGAATTAGAAAGAGACAAAAAGTAGCCTATGTCACTCTTCATCCCTTCAACTATCTGCACCTAAAATATTACGTCAATTCGTCGCTCCCACAGGTAGTTGTATACAGTGTGTAGTTTTTCGGACCCGACAAACTTTAAGGGTGGATTGTACGAGTAATTTCATCGAGAAAACTGGTTAACTATTTTATGTACCTTTTTAGCAGTTGTGAATATTTTTATTCGATAGAGACGACTTTTTGGCCTTTAAATCTCGAGATGTGAATTTTTCAGAAGAAGAAGAAAATCTACAATCTAATATTGAGATTTGACTCCACATATAGGGATGTTTTCTCGATGAAATTACAAGTAGAATCCACCCTTAAAGATTGTCGGGTCCGAAAAACTACAAACTGTACATGTGTCGCGCTGTGTAAACTTCGATAGCGCGTTTCAGGACTGCATTATTGAATGTGGCGCCATCTGTTGCATGTGGGCGGAACTAGCTGGGTCCGCCACAACCCTATTATTGGAAACAATACTATTAGCAGTGTAGTAGTTCAGATATTCTGTCTCTCTCTCGCAGGTACACGAAGCAGGAGATATGCAAGATAACCAGCGTGATCACGACGGCGGAGTACTGCCTCGAGACCACCGTTCACCTGCAGCAGAAGCTCAAGGAGAAGGTGCGGACCACAATACTCACAACAGGGGGGTTAAAATTGCCACATCGATGCAATTCATCTAAGAGAGCAATGTTGCAATTTGACATTTGCGCGTGTAAAAGTGAGTGCGCAATACATATACGTACAAATGTCAAATAGCAATATTGCTTAGGTCATTTTAACCCCCCCCCCCCCCCCCCCAGTAGCATAGTAGGTTCTATTCAGGATGTTACTGACACCGTAACGAATACTGAGGGGGCGGATTCAGACTATGATTCTGAGTTGATATCAAGTGGAATTTCCTGTCGGAAAATTCATGAAAATGTTTTTTTTTTATTATTATTTTCAGTTCCATACTCACTTATTCTGAGGATTCTTATTATGAGGAGCTCGGTGGCGCAGCGGTAAACGCGCTCGGTCTGCGATTGTTGAAGTTAAGCAACTTTCGCAAAGGCCGGTCATAGGATGGGTGAACACAAAAAAAAAGTTTTCATCTCGAGCTCCTCCGTGCTTCGGAAGGCACGTCAAGCCGTTGGTCCCGGCTGCATTAGCAGTCCTTAATAACCATCAATCCGCACTGGGCCCGCGTGATGGTTTAAGGCCCGATCTCCCTATCCATCCATAGGGAAGGCCCGTGCCCCAGCAGTGGGGACGTTAATGGGCTGGTGATGGTGATGATGACTCACTTATTCATACGAAATTCATTCTTTTCTTATCATTCTCTCTTTGGCGGCGAGGGTGTGTGCCGCCAAAGGATGTTTTCGTGGCACCGAACAGAGCACAGTACCCCGCTAGCCACAAGTTGGTAGAGTGACTAGGGATCGACGAACCAACGGTGTTACGTTGGAAGTTGTATATATGCGTCTTGCTGTGTAAACTTCGATATCGCGCTTCACGACTGCTTGAAGACTGCATTATTGAATGTGGCGCCATCTGTTGCATGTGGGCGGAACTAGGTGGCCAACTAGTTGGGTCCCCCAAACTCTCTATGTTCGCTCAACCTCCACAGCATCAACACGTGTGATGTGTGTTGTAATTATTTGTAAGAATTTAATAAATAACAAGTGACGTTAATGACGTTAGTGTGGAGGTGAGCGTTAGGCTCACGATCCGGAGGTCCCGGGTTCGAACCCCGGTGGGGAAATTTCACAAAAATTACTTTGTGATCCCTAGTTTGGTTAGGACATTACAGGCTGATCACTTGATTGTCCGAAAGTAAGATGATCCGTGCTTCGCAAGCCACGTTAAGCCGTTGGTCCCGGTTACTACTTACTGATGTAAGTATATATAAGGAGTCATGTCACCTTTGGCAGCTCAATAGTAACCCTGACACCAGGATTGGTAATCCACCTCACATCCCACACGACAGAAGAAGAGAGACTTTTTGGTTTTAACGCCCCACTGCATTTGAACGTTTTTATAAAATAAAAATAGTGTAAATAAACCTAACCTAACCCCATACCTCCGCAGGTGTCTCCCCGACTAGCCGACCGCATCGACTTAGGACCAGAACAAGAAAGGTTCCACAAGTTAATATCCAGCTGCATCCAGCTGCTGGTGGCGGACTTGGAGCTCGCTGCCGAGCCCGCTCTGGCCGCCATGGCGCGGGTGCCCTGGACCCACGTCCACAGCGTGGGGGACCAGAGCACCCACGTCACCATGATCATCATGCACCTTAACAACACAGTCCCCACGCTGCGCGACGCCCTAGCGTCTTCTAGAAAGTACTTCACGCAATTCTGTATAAGGTTCGCGAATTCTTTCATACCTAAATTCATACAAAACATATACAAGTGCAAGCCTATATCCACAGTGGGCTCCGAGCAGCTGTTGCTGGATACTCATATGTTGAAAACGGCGTTGTTGGAGCTGCCATCTATCGGCAGTGAGGTGAAGCGCCCGGCGCCCGCGACGTACACCAAAGTAGTGATCAAACTCATGACGAAAGCTGAAATGATTCTGAAAGTTGTGATGGCTCCGCTAGACGGGAACCTGGAAGGGTTCGTGGCGCAATTCGTACAGTTACTGCCAGACTGCACGTTGGCAGAGTTCCATAAAGTTTTGGACATGAAAGGAGCGAAGCTGTCGAAGGCACAGCAGGTTTCTTTAGACAGCCTGTTTAAGCAGGCTTCCAAGTCACATAGTGAAGGGAATTAGTCATTTCACATGGTATAAACACATGATTATATCCCAATGGGGTAGTATAGTCATGAGCAATATAATGTACCCACTTTAGGACTCTGTCGCACTAACATATTTGACATTTAGTGAGACTTACAGTTCAATTTGTCAAAAAAGTTAAAGTGTCATGGTACCAAAGTGTATACATATTAATGCTCGTGACCGTACGTACATCCATCGCAAGATGAACTAAGTACCCACACCTCACCGAGCTTTCTGTTAGACCAATGTGATAGGTGAGCCGTATCGCCGTCTGTAATGGTCGAGACGATGTTGAAAACTGCACTTATGATAACTTAATAACATACTGGTACCAACCCCATCAATCCTGGTGCCAGGGTTACTTAGGGTCGGTTAGGGTTATTGAGGGTTTCTATTGGGGTTGGTAATCCACCTCACAACCCACCCGATAGAAGAAGAATAACATACTGGTGTAAGTCCGGTACCGGGATTCGATCCCGCGCTCCCATTTGAGAAGCAAGACGGTGTACCACAAGACCACAGTGACTCCATCAAATAAATAAAAAAAAAAAAAAAACAAATCAAAACCAGACATAACATTATGAATTCAGTACAACTTGGGCGGCCTTAATGCTCCAGGAAACCACTACCAAGAAACAGTAAATAAAAAATAAGCAATTAATAAAAAAATATAAGTACTTTTATTAATTTTAATCTTCTATGCTGGATTAAGAGAATAAAAAACAGAAAGGCTTGTCGTATGTACCGACACAGGGATTGTGTCGTGTTCAACATGTCCGCCATTGAACGAATTCCGCGATTGATGGGCTGATCACCAGACCAAAAGTGGCTGCAAGTTGTCTTTTCATCACTTGTGGCATTATGAAGGACCCCAGAACCGGTGGCAGGTTGTATAATAACCTCATTAAATGAATATAGCTTGATTATAATGACAGTAGCCAGTCAGCAACATCATTAGCCAGAAATAGTCCACTGCTGGACGTAGGCTTCTCCCAAGGCTCGCCACTAGATGTAAGGTCGGTTTAAAACCATTGAAATCAATCGTTTAAAACCGTTTAAAACGGCAACATTTGGTTTAAAACGTTTTAAATCGGTTGTTTTACATTTATACTCGCCACAATGACCGATTCTCTGCTGCCCACGTCCGGCGTAATTATATAATTATATTCATGGTGCTGATTCCCGATTCCTGTACTCACCATTTAAGTTTATTTTAAGTTACATCTGTCATTTTCTTATCCGCCGAAAAGGAAAGGGACAGGTTGTTTGACTTCATAATATTATTGTATGCCTATAAAGACCCCAAATGGGTGCAGGCCTTCAAAGGTGTGATGTGAATGTATGTGGAAAATTAGCTAAAATATAAAATTTTACTATATTTAACTCCGAATGAATTTACATTAAATTATTTACTGTTATGGTATGCTATTAAAAATTGATAATGTTTCTTCCCTCATTTCAACGCAGTATTCAAATTTAAAAAAATAATAAAATGAAACTTAATGAGATTTTATTTAAATTCTATATCTTTTTGGCTTTTTGGCGGGAGGCGGGAACGGGACAGTTGCTTTCTTCATTGAATAATCTAAATAATTAATACGAAGTGGTGTTTTGTGGTTAATGATCGCATTAAGTTAGTCGGAAGACATTCGCGAGTGTTATTATATTGGAGTATTCAATAAACAAAGTGTATCTGCCTATTTTCGCTTCGTGTCAGGAAGCCGCTTCATAACTCAAAAGTTTATGCGGACTTTTGAGTTAATTCGTTTGGGGTTCGGAGTAGGAGTCTACTCCGAGGGTGGGGGCTTAGGTTTCATCATCATCACCTTTCATCATTTCATTAATCATCAAGAAAAAAAATACGTCAGACATGGCTGTATGGGCATAGTTCCCTTTGCCTTACCCTTCGGGGAAAACCAAACCAAAAAAAAAAATCTATATCTTTTTTTTTTAAATCGGTATTTAACATTCCACTAATTTTATTTGACTTTATGCGAAGTTATGTAATAAATTGTTTGAATGGTTGGTGTATAATGTATTGACTTTGTAAATAAACGAATGCATTATAATGGTTTGTTGTTTTTTAAACCTTAAAAGCTACATCCCTACATTCCTATTGCAACTGCCTTCTAAATCTCCCAATCTTCCAGCTTATTCACTCTTCATGATAACAAACACTATTTACCTTTCTTTAGGTATATTTATATTTCTACAACAAAAATAGAAAGGAACTTAAAAAGAGCGACTTGCAATACTTACAAAAAATGCTTTTTCTTTTAAAAACATCGTTTACCGCGCGCGCCATTGCACGTTGTCGAATATTTTGTTTATGAAGACAGTTACGGCTGCTATGTACGTTCTATGAAGCCATAAGAGAAAGATAATTTAAGATTAATTAGTTATTCTACTAGACTAGATATCTTATGAACCACAAAAAATATATTATGTATAGTTCATTTGTTATCATTATATACCGATAAAACTACTCGACCAGTTCTTCTATAAAAGGGAAATCAATTAACTCTGTAAAATACCTTAAAATGTAGGTACTATCAAAAATTTTAAAATGATTGCATTCTCTAACTCAAACAAACAGGTAAAAACAAAGAAAAATCGATAGCCGATAAGACCTGGCTGAATAGGCTGTTTAACATTCGGCTTCCTGTTTAAAAATTCAAACTGTAAACAAAACAACATGGCCGGGGTAACGTCAAAGCGCCGTCGGTCGCGAACCGAGAGCGCGCGTCGCGGCACCGTTACTTGAATATGGTGCATTTGCCGGTGCGGAAATGTTTCCAAGTGGCTCGAGTGAGTGTGATATTGGTGACGGTGGTGACGATCCTCGTGATGGTGGAGCGGTGGCGCGGCGGGCGGCGCACCGTCGGCGCGCAGGAGACCGACCCGCTCGAGGCCGAGTATGAGAGGCAGGTGCTGGAGGATGAGGCGCGCATCGTGCCCGGGCTGGGCGAGGGCGGAGTCGCCGCGCACCTCACGGGCCGCGACCGCGAGCTAGGCGAGGAGTCCGAGAAAAGCCTCGCCATCAATGTCTATCTCAGCGACCGTATCGCTTACAACCGATCGCTCGAAGGTAATGAAAATCACTTTCCTTTGTATAAAACTACTTTAAAAGTATTTAAAATATGTTTAAAACCTTTAAAACACTTTAAATTATCGTCAAATAAAGTTTTAATAAACTTTTTCTGTCAAGAATGTGAGTATTTGCACATTACAATCAGAGCAAACTTTTTTGTTACTTATTATTTTCCGAACGCTCCAATTATTTCTGCATATTTAACAGCTTAGAATAGATTGTTGTATGAAATATGGCGTGTTGGTTGGATTAGTACTGTTGTATTGGAAGTTTGATTAAAATCTGTGTGGCTGCGTGAATGATAAGAAACTACAAGGGTTACAAATAGTATTCGAAAAATATTACGATACCTATTCTTTCATAAATACCTTATTAACTGTTAAAGAAAAAATGTAAACTGTTTCTGGGAATAAATGTATTCTATTCTACTTTTTATTCTTTATTTTTCATCATTTCAAAAATAAATAAATTCAAAAATTATTTACATTATCTCTAATCATAATAATCTACAAAATATGTTTACAATGAAGATAATCCTGTGTAACAAGTAAAATTTGGCTACACTGAGCACACATGTCTTGCGCTGGGATCTACTACAAAACAATTATTTTGTACCTATTTTAAGTATTATAATCCCAACCTGCTTTGTGAGCCTAATCATCATCATCAATTTAAGAGCCACGCTCTTGTGGGTGTAGCATTTTCCATTCCAGTCTATCAAAGGCCAATTCCTTGACTTCCCTATAAGACACGACGTGAACCTTTTCTTTAATCTGTTCCATGTAAGCTCTTCTTGGTCTTCCCCTTCCTCTCTTTCCTTCTAGCTTTCCTTCTATGATGTTTTTATCATAGAATCATCTTGCCTCTTCTGTCCTCAATAATTCTCAGTATTTGTCTCTTTTCCCTTACTCTTACTAGCACTTCCTCATTTGTAACCCTAATAAATAACATAAAATAATTCTCACAGACAGTAAAGTAATCAAGGTTTCTATTAATTATTATTTCACAGTTCTTTAATTTAATAAAGTAATCATTTTGTAATCACGAGTCGTTGCGGGCACTATGGCGTGAAATTGGCAATAACATTACCCGTTAGAAGCTTATCACGCAGCGCACCACTTATCACTATGCAATATGAGTTTTATGTGATGTTACTGCACAATGTATTATACATATTTACGACATTCTAGTAATCTGTTCCTTGCCTTATCGTACAATGGCCCCGATTCCTGCAGACGCCTAATTTTATAAAATAAAATCTACACCTGTCATTTTCTTGCCGAAAATGAAAGGGATGAATGATTGACAACTGTTAATTTAAAATGAAAGAATAACCCATACATAAGGCATCTCGCTCGTATGTAATCCGTTTGATGTGTACTGTCAACTTAATTCTGTTAGTTTATTGGCCAATATGAAATTTTGGAAGTTTTTAATTTCTGCCTAAAATTTATTGTGTTCCATAATAAATAAAAAATAAAATAATTCCTGTCTGTCCCTTTCCTTCTGGAACAAGAAAGAGAGGAAGACCAATTAAGAGATGGGAAGAAGAGATAAAAAATACAGCAGGAAATATGTGGAGAAGGCTGGCGAGAGACAGGGATAAGTGGAAAGAGCTGGAGGAGGCCTTTGTCAAAAGACAAATGGACGAAGAGCATAATTGACAACATTTCATTTTTACTAAGGTGCCTTAAATCGAAAACCATTTCGAGATATTTCTATGATTTACACAAAACACATTTTTTCAGATTTTTTAATTCAGTAATAATAGAAATATATTGAAAAATCCACGAGGTCAGAAGAGGAAGGCATAATAAGTTCAGACCTTTACATAAAAATTATAAAAAAAGTAAATGTCATACATAACATGACACTTTGTGGCTTTTTGGCGGGAAACGGGAACGGGACAGTTGCTTTCTTCATTGAATGATCTAAATAATTAATACGAAGTGGTGTTTTGTGGTTAATGATCGCATTAAGTTAGTCGGAAAACATTCGCGAGTGTTATTATATCGGAGTGTTTAATAAACAAAGTGTATCTACCTATTTTCGCTTCGTGCCAAGAAGCCGCTTCATAACCCGAAAGTTTATGCGGACTTTTGAGTTAATTCGTTTGGGGTTCGGAGTAGGAGTCTGCTCCGAGGGTGGAGGCTTAGGTTTCATCATCATCACCTTTCATCATTTCATTAATCATCAAGAAAAAAAATACGTAAGACATGGCTGTATGGGCATAGTTCCCTTTGCCTTACCCTTCGGGGAAAATCAAAACAAAAAAAACATGACACTTTGTTTGCGACTTGTTTTAAATACGCATGCAAAGGTACATTACATTATACTGCCTTCATTCTATCAATGGCAGAATCCAATTTTCAAAAAATATTTTTTGTAACTTCTAGTGGAAAAATCTTGAAAAGTAAAAATACGTGTCTTCTATTTAAACAAATACTTTCGAAATAGCACAAAAAAACCACGGCTTAAAAATTTGAAATGTTGTCAATTAAACACATCTTTATTTCTTTTTTTTTAATATTATGTTTAAGCTAAAAAAAAAAAAAAAAAAAAAAAATTGTTACAATAAGTCCATAATAAAGGCTATATCTATCTATCTATCTGTCCCTTTCCTTAGCGGCGGATAAGAAAATGATAGGTATAACTTAAAATAAACTTAAATGGTGTGTACTGGGCTGGATATACATGTACAAACAATGTTATGTAAATTATTTTACCACCTTTTTGTATTTTATGTGTTCTCGTAAATAAATTGATTTGAACTAACATAGAAAAATACACTCTCCCCCAGACCTATTCGAATCAGTGCTGACTTACATTTACGTCATTCCTGGTGGGTCTCACTTTTATCTAAATGGCTGTAAGCCACTAAGGCGTAAGCGAGTGCATGCAGATTGTCTATCTCACTCACACTTATGCAGTTTGTTAGGCATATGGTACAAACAAAATTTTTGTATGGAGTGTCTGGGCTGTGTCTTTATCTTTATGTCCACTGCTGAACTGTGAATAAAGAAGTTCTGGAAAATTTTAAATATCTCACCCAATATGACAACTATAGTAATTATAGTTGATGGCCATACAACTTCTATTGAACGTGCATTTAATTAATATGCAAATATTAACTGTCGCATTCCACTACACACTTTACGGCATGCAAGGAAGGTGCCATTCATTTCTCGCCTGTCACCGTAATCACGTGTACGTAGCGACTACAAAAAAATCGGTCAAGTGTGAGTTGGACTCAACACACAAACACCGCTACCATACATACATATGTACCATAGAATAAAGAGTATTCAAATTCAAATTCACTGCGTCTAGACCGGTTTTAACTCCGCCCCGCACCATTTCGTATAGAGCGCCGACTTCACCCCCTCTGGGTTTTAGCCCGTAAGCCAGTAAGGAGGATTGTCCGCGTTAGCCGGCACACGGTAAAAATGGGATTTTTGTAAGTTTAAGTAGTATGTATAAATAAAAAAATAAATAAATAAAAATCTATGTACTTATATACCGCGATGTCCGTAGCCTCACTCGGCAGGGCCCGCAGAATACCAGCGTCGTGGCTCACGCCGCGACTTAAGCTGAGCGAGGTCCTTTTATTCCGGACTCCACCGCAGATGATCGGGCCGTCAGTGCGTTGCATTTAGAATACATTTGCATTGTAGCAACAGTGTCGAAATATCGGGAGTCTCATATCCCTGATTTAAACGCGGTAAGAACCCGGTATTATGTGTTTTAATTATGTATTATGTTATGTAGGTGCATAGCTTATACAAAACTTATTATTAATTTCTCACCCATCTACATAACATGAAATACAGGTGCCCCATAACTGTTTCAATAGCACGTTCATCAAGCACCTCCGAGCGTGTGAAAGTATCGACGACTAGACTATTATATATAATTGTTCTACATCTTCCTACTAGTGAACAATGCTATCTGCATGGAACGGAACACATCTGCATACACGCCATCATGCCTATCCATTGGCGTAGAGATCACGGAACTCCACTGACTAATTTTCTAGCTAAAGCGTAACCCCGTTTTCCACAGGGTCCGCTTACCTAACCTAAAGATTTGACAGGTCCAGTTTTTTTGTAGACAGCCTGTGTGACCTTCCAGCTTGCGAAGGAAAAGCCAGCCCATTCAATAATATCATCATCATCATCATCATCAGCCCATTAACGTCCCCACTAATGGGGCACGGGCATTCCCTATGGATGGATAGGGAGATCGGGCCTTAAACCATCACGCGGGCCCAGTGCGGATTGATGGTTATTAACGACTGCTAATGCAGCCGGGACCAACGGCTTAACGTGCCTTCCGAAGCACGGAGGAGCTCGAGATGAAAACTTTTTTTTTTGTGGTCACCAATCCTATAACCGGCCTTTGCGAAAGTTGCTTAACTTTAACAATCGCAGACCGAGCGCGTTAACCGCTGCGCCACCGAGCTCCTTAATCATACGTATAATAATATTCAATATGCTTCATTTGCATACTATGATGGTGTACAAGTTTGTAAGTTACATAATATGAGTTTCACATCACAGACCCTTTCGGGGACGACAAAATAGAAGTTTAAAAGAGAGAAGGAAGCTTTTCAAATTATGACATCAGTATCATTGAGATTTTGTCACTTTTTTCTTCTTTTAATATGTTAGGCAGTTTATTATTTGATGGACATCACATATGGGCTAGAAGAATGTAGGACCAGTCTAGATATCTCTCTCTCTCTATTTAAGAGCTGCGCTCTTGTCGGTGGAGTAATCGCCATTCCTCTCTTCTTCCCGCCAAAAACTTCACCTCCCGATACGACACGACCTGCACCTTCTCTTTTATTTGTTTCATAAATGTTATCCTAGGTCTACCCCTTCCTTTTTCCTTCTATAATGTTTGTTATAAATGAATCGTGTCGTATCAGGTGGCCAATCATATTTCCTCTCCGGTTCTCTATAGTCTTCAATAAGGTTCTCTTTTCTTCAACTCTTTCCAGCACTTTTTCATTTGACACCATTTCAGTCCAGCTTATATCCTCCATCCTTCGCCAGCACCACATCTCAAATGCTTTCAACCTCTCTCTGTCTCTTTGTGTCATAGTCCACGTTTAACTTCCATAGAGTGCAATGCTCCAAATATATGAGTTAATAAACCGTCGTTTAGTCTACATATATGTAAATTTAATCTTTTTCCATGACGCATTACAGGTTAGGTTAGGTCACAACTCCGAAACGCATTTCTCGGGAATGTGGGTCCCTCGCGATGTTTTATATCTCCTTTTGGATTGGAAAATCATTGATTTAGGCCCGTACTGGAATTCGATCCTGCGATCTTACAGTGGGAAGCGTTCTTCCAACTGGGCTACCATTTTTAATTTTCACGTGACTTATTGTAGATTTGCCGCAGGTAGCATTAACTACTTGGCCCGGCACAACCTTTAAGACAACAGGCCTGAGGGTGCCCAGTTGTGCGCGAACCTCGGCTCAGGGCGTCGTCTGAGAGGAAAAATATTTGAAAGAATTAATCGACCCTAGTGGGTCGATAGCGATAAGCGCTGATTGAGGGAAATCGTCGACTACGCCGGCGGGGTCGGTATCGGGGGCTGGGCTACCATATGCAGGTTTGATCCATCTTGAATTGTGATCTATCTCCTCGGAATTTAGCGCAAGTATCTGCACATTTTAGATTGATATAGCAGTTGTGCGCTGTTGAGCATCCGCGTTATCCAAAATTAGTTCCCGTTCGTCAAACACGGCGTGGAAAGTATTGTTTTATCAGTAAAAAAGTAATTGACGCGCAGATTGAGAATCAACATCGTTCGATACAGTAATTAGTAAGGAATTCAATCCCTTCTCGAGATCGCAAATTCGAGATCCCGCGGGATTGGAAATATCAATCATTATCAATTATCATCTAGGTAGTTCATAAAAAACAATTAAAGTTAGGATGTCTGACAACGATGAAAACTGCTTGTTTGTGATAGTGAGGTTAATGAAAACAGAATATGTTTTGAAAGAAAACAAAAACGTTTACTCTTCAATATTACGAACTAAATAAGTTTTCTTTGGAAATCTGCATAATCAAAACAAAAAGTATAACTCAAGGAGATTCGTTCAATCCCGTCAATCTCGAATGGGAAACATTAGATCTTCTATCGTGTGGGTTGTGATGTGAGGTGGATTACCAACCTCATCAACCCTGGTGTCAGGGTTACTATTGAGCCGCCAAAGGCCCCTGACATGACTCATGTAACGACTACTTACTTACATCAGTAAGAAAACATTAAACAAAACATTAGATGAGATCTCGCGAGATCGAGATTGCATTCCCTAGTTATTAGCATTTCGAAGAACAACTGTTGTTTGGAGCAGGCAATAGGTTTATGGAGTTAGCCCAGGGACATACGAGGCATAAGGTCGGTCTCAGTTTGGATGTGTCTTCGTACAAATTCGATTCGTGTGTAGACGTATTTTATTATTATTTGAGTGTAAAAGAGCTCGAGCTGATGCAGCCCAAATGGCCGCTGCGACCTAGCAAGATCTATTGTGACCAAGTCCCTACATTTAAAAATCCTCCTCTAGACAGATTCGATTAGATTCGTCTTTTTGGGAGGATAATATTTTAAATAAGATACCAGGGCGGTTTATTTACTTGTGCGCTGTTGAATTCGAAAGCGTGGCTTTAGATTATTTCTGCTTACCCCGGTGGGAAATAGGCATGAGTTTATGTATGTAGATTTTTTTAAGTAGATTCTAAGTTTACCTTTGACTTGGCTTGAATTATAACACATGCCAGTACCAGATTTTAACGAATAACCTGTCGACACCGGTAACCGATTTGACTAATCGTGACGTTGTCCCCAGACCACCGCAACCCAGCGTGCCAGCGGGTGGTGTACGACGCAGAACTCCCGTCGGCGTCAGTGATCATCATCTTCCACAACGAGCCGTACTCCGTGGTCCTGCGCACCATCTGGTCCGTGGTCAACAGCGCCCGGCGGGACCGGCCCTGGTTCAGGCGCGCCAACTTTGTTGACCGCGAGTCTGGACGCACCATGACTTTAGGTCAGTGGATTATTTAAAATTCAAATTAGTATTCAGTAGGAAATCAGGAATCAGAAATCAGAATCAATTATTCAACGTAATTATCATGGATAAACTTGTTGAAGGTCAATGTAACATTTTTGAATTTACGTCATTTCGCAAGGTGTTATGGCTGAGGAGAAGAAATGACAAGAAACTGCAATAGGTAACATAGTTACACTTTGAATCGTCATTTTTTACATAACGAACGTCTCGTCCGCCTAAAACCACTGTAGGTTCTCACAACCTGTATAGCCGGGGAAAAGAAGCTGTAAGAAAAATCTCGGCACAGGGCCCTAGACGTTCTTCAAAATAAAGTAATCTTATAGGATCACTTGTCAATAGCACAGACTCTTTATACGCTGATCAAGTATATTCATTTCAGGTTACCCAGGCCAGGACCCCAGCTCGCAGCTGGTGTACCTGAAGGAGATCATCCTGGTGGACGACAACTCCACGCTGCCGGAGCTGAAGGGCAAGCTCAGCCACTACGTGCGCACGCGCCTGCCGCCCGACCTCATACGGATACTCCGGCTGCCCGAACGGTAAATATGCACAAGTTGTATTACGCGTGGAGTTGATTGGTATGACGATGGAGGGACGAGCTAGACGCCTTCCAGAACACCTGGCAGGATGCCCAAGACAGGGAGGATTGGAAAGAGAAGAAGAAGACCTTTGCCCAGCAGTGGGACATCAATTAGGCTGCTGAAAAAGATACATAGATGGATAACCTTAACCCTAACACTAGTCTTTAGCCATATAACCAAAGATCACAAGATAGGGAGCCAATAAACAACGAGCATTATTATGAACTCCAGAGCATTGGGCTCACGATCCGGAGGTCCGGGTTCGATTCCCGATGCGGATATTGTCGAATTCACTTTGTGAGACCGTCCTTTGACGACATTGCAGGCTTGAATCACCTGGTTGTCCGGAAAAGTAAGATGATTCTGTGCTCCGGAGGGCACGTTAACCCGTTGGATATCAACTTATCAGACTGAAGTGGGACTATGCTGGCTAGTGGCATGCATCCTGAACGATGGGCCAAGATTATCACGCATTGGTTACCACGGGATGAGCACCAATATCATGGTAGACCCCGGGAAAGATGGCGTGATGATCTTGAGCGTGATAGGAGGACTGGACGGAGTTCGCACGGAACTGTGACTTGTGGAAAGACCTGGGGAGGGCTTTGACCAGTAGTTGGGATCAAGTGAGATAGTATTAATAATTATGGTGCTGATTCCTGTAGACACCATCTAATTTTATTTTGAGTTATAAATGTCATTTTCTTATATCTTAAACATAATCGACAGGAATAAAATTTATGGAACACGTCAATTCTAGGCAGAAAAAACAACATCAAAATCTTAAATTGGCCAATAACCTGACAGAATTAGCGAGATGCCTATTTGATTCGTCAGGGTTATTCATTCCCTAATTCATTTAAAGTTAACAGCTATAAATCATCCGTCTCTTCCCTTTTCGGTGGAAAAGGAAATGAAAGGTATATTTTAAATGAGAAATAACAGGTGTGTGCAGGAATCAGGGCTACTTATAAGCTAGAATGTATTGGCCATTGTCTTGATTAGCAACTGACGGTTACTAATGCAATCTAGCCTACAAGATCCCACTGCTGGGCAAAGTCTTCCCCTTTTTCCATTTTTCGCGGTCCTGTGCGCACTCCGACCAGTCCCTCCAGCAAGCGTCCAAGTCGTCACGCCACCTCTTGCGAGGCGTTTTTTTTTGGCTTTAGGTCCCACATCAGCGATTCTCGTTTTTGATGAATAATTCAACACACGAAAGTCATATTCATTTTAAAAATCATTAAGAGTAAGTGCAATTAGGAATCGATTTAGGTCACGCCTTTGTAAAAAGAATCGTATAAAGAATTCAAATTACTATTTAGTGCGGGAAAAGGTCAAGGTTGGTATTTAGAGTGGTCAATAAATGCAAAATAGACCACATCCCTGAGAGATGCGTTTGGGTGGTGTGTGACCTAACCTGTATTGAGCTGGTTTTCCCTGCGCGAGTTGGAAGGTCAGACAGGCAGTCGCTTCTGTAAAAACCCGGTCCTGTCAAATGTTTAGGTTAGGTTAGTAGAACCAATGAAAAAAACGGAATAACGCTATTGAGGAGATGATGTTGAATAATTGCGAAACAGACCTATTTCCGGGTTCATAAGCGTACATAAGAGTTTGTACTGAATGTTTTAGGAGCAAAATACTGTTCGATCCTGAAAAAAAAAAAGAAATTTGGTGAGGGTGACACATAAGGAGCTTTTAAATTGGCAACGACGATATGAAGGGTAAAAGTACTCTTAGGTGGTAAGGACTTTTCAGGCTTTCGAGGTTAGGAAACTAACGTCGAAAGGAATCCAAACCTTCGCACGGAGATTTCGATTTTAAAAGGACATTAGACCTCATGACTTTATGTCTGGTAGACCTTAAATCAAAAGGTTCACTAGGGGCGTATAGAATCGGAACTTTCAGAATCTCCGCCATTATAATCGGAATTTTCGCGTTTCTGAAAATTGATTCTAGCTCAAAAAATAATAAGTAGGACACGGAACCTCTTCTGCTTGGAAGCGTTAATATCGTTTTAATAACTAAAAACACGTAGTTAAATAAAGTCTGGCAACTGCAGTCTCTTCTTCCTCCAAGATTGCGTAATGGTGTAACTTTAGTATCCATCGCAACCAAAATCTGCAGTCAAAATGACAACTCCAAATTTTAGCCAATTACAAACTAGGGTTCATATCTGTCCAGATAGAAATAGAGTTGACGACTGAAAAGGGTAGTCAGAATGGGTGTGGATGACGCTGATTTAGGAGATAATGGGAGCTTTCTCCTGCCAACCTTTGCCAGTGTCTAATTCACTCAGGCCTGGTGAAGCACTGCTGGGTTAAAAAGGCCCAATCAAAGCAATTCATCTATAAAGCAACACTTTTGCGCAATTCAAACAAATTCAAATAGCTATATGGCTTTTTGGACGAATTACTTCGATGTGGCATTTTTCCGCAGTGCTTCCTCCGGCCTGAGTGAATTAGACTCTGGCAATAGGTAGCCGACGAAAACTCTAATTACTAAGGCTCCTAAATCAGCGCCGTGCACGGCCATTCTCGCTGCTGATCCGTTTCAGTCCTCAAAATAGATTTTGGCCAGCAGTGGGACACTTCAGGTTAGACGAATAATGGGTAAGGTCATCATTGAGGACTGAAAAGAATAAGTGGGCGGTAGAATGGGCGTGGCGGGCGCTCGGTACGCGGGCTCCATGCTCGCTGTCGGTGACGTGCTGGTGTTCCTGGACGGACACTGCGAGGGCGCCCCCGACTGGCTGCGGCCGCTGCTGCAGCGCATAAAGGACGCCCCTCACGCGGTGGTCACCCCCATCATTGATATGCTGCTCAGCGACACATTGGAGTACGAAAGCGGACCCGAGGACGAGTTCGAGGTTCTCATTTGTACCTTGGCCTGCGCAGACGACCGTTCTTTGATAGTTGTCAGTAGTTTTCATAGGTGACCGGTTTATGGGTAAGTCACCACACCGGCTTGCTTCACAATCGGGGAGGTTCCTCCCTCGGTAGCGGACTTGCACCAATGAGTTATTCATTTATCTTAAGTGCAGTTTTCACTAACACAGTTGTCTCGACCATTATAGACGGCGATACGACTCACCTATCACGTTGGTCTAACAGAAAGCTCGCTGAGGCGTGGGTACTTTTCATCTTGCGATGAATGTACTTTGGACTACCCCAATATGATTTGTGATTGTGGTTTCCAATTTTCCGTCAAGTCGACGTGATCTACTAGATTTCTTGATTGACTTCTAGACCTCTTCAACAGACAAACGAAAGTCGGATATTTTGTCTTTTTCCTCGACAAATCGGCGATTTTATTAGGTTAGAATTTTACGTGAGTTGAGATCCGACCATCAAGAAGCGGTCGTCTGCTGCATAGGCCCGTCAGTCTCTTGGTTCACTTAGATAGACAGACATGTAGATATGAGTGTCTTGAAATATCTCGTAGTTTTCATGTTGTGCATTGTTTTTTTGTAATAACAAGCGTTGTAAACGTAGAATGCTGAGGGAAATTATAGACGGGAGTTTTCTTTGGGCTAGCGATACTCTACATATTCTCTGCCACTTTTTGTGGGAGGTGTATTAAAGAAAAGAGCGAACGTCTTCTCTTATCGGGAAGTGAAAGAATTGGCCTTTGATAGACAAGAATGGAGAATGCTACACCGACAAGAGCATGGCTCTTGAGTTAATGATGATGAGGCAAGCATGTACAGCACATACCAAATCCGTCTCTCAAATAACAAAACACTAACAAACGTTCATGTACTTTTTTGTGGGAAACCGTGCGCTTGCCAACTGCCGTCTATAATTCCGAACGTAGAGGTCATGAGAGATTCAATAAAGTCGTACATTAATTAATGGGGAAGTAAACTTTTATTAGAACAATGGTGCTAATTCCTGTAGACACCACGTAACTTTGTTTAAGTTATATCTGTCATTTTCTTATCCGCCGAAAAGGAAAGGGACGGGTAATCGACAAGCATAAAATTTATGGAACACGCGTCAATTTTATGCACAAATCTAAAACAACCGTCTAGACATTTTACATCGGCCAATAATCCGATAGAATTAAGTTGATAGCACACGTCAAACGGGTTGCATACCAGCGAGATACCTTTTTGATTCGCACAGGTTATTCATTAATTTACTCATTCTTCCTAAAATGCTGTCAATCATCCGTCCCTTTCCTTTTCTGCGGATAAGAAAATGACAGGTGTAACTTAAAGTAAAATTAGAAGATGTCTGCAGGAATCGGGGCCATTATTTACAATCAAAGGGTGGTATTAATAAACTAATCTCAGCCACGAAACTGCTCTCAAGATCATGTGGACGTGACAGTTCATATGTTCACAGGAACTTGAGCATGATCTTGAGGCCAGTCTCAGCTGAGTTTAGTTTATCAATACCACCTATAGCTTAATTTAGTTATTAGTGATAATTGTATTCAGTACCTTCAATTGTTGTGTTTCATATAGGGGGTCATTTAGTAAACAGATTTTTATACCTTTAGATTTAGTACTATTAGCACGAGATAAATGTGTCCACATCGGCTTTTAGTCTTCTACGTAGGAGGCATCTTCTGTAATCTTTTCATTTCTTGAAAACATTGCTTCCCGTTTTTATTATGTCACATTCTTATTGATTTTGTATTTCTTTTTGTCAATCTTTTTATTCTTATTCATTATGAATTCATCTATTTCATTGTCTTTGTAATTATTTTTGGTTGTCTCCTGTTATCTTTTTAGATGTTTTCCTTTTTCCTCTCGGTATGTTTATTGTTCATTTTGTTTTATTTTTTGTTCATTCTATTTCATTGACGATTTCAATTATTCATTATCTTTGCTTTTCCTTCTCTTATCTTTTATGTTTTTCTTTTCCTTTAGACGGTTCTAGATGTCCTCGGGTCTTGACTTGTCGTGTGTCTTTTACATATATATAATTTAATCTAGCCTATATGATCCCACTGTTGGTGCTACGACTTATAAGTATAGTTTATTATGAACGACTTTACGTGTTTGTGGTGTTATCTATGCTAGACATAGATCGCTTCCTTAGAATTATGTCCAAAAGACTTGTTAGAATTTAAAATACAAGCAAACGCAGATGATTGATTTTGCAATAATTATTAATGTTAATACTGTAGGGTTACTAATGTTTTGGCTATCAAATGTTGTCAGGATAAGTTTAGGTTAAGACTAAGAGTGTTCCCAGATGTATTGGGTTGAATTTGTGAATCGGTGTAGGAAAATTCTAGAAAGACTAGAGATAGGTGGTTATGTTCAAATATTATTGGAAATTTTGATGTCAAGACAAACATTTCGTCAGACTTGCTGCTGATGACCACAAAAAGCCGCATAAAAAGACGTTTATAAATTATTTACGTGTGTAATATATCGTGGCTCACATGTTTCGTATTTTTCGACGATGCAGCAGATACGACCACCAGAGTATTCGTAGGTTTAACTTAACTTAGGTTACATGCCACTTGGCACGATTCCAGAAAACTTGCGTAGTTTTAGTTTGGGGAGGCTTAGGTTTCCCTGGCAAGATTAGGTCGAGGCATACCTCAAGAGATATGTGTGGATGTTGATGCAAAATTCCCTGTCGCGTAGCGTGGGTCTGACGCGCGCTCGGCTGGCGGGCGCGCGGTACGCGGGCGGCGAAGTGCTGGTGTTCCTGGACGCGCACTGCGAGGCGCAGCCCGACTGGCTGCGGCCGCTGCTGCAGCGCATACGGGACGCGCCGCACGCCGTCGTCATGCCCATCATCGACGTCGTCGACTACTCCAACCTGTACTACAGCGTCGGCGACCCTCGCTCCTTCCAGGTGTTTGACCCATAATGCACCAGATTTTAGTCTTTGCACCGGTTTTGTTTGGTTGTTCTTATTTCATCCACCATAAACACAGGGTATCCAAGTCCAGCCTCTACAAATACATCGCTCATCTAATCTCTGATGATGATGACACTACTTTAGTGATCTGTGGATGATTATTTGTGGAGGAACTGAAGTATTTACTTACGTTGCATTATATACCAAAGCGTAATCTAAAGACTCTAGCTGTCAGAATCTACAGGGACCTCAACTACCTTCAGCAGTATGTCTTGAAACATACTGGGAACTTCAATGAAATCCAGGTTCTCCTTGTGTGTTTGCTTTCGATTCCATATATTTTACAATTTTGTTGGATGCGTCTTGTATTATGCTTGATATAAAAATACGCGTGGGCGCTTGAGCCGGAACTGTATATTTTCTTTGTGCTGCATTTAACTACAAAATTTTAGTGTCGTATTCATTTCCTAAAGATCGGAAAGAAGAAAACTTATTTACAATCAAAACTGCCTTTTTCCAACTAATGGTTTTTCTTTTTCGTAACTCATCCTTCAGAAGGGATACACGTTGCTTCACATTTTATAGTAATTTATCACGAATTTTAGACACTGGAGAACTGTTAAAATTTAGGAACACTCAACAGTGCTGCCACTTACATTTGAGCTTCTAGTTTTTATCCTCATTCATCTAAAAACCAAATGTCAAATTGCAACATTTGCGCAAAAAAAAGTAACTTGCAATGTTGACAAATATCAAATAGCAATATTCTCCTCTTTCTCTTCTCTTCTTTCTTTCTTTCAATATTGCTTTTTAGATGAATTGCTTAAACTTAGCCTTTTTAACCTCGTGATACGATTTATTTTACACTTTCGTTATTCCCTCAAAATCCATTTGAATTTGATTCCTAATCTTGTTCGTTTTCAAAGTTTTATTCTTTTTCTATCCGTTCACCTTTTCCACCTGCATTATGCCAGTGGCAGATAAGGTTTTCAGCATTTTTCGGATTTTGTTCTTGTGCTATGAATTCCTGTGCTAGTTTTATCTACTCATCTTCTTCCAAGCCATCATCCTTACTTGTTGTTTGTATCTTTACGATTAGTTTATTTTCGGTGCTTCCTTTATGTTTATTTCACGTTGTTTTGTTGGGTTTACACCACATTTTTCTTTTTAAACATTTGACGTTACCTATGGAGTGTCTGCACAGTCATTTTAGTATTTATTATATTTTATTCTACCCTTCAGATTTGTGTCTTTGGTAATTTGTGTATTTTCCACGACTTTATTATTATTACTGACGTTAACGGCTTTTTATTTTAAGAATTTAATTTTAATTTTCAGTTGCCTAATATTGTTATTGATATTGTATAAGTGTCTGGTATTTTTATCAGTAAGTACATCTATTAATGTTCCTTTTTTAAAATTATAGTCAAATTCGGCGGTTAGAGTTGTGGTACCCCAGTTGGAAGAACGCTTGACTCTCACTGTGAGGTCGCAAGTTCGTATCCCAGCACGGGTCTAAACCAATAATTTTCGAATTTATGATTGGAACATAAATAATTACCACATGCTCAGTGGTGAAGGAAAACATTGTGAGGAAACCCACATTCCCGAGAAGTGCGTTTCGGGGGTATGTGACCTAATCTGTATTGGACTGGTTTTCCCTTCGGGTTGGTTGGAAGGTCACACAGGCAGTCGCTTCTGTAAACAACCGGACCTGTCATATCTTCAGGTTAGGTAAGCGAACCTTGTGAATACGGGATAATGCCAGGGAGATGATAATGACTCATGGATTGTGACGTCTGGTACATGATTTGCACCAATAAGTTACTCATTTATCTTAAGTGCAGTTTTCACTAACGCAGTTGCCTCGACCATTATAGACGGCGATACGGCTCACCATGTCAGTCTGACAGAAAGCTTGGTGAGGTGTGGGTACTTAGTTCATCTTGCGATGGATGTACCTCGGAGTAGCCCAATTGGGGTATAGCCATGAGCTTATATTATGTTATCTGTGTCACACTACTCAACAGACATTTGCCAGTGTCAACCACAGCGCTACCTTGCAGTGCTTTAGGGCTTTCAGGGAATCTGACACGTATTCTCTTGCTATTAGGTTCACGTGTCTGTAGCCTCGTGAGTCTTATCAGGGGTTCTTGTAAACATGCCCTATGTGCTTACACAATATTGTTTCCGTTAGTTTACATTGTGTACATTTACGTTTTCATGTTCGCGCGATGTTGATTTTATTGCTGTTATAAGCAGTGGCGTCGTAAGGTGATTTAGGGCTCCGGCCGATAAGATGAAGTTGGGTCATTGAAGTCAAGAGGTTGGGGATTTTCAAGACAAGAGTGCATTAGGCACTATTTGGGTTTGCGTGCTCCACCTTAGACCACATCGCTGGTTAAGACCAGGCTGGATCGTAGTCAACCGCACTCAAATCTTTTAATAATAAAAAAGAAGTTTGGGGAATATTTGGCGAGTTAGGTTTTAAAACAATTGATATAAAACTACCGTAGATTGAACACTGGGAAAGTTAGAGCCGAAATAGCGATGTTCGCTCTAATCAAATGAAATAATATACTTTATTTCACAGAGCTAAATTTCAACAATCAAACATAACACATGAATACAGGACAATTAGCAGTCGTTAATAACCACCAATCCGTACTGAGCCCGCGTGGTGGTTTAAGGCCCGATCTCCCTATTCATCCATAGGGAAGGCCCGTGCACCTGCAGTGGGGACGTTAATGGGCTGGTGATGATGATGACAGGACAATTTGGGCGGAATTATTGCTCTAGAGCCATTTCTTCCAGGCAACCACTACAAGGAAACAAACATTTACCAAACTTGGATGCGGGATGGTGCAACAAGAAATAAATACCTAAAAGTAAACTAATGTACCTCTTCGTACTGCACGATTAAACTTCCAGCTGAAAATAGCTAAGTTAGCGTCAAGTTTTCGACGTATTTTTGTATGACGCGGTTTATCTATCATAGTGATATATGTGATTATCTGAATCCTACCTATCTACCCCGAGTTTAAGGCCTAGACCTTCGAGGCACCGCCCTGCTTGGTCTCTGGGTTACAAGTTATTCGTTTCAAAACGTCCAAATGCATTCGCATGGCTAATCTAAAGTTATCTACACGTTCAGCCACTTGTCTTTCCGAGTATGTTGTAAAATCGGACAGAGGGATTGTGTCTTTTCTAACATCTTCATCATCAGCCCATTAAAATCCCCACTACTGGGGCACGGACCTTCCCTATGGATGGATAGGGAGATCGGGCCTTAAACCATCACGCGGGGCCAGTGCGGATTGATGGTTATTAACGACTGCTAATGCAGCCGGGACCAACGGCTTAACGTGCCTTCCGAAGCACGGAGGAGCTCGAGATGCACACTTTTTTTGTCACCCATCCTATGACCGGCCTTTGCGAAAGTTGCTTAACTTCAACGATCACAGACCGAGCGCGTTTAACGCTGCGCCACCGAGCTCCTCCTTTTCTAACATGATGGACTAATATTGTGGGCGATGTGCTGATCCCCTGTCACCATAAGCTTGATCATATCCATCTTAAGAGTTCGTATCAACAGTAACAGCGAGGATCGGGCGTGAGTTTATTTTCGTGTGTTTGCAGGTATCTACACTAGCCAGACTTAGCTTGGTGTTTAAAGAATGTCTAATATCTCGGATATTGTTGACAAGAGCAGTTTCCCGGCTTCCGTTGGTGTGCCAACAAATATTTGTCTATTATTGTTTCTGTTGCTGTTTATAAAACCTGTAATACGCAAATGTCGCTATATCTGATTGCTCAGATTCATTCAGTTTTTAGAAAAGGTTCGGATATGTAGGAACAATGTATGGAGGAATAGTCACTGTGGACCTGTGGTTCACCGGTTTGCTTCACAAACGGGGAGCACCGGTTCTAACCCCGGCACCAGCCATGCACCAATCAGTTCTTCATTTAGTTCAGTTTTGCTTTTTAGAGCGTACTGTACCTCGCTCTACACGTGCAGCCTGTGGGCGAAATTCACTCAGAAAGCATACAACGCTATCCGCGTCCAGTTCAACAACGCTTTTAGGGTGTTATTGCGGCTGCCTCGCTTCTGTAGCGCCTTCAGCCATGGTCGCTGAAGCTCGTGTCGACTGCTTTTATACGACTATGAGGAAGCGATGTACGTCTCTGGTGCGCAGGGTGCGGGGCAGCGGCAACCCCGCCCTCTCGATGATAGGAGCGCGACTTGACTGCCCGTATCTGCGTAGATGCTGTGACTTGCATGTCATAGCATCTAATATTAGATAAGGCTACTAACATCTAGAATAAGTTTACTAACACATATGAGACATGTTTCGTGAATTAAATAAATTATTATTATTATTAATTGGAGATGTCCTTAGGAAGGGTTCGATCTACTCTGAACCGGCGTGCGTGTATGAAGCGATTGATGAGTGTGGAGGAGGCAAGAGAAGTGTGTCAGGATCGAAGCAAATGGAATTCTATAGTCTCTGCTTACCCCGGTGGGAAATAGGCGTGAGTTTATGTATGTATGTATGTATTATTATTATTATTTACCTTATGTGTAGTTTTCACTAACATTTGCTCGATCATTATAGACGGCTATATATCTCTGAGCTTATGTTAATGTTATATATAGCGTCATACACACACAACACAAGACGAAGACACATACAGAAGACGCGTGTCCACTAAGAGTCTTTTGGAAGGTCACTGGTCATGTGGTACTCCAGCTCGTTCGAACCTCTTTACCGGACTTGCACCAACGACTTACTCATTTACCTTAAGTGCAGTTTTCACTAACGCAGTTCCCTCGACCATTATAGACGGCGATACGGCTCACCATGTCAGTCTGACAGAAAGCTCGGTGAGGTGTGGGTAGTTACTTCATCTTGCCATGGATGTACCTTTGACTTAACCGACTGGGATATAGTTCTGAGCTTATTATGTTATGTAAGTTATGTTATTACGTATTAATGTTATGTAAGAAGATTAACGAAACAGATCCATAAAGCGGATATTAAGTGGTAGAGTCGGAAGCAATGAAGTGCCTAAGCGAACATACTGCGTTCAAATTAACTACGATAGTTTAAGAGAAGGCCAGCCCAGGAAACCGGCATAGAATGAAGATTTTTAAGAATTAGATGCTGGTAAGGCATTCCTAGTCTGTAGCAACGTGGAACTTCTAAAATTCGCGAATGTCAGTAATTGACAAGTACATAAGTTTTATGCAACCCTGGTATTTTGGCCAGGAATACCACGATCCTATTTATTTATTTATTTATTGGAAAACTAACAGCTTACAAGACAAAACAAAATGACTACAAATGATAAAATACCTATGATAAAATGGTACTATTTGGATACTTTTTGAGTAAAGAGTATCGAAAAAGAAGCGTTACACAAATGTTTGATGCTACTACCAAAGCTTTATGCAACTGGTACTTGTTAACATCAGGCAGGGTCTGATGTTGGCGCGCATGCGTGGCGCTCGGTCCGCCCGCGGCGAGGTGCTGGTGTTCCTGGACGCGCACTGCGAGGCCGGCGAAGACTGGCTGCGGCCGCTGCTGCAGCGCACCAGGCACAAGCGGGACGCCGTCGTCACGCCGCTCATCGACGTCATCGACCAAGCCACCTTCCAACTCGAAGCCGCTCAGGAGTTTCAGGTCCGACGCTTAGAAGATTGGTGATGGCGTAAACTAACGGCATGGTAATCCGCATAAGAGTTTTAAGGCCGATGCTTTTAAAGCGTAAGAATTTTAGGTCCTTTTAAAGCAGATTGGTGATGGCATAAGATGCTTCGGATGCTGCATTAAAAGATTGGTGATGGTTGGCGTAGAATAGATACTAACTAGCATGACATGACGCTAAGTGTGTGTTGGAATTGAACACAGTTAATTCCATCATCTCCTTTACATCTTCGGGCAACTAGACGTAGACTGGGATCCCACCTCCTATATCGTTAATGTGCCATCAACTCCTACGAAGCGGTCTGGAATTCTCTGCCCGCAAATATGTTTCCCGACAAGTACAATCTGGGCCTCTTCAAGGCAAGAGTGAATAGGCACTTAGGTAAGCATGTCCCATCCTCGGCCACATCGTCCCTTATCGTCAGGTGAGGTTGTGGTCAAATGCTTCTCAAGAGTTTAAAATCTGCAATGAACGAAGCAAAGAAATACTAACAAAGATGGTGTGATCCAGCCGATTTCAGCTGCGGCGACTGCTTCAACTCCGACGTTCATGTGCTCGCATGTGGCTTATATAGCCAATCTTGCTGGGATAGATTTACGCACATTGCCGGCATGTTAGAACACCATTCAGAATCAGAATCATTTGTTCAACGTAATTATGATAGATAAACTTGTTGAAAGTCATTGAAATAATTGTAACTGATTGCCGCCGGTGGTAGTTAATTCATCGCGTTTGGAATCAAACTTAGCGCCGTTGAATGTCAAAATCATGACCTTTAGTGCATCACTATTAACAATATGAAAATACTGGAGAGTTCCAATCGGAAGAGTTGGTGATGGTTGCCGTAGATAAGATACTAACACCACTTAGTGGAAGATGAGGTCTGATGCTTTATTAATGCGACGATTGGTGATGGAATTGATATATTACTAATGGAATGCAACTTTGCGTTGGCCAGATCTGTCTGACCATCGATCTAGATCTAACCAATGGGAAACACGCATGAAGTACTTACTGTAAGTTAACTTAGTGAATGAAAACCAAGGCCGCGGTGAACGAGGCGGTGAAATACTAAACAGCATGGCAAAACCCTTCGGCCGCCATCGCAACCACGTTTCGCAACCAGTTGTTGAAGGTCTTGCAAACGCAGAGTACAGCATATGAATTGAAAAATACAATTAAGAAGGACAAAGAATAAGTAACTTGTAACTTGAATTCCTTTAAGGCAAGACTGAACAGGCAACTGGGTAAGTTTGTCGTCAGGCACAGGGCCCTAAAAATGTTGAGACCAACGCCTTCACGTGGCTTCCGAAGCAGTGAATCATCTTTTTTTTATTATTATTATAAACAATTGCAAAGTACATTATCATGTTTAGTACAGTACATCACAAACTTAAAAAGTCAGACAATCAGATGATTTCAGCCTGCAATGTCTTAAACAGGCCAAGGTAATCTCACAGGGAATGGAATCTAGGACCTTTAAATTGTGATTCCAACGCCCAACCACGGAGATATATTTTCTACGCTTTGAAATGGAGATATTACGAATTCTAAACATAGTGAATTAATCGATTAATTAAGCGTATAACGTGGAGACATTTCAGTCAATGGCAACCGATTTGATCGGATCTTAGCTTAGGCGGTTAACACACGTTCACGCGAATTAGACGTCTATTTCAGTGAGATGTGAAAGTACAAGTGAAAGGGATTGGGGGGGGGGGGGGGGGGGTTGAGGGGGACAATATCAAACTTAGCGTCTACTACTTACGACCTCGTGGTCCAGTGGTTGAGCGTTGGGCTCACGATCCGGAGGTCCCGGGTTCGAATCCCGGTGGGGACATGTCACAAAAATCACTTTGTGATCCCTAGTTTGGTTAGGACATTACAAGTTAATCAACTGACTGTCCAAAAACTAAGATGATCCGTGCTTTGGAAGGCACGTTAAGCCGTTGGTCCCTGTTACTACTTATGTAAGTAAGTAGTCGTTACATGAGCCATGTCAGGGGCCTTTGGTGGCTCAATAATAACCCTGACACCAGGGTTGATGATTAATCCATCTCACAGCCGACGAGATAGAAGAAGTTTTTTTTTAATTTTACGTAACATAACAAAAAAAAGTTTATTAGATTGTTTTTGTCTTGATTTTGGATTTGATTGAGGTTGATTTCTTCAAGATGTCATACGAACTTATTATCATCGTGTGTTAGTCGCCTAAATGTCAGTAAAGTTTTTGTAATTGGTTTTTTTTTTTTTTGTAATAACAATTACGTAAGTGGTGAGATAGGTGAAGTGAATTGTATGGCAGGAAGCGAGGATCGTTATATTATGATGGCTATGGTAGGAAGTCGATGGGAACTATGGTTTTTATCGAGCCTATTGATTCCCTAATTGACTGTTACAATTAATAAGTAGGTCTTTCGCTTCTGTAGTCTAGTGGTTAGAGTGTTAACTTCACGATCTGGAGGTCCGGGTTCGATTTCCAATGGGGATGTTGTGAAAATCGCTTTGCGAAATTGTCCTTCGTTTGATTAAGATATTGCATGGTGCATCTCTGCGTTAAGTATATGTTGTACGGTCACGAGCATTAATATGTATACACTTTGGTGCCATGTCACATTAACTTTTTTGACAAATTGAACTGTAAGTCACACTTAATGTCAAATATGATAGTGCGACAGGGTTCTAAAGTAGATACATGATATTGCTCATAACTGTAGACCTGTTTGAAGAAAGCGTGCGTTGTAGTGTTACGGGTTCGAATCCTGGCGCACTGTAAGTAGTTGGGGAAACTATAAGTACTCAAGTTAACAGCCTCCGTGGTCTAGTGCTTAGAATGTTGTGCTTACGATTTTTTTTTGACGTGACTTATTGTAGATTTGTCGCAGAACTACTTGGCCGGACAAATGGGGAGCGCTGAAGGCTCTCACCCGGTACAACGTTTAAGACAACAGGCCTGAGGGTGCCCAGTTGGGCGCGAACCTCGGCTCAGGGCGTCGTCTGAGAGGAAAAATGTTTTAAAGAATTAATCGACCCTAGTGGGTCGATAGCGATAAGCGCTGAATGAGGGAAATGGTCGACCACGCCGGCTGGGTCGGTATCGGGGTCCTGAAGTGTTTGGTGTCGCGAGCTGATTGGCTGCCTCTATGGCTAGAGTAATCGGGTCGTCGGGATCGTATATTACGTCTTTCGGACGCCGATACTTTTCAGTACCGTCCCTAAGCGGAATGTATTCGGAAGCCGCAACTACCAGGGGATGTGCTTACGATCTGCAAGTTCGGGTTCGATTTCAAATGGGGCATTGTTGGAATCGCTTTGGGAAACTGACCTTTGGTTGGTTGGGGCATTTCAGGTTGAATCGTGAAAAAAGTTAGATGATTCTGTACTTCGGCACGTTAAGCTGGTGTTTGGACTGGGCATAAAAATAATGCGCGACAAAACTTCTTTGTAGGATTGGATTCAATCAAATAGTACAATATACTACGTAAAAGTAGTGGGTTTCGTGCTAATGGCGTCGTATCGATTTATATAACGCCAGTCGGCTTGCCACTTATTAGCGGTACACACGCAACATTAGCATTCTGGGCACGCGTCGGAAGCGATTCCAAATAGGCGTTTACTTTTAAGGAACAGTTACACATGTTCATTTTTAGCACAAAAGCATGCCAAAATTTTTATTAGGAACGCTCGGACACAACTCCTTAGAGGCGAGGCGGAACTGCGAACTTATGAGCACAGTGTGTCGCATTCTTCTGGACTGCTGGAGCACTCGTGTAGGCTGTTCGTTCTGGACAATTACAAGAGAGCACGCAGCCACCAGCTGTTGGCTGTGCCGCTGTGCATTTCACAGGATTTTTCATTTGGCAGGATCGCCATGTAAGGATGGACGATCGGGAGAGCAAAAGAAACAAGTGTTCGCGACTACATCTGATTTATTACTACTCCAAAATGGGTACACAGTATTCATACATAATCAGTACATAATCTACTCCACACTATAACCACTATGCGTGCTTTGCGTCTCCTCTCCGCGATGTTGGAATCGACACCACAATGTGATGTGTTCGCTGATAGATGGTGGAGTGTATGGAGAGAGTGTTTGGCTTTTTGCGAGAAGATATATTCATGATTTACTGTTTTGTTTTTTCTATTATTATTTTTATTTTTGTCTGATAGTTTACTTTTTAATTTTGAAATTGTAATTTCCTTCAGTGTTTTTCATGTTATTTATAGTTTTATTTTTCTTTTTGTTTCTTTTTTCCATTCAATGTTTATTTTTGTTGTATTAGTTTGTATATTGTATTCTCGTCATACAGCGCATTGGGCCATACTGTAATGTTGTATGTACCTTAATAAATAAATAATGCCACTATTGAGCAATTGCTACTTAGTAGCATGTATGACGAAACATTGCTAACAAATTGCAATTGCAAACATTTTGGCATCCGGACAGCATTTTCGGTGGCATTCATCAGCTCTCGCGTACAGTTATCAGGGCACGCAGGGCAAGATGTCAGATGAGGCATGGTCTGTGGCGTAACACCACACATGCAGCTCAGGTCCGATCCGTTGAGAAAACCCCACCTGGACAGGTTATGTTTACTTCGGCCAACCTGTGTGCGGAGTCTATTTAAAGATTTCCAGGTCTTGTTAGCTCATGACCCGGTGGAAGGTTCTCCGAGGGGGAAAATGGAGTAGGTGGCGTCGCTGTCCTGCGCCAAAGACTGCATCTGGCTTGAATATTCAAGAATATTGTGATTATCATCACTACATAGTATAAAACAAAGTCGCTTTTTCTGTCCCTATGTACGCTTAAATCTTTAAAACCACGCAACGGATTTTGATGCGGTTTTTTTAGTAGATAGAGTGGTTCAAGAGGAAGGTTTATATGTATAATAACATACATTAAATAGTGGAGAAATACTGTTATTTTTGAGGTTTTTAATGTGATGTCGTAAATAATTTCATGTTTTCCTCAGCATTGCACCCGCGCGAAGCCAGGGCGGGTCGCTTGTGCAATATATATTTCGGATTTCCCTTTTCTGTTTATCAGATTCTTTCTCTCACTCTTGCATTTCAATAATTATTACTGTTTGGGTTAGTTGTGGTGGTGTCACTTGAAAAATGAATAAGTATTTTTCTGTAAATAATTTAATTAGTTGTAGTTGTATGGTTTTGTGTTTGTTTACATAGAATGTTTTCACTCATATAGTTGTTTTTTGTAAGTAGAAGAGAAAATTAAATCGAAAAAGTCTCACTCAGGACATGAATCCAACTCAGGCCCGGACGAGGGTGGTAACCATTACACCCCTGGGTCTTCCTTCCGTTCATGGGCATCATTTTATGTACACCGTTATCACCCACGCCGATTTTTCGATTTAATCTTCCCTTTGTGAGTTTTCCTAAGCACATAAGACCAATATGTTTAGTTCTGCAGAACCCAATAATTTATTTTTACATTCCTACATCCAAATATCTATAATAATGGAAATCTCCTATACTGTACTTTTGGAGCAGAGTGGTGGAGAATAATCCATACCTCCTCCAGTTGATTGCTGGGCGGCCTGTGCCCAGCAGTGGGACGTATATAGCTTGACTTAAACAATAAGTATGTATGTACCTACCTTCTTTATGTAAGTTTTGATTACAAGAATAATTTTATTAAAAATACTTTTTTTTTCAATATAGGATCAAAAAGGCTCGTATTTCAGTATTATCCTACTGTCCCATTAAGTCATATAGTATGATGTAACATAAAATAAATGAATAAATAAATATTATGATCACGCGCAGGTTGGAGGGTTCACGTTCATGGGTCACTTCACATGGATTGACGTCCCGGAGCGGGAGAAGAAGAGGCGGGGATCAGACATCGCCCCCACCTGGTGAGGATTACACACGCACACACACACACACACAAACACGGTGTCGCACGCATACACTCTCTCTCACACACACACACTCACACACACAACACACACACCCACACACAACAAACACACACACACACACACACACACACATATACAGACACACACACACACACACATATACAGACACACACAACACACACACACACACACACGCACACACAACACACACACACACACAACACACACACACACACACACGCACACACAACACACACACACCACATGAAGCCACATGCTGCTATGAAGATTTTTTTCTAAGTACTTACTAATTCTGACAGCTTTTATACAACAAGTATTATTGTTTATTCTGCGCACTGAAGATGCCATATCACGTCCAGGTCCCCAACGATGGCGGGCGGGCTGTTCGCCATCAACCGCGAGTACTACTGGGAGCTGGGCGCCTACGACGAGCAGATGGCCGGCTGGGGCGGCGAGAACCTCGAGATGAGCTTCCGGATCTGGCAGTGTATGTATACATAAACTGCCTATATACGTCCCACTGCTGAGCACAGGCCTCCCCTCAATCAACCGGAGGGGGTATGGAGCATACTCCACCACGCTGCTCCACTGCGGGTTGGTGGAGGTGTTTTTTACGGCTAATAGCCGGGACCAACGGCTTAACGTGCCCTCCGAAGCACGGAATCATGTTACTTTTTCGGACAATCAGGTGATTCAGGTGAAATTAAAAAAAAATCTTATTCACCATACCAATTTATTCAGTGACAGAATATTTGAATTTAAAGTCACAACCGTTTATTTAAATTAAGGTTAATTGTTTTTTGTGTATTTAAAATATCTATTGTTATTTAATTTTTTTAAGACAGATTTATTAAATATTAAATAAATGTAATAAATGAATAAAAAAATAAATGATGGTGTTTAATAAATGTTCATTTAATTATAAATTATTTAATATTAATATTCGCACGTTGTATGGTAGAGTGATGGACTTTTTTTGATATAATATATATTTAAGATCTTTTCTTTTTTTTCGTATCAACAGTGGCTGCAAGTTGTCTTTGATTACTTGTGGCTCTGCCCACCCCATTAGGGATTACGGGCGTGAGTTTATGTATGTATGTATGTTAAGATCTTTTGTACCACTCTAGAGCGAATCAATTTTATTTCATTTCATCTTCCAGGTGGCGGCACGCTGGAGACGATCCCGTGCTCCCGTGTCGGCCACGTGTTCCGCAACTTCCACCCGTACGGGCTGCCGGCCAAGTCGGACACGCATGGTATGTAAACACATTCATCATCATCATCAGCCGTACGACGCCCACTGCTGGGCATATGCCAAGGATCTCCACGACGATCGGTCCCGCGCTGCCCGCATCCAGCGGCTTCCCGCGACCTTCATCAGATCGTCGCTCCACCTTGTAGCGGGCCTACCCACCGAGCGTCCTCCGACACACACACACACACACAATGGGGATAAAAACTAAAACACTGTCAGCGACAAGAGCACCGCAGAAAGACAACAACAGCAAAAAACAATACACGTATAAAAACATAAAATAAAAAATGACATTTCATGACGGGCCTGAGACCAGCCAGTCGCTGTCCAAACAAAGAGTTTGCGACAAACACAATAACGGGTTCTTACCGCGTTTAAATCAGAGATATGATACTCCCGATTAATCGGAAGCTATCTCTGTATAATCAGAAAAGTACCTTAAATCCATTTTTCGTACGACTAAAAAAATAATCAAACATATTTTTTGCGTTATGTTTATGTTTCTGATTGTAAACGTTATAAAAAACTACACCTACAAAAGAAAAAAAATATCAAGATCGGACCTGTGCCTGGTAAATTAGAAGTTAGTTAGGAAGCTCCGGTTTTATTGACTCCACTTATCACACACATAAGTCCGACATTTTTTCACGTTTTTCTATGACGTCACAGTGTGCTTTTTCATACAAATTTCATAATAATTTCGTGTTTTGACGTTTAGTAAAAGTAGCTGATTTGACTAGTTGGATACTAGCCTAATAACATAGATTTACTACCACCGTAGATTGAACATGAACGCTTAAAAACTGGGACGCAAAGTTACTGTTAATATAGCGACGTTGACAGTACTTTACCTCAGTGCGCGATTAGGCGTCGAACTGGTAACACGCGGAGGTGCGTGGTAAAATCTTGCAAAAATAGAAACTCAAAGCGAAAAAAGAAGGATGGAACATCATATTTATAATAAGTAATGACATTGTGCATGTTATCATAGTATAAACATTTTAATTTTCGCAGTAAAACCTCCAAAATTATTATTTTAGTTTAAAATACACTAAAACAAGTACTCCCGGTCAATCAAAGTCGTAGTATAACCCGACCGCGTTACGAAGCACCACGCGCTTGTTACGTAATAAAACGATGCGTACATTCCTAATTTGACACGATTTTATTGAATGTATACGCTGTGTACGAATGTATAGCTACACAAGCGCAAGGTTTTCGCCACATTTTTGTATCAAGCGCTGTATCTACGGTAGTGGTAAAACAATGCCTAATAAGCTACCAGTGAACACATCAGATGGAACCATGAACTAACGATGTATCGTACGTCAGGCATCAACACTGCTCGCATGGCGGAGGTGTGGATGGACGACTACAAGGAGCTGTTCTACCTGCACCGCCCCGACCTCAGGGTAAGCCATGACACATACGGGGGTGGTTTTTTTTTTGTGACGTGACTTATTGTAGATTTGCCACAGATGGCATTAACTACTTGGCCGGAGGGGGTGTTAGTGACACCGCAACCAATACGTGTATGAAACGATCGATGAATGTGGAGGAAGCAAGAGAAGTGTGTCAGGATCGAAGCAAATGGAATTCCATAGTATCTGCTTACCCCGGTGGGAAATAGCAGAATAACAGCGCTGCGACTCGTTCCGCGTTTCCGCAGCAAATGCTGAGCTAGGGCCTATTTTGGGACGACGGTACTTAACCAGATTACTCTTTCTGACTTCTAAGTGGTTTGTTATTGTCTACTTGTACTGTTGTCCCAAATAAACGTATTATCTATCTATCTAAATAGGCGTGAGTTGTATGTATGTGTCAAGTGGAAATTTCCGTTGCGAAATTCATGTTTATTTTCGAGTCTCTTTAAATTATTTTCAATTCCAAACTTTAGCGGTGGAAAATTCTTTCAGAATCATGGTCAGAATCATCCCCTTCAGTATTCGTCACGGGGTCGCTAACGCTTTGTACAGTCATAAGCTTATGTACGTAGATGTAATGTTTGTTCTCGTGTATTTCCAGAAGAGTCCAAAGATCGGCGACGTGACCCACCGCAAGATACTCCGCGAGAAGCTTCAGTGTAAGAGCTTCGAGTGGTACCTGCAGCACGTGTACAAGGAGAAGTTCGTGCCGGTGAGGGACGCCTTCGGATACGGCAGGTCAGTTGCAGCATCACGGCTGTATCCCCAAAGGGGTAGGCAGACGTGTATAGTATAACAATTTATTTATTTATTACACTTACATTTGCTGTTACAGATCCATCCATTGCGTTACAAACAATATTCATATCACAAGAACTTAAAACTACTACACATACAACTTCGTCTTGTTCACTTCTTGTATAGTGTAGGATGTGAGGTGGATTACCAACCTGAGCAACCCTGGTGTCAAGGTCACGGATCATCTTAGTTTCGGACAATCAGGTGATCAGCCGGTTATGTCCTATAACCAAACTAGGGACCACAAAGTGATTTTCTTGATGTGTCCCCACCGGGATGTCGGCAGGGCGGTTCGCCACCGTTGTGAAGTAAAATGATTTATTAAAATAAAACCTATTAGGTTGAGCCGTCGACAACAGTTATGTTAATATTGTGTATCATTCTGTTTGCTGCAGGTTCCGCAACGTGGCGTCAGGTCTGTGCCTGGACAACCTGCAGCGCGAGGACGACGCCTCCCCCCTGGGGGTGTACCCCTGCCACGAGACGCTGCATGTGAGTGTACCGGTAGTATGCTATGGTGGGGCCGCGGCGCCGTAAGCGCGAGCGAGGCATGACCACAACCATAACACAGCCATTTCGGTTATATGACCCGATTTCTACATAACACACACACACACATACACACGCACACTCACACACACACACACACACGCATACACACGCACGCACCCACGCGCGCGCGCGCGCACACACACACACACACATATACATTTCATATACATTTTTCAATGCTATTTTATTTATTATTATTCGAAATGAAACGGTGTTTGACTATCTTAGCTAGCTTCTGTATTTAAATTATTATTTTTCTATGACCTAAGCGGTTATAAAGGCCAAAAACGAAGCAATTCATATAAAAATCAATATCGCAAAGTAAGTGCGCAATGCAAACAAATGTCAAATTGCTTCGATGTGGCCATTTTAACCCCCCAGATCCAAATATCAAACAAAAAATATTTTTATACTTAATTTTCACGTTAAATCTGTACAACGCCATCTATACATATATTTTTTGGGGAACTTAGCCTGGATAGTGCCAGAAATCAGAATCATTTTGTTATGTTTTTGGAGTAATAAAACACTAAATTTAATTATAATACTATTTTTATTTTTTTATGTGATTTAAGTGCAATAAAGAGTTTTTGTATTGTATTGTATTGTAAAATTAATTAATTTAGGTTTATTTAGCACGAGCGTATATGCCCACAGACAATGCCAAAGTTCGAGAGATCGGATACACGACACATTTATTCAACGTAATTATCATGGATAAACTTGTTAAAGGTCAATGTAACATTTTTGAATTTACGTCATTTCGCAAGGTGTTATGGCTGAGGAGAAGAAATGACAAGAAACTTCAACAGCAACACATCTTTTAAATCAACGTAGGGCATACATTACAAGTTATTTAATAACTAGAGGAACACATTTACTAGACATTTTTATCATTAAAGTAATCATTAATCTTATAATAAGCTTAATCCTCATTGGTTTGATGTGGCCTTTTTAACCTGGCTGGTCATCTAATCTTACTGGGGATATGTTTGTGGGGTTATGATGACGCAAAACTTCGGAGATATGACCCGATGCTTTGGTTTGACACTCTATGCTTTATGAAACATTCAAAGTCTTGAATAATACTATCTTGCAGGGTTTGTTGGTAAGTTGTCGGTTCATTTTGGCAAATATTTATTTATTTGTATATGTGTGTGTGTGTGTGTGTCACGTCACAATTTTTTTAACAGCCTCCGTGGTCCAGTGGTTGAGCGTTGGGCTCACGATCCGGAGGTCCCGGGTTCGAATCCCGGTGGGGACATATCACAAAAATCACTTTGTGATCCCTAGTTTGGTTAGGACATTACAGGCTGATTACCTGATTGTCCGAAAGTAAGCTTGCTTCGGAAGACACGTTAAGCCGTTGGTCCCGGTTACTACTTAATAATGTAAGTGAGCAATCGTTACATGAGCCATGTCAGGGACTTTTGGCGGCTCAATAACCCTGACACCAGGGTTGCTGAGGTTGGTAATCCACCTCACAACCCACACGATAGAAGATCACTAAGTTTGAGGAGGAGAAATGTTTGAGGGGGATGATTCAGCACATAATTCTGAGTGGAATCAAGTGGAATTTTCCATCGGAAAACTCATAAAATGTTTAGTGCATTTTTTATTATTTTCAGTTTCAATATATATAATGGGGTCCCTTTACCGAGTGAGAGCCCTCATCGTTCCCCATATGTCCGGCCAAGTAGTTAATGCCACCTGTGGCAAATCTATAATAATTAAAATTATAAAATTATATTATTGATTATTTATAAAATTTCCTAATCATGCCGTGTATACACGTTTTGGGTATTATCCACATCTGTAACCTTTTATTTTCTCATGCCATGATTGGTACCTGTTGTGTGTACCTTTTAAATAAATAAATAAATACATTCACGTCAAATAAAAGGCTCTATTGCAAATCCTATTTGATATAAATTATTTTTTTCCACTCAGAATCCGCTGGTGAGTTACGTTCACATACACGCATAAACTCACTCGGGGTGGGCAGAGCCAACCTTAAAACAACTTGCAAACACTTCTGACATATAAATAAATATAAAAACACTCCTTAAATGGATATAATAATAAGTAAGCCTCATCACTAATTTAAGAGCCACGCTCTTGTCGGTGCAGCATTCTCCATGCTACTTTTATAGGGAAAAATACGGCAGTGGTTTCCCTCTAGCCTTCCCCGTAATATTCTGTCAGGTTGCATAGTCCCGGGAGGATAAGCAGCTGAACGTCCATTTTTGGGGTTGTGGCTACAATTTTACAATAAAATACTCGACAATATTTTGTATTTCACAGAAAATAAATTTAATCCGCCCTTTCACGGGTGGAGACCGTGGGTCATTGATGATTCATTATAGATAGTATGACACCTTAAAATCGGAACGTCTTTAGACGTTCTGTCCTTGAAAGTGTTAAAATATTTTTGTGAGTCTGTCTTTTGTTTGGCTAGGACATTGCAGGAATCACCCGATTGTCCGGAAAAGTAAGATAATTCTTCGGAAGGCACGTCAAGCCATTGGCTACTAGACCCAATGCCTCCACTAACCAGCAGTGGAGAAGCGTGGTGGAGTATGCTCCATACCCCCTCCGGTTGACTGAGGGGAGAATAATAACCCTGACACCAGGGTTGATGAAGTAATTCAACTCACAACCCACACGATAGAAAAAGAGAGACTAATCTTATGTGCTCAGTAGTGGCACTTACGTAGGCTATTTTTGTCCACCTATCACGTTGGTCTAACAGAAAGCTCGGTGAGGCGAGGGTACTTAGTTCTTGCGATGGTTGTCTGACTGCCCAAACTGCAGTATGTAACGCGTGCTGTTGTCGGCAGGGCACGCAGTACCTGTCGCTGGCGCTGGACGGGCAGCTGCGGGACGAAGAGCGGTGCGTGGAGCTGCAGTACGTCAGGTACAGTGTGCCAGAACACATACATAATACTTAGCAATAGGTGTGACATCATAACGAAAAAAAATGGAACGTCTATTTGATTGTACTAAAAACGATGCTGGGTGATAATGTTATGGGCGATAGGCTGATCCCTTATCACCATAAGGTTCATCATATCCATCTTAGGACTTCGTATCAACAGTGGCTGCAAGTTGTCTTTGATTGCTTGTGGCTCTGCCCACCCCATTTGGGATTGCGGGCGTGAGTTTATGTATGTATGTGTACGATGGTGGGTGTTATTCTTGTCGCAAATGTTTGAGTTTTTACTGCGCCGCAATGTAAATCGAACAACGCGAAACAGTCGCTAGACCTACCTATCTAAGCGCGGCTACATTACACGTGCCAATAACAAGCATTAGCAGGTACATACAGGGTGTTAGTGACATCGTAACGAATACTGAGGCGGATGATTCAGCTCATTATTCTGAGTTAATTTCAAGTGGAATTTTCCGTCGCAAAAGTCATGGTGTTTAAGTGTCTTTTTGTAATTTATACTTTGGCGACGGAAAATTCCACTTGATATTAACTCAGAATAATGAGCTGAATCATCACCCTCAGTATTGGTTACGATATTTTGCTTCGATCCCAGGTGTTCGGGCACGCAGGACACGATGTAAGATGTTACATAACTTAAATGTATACGCATTTACAAATCTACAATTTGTCGCGGCAAGAAATAAAAACTTATTTAAAGAATAAAAGAAAGAATAAAATAAATTTATTTGACGAATTGCAACTAATCGCCCAGACGATTCTCGCTGTTAGACGATTATCGAATTTAAGTTGGATCGTAAATGGTTGTCACGTGTTCATCGGTGAGAGAAAATATCGTGAGGGAATCCACATTACCGAGAAAGTTTCGGAGGTATGTGACCTAACTTCTACTGGGCTGGTTTTCCCTTCGCGGATTGGAAGGTCAGACAGGCAGTCGCTTCTGTTAAAAAGCGGACCTTGCAAATCTTCAGGTTAGGGGCCGTCCATTCATTATGTGATGTTTTTTTCCCTCATTTTTTAACCCCCAATTGGTACATGGTGTGGTTCAAGACACCCCCCCCCCCCCCCCCCATCCTATATCACGTGTTTTTTTTTTATTTTTGACGTGACTTATTGTAGATTTGCCGCAGATGGCATTAACTACTTGGCCGGACAAATGGGGAGCGCTGAAGGCTCTCACCCGGGGTATTTTTAGTGCCCACCAAAATAATTGCACGAAACGCCGCTTTTCGGTTCAGTATCGCGCGTTTGCCGAAAAACTAAATACTCGTGATATATTACTACACACCCCACCCCCCTTATGATGTTTCGTGATTTTTTCATGGACTCCTTCTTCCCCCCCTCTCGAGACTCGCATGATTAATGGACGGCCCCTTAGGTAAGCGGACCCGGGATATTCAAATTCAAAATTCAAAAATATCTTTATTCAGTAGGTAACATAGTTACACTTTGAATCGTCAATTTTTACATAACGAACGTCTCATCCGCCTAAAACTACTGCAGCTTCTCACAACCTGTATAGCCGGGGAAAAGAAGCTGCAAGAAAAACCTCGGCACAGGGCCCTAGACGTTCTTTAAATATAAATAAAAATAAACATAATATTGGTATACAATTGAGTAATTTAGCTGCCTAATATCAGTTCTCAGATAGTGAATCCCATGCATTCATATCTTCTAAATAATCACTAACTTTATAATAACCTTTTTTGTAAAGTTTTTGTTTAACTACTGTCTTAAAACAGTTGAAAGGCAAATTCTGAATGTCAATGGGAATCTTATTGTAAAAACGTATACATTGCCCCTTAAAAGATTTAGTAATCTTATGTAATCGACTGACTTGTAAAGCAAGTTTATTTTTATAAAACTTTAGAGATGATGTAATCTGATATAATACAGGTGTATCCCTACAGGCGTAACAAGTACTCAAAGAGAAAACGAAAGAAGTAAGAGATTGAATAAACTATAGTTGCAGCTGCCTAAACTGAATCGTTCAGCTTAATTCGACTTCTGCTTCTGGTTTTGCATGAAAGGGAGTTATACTTTATATCTGTCACGCGGCTAAACCTTTAAACATAACACAATAACATGGTATAACGCTGTTGAACGCTAATAAGCATTGAAGCACCGGGGGGTTAAAAAGGCCTAACAATTCATCTAAAAAAACAAAAGGATTACCAACCTCAGCAACTCTGGTCAGGGTTATCACTGAGCCGCCAAAGGCCCCTGACATGGCTCATGTAACGACTACGTACTTACATCAGTAACCGGGACCAAAGGCTTAACGTGCCTTCCGAAGCACGGATCATATTACTTTCGGACAATCAGGTGATCAGCCTGTAATGTCCTAACCAAACTAGGGACCCCACCGGGATTCGAACCCGGGACCTCCGGATCGTGAGCACAACGCTCAACCACTGGACCATGGAGGTCGTTAGAGTTCTTTTATTTTGCTACTGTGAGTGTGTTATGTGTGGTGTGAATTTTGCCAAAGAGACTGAAGTGGCAGCTTCCATGGTTACTTCCGTCCACCACACTATAGGGGCTGATATTCTAAAGACTCTTGCTATCTGCTTGCTACAATACAATAAAACTAAGCTTGCATTTCATTTCAACTTTGGATTGTGTGGTAATTTAAGAACTAGGCTCTTGTCGGTGTAGCCCACATTCCCCAGAAATGCATTTTCGGAGGTATGTGACCTAACCTGTATTGGGCTGGTTTTCCCTTCGCGGGTTGGAAGGTCAGACAGGCAGTCGCTTCTGTAAAAAACCGGACCTGTCAAATATTCAGGTTAGGTAAGCGGACCCTGCGACAAACGGTATTCTATACCGTTAGGGAGATGATGATTAGGTTAGGATGTTCTCTTGAATCATAATTTTTTACATAAATATATTTTTTCTTAGCCGTCTCATCCGCCTATAACTACTGCAGTTTCTCACAACCTGAATAGCCGAGGAAAATAAGCTAGAAAATCATCGGCACAAGGCCCTAGAAGTACTTAAAAAAATATTGAATACTATTTTCTAATAATTTACCTGCCCAATATTGGTACTAACGTTATTCCCATAGTGGTTGTACCTCTGGCAACCCCAATTGGGATGTAGTCATGAGCTTATGTTTTGTCTGGACTCGCAGGCAAGCGGACAAGGTGGCCAGTATCGCCACGGACGACGAGGGCGGCGAGGGTCGCAAGCTGCTGATGGTGGGCTGCACCAAGCGGCACCACAACCAGGTATGTAGACAGGGTGATAGTGACTGCGTAACGGATATTGAGGGGGATGATTCAGACCATGATTCTGAGTTATAATCAAGTGGATTTTCCATCGCAAAGCTCATGAAAATGTAAGTGAATTTTGTAATTATTTTAGTTCCATACTTTTGCGACAAGCAAGATGATTGGATACTGGTATTAATAAACCAATCTTAGTTGAGACTACCCCTCAAGATCATGCTCAAGTCCCTGTTTTTATATGAGAACTGTCACATTGACATATTCATGACGGCAGTCTTAAAGCTGAGATTGGTTTATTAATACCACCCTTAAAATCGTAACAATTAACTTTTGTGACATTTTTATTTCACTTTGTCTCCCGTTTGACATTCCATTCGCGGGCCAACAAACATCCGCGCTTGCAGTAATTGTCGAGTAAATACGAGCAAATCCGTGTGTACAGTCATGAGCAATATAATGTATCCACTTTAGGACTCTGTCGCACTAACATATTTGATATTTAATGAAACTTACAGTTCAATTTGTCAAAAAAGTTAATGTGACATGGTACCAAAGTGTATACATATTAATGCTCGTGACCGTACATATTTATCTATCAATAACATGCAATAAATTAATGCCGTAGAAATGAGGTCTATGCGTAGCATCTACGGTATGAAGTTGAGTGATAGAGTTAGAAGCAGTGTGATAAGACAGAGATGTGGTGTAAAAGACGATATAGTGACTAAGATTGAGAAGGGAATGTTAGGTTGGTTTGGACACGTAGAGCAGATGAAGGATAATAGAATTGCGAAAGCGGTATATAAAGCGAAAGTTTATGGTAGGGCTGGCAGAGGAAGACCTAGAAGGACTTACATTGACCAAACTGGAGATGTCCTTAGAAAAGGTTTAGTACGATCTACTCTGAACCGCCGTGCGTGTATGAAGCGATTGATGAATGTGGAGGAAGCAAGAGAAGTGTGTCAGGATCGAAGCAAATGGAATTCTATAGTCTCTGCTTACCCCGTTGGGATATAGGCGTGAGTTTATCTATGTATGTAACATGCAATAAATAGATAAATACACCGCCCTATGTTTCAATTTACCGCGATCTGCTTGCACTCCACTCTTCATAAATGAGACATTAATTGAATTTAATTGAATCTCTGTAGCAATACCACTGTATCAAGTATATTTTTTATTATTACAGGGAAATATGGTAAGTTGCAATTATAATACAATGAATGGTCCCTTACATACATTTTAGATTTATAGAATATAATAGAATAGAAATGGCTATAGACACATGAGATAATTTTTACGAAACGTCAAAACGAAATTTTTCTTTGGAGTTTGTATGGAAATACTGTCCTGTGACGTCTTCAATAAAAGCGATCAGACGTCGTACTCATCATCATCATCAACAGCCTATATACGTCCCAATGCTGGGCACAGGCCTCCCCTCAATCAACCGGAGGGGGTATGGAGCATACTCCACCACGCTGCTCCACTGCGGGTTGGTGGAGGTGTTTTTACGGCTAATAGCCGGGACCAACGGCTTAACGTGCCCTCCGAAGCACGGAATCATCTTAGTTTTTCGGACAATCAGATGATTCAAGCCTGAAAAGTCCTTACCAAACAAAGGACAGTCTCACAAAGTGATTTCGACAATGTCCCCATCGGGAATCGAACCCGGACCTCCAGATCGTGAGCCTAACGCTCTAACCACTAGACCACGGAGGCTGTTACTCATCGTCGTACTCATTGTTACTTAATTCATGAATAAAATAAGAGCCACGCTCTTGTCGGTGCAGCATTCTCCATGCTACTTTTTTAGGGAAAATAGGGCAGTGGTTTCCCTCTTGCCTTCCGCCCCGCAGTACTCTGTCTGACGCAAGTGGGATGACGCCCAGAGTAGTCTATTTCAAAACCGTACTAGGACTCCTGTCATGGTGTCACTAATGTATTAGTAACTAGAGCAAAACGCTAACTAACCAGGCAAAAAAGGGCTTTCAGCTCGGCAACAGAAGAAAAAAATTGCTGGAAAATTTTCTGGAAGAAATTGCTCTAGAGCAATAAGGCCGCCCAAATTGTACTGTATTCATGTGTTATGTCTCATTGTTGAAATATTAGTTCTGTGCAACAAAGTATATTTGATTTGATTTGAACAGAGTGCTGATTTTCAACTTTAATAATAATAAAAAAATAATTAAGTAACTTTAAAACAAACAATATTAATATTGAAACATAAACTTGGGCGTTATCAAAGAACAAGAACTACTCCAAGGAAAACCCACAAGCACGCTTAGGTATGGAAATAACCGCCATCTAGTGACGGTGTTTCGTAACATTATGAACACTTGACAGTTAGTACAAATGCTTGCCGGCGCTGCGTTCGCGCGTCTAGTGTGGCGTGGAACCCTCTGTTTTACTTAATTATCCCATGATACTGCTACTTAGGATAACTTAGTGAGTGTTCTGTTCAATGCAATAAATGAAACATTCAATATGTTTTATTTTCAGACGGCTGATGACTATCGAGTTAGTATACGTGTAATGTAAACGTAGAATATTCTCGGTTCATTAGAAATATAATTTATTTAGCATAAAGAACGCAAGGTACAGAAAATAGGAAAAACTTAAGAGATGTAGCATTATTTTCCAGGCAACCTTTAGTTACAGTAAAAATACATCTTAAAGTCCTAACGCCGACAGTCCTTTTAAAATCCAAACTCCATTGTTTTACTATTGTGTCTAGAAATCTCGGCTTTACTAGGTTATGACTTAAATTGTATTGGGCTGGTTTTCCCTTCGTAAAAAGTCGTTTACGTAAAAGACCGAACCTGTCAAATACCCCAGGTTGGGTAAGTGGACCCTGTGGAAACAGGATGAAGCTAGGGGAGATGATGAGTAAATAGACACTAAATTACTCTTTCCGTAATCGTTTAAAGATAAGCGCCATCTATCGAGCTTCATGATGAACTAAATTATTGTCCTGGGGCCTGTTTAATAAAACTTACAATTGTAAATTACAATAACAATTTGATGTACATTGCGGAGTGTGTGATCACGAATATTTTACAGTTTCATATTAGTTACGTAATGAACATCATATTGTCGTTGTAATTTACAATTGTAAGTTTTATTAAACAGGCCCCTGGTAGTCGGTTGAAAGAGAAGCGCCCCCTGTTGAGGTTGTCCTGCACTACGGTTCCAGAAGTGGCGCTACACGCGAGCCAAGCAGCTGGTGCACGTGGGCACGGGGCTGTGCGTGGACGCGGGCTGGGAGGGCGGCGTGGCCGTGCGGGCGCGCCGCTGCCGCGAGCGGGCGCCCGAGCAGCGCTGGGACATCGACTACAGCGAGGACAACGGCTTCAGGCTCGCAGGTGCCCGACCTCCACAGTCCTCGTGGCAGGGTCACTATTGAGCCGCCCCAGGCCCCTGACATTTATTTATTTATTTATTTATTTACATTTCACGACTTTACAGTGCAGAGGCGCCAATGCGCCGTGAAACTTTAAATATAAACAATAATATAATTAAACATTATGAAAATTAGGTGTAAACAATATAAAAACATATTTAATTTTCACACATCATTCATCTTCTCGCAGAACCTCATACACTCGCGACACACATACGTCCACTCACTCACAAACAGATCACACTCTGGTGCTGATGCAAGGAGTGCATTAAGCATGTGCACGGCACGGAGGAGTGGTGAGTGTGTGCGCGCCGCCGACATGGCTCTTTAGTTAACGGCTGTTTACACAACACAACCCCTTGTCTGTAAAGTTCCCTGTATTCTACTGTGCTGTGTGTACTATTCGTTTTTCAGTAAAGTATATTATTATTATATTATGTAACCACTACCTACTTACTTACTTATAAGACACGACGAATTCATTAAAAACATCATAGAAGGAAAGCTAGAAGGAAAGAGAGGAAGGGGAAGACCAAGAAGAGCTTACATGGAACAGATTAAAGAGAAGGTTAACGTCGTGTCTTATAGGGAAGTCAAGGAATTGGCCTTTGATAGACTGGAATGGAAAATGCTACACCGACAAGAGCGTGGCTCTTAAATTGATGATGATGACCTACTTACATCAGTAAGTAGTAACCGGGACCGACGGCTTAACGCGCTTTCGGGAGCAGGGATCATCTTACTTTCGAACACACTGGTGATTATTAACCTGCGACGTCCTAACCGATATGTTTTCGGGATTCGAACCCGGGTCTATTAAGTAATCAGTCACTTTCTACTCTTGCTGAATAATGATCTATTGTGTTACAGAGGACGTGGAGCCCAGCGAGGCTGAGCTGACGTTGCAGAAGTTGCGAGGACAGAGGTGAGTTGTTGGTGAGGCTGGTGTCAGTAGCAGCTATGTAGATGGGTGTCCCCACCGACGCCATCATGAATGGGAACTAGTCATTCACCATCATCAGCCTCCCCCAAGACCCGCCTCGATCGATCTTGCCACGTTCAACGGCTTCCCGTGACCTTCAGAAGGTCATCGACCCATAGACAGGGAAATAGTCATTAAGCTTTATACATTTTTGAGGGTAGTTTTCAGTATTTTTCTCATAGTTTATGCTGTTTGCCAAGTTTTTTTTTTCTTTTTACCTTTGATGGGTTTGCTCTTGGCCCCAGACTTGCCCGAAGGCATTGACGAGGCCTAAGATGGAGCTCGCCCAGAAGGTGCCTGTTCACTTTGGCCTTGAAAGCACCCGGGTTATATGCATTCGGAAATACAGAAGACGGTAGAGAATTCCACTCCTTCAATAAACAGTTACTGCAGTAACTATATTTTTTCTTTATTTATTTGTGATTGTATAACTCGTTCAAATGAAGTAGGCACCTCGTGGTGTGTTGTACTCGGGCGGGTTATGTTATATGCGTGTGCTTGCAGGCGCATCTCTCGGTCTCTGATGTCATACGGCGACGACGCAGACAACGTCACCGCCGCCAACGTCGACAGCGTGCGCAGGCACACGCACAAGAAGCGCAAGCACAAGAAGAGCAGGTACGCACGCACGCACGCACGCACGCACGCACGCACGCACGCACGCACGAGCACACAAGCGCACGCAAGCAGACGCATGTATTCACTCACTGCACGCACGCATTAATACTAGCTTCAGCTTTTTATTGTAGATTTGCCGCAGATGGCATTAACTACTTGGCCGGAAATAGCTTCAGCACGCACCCGCTTATTCACGAACTACTTCCCATTTATTTATTTCACAAATGTGTACAAGTGTGAAAGTCGGATCATTATAAAAAGGAACATTACCTGTATTATATGTATTATATGTATATGTGTTATATGTATTATATTGTATAGGCTATTTGTATGTATGTTTATGTATGCGTGTATATATGTGTGTATGTTTATATATATATATATATATATATATATATATATATATATAAGTTGTTATGTATCATTATATGTTTATTGCACCAGCCCGTGCTCCAATGAATAATCTTCTTTCACCCTAAGGTTGCCTGGCAGAAATTGCTGTTTAGCAATAAGGCCGCCTATTGTGCTTATGTTTTATTCGTATGTTTATGTCCTTTATATATGTTGTTGTGCAATAAAGTATTATTGATTGATTGATTGATTACCTGGACCTGAAACGGCGCGGATTTATGATACCTTCAAATGAACACTTGAACAAATATTCTTCACAAGAAGTCCTACGAAATCAGATAAATAATTATTAAAAAAATACCATTCTAGTTGTCTGTAAAAAGATCTCCCGCTTAGGTATATGCTTTCCTCGGGATGGCAGGATATGGCAAACCATTAAATCGATGAAAAATAAGTAGCTGATTGCCAGTTTTGTGCGCTTGACCGCTTATTACATTCACACACACACACACACCCTCTCATACACACAAACACACCCTCATACACACACACACACACACACACACACACACACAAACACGCGCACATTTACTGCGAGATCCTCAGTATGTTAAGATTTTAAATGGACTGAATTACACATTTATTGTTTCCAGTGGTCATGTAAGTAAAATAAAAATATTAACGTAAGGTATTTTGTCCGCGTCTAACTTAAACTGTACTCGTAATAGAATCTTGGCTTTGGCTTGGAAGTGTATTTATTTATGGCCGATTCCTCAAATACTGAGGGGGATGATTCAGCTCATCATTCTGAGTTAACATAAGTTCCGTCGCAAAATTCATGTTGTTTTCTTAAATTTCATTTGATATTCATTCAAAATCATGATCTGAATCACCCCGGGTATTAGTGACACCGTAACGAAAACTGAGAGGGATGATTCAGACCGGGATTCTGAGTTGATTAAGTGGAATTTTCCATCACAAAACTAATGAAAATGTTAGTGTTTTATTTAATTATTTTAATTTCTATACTTTTGCGACGGAAAATTCCAACAGCTGAAGTGATCATCCCCCTCAGTGTTCGATACGGTGTCAGTAACACCTTATATATTATTTTTCTTTTATTTTTTTCATCTTTATATACTATTACTGTGTTGCATCGTCCCTTAATTCAGTGTATATCAATTCCTTCCACGCTAAGGTTGCCTGGAGGAAATTGCTGCCTTGCAATAAGGCCGTCGATTGTATATCTGCTGTCATTTTGTAATTACCTTTATGTGCAATAACATACATGCATAAACTCACGCCTATTTCCCACCGGGGTAAGCAGAGAGGAATTCCATTTGCCTCGATGTTGACACACTTTTCTCACGTGCAATAATGGCATGCCAGGACAAACCCAAGACGGTTTATTGGTATGTCTGCATTATTCCATGTATAAGTACATTTTTTTTTGGTTAATAAAAAAAAATTAAGTGTTTTAAACTATTATTATCAACATTCATTTGTAATTTATTATTCAAAAAGATAGTAATAAACAATACGAGCTTATTATAAATAGAATATCTCCTCCAGCGCGCCACACTGAGGCAGAGCGCCCAAAATGCTGGCAACACTTCCCCTCTGAACTGATTTGTTGTTGTGTAGGAAGCACAGCAAGGTGAAGCGGTCCCGCGTCAAGACCAAGAACAAGTTCATCCTGAAGCTGGTGAGGGCGGCGGGCGGCAACGCCAGCGAGGACCACCTCGAGGTGGACATCCACTGCAAGCACCGCCAGCTCTACCCCAACAACAGCTTCGTGCGGGACATCGTCACCATACTCAACGACAAGAACATCAAGGTGAGCCAACACACGGCATCTCCACGCTTTGGTGAGCTGATATATACATGGAAGCATTCTCAATACAGGCACAAGTTGTATAAGCCATTGTCAAAATTAAGGCTTGCCTCTAATAACTGCTTTCCACACAACAACATAAACAGCCTATATACGTCCCACTGCTGGACACAGGCCTCCCCTCAATCAACCGGAGGGGGTATGGAGCATACTCCACCACGCTGCTCCAGTGCGGGTTGGTGGAGGTGTTTTTACGGCTAATAGCCGGGGCCAACGGCTTAACGTGCCCAAGCACGGAATCATCTTACTTTTTCGGACAATCAGGTGATTCAAGCCTGAAAAGTCCTTAACAAACAAAGGACTCTCACAAAGTGATTTCGACGTTGTCCCCATCAGGAATCGAACCCGGACCTACCTCCAGATCGTGAGCGTAACGCTCTAATCACTAGACCACGGAGGCTGTGTGTATAAAAACATTTAATAAATTACCGGATACTTTCAAAGACTGTAAACTCAATAAGTTTCGCGTAGCAGTTAAACTCTGACTTGCAGATAGATGCTTTTACAGCGTAAAAGAATATTTAGATTACAAAATCAAATCAAATCAAATATACTTTATTGCATACAACATACAAAACAAAACAAAAAAAAAATAACAGGTTTTAAGTATATAATTGAAAGCATGTATTAAGTGTGCAGAATATTTGTATAATTGATTTTATTATTTGTTATTGTTTTTAAATAATCTGTGTGTATGCCTGAAAAGGTGGTATTTGGTGATACTCAATGAAAAATAACAGCTGTTTGTAACCTAAATACCATGCACACTATGCACACAGAATAAATTTCATTTCTTGTGCCTCAAAAATGACGCAACGAAAGTCATACCTCGCGGGCGGGGCCTCAAAATCATATCGACATAGCCGTTATTGCTGTGGCACAAAGGTAGAAATCGTATCAAAGGACATTACACCATAGAGTGCTCTAAACCGGCTTCTTCATTCAATCTAGGACTACGTATCAAAAGTGTCTGCTAGTTATGTTGACTTGGGTCTGCCCACCCCGCAAGGGTTACAAGCGTGATTAAAGCAGTAATTCCTGTTATAGAAAGAAGAAAGAAAGAAGAAATATTTATTTCCATATTGGACGCCACATTTACAAACTTACATTACAAAAATTAGAAAAATAAAAAAAGCAAAGACAAAAAGACAAATAATACAGACATTAAATACACAATGGAGGCGCCCAAAATAAAACAAAGGATCTCCCTCAGCATAATGCCGTTACACGTGCTTAGCACGGGCCGCGGCGCTGGTGTTATGGGAGACCTATCGAACGTGAGCCACGGACACACCAAACTCAATTACGTACCTACTTATATACAATAAAGAAAACATACTATGATACATAGATTATACCGTTTCTCTCTCCCCACAGGCACGATAAGTACAATACGGCGGTAAATTATGACTACAATAAATAATTTTACAGTGAATAAATTATAATTAAGTAACCTAAATTTTTATGTAACTTATTTTTGAAGTCCCCAATATTATAATTAATTGATATAATTATACAGGGTGTTAGTGACATCGTAACGAATACTGAGAGGGATGGTTCGCACCATGATTCTGATTTGATATCAAGTGAAATTTTCCGTCGCAAAATTCATGATTTTATTTTAGTTTTATTAAATTATTTTCAATTCTATACTTTTGCGATGGGAAATTGCACTTGATATTAACTCGGATTCATGGTCTGAATCAGACCTCTCAGTGTTCGTTACGATGTCACTTACACCCCGTACAAGTACGTATACATAGAGGTAGCTATACTACAAGTAGGTATGGGTGTTGGTGACAACGTAACGAATACTGAGTTGACATCAAGTGGAATTTCCTGTCGGAAAATTCATGAAAATTTTAGTGTGCTTTTTAATTAATTTCAGTTACATACTTTTGCGACGGAAAATTCCACTTGATATCAACTCAGAATCGTGGTCTGAATGATCCCTCAAAGTTTTCGTTACGATGTCACTAACACCCTGTATTATGTTGTCTCACTTTAAGTTTTCCAGCGTATTCAAGTAAGTATACTTGTTATTGACTATTGTAAATCTGAAGTCTTGGACTGAAGGTTTCTCTCCCAACCCCATCAACCCTGGTGTCAGGGTTACTATTGAACTACCAAGGGCCCTTAACATGGCTCATGTAACGACTACATACTTATATCGGTAAGTAGTAACCGGGACCGATAGCTTAACGTGCCCTCCGAAGCACGGATCATCTTATTTCCGATCAACCTACAATGTCCTTACCAAACAAAGGACAGACTCACAAGTGATTCCGACAATGTCCTCATCGGTAATCGAACCCGGACATCCAAATAGAAAGCTTGCCTCTCACTTTGAGGTCATAGGTTCGATTCCACGACAGGCCTAAACCAATGATTGTCGAGTTTGTTTTCGAATTCAGGTTTGGATGAATGTGAGGAAACCCATATTCCTCAGAAATGCATTTTCGGAGGTATGTGACCTAACCTGTATTCGGCTGGTTTTCCCTTCGCGGGTTGGACGGTCAGACAGGCAGTCGCTTCTGTAAAAACCCGGATCAAATCTTCAGGTTAGGTAAGCGGGTAACGTGTAAGAAACGGGATAATGCCAGGGATGATGGTTGTGTATTTGTTCCACGAGGCGTGTGGTTGCAGGTGATAAACAACGGGCGCGTGTTCGAGCGCAACCGCGTGACGGAGCTGGTGCGGGACCCGCTCACCATGCGGCACAAGGAGGCCAAGGTGCTGGAGAAGATGGCGGTGGAGCAGCGCCCGCCCGCCCCGCCGCCCGTGGAGCAGCCCGCCCCACTCGCCAACAAGGAGGTACGCGGGGATACGTATACATATATGACGATGAACTCCGACGAAGTGCAAGACGCATAAGTCGCCAGTTGGTGAGGCGGGTAAACCGCCTCACAGAAAGCGGTGTACACCTCTCGACACCCTGAGCTGCTCACAACCATGTTGCTGCCTTGCCGTCCAGTCGCGTCTGCTAGATAGGTGGCCCACCCAGTGAGTGGCGAGTCACCGCCTGCTCATTTTATCCATGTTACCAACATTGGTCGAGCAGGCGCCATAGTCCCCCATAACCCCAGTATCCCGGTCCACTGAGCCGCAACCCAATAGCCCAGTTCCCTTTGTTCCCATAATCTGCAATAGTCCTACACGAACCGGGGATTGTCTTTGGGTGCACTCCCATAGTGCATACAGGGATAATCGCCGGTTGGTGTCACATCACATATACCTCTAGATTAAACTGTCTTAAGGGGTCTCTACGTATTGGTTTCGGCCCCATGCACGCCTTCCAAAACTCCAGGACTCCATAGGCCCGAGATATGGAAGCGACATTCATAACTAATAAGAATAGTAATTGTTTATTATAAAAGGACGCCACAAACAAAACAAGACAATTACAAACATTGTTGAATAGTGGTAGGTGGCCGGTCCCACACACACATATATACATAAACTCGCGCGTATATCTCACTGGGGTAGGCAGAGACTATGGAATCCCATTTGCTTCGATCCTGACACACTTCTCTTGCTTCCTCCACATTCATCAATCGTTTCATACACGCACGCCGGTTCAGAGTAGATCGTACTGAACCTTTCGTAAGCAAGCGGTTTTTATTCAATGTCATTTATTCGGAATATTTAATGCGGTTGTAAGTGGAAGGGTTGGAAGAGGAAGGCCCAGGCGTGCATAACGCGATCAGATCCAGGATGTTTTGTTTTCTCTTTCTCGCAACGACAGAGATCGTCTGTCTCTTTCTGTGCAGTACTGTGAGAGAGAGACGGGTGACGTGTGTCGAGGCGAGAAAGAGTCGCGCGCTTACGGTGCTAAGCCCACTGGTCAAGAGTGCTCTAAACTGGCGAGCATGCATGAAGGTTTTGATGACAGTGGAGGAAGCGAAAGTAGTGCCTCAGGATCGTAGTTAGTGTGATTCCTTACTCCCACGTCGGCTGCAGGTGGCGCGCATCTCCGTGCCGGCGCCGGCCCGCTGGCCGGGCAGCGGCGCGGCGGCGCCGGCCAAGAAGCGCAAGCTCAAGCCGCGCCCGCCGCCCGCCGCCGCCGCCAGCCAGGCCATCAACGCCATCAACAACGCGCTGGAGGCCGAAGGTAACACACTTCTTCTTCTTATCGTGTGAGTTGTGAGGTGGAATACCAACCTCATCAACCCTGGTGTCAGATTTATTATTGAGCTGCATAAAGTGACTCGTGTAACAACTACGTATTTACATCAGTAAGTAGTAACCGGGACCAACAGATTAACCTGGTTTCCGAAGCACGGATCGTCTTAGTTTTAGACGATCAGGTGATCAGCCTTTAATGTCCTAACCAAACTAGGGATCACAGATTTTTAAAATATGTCCCCACCGGGATTTGAACCCGGGAAGTCCGGATCGTGAGCCCAACGCTCAAACCACTAGACCACGGAGACCGTTATGATTGCAGACACGATGTACGCCGCGGAGACCCCAGTGGACGACACCCTCAACGACAAGAAGATCATCATTGAGGACTTCGTCGAGGTGAAGCCGGGGCTGGCGGCCACCGGCGAGCCATACAAAGTGCAGGTGAACCACACACACACACAAGTCATACATAAATAAAATGCAAAGATGTGAGGAGTAGAAGATGACCTATTTATGTTCATAGTATTTTCTTTTTTTGTGGGCTAGTTATCGAATTCATATTAGTTTCACTACTTCTGTGACATAATTTTGGATAGAACTAAAATTATATTAATAAAAATTGATTTTTTGTTCAAATAAAACGCTTTATTTCTTTTAGGAACTTTTACAATATAGTCTGTGTCAGGAGGTACCGCTTTTCGATAGGTGTAAAGCTTTGGTAGCATGGGTACACTCTTTAAGTAATTCAATTTTTTTTTAACTATTAACCAGTCAGGTATGTGTAAATGTGTATATGTATGTGTCTGTAATAGTTGGTTTGATAGTAGGGCTTCCAAAAATTCCGGCCAAGTGGTTAATGCCATCGGCGGCAAATTTGCAATAAAAAAAAGGAAAAAAAAACTAGAAAGTAATTATTATTTAAAGAAATTTACAAAGGCACATAATAACGGGTTCTTACCGCGTTTAAATGGGGATATGCGTTTATATAGAACCCGTTATTATGTGTTTTAATTATGATAATAACCGCGTAAACTTAAAACAATGTATAATTTACAAAGGGGTGAATTAGGGGTAAGCTTGTAAATACGTAAGCGGGCCTCGTGCCGAGGTTTTTCTAGCACCTTCTCTTCCCGGCTATACAGGTTGTGAGAAGCTGCAGTAGTTTTAGTCGGATGAGACTTTAGTAAAAATTGACGATTCAAAATGTAACTATGTTACCTACTGAATAAAGATAGATTTGAATTTGAATAAAAGTTGTTGCGTTCCTCCAGCGCGCGCTGGGCCGCGCCACGGTGAAGAAACGCAAGCGCAAGCACGGCCGCCGCGGGGACCCGCCCGCAGCCATCGAGGCCGCCGCGCCGGACCAGCCGCGCCCGGAGCGGACGGAGCGCGCGCAGCGGGCGGAGCGACCGGAGCGGGTAGCCGTGGAACGGCCCGAGCCCCCGGCGCACCCTGAACCGAGGAAGAGGGCCCGGTGAGCGCCTGGACTACTGCACACTTGTATTTAGAATAGAATATAAATAGAAACAGTTTATTATAAAAGGGCAACACACAAAAAAAAGACAACATCATATTAAATTTCCACTAAAACAATTACAAAAAAGCAAGACGGATGTTTGTCGAAATGATCATAAGGTGGTGGGTTTTTAATTGGATTTACTTACACCACCATAAGTAGTTTTGGTGGAGTATTTACAAAATTCAATTAAATTCGTATTTAACAAACAAAAGTGATCGTATAAGGGTTCCGTTTTTCCTTTTGTGGTTGGGAACCCTAAAAAGTTGTTCAAACAGAAAGTCAAGTGTTACGATTTTTTTGTCGAGAAGTATATTAAAGTGTCTCTGCTCACCCCGGTGGGAAATAGGCGTGAGTTTATGTATGTGTGTATAAATCTATCTTGGAACCTGGAACCTGACAGAGGGCAGCAGTAACTGTCAGTACTATTCAGAGGCGGAGGACAAGAGTCCTAGTGCGGCTTTGTAATAGACTACTCTGGGCGCCATCCCACTCGCGCCAGACAGAGTACTGCGGGGCGGAAGGCAAGAGAGAAACCACTGCCCTATTTTTCCCTAAAAAGTAGCACGGAGAATGCTGCATCGACAGAGCGTGGCTCTTATTTTAGTGATATAACGAAAGTAGAACCACAGACGGTCGTCCTGTTTATGACCAGTGACTGCCCACCGCGATAATAGTTAAAGACGTGAATTTTTGAATGCATGTAATTGGTTGCAGTTTATTATTTATTTATTTATTATAGGTTATCAACATGATAATCAACAGTACATGTTTTACAATAAGGGTAAAAACTGCCTATTTCTCCCATCAGGTGTCGCTACTGTTGAGTGTTCTTAAATTTTGACAGTTCCCCATACTATTTTAGTGAACAAACATATTGGTTTGATTATATTTTCATTGTTATATATTATATTTCATTGGCATCGTGTACACCAGAACGCAAACAAAAAGTAACGTGCATTGACTAAACCTTATAATTATGTAGGTTAATATTTTATTTTTTTACATTTTATTTTAATTTTAATTTTATTCTGTATATATTTTTTTATTTAATTTTTCTATAACTATTTATTTATTTATTTATAAAAAAAGGTACATACAACATTACATACACACACACACACATTACATTATTACATTACTATGGCTTTATTGGCTGAAATAAATGAGTATTATTATTATTATTTATTATTATTATTATTAGATTATCTGTTATATTTATTCCCTAAAGATCGGAAAAAAGGTAACTGACAAAAACTGCCTTCTTCCAACTAGCTGCTTTTCGTTTTCGTAACTCATCCTTCAGACGGGATACACTCCACGTTGCTTCACATTTTATAGCAATTTATCACGAATTTTAGCTGGACAGTATGGAGAACTGTCAACATTTAGGAACACTTAAATGCTACCGACTACATTTGAGCTTCTAGTTTTTATCCTCACAAAGCAACGTCTAACAGAAAGCTCGGTGAGCTGTGGGTACTTAGTTCATCTAGCGATGGACGTACGGTCACGACCTTTAATATGTACAGGATGTTAGTGATATGGTAACAAAAACTTTGAGGGGTGATTGAGGCCATGATTCTGAGATGATATCAAGTGGAATTTTCCGTCGCAAAAGTATGGAACTGAAAATAATTAAAAAAAAAAAAACACAAAAATTTTCATGAATATTCAGATTGAAAAGCCTACTTGATATCAACTCAGAATCATGGTCTGAATCATCCCCCTGAGTATTCGTTACGATGTCACTAACACCCTGTATACACTTTGGCACCATGTCACATTAACTTTTTTGACAAATTGAACTGTAAGTCTCACTAAATGTCAAATATGTTAGTGCGACAGAGTCCTAAAGTGGATACATTATATTGCTCATAACTGTACCCCTGCCCTCTCCAATGGGGATATATTCGTGAGCACTTATGTATTAAAATTGTGTAATATTTTGTGTGATATATGACCCCGTACGATGTAAATACTTGACGTCACGCGCCTGGGTATTCTTAAACAACCGACACACTCAAATCTACCACTACCTGCAATTCATCATCATCATCACCAGCCCATTAACGTCCCCACTGCTGGGGCACGGGCCTTCCCCATGGATGGATAGGGAGATCGGGCCGTAAACCGTCACGCGGGCCCAGTGCGGATTGATTAACGACTGCTAATGCAGCCGGGACCAACGGCTTAACGTGCCGTCCGAAGCACGGAGGAGCTCGAGATGAAAACTTTTTTTTGTGGTCACCCATCCTATGACCGGCCTTTCCGAAAGTTGCTTAACTTCAACAATCGCAGACCGAGCGCGTTTACCGCTGCGCCACCGAGCTCCTCATCCTGCAATTAGAATTCAAATTTATTTTCACAGGGTAATCTAATTTCTTTTTCGCTGATATACATACACAGCCTGTATACGTCCCACTGCTGGGCACAGGCCTCCCCTCAATCAACCGGACGGGGTATGGAGCATACTCCACCACGCTGCTCCAATGCGGGTCGGTGTTTTTACGGCTAATAGCCGGGACCAACGGCTTAACGTGCCCTCCGAAGCACGGAATCATCTTAATTTTTTTTCAAAATGGCAAATCTACAATAAGTCGAAAATAAAACCTTTTCCGAAAATCACCCTCACTTTTGACACTAAATTCTACTTTTAAAATGCCCCATGTAGTATTTGTAGAGCAGTGCAAAGTGATATAGTGTGTTGAGTGTGTGGGTTGTATGAGGGTCGGAGGCGGGCGGAGCAGGGCGCGTGACGTGAAGTATTTGAAGCACGGTGGGGCTGCACGTGTGCAGGGTGGTGCCCGACTACGAGGACGACTCCATGCGGCTGGAGTCGGCGCCGCCGCCGCCGCCCACCTTCGATGAGGTAAGACACACTCGCCCTGATACAGTTCACAGAGTTTACAGTTCACAGAGTTTACAGTTCACAGAGTTTACAGTTAACAGAGTTTACAGTTCACAGACTTTACAGTTCACAGAGTTTACAGTTCACAGAGTTTACAGTTCACAGACTTTACAGTTCACGGAGTTTACAGTTTACAGAGTTTACAGTTCACAGAGTTAGTTTGTTGGCACGGTGAGGCGTGTGTGCTTGGGTCGTCCTATGATGGATGTACCTCTGATTACCCGCAATGGATATATTATATCTTAAAGGTAACTTAAAACGGTGACCTTCAACAAGCGCGGTTTGGTGACTTATTTAAATATAATTGGTTATGTAACGTGAAGATAAATAATATAGATGCAGGTGCCGGTGGTGTCGGGCGAGGTGCCCCCCGAGGCCAGCAAGCGGTCGGCGCAGCTGGAGCGCGTCGAGAGCACCGACAGCGCCGAGCGGGACGACGCCGCCTCCGACCCTGACGCCGACGACTGGTTCCTAGGTGATGAGTCACACACACGCATATCACACACGCACACACACGCATATCACACACACGCATATCACACACACACACACACACTCGCATATCACACACACACACACACACTCGCACACACACACACACCCTCGCACACACACACACACACACACACACACACACACACACACACACACACACACACACACACACACACACACTCGCACACACACACACACACACTCGCACACACACACAGACACACACATACACAGGCACACACAAGGCGTAAATCTCACGACAACTCCTGGTTTCTTTTATCACTGGATTAATAGTCTGTGTAAATGAAATGTATCTCTGACTACCCCAATGGGATATAGTCGTGAGCTTATGTTACGTGGTGTGCGCAGGTGATTTCCGCAGTAACACGTCACGAGGCGGCGCGCGGCGGGCGAACGCGGAGGCTGACGAGGGGCAGGTGGAGGTGGGTACACCGTACTGTCATCATCATCTCAGGCCTTTACATCTTTATCTGATGATTCAAACAGCGTTTCTGTGGCAGCTTTTAAAATGGCTGTAAAGTCCAATGCGAGAGTGCCAGTAGCGGCCGCACGACTGGCATTGTAGTTGAGGGTTATTAGATGGTACAGGTGGTAAATCGGCCCTCTCACTTCTGTGTCGCCTCTCGCGACAAGGTGGGAAGGCGTGACATGCTTGCTTTTGAGATCAGCCCCGATAAATGGGAGGACCTGGACAGCGACCGGAATAAGTGGAGGACGTCTTTGGCCGATGGGTGCAAAGCACGCGATAAAACCTGGTTCCAGATTCTAACCGTATTAAGATAACTTGATAACTGTTTAGAAGATAAAAATGTATAGGAATGCCTGGGAACCAATATTACGCAGCCAAATGACTGAAATTGTATTCAATATATTTAAAAAAAAAGTCTAAGGCCCTGTGCCACGGAATCAAATCGTTCCCATGTCACTAACACCCTGTGTACCTGTATGTGTGCGTGCAGCTGGGCCAGCCGAGCCCGGTGTTCCGGGCGGGCAACCGGTCCGTTGCGCACGCGCACGCCCCCGCGGGCGCCGAGCGGCCCGTGCTGCGGGCGGCCAGCGCGGTGCCGCTCAAGGTCATCATGAGGAGCAACCTCACCTTCAACCTCGGGGACGAGTTCTTCAAGTGGCGGACCTCGGATGATGTCGCGTGAGTGGATTGTATTATGTTATTTGGTTGATCAGAATTAACGACTTCTGTGATCATGAAGTCCCGGGACTGAGTATCGGTGGGGACATGTCGCAAAAAATACTTTGTGATCCTGAGTTTTTCATCCGATTGTCCGTAAGTAAAATGATCCATATTTCTGAGGGTACTTTAGTCGGTTTCGGGTACTATATCGTCGTTATATGAGCCGTGTCGGAGCTTTTTATGGTGGAATACTTCCCACACTAGTTACATTCTCACACTACTTACATTCCCACACTAGTTATATTCCCACACTAACCACTATTTTTTTTTATCTTAAGGTTAGGCAAAAAGCAATTTCATTCGGTTATTATAATAAATAATGCCGCCTATTGTACTTGTTTTGTCCTATCTGTTGTTGTTATTTCCTTGTGTTTTTATAATGAATACTTATTGTATTGTAACACGCCCCCCCCGCAGCGACATCCTGGGCGAGCTGGCCATCCCGCTGAACTCGTCCCGCGCGCCGCCCCCGCTGCACGCCTGGGTGCGCCCGCGCCCCGCCCCCGCCCCCCCCCCCGCCGCCCCCGCGCCGCGCGCCCTCGCCGCCGACGACAGCTCCTCCTCCGAGAGCGCCGACGACGAGCGGTAGCCCCGACACACGCACACACACACACCCCCTCCCACACACTGCACATTGAGCGAGGGGAGGGTCGGGTACCCTGTTTTACACCCCCCGCTATGTACATACAACCACATACACAGATGTACAGGCTCATATACGTACTCATACGTACACACATACACATTAGACAATACAAATCATTATAATGCAACACGAATATACGTACAATTTATGAGTCAAATGTTGCGTTCAAACTAACACACGCACACACCCATATACACACACACCCTCACACACACACACACCCTCACACACACACACACACACCCTCACACACACACACGCACACACACACATTTAAACACGCAAAATTCCACACACACTCTTCGATAGACACATTTGTCTATGTGTGGTTTGTCACAAATTTGTTAATTCTTTTTCATGGAAAATTGATAATTTATTTGGAAATTATGTGGATATGTCTTTCCTTGTTATTTATGTCTAAAACAACGTAAAAGTTCCAATGATTAGCACTCTGTCTGCTTATTGTAAGATAACCGAATTAGTTTATTTACTATACACGACAACGATATATACATTAATTAATTATTAATTGTTATTTATCTGAGGTGCTATCATCCCATACATACAGGATGTTAGTGACATCGTAACGCATACTGAAGTGGATGATTCAGACCATGATTCTGAGTTAATATCAAGTGAAATGTTGTCATATGTTGTAAATCTATATGTGTCGTAGGTTTTATCTAAGTAAATATTTTCTTTCAGTATTATTATTTTTAAATGTTCCAAAAGTCATGCCTTTTTTGTATTTTTTAAATTATTTTAAATTCTATACTTTTGCATGGAAAATTCCACTTGATATTAACTCGGAATAATGAACTGAATCACCCTCCTCAGTATTCATTACGACGTCACTAACACCTTGTATGTATATACGTACTGTTATATAATATAATGTTTAGATTTAGAAAAAAGTAATACAATTCACACGTTTTGCATCTGCAAATGTGTGAACGCAAATTACCAGTTTAACGCCGGTACCGAACTTGTACCAATGAGTTATTAATTTATCTCAAGTGCATTTTTCACTAACACAGTTGTCTCGACCATTATAGACGGCGATACGGCTCCTATAACGTTGGTCTAACAGAAAGCTCTTTGAAGTGTTGGTACTTAGTTCATCTTGCGATGGATGTACCTCTGGCTACCCCAATAGGGATGTAGTCGTGAGCTTATGTTTTTTTAAATGGAACTTTTGTGTTGTTTATTGTTTTAATGTACTTTTATCATGTTTACTTATTAAACCAGTACATATTGCACATCGACGGATGTCAACTTGTATTTAATATTTATTACGTCTCTATGCGGCGGCCAACAATATATAGCGATAGTCCAGTTATTATTACTGCGTATGGCAGACAAAAATAAAATATCCTGCGTGGATCATAATCGTCACTGGAAAGGCAAAATTACTTAAGCATCGAAATATCCTAAAATAGCAGTCCATGTTATAACATACCCGTATAATACCCTAATAGTCACTTATATTATAATTACAAATTAAACATTAATACAATTATCTCTCTCTTTATTTAAGAGCTGCGCTCTTGTCTGTGGAGTAATCGCCTCAATTTTCATTACTCCATAGATAGGGCGTGTAGAACGGTGGTTGCCCCAATCGCCTTCCGTTCCATGAATACAATTATAAATTAACAATTCAAGACAATAATAATATGTTATTGCTAGACATAGAAAATAAAAAAACAATGTAATCTTACGTTGACATCATCAAAATTGGATAAGTGGTTAAGAAGTTGTGATAAAAAAACGAAAAAAATACTTTAAACGGCTTTTTCTTGAAATGGCATTTTGCCGCTTACGTAATTTTGCCTTTTCAGTGACGATATATCCAGCTTAAGCTCCCCTAACCAAGTCCAGAATCGATAATTAAAAAAAAACGACTATGGTGCGCACACAAACTTGTCCGAAAGTAACAGATCGATCGAAGCTTCGGAAGGCACGTAATCCGTTGGTCTGGGTTACGACTTACTGATGTAAATAAGTAGTCGTTACATGAGTCATGTCAGGGGCTTTTGGCGGCTCAATAGTAACCCTGACACCAGGGTTGATGAGGTCATCCACCTCACAACGCACACGATAAGTGTAAGAAAAAAAAATTACTTTTAGTAGTGTTAAATTACGTTGGTAGTTGTCCAAATTGACACCACCTTCAGTGATGTGCTGTTCGTGAGAATGTTGCCACTTTGGAAAAGTTCCTGGCAGAAAAAAGGCGTTAAACTTATGTAAAATGAGCTGTATTACCTAACTTTTAGGCAGGTAAGACCAGAGTATAAGAAATACCAATTTGGAAAAAAAAGCAGTTAAGTCTCCTTTATTTAAAAGTGTTTTTACAACTGGAACTGTTCCCACTTTGGGAACCACTATCTATAATTTTCCGACGTCAGATGAAGGGTTAAAAGCAGCGAACGGGTTAAAAAAGAGTTTTTTTTCGTTCTGTCTAGTATTTGGTGCTCGAATAGTGAAGCTAGCGATATCATAAGTGTACTTATTATACTAGTATTGCGGCCACAGCGCGTGACCACGTCTTAACAGGGTAGACAGTTTTTGTCGTGATGTATCGTAGTATTGCTTCGCATTCACTACCTGTCCGGACAAGTGAGCGCTGCTCTTACCCGGTATGACATTAAAGGCAAAATAATCGTAAGGAGCCAAAGAAGTAAATGAAGCCACGTCCATGATTCCTGTGAGGGTGGGCAGAGCAAGCGTTGGGATACAATTATTTTCTAAATATAATATTAATACATTACTGAATAAGATTTGGTCGCGCGTCGTCGCTCCTAGTTTTAAGCACCAAAAGCCAAAACACGTATTTTTGTAGTTTTAGCATAATATTAATGTTATTAAAGTTTTAAGGCCAGTACGATCTACAGAGTAAGCTGCCTCCACACAACGAGTGTGTAAGTGTGTGGGTGGGTGGATAGGTGTATGTATAACTAACTATGTTACACACACAGCAAACGCTACACACACCCAACAACCCACCCACACACTTACACACACATATGCTACACATATGCACACACACCCACCCACCCATATGCTTACACATACATACTCTACACACCCACCCACACACTTACACACTCACACACATTCATGCACACACCACACACAAAAATGGTTTGTTCTGAAGTGCAGACTGAGATAAGGACACATTCTGAGCGACACTTTAATACATTTGTATAAAAACAGTTTACTGTAGAGATCGTACTGTTATAAGCGATATATCCGTCCTTGTCTGTCGGCGTGAGAGTGAGCGGGACGCATCGTCGCGTGACGTCATGATACGTCTCGATCACGGGCGCCATTGTGGTATTGTAAGCGCAGCCAAAAATCCACAAGCCGTGGCTTCTCATATAAAACTATGTGTATTTTTGGTAATCATGGTATAACAAGACATGGTATGCTCAAACTGACAGCTAACATTTCAAGGTTAGCCCAGCTGACGTCATCCGATCCTGTGTTGCCATTTCGTAAAAAAATAAATTACCCACGACCAATGTTTTCAATTTAATTTGCAAGGAAATTTTGAATTTTGGATTTACGTACAGATTTAATGATTTTTATTATGTGACAAATAATAGTAATTAAATACATTAGTCTGTAATTCGCTTAATTTTCAATAATAAAATAATATGGAATTAACTGTTCTTACTTTGGAATTTGTATATTATGTATATTTCTGATGAACTGTTGTGTTGGGATCTGTCCTGTAAAGATGGTTCTGAAGCGTGGATAAATAAATCATCATCATCAGCCGTACGACGCCCACATAAATAAATAAATAAAATTTACGGCCTTGGAATTTTTGAGATACCAATTTAATGGTAACACTTACGTCATCAATGGGCTAGCAATGGCGGCTTGTCATAGGACTGAGCATACCTGGTTTTCTTATACCATGGTTAAAATAAGCATATTTTATATGGGCCTTGTTTCTTGAATAAAATAATTTATTTTAAAGATTTATTTTATTATTTGTTGTTTCCCTGCCCCTATTCATTTTATACAACATAGCCGGCGAGGTGTGGGTGTATTATACATTTCTGCCTACCCGTACAGGGGATACAGGCGTGATTCTATGTTAAATTTCTTTTATGGAGCGATCTAATGAAGAACATACGAGAAGGTTACTCCCGCATGTAGTACTCTTTTGGGCCGTTAACTGGTTAACAGGCCGTTAACGGGTTAATAAGCCTTTATCGTGTAAGTGCGAGCGAGACAGACAGACTCCCCCTTTCCCCTTAAAGTTTTAGGGCCATTTAAGACAAAAGTAAAACCCGCAGGGAGTAAGGTATTTACGTATGAATGTGACTTAGAGGGCCTTTGTGTGAACCACAGCACATTGAAGCAATTTATCTAAAAAAACAGCCTCCGTGGTCTAGTGGTTAGAGCGTTAGGCTCACGATCTGGAGGTCCGGGTTCGATTCCCGATGGGGACATTGTCGAAATCACTTTGTGAGACTGTCCTTTGTTTGGTAAGGACTTTTCAGGCTTGAATCACCTGATTGTCCGAAAAAATAAGATGATTCCGTGCTTCGGAAGGCACGTTAAGCCGTTGGTCCCGGCTATTAGCCGCAAAAACAGATCCACCAAACCAACCCGCATTGGAGCAGCGTGGTGGAGTATGCTCCATACACCCTCTGGTCGATTGAGGGGAGGCCTGTGCCCAGCAGTGGGACGTATGTAGGCAGTTTATGTTTATGTAATCTAAAAAAAACAACATTGCTATTTGACATTGGGCTAGTTGCAAAATGACTTTAAGGCCTTCCAAAAAAAATAGCTCGGTAGTGTGAACTATTGTGTAAAGTGTAACTATGTTACCTACTGAATAAAGATATTTTTGAATTTGAATTTGAATATTATAATCGGAAAAATACCAAGTAAAGAAGTGAGGGTAGTTATAAGTACCCGCAAATTCTTCATAATAGACACCTCTACTTGTCGCTCGCGACGTCAGTCGTCCAGTGACCACCGTCGGTGCAACACGGCCGTAATGTCGGGAGAAAACACCAAGGTAGGTAAACTACTTATTTTTACTTTATTTAAACATTTAATACTAGCTGCGACTTCGTTCGCGAGAAATCCTATTAAAACTATAAGTAGGTAAGTAATTAACTTTCATACCAAATTATCAACCCTCTTTCTAACCCCTTGGGCGGTGATTTTCCAAAAACCCCATCTTGAGCACCTACGTCGTAAAAGGAACCCCCACGTAAACTTTGAGACTCATAACACTTGTAGTACTTTTGCGTTAACTTGATATATTATTTTTGCATGCCAAATTGCGGCAAAACATGAGATCGTAATCATATCATGATTCTCACATTTATTGTAAAACCTTTATTGTACCATGTTTTATGAGAAATTTTAAATTTTAGTTTTTGACCCTAGTGGGTCGATAGCGATAGGCGCTGATTGAGGGAAATCGTCGACCACGCCGGCGGGTCGGTATGGAGGTTCTGAAGTGTTTGGTGTCGCGAGCTGATTGGCTGCCTCTATGGCTAGAGTAATCGGGTCGTGGGATCGTATCATACTTTATTTACATCCTTCGTTTTAACACCCTAGAAGTCAATATCATTACTGTAAACGCATTAAACATCTTAAGATTTTTTTGTCTTTTTGCAAATATCCAGTTAGAACTTACGTAAGTTGGCGACATTTGCAAAGGACAAAAGATTCTAGGACCGGTGTTCGAAGAACTACCGATTTATGAGCTGGTTGAGAGAGGCTGGTACCTGGTACATGTATTTATGTAGGTAGGTATTTAGTTCGACCGGAACTGCTAGTTCGCCTGTGAAAATATTTTATGTAAGTAGTGGGTACAAATTTTATAACTTAAGTAACTACCTATCAATTACCTGGTTAATTATGAAATGGGTGATAAAACAAACCAATTTCGAGCTCGCACCGCACCGCGCCGTAAGTTTACGAACATTCTTATTTGTACAATATGGTTTTTACTTTAAAAAGATATCATCATCATCACCAGCCCATTAAAGTCCCCACTGCTGGGGCACGGGCCTTCCCTATAGATGGATAGGGAGATCGGGCCTTAAACCACCACGCGGGCCCAGTGCGGATTGGTGGTTATTAACGACTGCTAATGCAGCCGGGACCAACGGCTTAACGTGCCTTCCGAAGTACGGAGGAGCTCGAGATGAAAACTTTTTTTTTGTGGTGACCCATCCTATGACCGGCCTTTGCGAAAGTTGCTTAACCTCAACAATCGCAGACCGAGCGCGTTAACCGCTGCGCCACCGAGCTCCTCATAAAGATATAAATAAAAAAAAATAGGTAAAAAAACGGGTTCTTACCGCGTTAAAATCAGGGATATGAGACTCCCGATATTTCAACACTGTTGCAAGTGCTCATCACAGGACGGCTGATGGAATTTGAGTGGAGTAGGTAGATCCATTATTCTAAGGGCAAACATATCTGCCTATTACCCTTCTATGCCGTTTGTTTGTAAGTACATTTGATGTCTCATATCACTGATTTTAACGTGGTAAAAAAACCCGATGTAAGGTTACTTTCCAGGCCACGTTCCTGAAAACAATAAAAATGGCGCTGTGCAGATTTTCCTTCGTTCCAACCTTCTAATTTCATGGATAACAGACATATATGCATCTTTTATCTTCGTTGCTTCTATGCTGTTCTGGGAGCAAATAAAAAACATAGAACACGTTCAGCTGCTTGTCTTCCCGGGCATGTCGTAAAAACCGACAGAGGGATTGTGTCCTCTAACATGATGGACTAATGTTATGGGCGTTAGGCTGATCCCTTATCACCATAAGGTTCATCATATCCAGCTTACGACATCGTATCAACAGTGGCTGCAAGTTGTCTTTGATTACGTGTGGCTCTGCCCACCCCATTGGGGATTACGGGCGTGAGTTTATGTATGTGTTTATTTTCGTTTTTGGGTATAAATGGTGACCCTTTTTATTACCTAGTGCCTGGGTAGGCACAATTACAACTTCCACCCATTATTATTCCGATCAAAATAAAGAGAAGCAATATCGGTAGCAACAACATTATACAGGGTGTTAGTGACATCGTAACGAATACTAAGGGGGACACTAAGGGTGGAATTTTCCGTCGCAAAATTCATGATTTTTTTTTTAGTTTTTTTAAATTATTTTCAATGCTATACTTTTGCGATGAAAAATTCCACTTGATATTAACTCAGAATAATCAGCTGTTTCATCCCCCTCAGTATTTGTTACGATGTCACTTACACCCCGCACAAGTACAATACTGTACTCATACAAGTAGGTATAGGTGTTAGTGACACCGTAACGAATACTGACGGGGATGATTCAGACCATGATTCTGAGTTGATATCAAGTGGAATTTTCAGTCAGAAAATTCATGAAAATTTTTGTTTTTCTTTTTATTATTTTCTGTTCCATACTTTTGCGACGGAAAATTCCACTTCATATCATCTCAGAATCATGGTCTCAATCATCCATCAAAGTTTTCGTTACGACGTCACTAACACCCTGTATACATATATATATATATACTGCCTATATACGTCCCACTGCTGGGCACAGGCCTCCACTCAATCAACCGGAGGGGGTACGGAGCATACTCCACCACGCTGCTCCAATGCGGGTTGGTGGAGGTGTTTTTACGGCTAATAGCCGGGACCAACGGCTTAACGTGCCCTCCGAAGCACGGAATCATCTTACTTTTTCGGACAATCAGGTGATTCAAGCCTGAAAAGTCCTTACCAAACAAAGGACAGTCTCACAAAGTGATTTCGACAATGTCCCCATCGGGAATCGAACCCGGACCTCCAGATCGTGAGCCTAACGCTCTAACCACTAGACCACGGAGGCTGTATACATAATGTGATCCAAATATCAAGCATCAATTATTTTTATATTATATTATGCTTCTGCTACTGCTTCTACTGGGGTACTTACATTGTATTTTGGAATAATGACACTTAAATCTGTACAACGCCATCTAAGTATATTGTTTTTGGTGAACGTAGCCTGGAAGACCGAGAAGGACTTACGATGACCAAATTGGAGATGTCCTTAGAAAAGGTTTAATACGATCTACTCTGAACCGGCGCGCGTGTTTGAAGCGATTGATGAATGTGGAGGAAGCAAGAGAAGTGTGTCAGGATCGAAGCAAATGGAATTCTATAGTCTCTATGCTTACCCCGGTGGGAAATAGGCGTCAGTTTATGTATGTATGTATGTAGCCTGTAAATCCCTCATTGTGATAATAATCGCGTAAATCTGAAAGAAATACGTCTTGCTTAAGTATTATTTTCTATATTGAACACAACTCAGATAATTAATCATTATTTACACAAGAAAGAAGTCAAATTGGCAGCGTTATTCTACAACAATTTCTTCCAAGCGCCGTGTTAGCAAGTGGAGATGGTACATCTGCCGATGAAGAGGTTCTACCAGGTGTTGAAGGTGCTGGTGACCTCGCTGGTGGTGGCCACTGTGTTTGTGATCCTGGACTCTCCGATGCAGCATCTCATGAGAGGTAATTGGTGTCAGGATTATTACTGAGCCGCCAAAGACCCAGACATGGCTCATGTAACGACTTCATACTTACATCAGAACATATATCTTATTGTGGAGTTTAAGCTTGAACTTGTTATGTTGTTAAATACATTGTACATACAGTGTACATACTTTTAAATGTTGAGTTTTGGATTGACGCTTCGATGCGCTTCGATTCTGTCCTAGTATCGACCCTTATCGACTAAATCAAATGAAGTGAGAGACAACGCGACTATTATTTGTTGAATGTCACGCGCAGGGTGGTACGGCGGCAAGCCCCGGCTGACCCTGGACGCGGCAGTGCTGGAGCGCCAAGTGTCTGCGGACGAGGCGCTGCTCGATCCGGTGCTGGGCCGCGACGGCGAGGCAGCGTCCCTGCCCCAACACAAAGACAGCCGGCAGCTAGCTGTCAACGTGCCGCTCAGCGACCGGCTGCCCTACCAGCGCACCCTCACTGGTAAATAATATACTTAAGCCTAGGGGTGGTATTAATAAACCAATCTCACCTTCGAGACTGCCCTCAAGATCATGTCAATGTGACAGTCCTTATATAAAAACAGGGACTTGAGCATGATCTTGAGGGCAGTCTCAGCTGAGATTAGTTTATAAATACCACCCTAGGTTACACAGTGCGAGCTGACCGAGTCAGTTATTGAGGTGCAGCTACTACGCACGTGTGACCGCATCATACGAGTTACTGTCATGTACGAGTGGAACAGTTGCTCGCGTTCGAGTTACTTCAACATTTTTTGTTTTTACACGCTACTTTCCTTCCCCCACCACACCACTCGCACGCCGGGTACAGTGTTTCTTGTTTGGGCGACATGATACTAACGAATTATACCAGTACACTGGTATAGTAGCTGTCTTCTGCGAGGCCAGCAGTTTGCATAGTGTGACCGTGCGAGGCGAGTCGAGCTACTGTCATACGAGTACACAGGCACAGTGTGTCTATTGTCACATCAGCTGCTCGCACTGTGTAACCTAACCTTTAGTCTTCTTCTTCTATCATGTGGGTTGTGAGGTGGAAGACCAGTTACTATTGAGCTGCACAAAATGGCTCATGTCACGACTACGTACTTACATCAGCCAGTAGTAACCGGGACCAACGGCTTAACGTGCCTTCCGAAACACGGATCACCTTACTTTCGGACAATCTGGTGATCAGGCTGCATTGTCCTAACCAAACTAGGGTTCAATGCATAATAAAGTCGCGTTTATTTCCCACCGGGGTGAGCAGAGAATATTATGGAATTCTATTGCGATTCTATACTTCTCCTGCTTCCTCCACATTCAATCGTGTCATGCGCACGCCGGTACAGAGTAATGAATCTCACTGATAATATTTAGTTATTTATTGATATCAGGATCTTTAAACAAAGAGCAGTCTTCGATAAAGCGTTGAGAATCGAACCCAGAACCCGCTAGATCGTGAGCCCAACGCTCTAACCACTAGACCACGGAGGCTGTTAACCAGCAGTGGAGCGGCTTGGTGGCATAAATGCTGTATTCCCCATTTAGTTGTCTGAAGGAAGACCAGTGTCCAGCTGTAGGACGCGTATTTAGCTATTTATCAATAAATAATTCTTTATTGAACAAAAACATAAGCTCAGGACATGTACAGACGAATAAAATACGCACAATAGGCCATTTTATGTATGTTTCTTGTAGAGAATCGCACCGTGGAGTCGGCAATGGTTGTATTAATATTACGGCCTCCGTGGTCCAGTGGTTGAGCGTCGGGCTCACTAACTATGTCAGGGGCCTTTGGCGGCTCAATAGTAACCCTGACGCCAGGGTTGATGAGGTTGGTACTCCACCTCACAACCCACACGATAGAAGAGAGAATACTTACATACTTACCCATAAAATGCATGCGCTGACATAAAAATATTAATTAATACCTATAAGTAGGTGTGATAAATGCATCGCAGTTAGATAAGGTGTGAGTGTACATACATAAACCCACACCTACTTCCCACCGGGGTAAGCAGAGACTCAATGAGACCAACTTCTTCTACAGCGCTCACCCTGAGCAGCTACAGGTGCACCAATACAATGATAATGAGTTATATTCTTCCCGCCTCACAACCCACACACACGATAGAAGAAGAAGACTAAAGGTTAGGTTACACAGTACGAGCAGCTGATGTGACATATATTCCATTTGCTTCGATACTGACACACTTGGAGTTGACCTTCAATATCTCACCATGGATGAGGCTGTCCTCTTTGGACGTCCTCATACTGTCGCACACAGATGCTGTTGTGCTCTGCCTGGAGTGTCGAGGATGGTAAAAAATACAGCGACTTTGAGTTCACCACGTTATATTATTAAATAATTAGGCACACACAATTATACGTTATTTATAGTTCGTTGATCGTAGAAGAAGGAGAGAAAAAGGTATTGCCATTTTTATTTCATCATCATCATCAGCCCATTAACGTCCCCACTGCTGGGGCACGGGCCTTCCCTATGGATGGATAGGGAGATCGGGCCTTAAACCATCACGCGGGCCCAGTGCGGATTGATGGTTATTAACGGCTGCTAATGCAGCCGGGACCAACGGCTTAACGTGCCTTCCGAAGCACGGAGGAGCTCGAGATGAAATTTTTTTTTTGTGGTCATCCATCCTATGACCGGCCTTTGCGAAAGTTGCTTAACTTCAACAATCGCAGACCGAGCGCGTTAACCGCTGCGCCACCGAGCTTCTCTATTTTCATTTTTATGTATAAAAAGGTAAAAAATAATAATTTGTTGGATGTTGCCCCGGACACTTCATACAAAGAAACTTCGCTTTACACAGACACTACACATTGACATTAACGTACACGCGCATCTGTGTGTGTAACGTCTGACTAAAGTAAGATCGCGGGGGTGAGGTAAACCTAGCTGTCCGGTGGGGAGCGGAGAGATGTGGTTCAATTAGTATTAAGTAAGTACTTACTTGAGGAGCTCGGTGGCGCAGCGGTAAACGCGCTCGGTCTGCGATTGTTGACGTAAAGCAACTTTCGCAGAGGCCGGTCATAGGATGGGTGACCACAAAAAAAAAAAGTTTTCATCTCGAGCTCCTCCGTGCTTCGGAAGGCACGTTAAGCCGTTGGTCCCGGCTGTATTAGCAGTCGTTAATAACCACCAATCCGCACTGGGCCCGCGTGGTGGTTTAAGGCCCGATCTCCCTATCCATCTATAGGGAAGGCCCGTGCCCCAGCAGTGGGGACGTTAATGGGCTGATGATGATGAAGTACTTACTCCTTATTCTATACGTGTGGTTAGCAAGGTACTATGCTCTGCTCGGTACCACGAAAACATCATTTGGCGGCCGCACATCATTTCAACTTAAAATTCGCCGTCAGAACACGAGTGATCGGCCGTTCTGAAGGCCATAAACATGTGATGTTCTCTTTGTGGTATTTTATTATTCCCCTGCATTAGATCGGCGACACCCGGCGTGTGGTGAAGAGATGTACGACGCTGAACTCCCGTCGGTGTCAGTGATCATCATCTTCCACAACGAGCCGTACTCCATGCTCCTGCGCACCATCTGGTCCGTGGTCAACAGCGCCAAGCGGGACCGGCCCTGGTTCTCGCAAGCCAACTTTGAAGACGTCAGGACGGGCCGCATGATGGCCATGGGTGCGTTCCTCCCATCTTCTTACACGCTCTCACACAGTTGGCTAGTCCTTACAGACGGCGACATGGTTCACTGACGGAAGCTGTGCCTCTGACTACGCAGATGGGAAGGTACTTCCTAAGTAGTCGCGCTTATAATTACAATATTTTATTAATACGTACTATCTTCTTTCGTGAGGGTCGAAGATTGACCGCACCAATCTAGCGTCAGGATTATTCTATGGAAAGAAAGATAATAGTTCCTAATCCTATTATCCCCCTGTTGGGATGCAGGCCTTGAATAACAGATTTCCACTCCTCGCGATCTTTTGTACTTAATATACCATCATGTGGTACTTGCAGGTTACCCAGGCCAGGACCCCAGCTCGCAGCTGGTGTACCTGAAAGAGATCATCCTGGTGGACGACCACTCCACGCTGCCGGAGCTGAAGGATAAGCTCAGCCACTACGTGCGCACGCGCCTGCCTCCACACCTCATCCGCATTATACGACGGAAAAATCGGTAACTATAATTATACGTATGTACACAGATACACGTCACAAGCTGCCTCCTTCGCTCCAGCTTGTTTGGCAGGAGCTGGGGGTTCGAATCCGTTCAGATTATTAGGTTAGGTTACGTTTGATTTTACTCACGTGCTTTGGCCAACAGCAGGGGTGTAGTGCAGGCGAGGCTGGAGGGCGCGCGGGCCGCGAGCGGCGAGGTGCTGGTGTTCCTGGACGCGCACTGCGAGGCGCAGCCCGACTGGCTGCGGCCGCTGCTGCAGCGCATACGGGACGACCCGCACGCCGTTGTCATGCCCATCATCGACACCATCAATGAGACCAACTTCTTCTACAGCGCTCACCCTGAGCAGCTACAGGTGCAACAATACAATGATAATGAGTTATATTCTTCTTATGTAATCAAACTTACTTGAGCGTTTCGCATCGTCCTTCATTATGCGCACTGCTAGGGAGTGGAATTCTCTGCCGTCTTCTGTATTTCCAAATGCATATAACACGGGAGCTTTCAACGCCATAGTGAACAGGCACCTTCTGGGCGAGCTCCATATTAGGCCTCGTCAATGCCTTCGGTCAAGTCTAAATAAAAAAAAATACCACAAAGGTCTACCCTTGATTCCTTCAGGCAATCTCCGACCAACCTCTCCGATAAAAGTTGAGCCTCACAATGATGTCGATTCTGGCAGACGCCAATGAATAATACACTAAGTATATTATTTTAATATCGTGAAACTATAACTTTCGCGTAAGAGTACACGGCAACCAATTCGAATCCTTGAAAGTTCATCCCGCAGTGGTCGTCCTGCCCCTGTGACCTGACTCCTGTACGCGGGAGGAGTTTATGAACGCTACCGAAATTGCTGTCCGTGTGGCAAAATACCGGGCTGCATAAATCTGAATGCCATCGGAACGACGAGAAGAGTGGCCGTATGGTAGTCTACCTACTAAGTCTCTCTCTCTATTTAAGAGCTGCGCTCTTGTCGGTGGAGTAACCGCCATTCCTCTCTTCTTCCCGCCAAAACCTTCACCTCCCGATACGACACGACCTGCACCTTCTCTTTTATTTGTTTCATAAATGTTATCCTAGGTCTACCCCTTCCTCTCTTCCCTTCAATTTTTCCTTCTATAATGTTTGTTATAAATGAATCGTGTCGTATCAGGTGGCCAATCATATTTCCTTTTGTATATTTTTCCTACTAAGTACATCCGGTATAAAGGCCAAATGCGAGCGCATGGACGTCGGAGTTGAAGCAGTCGCCGTAGCCGAAATCGGCTGGATCGCATCATCATCATCATCATCATCATCATCTCATCCGGTATCCACCGTCATGCTATTATTATTATTGCGTATGGCAGACAAATATCCTGCTTGGATCAAATATCCAGCTTAAGCTCCCTTAACCAAGTTTCTGCTGCATCCATCACACAATGCAGCTCGGCTATACCACCTGGGAACCGGTGCAGAGGGCACTCGTTCACTATGTGAGATATGGTTTGGTCCGGGTGACCACATGCTATTACGCCAAAATCATGCAAAATCATGCTAAGTCTACGTGTGATACGTCAGTTTAAAAGTACGTTTGTGTGTCTGCTAGAATTACAACTGCTTGAATTTGTTTGTCCATGCGTCGGGTGTCTGCAGGTGGGCGGGTTCACGTTCGTCGGCCACGTGACCTGGATCGACGTCTCCGAGCGCGAGCAGCGGCGCCGCGGCCGCGCGACTGCGCCCACCTGGTGAGGTGCCCTGGACACTCCATACTTCTTCTATCGTGTGGGTTGTGAGGTGGAGTACCAACCTCATCAACACTGGTGTCAGGGTTGCTATTTAGCCGCCAAAGGCCCCTGACATGGCGCATGTAACGACTATTTACTTACATCAGTAAGTAGAAACCGGGACCAACAGCTTAACATGCCTTCCGAAGCACGGATCATCTTACTTTCGGACAATCTGGTGATCAGCCAGTAATGTCCTAACCAAACTAGGGACCACCGGGATAGGCACCACACTAGAGACCGGGAATCGTACCCGGAACCTCCGGATCGTGAGCCCAGCGCTCAACCACTGGACCACGTGGACGGCCACACAGACGTGTGAACTCCCCCTTTGGCAAAGGGTGAAGTAATCGAGCTCGTATAGGTACGTTACATTACAGACCTTGTACTACACAGACACTACATTTCCGTAATGTTCGTGTTGGAGTTATGCGAGTGGATATCAAAATGAAGGGCGGGGTGAGGTTGCTCGGATCGGTGCGGGGCAGAGTGTTCATTCGTAGTACTTTGGTACTAATGTTTGTTCTCCAGTCTCCGTAGTGCAGTGGTTTGAGTATTGGTCTCTCGATCTAGAGCATAGGTCACGGGTTTGAATCCCGGTTTGGACATATCAGATAAATTACTAATCGCTTATTTCGTTAGCGGTTGGTCCCGCCTATTAGTCGTAAAACACCTCCATCCACCCGCAGTGGAGCAGCGTGGTGGAGTATGCTCCGTAACCCCTCCGGTTGATTGAGGGGAGGCCTGTGCCCAGCAGTGGGACGTATACAGGCTGTTTATAAGTCGTCATCATCATCATCATCATTATCATCATGTTATTGTAAGAAGAAGAATGTTTATTCTATTGTGTGTCAGGTCCCCAACGATGGTGGGCGGGATGTTCGCCATCGAGCGCGAGTACTTCTGGCAGCTGGGCGGGTACGACGGGCTGATGATGGGCGTCGGAGGGGAGAACCTCGAGATATCCTTCCGCATCTGGCAGTGTATGTATCACTCCAAGCGGCCCATATAACTAGTATACAGGGTGTGACACTGTAACACAGTGTGAAGGATGACTCGGACCATGATTCTAAGTTAATTTCAAGTGGAATTTTCCATCGCAAATATATGGAATTGGAAATATTTAAAAAGAAACACAAAAAATATGTATTTGCGACGGAAAATTCCACTTGATGTTAACTCAGAATCGTGGTTTGAATCATCCCCCTCAGTATTCGTTACGGTGTCGCTTGCATTCCGTAGGAAATCGACTGATGACTCACTCACTCACCAAGAAATCGCAGAAACTACAAGTGCTAGGATTCTCAAATTTTGCAAGAGGGTACCTTTTACCACGTAGGCGCTCACTAATACGGGATCTTGCGAAATTCAACCCCTTAGGGGGTAAAATAGGGGGGTAAAGTTAGTATGAAACTTATAGTTTTAAAAATAGTGTTTCACGCGAACGAAGTTGCGGGTAACAGCTGGTAACTTGAACGTCTCATCCGCCTAAAACTACTGCAGCCTTTTACAACCTGTATGGCTGGGGAAAAGTAGCTGCAATGTCAGTTCCACAGCAGATTTTCCTTTTTTACAAAGTTTGTTTAATTACTGTCTTAAAACCGCTGAAAAGTTTAATTCTGAATAATGAATAAACGCTTGACGTGACGTGTGCAGGCGGCGGTACTCTGGAAGTGATCCCGTGCTCGCGAGTGGGCCACGTGTTCCCGCGCGCTGCGCCCGCGCCGGCACTCACCGGCGACTCACACGGTCTGTCTACATAACGTAACAATTAACTATAGCGCACATAGGAAATATTTAAGTAACTTACTTACCTATTACCACTACTACTTTCTATTTTTAATAATAATAATATACAAATAAATAATATACAAATTATATTCGCAATATTCATAATTACCTAGTTCATATAGCAAATGTAAATTCAATTAATCAATCAATCAATAATACTTTATTGCACAACAACATATACAAAGGACATAAACATACGAACTAAACATAAATTGTTACTGGCAATAAATTTATTCTTATTCTTATTCTTAAATAGTCTTAAGAGCTAACGGTCCCCAGACCTTCGCTATTTTATCTGACAAATCCACGTTGATTCATATTTCACTTACGCTCGTATATCGAACCAGGCAGCTTTATTGAACAACCCACACTGCAGTACAGTCTACACAACAAAGTGACTTCATGAGGTCCAATATCTGGGGGGTTAAAAAGTCCACATCGAAGCAAGCAATTAATGTAAGAAAGCAATATTGCAATTTGACGTTTGCGCATATACAGGGTGTTAGTGACATCGTAACGAAAACTTTGAGGGATGATTCAGACCATGATTCTGAGTTGGTATCAAGTGGAATTTTCCGTCGCAAAAGTATGGATAGGAAAATAATTAAAAAAAAACACAAAAAAATTCATGAATTTTGCGACGGAAAAATCCACTTGATATCGACTCAGAATCATGGTTTGATTCATCCCTCAAAGTTTTCGTTACGATGTCACTAACACCCTGTATACATATAGTAAGTGTGCAATGTCAACAAATGTCGAAAGTCAGAAATGTCAGTCCGTGGTCCAGTGGTTGAGCGTTGTGCTCACGATCCGGAGGCCCCGGGTTCGAATCCCGATCTGGACATATCACAAAAATCACTTTGTGATTCCTAGTTTGGTTAGGACATTACAGGCTGATCACCTTATTGTCCAAAAAGTAAAATGATCCGTGCTTCGGAAGGGACGTTAAGCCGTTGGACCCGGTTACTACTTACTGGTGTAAGTATGTAGTCGTTACATGAGCCATGTCAGGGGCCTTTGGCGGCTCGACAATAACCCTGACGCCAGGGTTGGTGAGGTTGGTAATTCACCTCACAACCCACACGATAAGAAGAAGATTGCTTTTATCGATGTAGCCTTTTTAACCACTCAAATTACGATCAATAATATTCCGACCATGAGTTGTCTCGCAGGCATCAACACGGCTCGCATGGCGGAGGTGTGGATGGACGACTACAAGGAGCTGTTCTACCTGCACCGCCCCGACCTCAGGGTGAGTGCATTCTCACTATCATCATCTTCCCAGCGTTATCCCGCTGTCACAGAGTCCGCTAACCTAACCTGAATATTTGACAGATCCTTTTTTTACAGAAGCAACTGTCTGTCTCACCTTCCAATCCGAAGGGAGAACCAGCCCCATACAGTTTTACTACGCTATCCTTCACCGCTGATCACGTCATTATCATTCATGATCCAACTATGAATTCCAAAACAATTTCAAATATCATTGGTTTAGGCTTGTGGTGGATTCGAACCTGCGACTCACACTGAGAGTCAAGCGTTCTTTCAACTGGGCTACCACGGCTCCCGGACAGATTTCCACTCATCATCTAAATATATAAAAGGAGAAACTGACTGACTGACATATCAACGCACAGCCTAAACGGCTAAACGTAGGCACTTGAAATTTGGAAGGGACGTAGCTTAGGTACCGTAGGGGTGCACTAAGAAAGGAATTCCCGGAATTCCCACGGGAACGGGAATCAGCGGGAAAATCCTTTTGTATGAAAAATCTAAACCGCTTAAGTTAGACGCTTGAAATTTGGCATGCAGGTACATTAGTAAACTTAAAGCTTAGTTGCAACAGGATATTGCAATATTCCCACGGAAACGGGAGTTAGCAGGAAAAAACATTTGTATGAAAAAATCGAAACCGCGTAAGATACGAGTAGATGTTTTCAATCTAGCATACATGCATACCTTAGTAAATATAAAGTTTAGTTATGGCTGTATTTTGAAAAATGGGAGTTAGCGGGAAAAAATGTTGTATGAAAAAATCTAAACTGCATAAGTTAGATGCTTGAAATTTGACATGCACTCCCACACACACAAAGATCTCTCTTAAATAACACGCCACGCGGACGAAGTCGCGGGCAAAAGCTAGTCACTAATATAAGAGCCACGCTCTTGTCGGTGCAGCATTCTCCATGCTACTTTTTTAGGGAAAAGTAGGACAGTGATTTCCATCTTGCCTTCCGCCCCGCAGTACTCTGTCTGACGCAAGTGGGATGGCGCCCTGAGCAGTATATTTCAAAGCCGTACTAGGACTTCTGTCCATCGCCTCTGAATAGTACTGACAGTTGCTGCTGCCCAGCCCCCGTGACTCTTCTCTTCCGCCCACTAACTTTCTAGTTTGGAAGATTGTAACTAAACTTTCATTGTTGATATTATTAATAAGTACTTACTTGTAGTTTGCTTAGTTAATAAGTGTTCTATTATTACTATTATATTTTTAATTACTCATTAAGGGGGTGAAGAGATGTCGTGTATCCGATCTCTTGAACTTTGGCATTGACTGTGTGCATTTACGCTCGTGCTAAATAAACCTAAATTAATTAATTTTAGTGGGTTTAGTATTACTCCAAAAACATAACATCTCGACTATTTGAATCGACTGTTCTTGGAATTCCTTCTAGAACAATCGGAAGGTGGGTGACGTGTCGCCCCGCCAGCGGCTGCGCGCGCAGCTGCAGTGTAACAGCTTCGAGTGGTACCTGCGACACGTGTACCCGGAGAAGTTCATACCGGTGCGCGGGTTTGGATACGGCAGGTAAATATATTTTTTTCCAAGCCTACATTTTAGATTTAGTATGTTCGATTCTGCTCCGGTCCGTCCAAAACCCTGGTAGTTGCCGCTGTTCGAATCCTCACATAAAATAATGTGGCAACACTAGTTTTTAAGTTTTTAATTCGACCACGAGATGACGATTCTAACACTCTCTTTACTTCAATTTTTTACTTACTCACTCAACATGTAACTATATTATTATTAAATACAATCCAAATTTAACTTTTATGTGCAATTTCATTTAAATAACTCCAGCTCCGCACAGCGGCTTCCGAATACATCCCGCTTAGGGACGGTACTGAAAAGTATCGGCACCCAAAGGACGACCCGTTTACTCTAACCGTAGAGACGGCCAATCAGGTAGAGGTGTATAGTCATAGAATTTTGGCGGCGAGGGTGTGCTGCCGCCAAAGGATGTTTTCGTGGTACCTAACAGAGCATAGCACCCCGCTAGCTACAAGTTGGTAGTGTGACTAGGGATCGACGAACCAACGGTGTTACGTTGGAAGTTGTATAATTATATGGGTCTTGCTGTGTAAACTTCGATATCGCGTTTCACGACTGCTTGAATACTGCAATATTTGAAAGAATTAATCGACCCTAGCGGGTTGTGAGCGCTGATTGAGGGAAGTCGTCGACCACTGAGGGGTCCTGAAGTGTCGCTGATTGGCTGCCTCTTTGGCGGCGCCATCTGTTGCATGTGGGCGAAACTAGGTGGCCAACTTGTTGGGTCCGCCACAGAATAAACAATAATATAGAAGGGACACTCCGCCCCGCACCGATACGAGGTAGGAGCGAGTTTGATGTACGGTCACGATCATTAATATGTACCTATACACTTTGGTACCATGTCACATTAACTTTTTTGACAAATTGAACTGTAAGTCTCACTAAATGTCAAATATGATAGTGCGACAGGGTTATAAAGTGGGTACATTATATTGTTCATGACTGTACCTCACCCCCGATGGGGTCACGTTAGTCTATTTAAGCTGTAAGCCGCTAAGGAGTATGTACTCTGCTTCGCTCGCTCGCACGGGGTGAGACGGCACACGGGAAGAACAAGATTGTTATGTGGAATGGTCCGGGCTGTGGTATACAAAATTACACCCATTCCTCTCGCCAGCTATATTTAAGCCCCGTGTAATAGGGGCAAAACACTATACTACTGTACTGTCTATCTATTTTTTTTGTTCTGTCTGTCTATTGTACTGTATTCATGTGTTATGTCTGATTGTTGTAATTTAGTTCTGTGCAATAAAGTATATTTAATTTGATTTGAATTTTGATTTGAAACCACGTGATATTAATTATCTACGACACAAACTTGATTTTAATTAAACTCATAAAGTCGAATTCAGTGATTTGGAACGGCGGTTTCAGCGGCTCGGGAACCGGGATTCTCGCAAAAAATGCATGTTTTTAATTCTGCCATTGACGTGTTGCAGGTTCCGTAACCCGGCCTCCGGTCTCTGCCTGGACACGATGCAGCGCGAGGAGGAGGGCTCCCCGCTGGGAGTGTTCACGTGTCACGACACCATGCAGGTACACGACGCGACGTCACCACACACTTCATACAAACCACCTCGTTTTAGGCGATTCTCACACGGCCCCGCATCATGCTGCACGTCGCGCACTCACGCGCGTAGGGGCGTTTTGTAGATTCGCACGGCGGCTCTCATTTCATTCAAAGCCGGACCAAAATCACACGCGGCACTGTGGGTTTCGGTGTGCCATACCTTGCGTCTCGCCCCGCACCTACGCGCGGGGGTGCATGTTTCTCCGCTTGTATGCGCGTGATCCGCATGAACGCGCGTGGATGCATTTTCTGTGTGTTAAACCGTGCGTGTTTTCAAGGGAGATCAGATCACAAGCAACGGAAGAACACGCATCCACGCGCTACGCGTCATACGGGGCAGTGTGAGAATCGCCTTACACAGACACTGCACATTGACGTTATCGTACACGCGCTGTGTGTGTGACGTCTGACGCCAGACGATTGAAGACTAAAGTAAGACCGAGGGGGTGAGGTAAACCAATACTAAGAGAGCGGACCGCAGCAAACCCTACGTCACCGACTACCACGATGGGACCAGTTTATAGTTGTCACTGTTTGAATAGGCTAGATGTGGCGTCCTTAAATTAAAGTAAGTATTCTTTTTTAACAGCCTCCGTGGTCTAGTGGTTAGAGCGATAGGCTCACGATCTGGAGGTCCGGGTGCGATTCCCGATGGGGACATTGTCGAAATCACTTTGTGAGACTGTCCTTTGGTAAGGACTTTTCAGTCTTGAATCACCTGATTGTCCGAAAAAGTAAGATGATTCCGTGCTTCGGAGGGCACGTTAAGCCGTTGGTCCCGGCTATTAGCCGTAAAAATACCTCCACCAACCCGCATTGGAGCAGCGTGGTGGAGTATGCTCCAAACCCCTTCCGGTTGATTGAGGGGAGGCCTGTGCCCAGCAGTGGGACGTATATAGGCTGTTTATGTTATATGTAGTCCTGGGGTACACCGGCTTGCTTCCCGAACGGAGAGCCCCGGTTCGAACCCCGGCACCAGACTTGCACCAATAAGTTATTAATTTATCTTAAGTGCAGTTCACTAACACAGTTGTCTCGACCATTATAGACGGCGATACGGCTCACCTATCACGTTGGTCTAACAGAAAGCTCGGTGAGGTGTGGGTACTTAGTTCATCTTGCGATGGATGTATCTCTGACTACCCCAATTGCGATATAGCCGTGTGCTATGTGTGTAATATGTGTGTAATCCACAGACGTCGCAGTACCTGACGCTGACGTCCAGCGGGCAGCTGCGGGACGAGCTGCGGTGCATCCAGCTGCAACCATCAAAGTGAGGGCAATGGCCGGGTTCACCAACATTACCATCTAGATTAGCTTCTCTAGATTTTGCGTTATAGCTTACGGCAACGCGGAAACCCCTCCGGCCAAGTAATTAAAGCAGGTTAAAGCCATCAGCGGCAAATCTATAATACTTCACGTAAAAAAAATATATGAATGAATGAAATATTTATTTGAATGATTGAATGAAATATTTATTTCAGATATTTATCCATATTTTGTTAGTAATAGAAGATTATATCTAAGTTAGTAAAATTTATAATTTTCATGCATGCATGTATTTCCGGAGAGGAAATAAGATTGGCCACCTGATACGACCCGATTCATTTATAACAAACATTATAGAAGGAAAAATTGAAGGGAAGAGAGGAAGGGGTAGACCTAGGATAACATTTATGAAACAAATAAAAGAGAAGGTGCAGGTCGTGTCGTATCGGGAGGTGAAGGTTTTGGCGGGAAGAAGAGAGGAATGGCGGTAACTCCACCGACAAGAGCGCAGCTCTTAAATAGAGAGAGAGTCACATGCATGTACATCCAGTGAGTGAGGATGGGACTGTTCATCCTTTAATATACGGATACCCTAGGTACTATAATGTTATCTGTTCAAACGCGTGACTTACAGCTTAGTCTCACGGGTTCGAATCCTAGTTCGACGGACTATAAACCACTTAATTCGAGTTTGAGTTTTAATTTACGTTTGTTAATTGATTTTGTGGCCAGTTCAGCAAGGACGCGAGTGGATGTGTGTACAGATGAGTGTGCCCTCCCCTTTCGGAATACAGGCGTGCAGATTTATGTTATGTCGTAGATAGGAGAGACGGACTGGTAATTTAATGACATTAATAAGTGAAAACACACACAGAGTGAACGAGTGCCCTCTGCACCGGTGGCCAGGTGGCATAGCCGAGCTGCATTGCGTGACGGATGCGGCAGAGACTTGGTTAGGGGAGCTTCAGCTGGATATATGATCCAACCAGGATATTTTATTTTTATCTGACATACGCAATAATAATAAATTAGATTAAACTGTCTTACACGCGTTCCAAAAGTCAGGGACTCCATAGGCCCGAGATATGGAAACGACATACAAATAATAATAATTAATAAGTGAAGTTTTCACATATTATAGTCGGCGATACGGCTCACCTATCACGTTGGCATAGAATAAGGAATAATATTATAACCTCGGTGAGGTGTGGGTACTTAGTTCATCTTGCGGTGGATGTCCGTGTACGTGTTCATGTTATGTAATGTATACTTATGTCTTGATGGTGTTACCAGGACACCAACAAGCGGCATTGTCGGGACCCTCGTCATGAGCCGCTGCGACCCCAACGACTACAACCAGGTGAGGAAATAGATATGACAATTAGTATTAAACTCGGTTTTGCCCGCGACTTCGTCCACGTGGCGTGTTATAAAAGAGAGATTTTTGTGTGTGTGGGAGTGCATGTTTTCAAGCATCTAACTTATGCAGTTTTGATTTTTTCATACAAATGTTTTTTCCCGCTAACTCCCGTTCCCCTGGGAATTTTGCAATATCCTGTTGCAACTAAGCTTTAAGTTTACTATGGTACCTACATGCCAAATTTCAAGCGTCTAACTTAAGCGGTTTAGATTTTTCATACAAAAGGATTTTCCCGCTAATTCCCGTTCCCGTGGGAATTCCGGGAATTCCTTTCTTAGTGCACCTCTACGGTACTTAAGCTACGTCCCTTCCAAATTTCAAGTGCCTACGTTTAACCGTTTAGGCTGTGCGTTGATATGTCAGTCAGTCAGTTTCTCCTTTTATATATTTATAAGATAGATTAGTTTGTTGTGATCATGTGGTGGAGTAAAATGGCCACATCGGAGCAATTCATCTAAGAAAGCATTATAGCAATGTAATGCATTTTTATATGCGCAAATGTCAAATTGCAATATTGCTTTTTTAGATGAATTGCTTCAATATGGCCATTTTAACCCCCTAGGTAGGTACGCTCAATCCTATGACAAGCCGCCATTGCTAGCCCTTGATGACTTAAGTGTTACCATTAAATTGGTATCTCCAACATTCCAAGGACGTAAATTTTATTATTGAAAATTAAGTTGAATTACTGACTTAGTGTATTTAATTACTATTAAGTGATTAAAACTGTAAATCTTTTACTAAAAATCCAAAATTTCCTTGCAAAATAAATATAAAAACATTAGTTGTGGGTAATTTATGTTTTACAAAATGGCAACGCAGCGTGGGATGACGTCAGCTGGGCTAACCTTGAAACGTTAGCTGTCACTTTTGAGCATACCAGCCGGGGCCGCATGACAACCATGAATTATATTGAGCGCTTCGACCAATAAACGATACGAATGCTATCTGATCTACGTAGATGGACGTCAAACAGCTATTGGCCTCGATATAAATCGCGCCGCGCGCGGCGCGGTTACCGTGCAGAGCCTACTGGTCTTCTTATAGTACCATGGATGGGGTGACGACGAAACACGGCTTTTATTTTCCGCTCCCGATTAATAGTCGTGAGTTTATGTCATAAAAGTGTCATTGTCGATACTGGTCAACTACCCCAATGGTATCTGCGTAGGTGTGGCGCTACACACACAACGAGCACTTGGTGCACGTGAAGACGGGGCTGTGTGTGGAGCTGCACCTGCGCGATGCGGCGGACACGCCTACCGCGGAGCTGCGCGCGCGCCATTGCCGCGATAACGGCTCTGAGTACTCGCGGGCGCGGTCGCAGCAGCGCTGGACCATCGACTACAGCGAGCGTAACGGCTTCGGACGCACAGGTATAATATACATTCAACACACAAAACAGCAGATTCCAAATATAAACATTAAGTAAGTACTTCAGTGTGTTTCACTAATGTCAAATGACATTCTCTTGTTACCCCGATACCACGCCGGCGCGGTCGACGTTGTTCCCTCATTCGTTAGCGCCATCGGCCCACCAGGGTCGATGAATTCATTCAAATAGAATCCTCTCAGATGGCGTTTAGGCAACATCCTTAAATTTATGTAAGTACCGAGAGAGAGCATTAGATTACCTTGTGTTATCTATGAATTTCTTATCTGTGGCCAACTCTTTAGTAATACAAGCAAAATATGAGCCATCGAAATTGCGAAAACCTATGCAGTTGATCTGTTAATGGCTATGGCCTATAGTTTTATAATAGATAGTGTTTCGCAGAGATTTATCTACAGAGAGTTCCGTCGAGTCTTCGGTAAGGGTAATTTGTAAGTTTCTTTGTAATGGGGTAAAAAAAAACAAGCGTGTTTCTTGATCTAGCTAAAGCCTTCGACACTGTGTCGATGCGAATATTTGAAAATACCTACAGCTCGTAGTAAATAAAGGCCTTGTACGTTATCTTATTTTTAAAGCTAGCTTAAAAACCTCTGTCAATGGGTAAAAAAATGTGAAAAAAATTACTTACGAAATTCCGATAGACTTTGGCGTTCCCCAAGGTAGCGTGCTAGGTCCTGCTCTTTTCCGGCTCTACATTAACAATATCACTTGGCGCCTTGCCTCTGACTTTAATTGATGATATCTCTCAACTCCTATACTTAAAGGTTGCCTGGAAGAGATTGCTACTTAGCAATAAGGCCGCCTATTGTACTAATTCTATTTCTCTTTTGTTTTGTATTTTGTTTTTTCCTGTTTGTGCAATAAAGTATTTGTTATGTTATGTTATGTTAACTATTCAATGAGAAGTAGAGGTAGATGGATGCTTTAAGAAAGTGTGAGAAAGACGCTTAATTGGAGATTATAGGCCGAAGAACACGCGACAGCGAGAGGAGTAGAAGAATTATGAGGAGGCCATAAGCGGAATAAGAATGTAGAACGTTACAATAACAACTATCAGTTGAAGTCGAATTTTAAATTACAGGCGCCGTGTCAAAGAATAACCCCAAAACGGTTTTGCGGAGGTAAGTGATGTTGGCTGACACGTTTCGGCCAAGTAGAATGCCATTTGCGAGAAATATAAAAAAATACTAACCCACATACTATACAGCTAAAAGTTGTTCATAGAGAATCAAGTAGTATGTAAAGTCGAAAGTCCATTAGTACTTACTGAAAATTAAGACTGCGCGTGCGATACGGAAGAATGCAGTGCGCTTATCTACAAAGACTAGCATTTCCACACGGAGATATCCGTTGATCACGGAGGCGCGGGCGGTGGCGTAATAATATTATATTATAGGCAGTATTAAAGAAAACGTCTGGTTCATCAAAATTAATAATTACATTTCAATATAGACAATGATTTACAATAACTTCCATGCGCTGTACCAGTTAGATCTGTCAAAGTACAGAAGCTAGTGTTGTGACGTCATTGACACTCTTGACCTGGCTTTCTTTAAAACATCCTGGATCTGAACGCGGTATGTACAGTCATGAGCAATACAATGTACCCACTTTAGGACTCTGTCGCACTAACATATTTGACATTTAGTGAGACTTACAGTTCAATTTGTCAAAAAAGTTAATGTGACATGGTACCAAAGTGTACACATATTAATGCTCGTGACCGTACGCCTAAGCCTTCTTGCAAACTCTACTTACACCCGAATTTTAAATATTTTTCGTAATAAATAATAGTTAATATTTTTTTCGACATTCACGTCATGTTTTGTCATGCATGCATGCATCATGTCTAATGTGATATTGTAATGCCAGCCGCACGTGGGGTGACGAGACCGGTCGGCACTGCCTCTCCCCGCCCGCCGAGGACCCGCACCAGTATGACCCCACCTGCAGCAGCACTGACAGCATCTACGGTACACACACATACACAACATCATCACCAGCCCATTAACGTCCCCACTGCTGGGGCACGGACCATCCCTATGGATGGATAGGGAGATCGGGCCTTAAACCATCACGCGGGCCCAGTGCGGATTGGTGGTTATTAACGACTGCTAATACAACCGGGACCAACGGCTTAACGTGCCTTCCGAAGCACGCTCGAGAGCTCGAAATGAAAACATTTTTTTTGTGGTCACCCATCCTATGGCCTGTGCGAAAGTTGCTTAACTTCAACAATAGCAGACCGAGCGCGTTAACCGCTGCGCCACCGAGCTCCTCATCTCATAGCCTCCCCTCTAACAACCCGCACACACATACTCCCTAGCGTTTTCCCGTTATTCACACAGTCTGCTTACCTGCAGATTTGACAGGTCCGGATTATTACAAAAGCTACCTGTCTGACCTTCCAACCTGCGAAGGGAAAACCATCCCAATACAGGTTAAGTGAGGTCACATACCTCGAAACAACCTTTCTCGGGAATATGGGTTTCCTCACGATATTTTCCTTCACCTTTGCAGATCGCCGGCACGAAGCGTGCACGAATGTCACATACAATATGACGCTGCCGTCGGCGTCAGTGATCATCGTGTTCCACAATGAGCGGTACTCCGAACTCCTGCGCACCATCTCGTTCTTGGTCGACAGCGTCCTGCGGGACCAGCCCTGGTTCAGGCGAGTGCTCGACTCCAAGAAGAGTCGAAATTGGAATCCAGGTTGGTTATAATCGTGAGCACTTCACTAAGTAGATCTTAGTAGATGTAACGGCCTCTGTGGTCCAGTGGTTGCACGATGGGTTCACTATATCTGGAGGTCCTCGGTTCAAAATTCGAATCTCAGTGGGTACATATTACAAAAGTCAATTTTTAAAATTGAAAGTAAAATGATCCGTGCTTCGGGGTAGATCCCGGTTACTACTACTACTATGACTACTGTCGTTACATGAGCCGTGTCAGGGGCCGCTGGCGGCTCTATAATAACCCTGACACTAAGGTTGATGAGATTGGTGATCTACCTCACAACCCACACGATAGAAGAATATAATGACGACCCGGGATAGACATACAGGAGTCGCAGTCACCAGATGCGGCTAAGACGGTATGATGATGGCAAATTCCTTGCAGGATACCCAGGCCAGGATCCCACTTCACCGCTGGTGTACCTGAAGGAGATCATCCTGGTGGACGACAACTCCACGCTGACGGAGCTGAAGGACAAGCTCAGCCAGTACTTGCGCACGCGCCTGCCGCCCGACTTCATACGGATAGTCCGGCTGCCCGAACGGTAAGTACATAACACCATCTTTGCTATTTTGCTTTTGCTATTGGTCTTCTTAATTCTTCCGTAAACAGTTATCATTTAAGGTCCACTTTGTTACGTGTGACTTGAATTAAATCAATCATAGAGACATTCAATCGCTGTCATTAGTACGATCATAAACCCGTGTGTTTTGACGTCGTGGTATCAAGTGGTATGCGACCTAATCTGTATTGGGTCAGACAGGCAGTAAGTAGCTTCTGTAAAAAGCCGGACCTGGCAAATCTTCAGGTTAGGTAAGCGGACCCTGTGAACAAGGGATAGTGTGAAACGATGATGGGGGTGTGGCTTGCACTGTGGCGAGTTTCGCGACCTCCTGAACCTTAAAACCCCGCCCAGACGCGCCCCAGACGCCGTCCAAACTAGGACAAATCCGGGGAAACCATAGTCTAGTTAACACGGGTAATATGTATGGAGCGTGAAGTCCATCCCTAGGTCAGCGCCTCAGCAGGACCCCCGTGAGTGGCGTGTTTTATATTTTATCTAAAAACCAAATACAAAAAAAAATAGTTAAATAATTTTGTTATACTTCTATTTTTATTTTATTAGTTTTCTATAATTTTTATTGACTTTTATTAATTTGAATTTGGTTTACTTATGTGAATTAATTTAATGACATTTATTTAAATCTGTACAACAACTAATTTCATAATAGGACCTTTGTATTGACACTTTTATATTTTTAATTTTATAAATTTTGCATGATTTATGTACTTACTTAATCTAAATGCACGGTAAACTATATTTTTTTGTAACATCTGTCACACTGCATTTATGGCAAATAAAGAATCTTATCTTATCTTATCTTAAAAAATATATGAAATTCATATATTACGACACTGAGACCCTTATTTATTTATTTAGATAGGTATACCAACAGACCCTTGATGGGTTATAAACGTGTCAAGTTCACGTCTGGTAATGTTCTGGCGATTTGAGTGCGTTTGATCACGATCCAGCCTGGTCTTAACCAGCGATGTGGTCTAAGGGGGAGCACGCAAACCCAAATAGTGCCTAATGCACTTTTGCCTTGAAACTCCCCAAATTGTATTGGGGAACAATGACGCAGGAAGAGAATTCAATTTTTTAGCAGTTCGCATAATGATGATGACGTGAATGAGGCGAATCTAACGATTCGAAGAGTGAATATTATATAGTTATTAGGTAATACATTTTTGTTGTTGGTATTTATTTATTTATTTAATTAGTACTAGTAGTAGTATTATTCGTTATAAGTAGTAGTGAGGAGCTCGGTGACGCAGCGGTAAACGCGCTCGGTCTGCGATTGTTGAAGTTAAGCAACTTTTGCAAAGGTCGGTCATAGGATGGGTGACCACAAAAAAAAAGTTTTCATCTCGAGCTCCTCCGTGCTTCGGAAGGCACGTTAAGCCGTTGGTCCCGGCTGCATTAGCAATCGTTAATAACCATCAATCCGCACTGGGCCCGCGTGATGGTTTAAGGCCCGATCTCCCTATCCATCCATAGGGAAGGCCCGTGCCCCAGCAGTGGGGACGTTAATGGGTTAATGGGCTGGTGAGTAGTAGTATTATCCATTAGTGGAGCAAGGTGGTATACCCCCTCCGGTTGATTAAGGAGGGCTGTGCCCAACAGTGGGACATATATAAGCTGTTGATATTATTGTTGTTATAGCGTGGGCAAAGTGAACGGGCGCGTGGAGGGCGCGCGGGCAGCGACGGGGTCGGTGCTGGTGTTCCTGGAGGCGCGCTGCCGGGTCGGCGCCGACTGGCTGCGGCCGCTGCTGCAGCGCGTGCAGGACGCGCCGCACGCCGTCGTCGCGCCTGTTGTCGCCCCCGAGGATATGAGCGCCGATGACAACGACGTCGATGATGATATCAAGGTGAAAACCTCTGAACTCTTTTTTCTCTCTCTTTATTTAAGAGCTGCGCACTTGTCGGTGGAGTACATAAACAGCCTATATACGTCCCACTGCTGGGCACAGGCCTCCCATTAATCAACCGGAGGGTGTATGGAGCATACTCCACCACGCTGCTCCACTGCGGGTTGATGGAGGTGTTTTTACGGCTAATAGCCGGGACCAACGGCTTAACGTGCCCTCCGAAGCACGGAACCATCTTACTTTTTCGGACAATCAGGTGATTCAAGCCTGAAAAGTCCTTACCAAACAAAGGACAGTCTCACAAAGTGATTTCGACAATGTCCCCATCGGGAATCGAAGACGGACTTCCAGATCGTGAACCTAACGCTCTAACCACTAGACCACGGAGGCTGTCGGTGGAGTAATCGCCTCAATTTTCATTACTCCATAGGTAGATAGGGCGTGTAGAACGGTGGTTGCCCCAATCGCCTTCCGTTCCGCAGTACACCGACCAATTTCTCAATCGGTGATGTTCTAGCTAGAGCCCTACCAGAATCCATTTCCTCGGCCTCCAACCAGTCCTGATACCGCTGCTGCCCGGCATCAGGGGTGCGCTTTTGAAGTAGTGGCGCCTACTCGCTACGTCACAAGATCGTCATAGAACCTAAGTAGCATTTTATAAGTTAGCCCGTCCCAGTGAGCTACCCACTACGTTCTGCCAATCCTGAACACTTTTACCTTGCGTAAAATTGAAACCTACCTGCATTGCTATTTGAACATAAAATAAGCTCACGACTGTATCCCAATTGGGGTAGTCAGAGGTACATCCATCGCAAGATGAACTAAGTACCCACACCTCACCGAGCTTTCTGTTAGACCAACGTGATAGGTGAGCCGTATCGCCGTCTATAATGGTCAAGACAACTGTGTTAGTGAAAACTGCACTATTACTACTGCTAACTACTTACATACTATTATCGGCCCACTGAGGTCGATTTATTCTTTCAAATATAATCCCCTCAGACGACGCCCTGAGCCGAGGTTCGCGCCCAACTGGGCACCCTCAGGCCTGTTGTCTTAAATGTTGTACCGGGTGAGAGCCCTCAACGCACCCCATTTGTTCGCCCAAGTAGTTAATGCAATGCAAAAAGAAAAACTATTTATTATTATTTATTTATTTATTTATTTGTACACAATGAAACAGACACAAGAAACATACAAAGAAAACAGATAGTACAGGCAAGCTTATCTCTAAACAAAGAGATTTCTTCCAGCTGAACTATTTGATGTAAGTAAGTAAAACTTTTCTTATTATTTACTACCAGGGAGTTTGAAACATAAATAAGCGGGCCCTGTGAACGCGAGATATCGCTGGGGGTGATAATGCCAGTATGTTGTGTGTGCGCAGGTGGGGGGGTTCACATTCGACGGAAAGCTGACGTGGATCCCGGTGTCGCAGCGAGAGCAGAAGCGGCGCGGCCACGTGATCGCGCCCACCTGGTCAGTACACCATACACACTCACGCCTGTAACCACTGTGACTTGTAGCCACATTTAATACAAAATCTTAAGAAGGACATGATCAACCGCAAGGTGATCAGGGGGGTTACAAAGGCCATATCAAAGCAATTCGTCCTCTAATTTGCGCATATAAAAGTAAGTGCGCAATGCAAACAAATGTCAAATTGCAATATTGCTTTTTGAGACGAATTGCGATGATGTAGTCGTTTTAACCTCCCAGCTCACTATCCAGATGCCACCTTGTCAGGAATATCAGCTTGCCAAAATGTCTATATGTCGAAATGTCCCCATGTCGAAATGTCCCCATGTCGAAATGTCCCCATGTCGAAATGTCCCCATGTCGAAATGTCCCCATCCCGAAATGTCCCCATGCCGAAATGTCCCCATGCCGAAATGTCCCCATGCCGAAATGTCCCCATGTCGAGATGTCCCCGTGTCGAAATGTCAACTTGTCATAATGTGACGTTGTGTTATGATTGTGTGGAGGTCCCCGACGCTGGCGGGCGGCATGTTCGCCGTCGGGCGGGAGTATTTCTGGCAGCTGGGCGGGTACGACCCGCTCCTCGACCGCCACATGGCGGCGCACCTCGAGCTCTCCTTCCGGATCTGGCAGTGTACGTACACAACCACGGAATATAATATATGAAACACGTTGGAAAGGCGTCTGTTTTCCGACTCACTACTGTCTGGGAGTCTTCAAGGCTAGAGTGAATAGGCATTTGCTAAGCGTGATCCACCCTAGACCACATCGTCTACCATCAGGTGAGATTGTGGTAAAACGCGAGCCTATATAACCGCTGTCGCCGGTTCTATCTCATTACTTTTATTACTACTTATGTATATGTGTGTCGTAGATTTTACCTAAATAAACTTTTTTATTATTATTATTATTTTTACTTCTTACTTTAGATAATATTACAAACGCTTAAGAATACTATGTTAGTACAAGGAAACTATACAGGGTGTTAGTGACATCGTAACGAATACTGAGGGGGATGATTCAGACCATGATTCTGAATTAAAATTATTTACTTAAGTGGAATTTTCCGTCGCAAAATTCATGATTTTTTTAGTATTTTTTTAATTATTTTCAATTCTATACTTTTGCGATCGAAGATTCCACTTGATAATAACTCAGAATAATGAGCTAAATCAGCTCTGTCAGTATTCGTTACGATGTCTCTTACACCCCGTACCAGTACATACTGGTAGCCATACAAGTACGTATGGGTGTTAGTGACACCGTAACGAATACTGAGAGGGATGATTCAGACCATGATTCTTAGTTGATATTAAGTGGAATTTCCTGTCGGAAAATTCATGAAAATTTTTGTGTTTTTTTATATTACTTACCATTCCTCACTTTTGCGACGAAAACTTCCACTTGATATCAACTCAGAATCATGGCCTTAATCATCCTTCAAAGTTTTCGTTACGATGTCACTAACACCCTGTATACTTAAATACAATAAAAGATAAGCCCCCCCCCCCCCCCCAACTCGATTCACTTCTTCACACGTGCCACGTGTAGTTCTGTGAACCGACCGAGAACAGGCGAGTCGAATCTCTCCGCTATCATCCTCAGAACTTTATATAGTTTACTTTTTTTGTATAGTCGTGAGCTTATCTTCTATCGTGTGGGTTGTGAGGTGGATTACCAACCTCATCAACCCTGGTGTCAGGGTTACTATTGAGCCGCCAAAGGCCCCTGACATGGCTCATGTAACAACTACGTAGGTATTTACGTAGTAGTACCTAACCGGGACCACGGGTGATCAGCCTGCAATGTCTTAACTGAAACAGTGATTTTTGTGACATGATCCCAACGGGATTCCAACCCGAGACCTCCGGATAGTGAGCCCAACGCTCGACCACTGGACCACGGAGGCCGTTATGATGTGTATGTTTGTATCGTGTATGCGCAGGCGGCGGCACGCTGGAGGTCATCCCGTGCTCCCGCGTGACGCACCGGCCTCGCTTCTACGAAGTGGGTATGTACAGTCATAGAATAAGGAATGATACTACGTATAGAACGGCAACTCTTACCTCACCCCCCTCGGTCTTACTTTAGTCTTCAATCATATGGACCTGTTTCAAAGGATATTGTGTATTGTTTGCAAAAATATGAGGTCTACCCCTAGGAGAACATTTATGTAACATGTTAAAATATTATATTTGAATTTCCCGCCTTATTTTCAACTCGCACTTGACCGGTTTTTTGTTTTCTCTCTCTATTTAAAAACTACATAATCTGTGACAGTTAAGCGAGTGTATAAAAATTAATAAAATAATTAATTCATTAAAACAAATAAAAGGTGCAGGTCGTATAGTATCAGGTGAAGGATTGGGCGGGAAGAAGAGAGGAATGGTGATTACTCCACCGACAAGAGCGCAGCTCTTAAATGGAGAAAGAGAGAGAATAATTTCCTGCATTTTATTTGTGTGTGTTTGTTCTACTAACGCGCCCTGCGTCTGGGATGAATACCACAGTTGTTATGATTGTATATAAAGAGACTAGCTTTTGCCCGCGACTTCGTCCGCGTGGCGTGTTATAAAAGAGAAATATTCTTCATACAAAAGGATTTTCCCGCTAATTCCCGTTCCCGTGGGAATTTCGGGAATTCCTTTCTTAGTGCACCTCTACGGTACCTAAGCTACGTCCCTTCCAAATTTCAAATGCCTACGTTTAGCCGTTTAGGCTGTGCGTTGATATGTCAGTCAGTTTCTCCTTTTATATATTTAGATGAAGCACACCAGCGCCCCCTGACTATGTCGTCAAGTACTACAAGGTCCTTTGTGACCACATTATAATTTCAAGTATGTATGTCAGGCCAGAGCACTGCGCTCGTGGCGGAGCTGTGGATGGACGAGTACAAGGAGCTGTTCTACCTGCGCCGCCCCGACCTCAGGGTGAGTGCGTCGCAGCGCCTCATCATTCTGTTATGTTTTCATAAACATTTCAAAAGGTACTTATTACGTGTGGGATGTGAGGTGGAGTACCAACCCCATCAACCCTGGTGTCAGGGTTACTATTGAGCCGCCAAAGGCCCCTGACATGACTCATGTAACGACTAATTACTTACATCAGTAAGTAGAAACCGCGACCAACGCCTTAACGTGCCTTCCGAAGCACGGATCATCTTACTTTATGGACAATCAGGTAATCAGCTTGTAAAGTCCTAACCAAACTAGGGATCACAAAGTGTTTTTTTTGTGATTGCGAGACCAAAGCTCAACCACTGGACCATGGAAGCCGTCAAAAGGCTGTGGATATGGAGGAATGCTGATAAACTTTATATGTTTCAGCAATCTTTTTCTCTCGTCAATGACTGAACTCATCAACCCTGGTGTCAGGGTTACTATTGAGCCGTATTTAAAGTTTTGCAGAATTTCCGTAGGAAAATCATCGGTAAAAATTATCGTCTGAGCTTTACAAGAGCTGCGATTCAAATCCCGTCAAGTCAGAATTTGTCGATTTAATTTTCCTTTTATGAATCGATAAGCACGGGTAGTAAGTGCTATAAAAACAAAATAGTTATCGGTATTCAGCTCAATTATTTTCCTTTCCTTCTAGAACATATCGAAGGTGGGCGACGTGTCGTCCCGCCAGCGGCTGCGCGCGCAGCTGCAGTGTAACAGCTTCGAGTGGTACCTGCGACACGTGTACCCGGAGAAGTTCATTTTCTTGTACAACGCCGTCGGCTACGGCAGGTAATTAAGAAATAATTCTGCATACACAGCTGATGTCACCTGGTTTCCAGGATTTACATCCGGTTAATGGCAATAGGCTCGTGCCCCCTAGTACATGGGACTTAAACATAACCTTCCATCATTTCATTAATCATCAAGAAAAAAATACACAAGACATGGCTGTATGGGCATAGTTCCCTTTGCCTTGCCCTTCGGGGAAAACCAAAACAAAAAAATCTCTTTGGTTTGACCTGTGTTCTACTTTGGTGCTATTGGTGCTAATTTCCGTAAAATTTCATCTACTTAATTTTATTTTAAGTTATATCTGTCATTTATACGCCGAAAAGGATAGGGTCGGATGATTGACAGCTATTGTAGATTTGCCGCAGATGGCATTAACTACTTGGCCGGACAAATAGGGAGCGCTGAAGGCTCTCACCCGGTACAACTTTTAAGACAACAGGCCTGAGGGTGCCCAGTTGGGCGCGAACCTCGGCTCAGGGCGTCGTCTGAGGAAAAAATATTTGAAAGTATTAATCGACCCTAGCGGGTCGATAGCGATAAGCGCTGATTGAGGGAAGTCGTCGACCACGCCGGCGGGGTCGGTATCGGGGTTAGTGTCTGTGTGAAACGAGGTTGTTTGTATGAAGTGACGACGGCCGGCAGGTTCTACAACAAGGAGAATGAGATGTGCCTGGACACGCTGCTGAGCCACGCGGCGCCCACCCCGCTGGGGATGGCCACCTGCCACCTGGTCAACCAGATCTGGGTGAGTGAATCATCATCCTCCTGTCCTCATCCCACTCTATGTACACATGTCGTGGCCAAATCACAGAATTGATCATTTCATGGTGTGCTCGATCATTTCATGAAATGGTCATATTAATAAACGTTTGTCCTTTATAATAAACGTTTCTTTCTTTCTTTCTTTCTTTCATATTTCATGAAATAGAATATCACTCGTTGGCCACATCATGATGTGGTTTGGCCAGATCAATGAACACGAAACGTTCAACGATATGAGCAACTAAATGAAGACCAGCACAATGACCATTATTGCTTAATGTCGTTTCCAGGAGTCACAATACTTCACCCTGACCAAGTCGGGCCAGCTGCGTGATGAGGCACGCTGCGTGGTCTACAAGAACGTCAGGTGAGTAAGGGGTGCAATTATACATATAGCTTCTAGGCCGCCGTGGTCCAGTGGTTGAGCGTCGCGTAACGAATACTCAGGGGAATGATTCGGGCCATGATTCTGAGTTGATATCAAGTGAAATTTTCCCTCAAAGTCATCCCTCAATGTTTTCGCTACAATGTCGCTAACATCTTTCTAAATATATAAAAGGAGAAACTGGCTGACTAACCGACTGACATATCAACGCACAGCCTAAACGGCTAAACGTAGGCACTTGAAATTTGGAAGAGACGTAGCTTAGGTACCGTAGAGGTGCACTAAGAAAGGAATTCCCGAAATTCCCACGGGAACGGGATTTAGCGGGAAAATCCTTTTGTATGAAAAATCTAAACCGCTCTTAAGTTAGACGCTTGAAATTTGGCATGCAGGTTCCTTAGTAAACTTAAAGCTTAGTTGCAACAGGATATTGCAAAAATCCCATGGGAACGGGAGTTTTATGAAAAAATCTAAACCGCGTAAGATACGAGTAGATGTTTTCAATCTAGCATGCATGCATACCTTAGTAAATATAAAGTTTAGTTATGGCTGTATTTTGAAAAATGGGAGTTAGCGGGAAAAAAATGTTGTATGAAAAAATCTAAACTGCATAAGTTAGATGCTTGAAATTTGACATGCACTCCCACACACTCAAAAACACGCCACGCGGACGAAGTCGCGGGCAAAAGCTAGTGTTGTATATTTATCTTGTGCATGGTGCGTGTGTTGGTCCGACAGTGACATGGCGATGTGGATGGCGGAGGGCGGCGGCAACAGGGCGGTGAAGCGGCTCCTGCGGATGAAGCCGCCCGACACCGAGCAGATGCTGGTGCTGGACGACTGCAGCAACGCACGAGACAAGGTACCACACCACCACCCACTACCACCACCCAGTGTTCCTCCGGTTAGGGTTAATAACAGAAATAATTCGGTTATTAACCGAAATAAAATATGTGTTAACAGTACAGGCGTATACCGAAACATTTCGGTATTCTTTATCAAAGGGGTTAATGCGAACACTGTTAACAGAAATTAAAGGTTAACAGGAATGATAGGTTAACCGCTTTACAAACGGTTATTTTGCATGTTGCCATTCCGTCGTGCGAAACGAATGCTGGCAACGCTGCGCCAAGCAACCTGCAGGCGCTTGTCGGCGTCGTTTAATCGTTCCACGCGCTTTGTTTTTTACTATTTCGACGTTTACTTTTTAACCAGCGACGCTACGTAGTTGCAGAACGCATGATCCGATTTGGTTACGTTTTTTTTTGTTTGATAGGTGATAATTACGAGAAGATTTGTAGACATGACGGAAGGATCCAGGGTCTGATGATGACCAGGTTATATTATATTATTATAAATACTGGACAAAAAAAATGACGCAAGATCGCCGAGTTTGAGTTTGTTTGACTTGTCTTGATGAACACTCTGACCCTAGGTGGTTGTTGGTGGTTGATACTCAGGGTGTGATGATAACCAGGTGGTTATAAGGATAGGAGCTCGATATTAAAATAACGCTAGACCTCCGAGTTTGGGCGTGTTTGATTTGTCTTGATGAGCCTTCTAGCTATACTTGGCTTTGGTGGTTGGTATTCAGCGTCTGATGATGACCAGGTGGTCATAAGTTAGGAAATCGATATTAAAATAACGCGTAACCTTCGAGTTTGGGTTTGTTTGAATTGTCTTGATGAGAACTTTATTGGTGGTTGGTATTTAGGATTGGATGATAACCAAAAAGTAGGAACTCGAAATTTAAATGACGCAAGACCTCTAAGTTTGGGTTTGTTTGATTTGTCTTGATGAGAACTCTGACTCTAGGTGGTTGTTGCTGGTTGATACTCAGGGTGTGATGATGACCAGGTGGTCATTTGTATTGTCAACTTAGAAACTCGATGTTAAAATAATTTGCCTTGACGAGCATTCTAGCTCTGGTTAGTATTCAAGATCTGATGGTAACCAGGTGGTTATAGGAACTCCATTTTAAAATGACGCAAGATGTGGTTACTAGTATGAAGTCGGAAGGTAGTCGTCATGGAATCTAGACAATATAATAACGCTCTCTAACTCACTTGTTTGAGTGATCTTGAATATTACTCTGATCTGAGATGGAATTGGGATGCATCTTAATATGTAGCCATAGGATGAAGTCCGTATCGCATGGTTTAGGCGTATGGTACGTTACGGTTTTGTATGATGCGTATATTAATTTAAAGACTTGAATCGAGTCTATTTTTTTGTCGAGGAATCGACTGGATTCGACTAGAATCGATTAAAATGGACTGGATTTGACAAGCACCTAGAATCGTCACAATCAGCTTGAATGGACTTAAACTGACACAAATGTGGAAACGACTAAAATCGACAGTTTTTTATTAATAATATAGGCTCACGTTTGACCGCGTTTGAAAACCGCGTCAGTCTCACCTGGTGGTATAGGACGATGTGGTCTAGGGTGAATCACGCTTACCTAGTAAATGCCTATTCACCCTAGCCTTGAAGAATGCCAAATTATAACGAGTTGGAAATGCAGACGACAGTTCCAGTCCTTTGCTATTCGCATCAAAAAGGAAGAGGCAAAACGTTTAGTGCGGATTGGTGGTATATCCACAACATGAAATGTCTGCCGACGACTAGTTGTTTGAAGATGGAATAGTGTGGGTGGAATTAACTCATGAAGTTCCTGCACACACTGAACCGCACACCGAAGTGTATCCTATAAAAAACCGCTACCCTTCGTCTGTGTTTTAGATTTTGGAGTCGAGTCTTCACTAACGACTCATTGTCTACGGGCTTTAATGCTCAACGCTCCACCAAGTCGAGAGCGGCCAACCGAGAGCTGGCAAAGCCTCGCCAAAGGTGACAACAGTACTCCATACAACAACGAACCTGTGCTGTGTACAGATCAAGCAACTGCTCTGAGCGGAAGTATCATCTGACTTTAGAAAGGATGTCTGATTTTTGGCTGCAATTTTGTTATAGACTCGGTGTAGCAGCCGAAGTTTAGGTTGGCAATTAGGTCCATACCATAGAGCTCGAGATAGTTGGTAATTGACGTGGATATTAGTGATGGTGTAACGAATGTAAATTTTTAGACATTCGCGAATGCGTATACGAATATCTGCAAAAAATCTTCGCGAATGCTAATATTCGTTACATCACTAATGGGTACACTCCGAAACATTGGAGCCAGATTCGTTTCGCGGTGAACAGACATGCCTGGGTTTTGGAAGCGTTGAATTCAACCAAGTTGTTGTCACCCCGTTCTGAGACGGACTTAAGGGTCAAATTCACACGATTCATAAGATTCTGATAACAAGTTCTGATAACGCTGACATCCCTGGTGCTTGTTCTCCGTCACTGTGCTATCGTCTGCATACCCATAGGACATAAATCAGCAGATAATTGATCTGGAGCAGGAAGATAGTGGGAGAGAGAACAGATCCCTGAGGGACTCCGACACTAATACCATGTAAATCAGACGAGCACCCATCGATGACTTCCCGAATCCGTCTATTCCTCCGGAAGTCAGATATCCAATCACACAGGCTAGAAGGGATCCCATATGCCGGAAGCTTTCCAATAAGCCTATGGCTATATTTCCAATAAGACTCCCAAACCCTATCAAAAACCTTTGTGATATCTAAGGACACGGCAATTGCCTCGCAAGTGTGTAGCGTACACAAGAAGATCGCCAGTTGACCTATTACGGCGGAAACCAAATTGGCGGTCACTAAATAGATCGTTGGTGAAGGTACGCTAGAAGGGAATTGTTCAAGTTCGCTGAGATGGGGCGGTAGTTAGCAGGGTCGGCACGGCACGACTACCTTTTTTGGACACAGGCTGCACATAGGCAAGCTTACATGGGTTCGGGACTAGTCCTGAACCCAAAGAGAGCCGGTAGAGCCGTGTCAGTACTGGAGACGACTCAAGTGCACAGTCCTGCTGTACGATTGCTGGAATACCATCTGGACCACGGAACTCATTCACGTCTAGAATGTGAAGCATTATTAGGACCTCATGTTGCCGGATACAGATCTCTGCCATTCTTCTTCTTGTAGTTTTGATGGCATTCAAATTTTTTTCAGCCCAGTATTGCCATTGCCAGATCACAAGGAGGTACACTAGGTGGAATATTGTTCTCAGCATCTAGACGAGAGTCGCAGGTGAGGAGATAAATAAATTTGCCTTCTCGTGCGCGGTATAGGTCAGCGATCCATCAGGTTTCAGCAATGGCGGCAACAACAGACGGCAGAAATTAGCTAGATAAATACCAGTTGGGTACTTAGCCAGTTTCGCACCGATTTGGCCTACTTATATGGTCGAAACGAGCTCCGCGAATTGTCCTCTTGCAAGACTTGGCCGCGTTATTCGGAGTTTTCTTCAGAGTTAGGAGCTTTGCAGGTATATTCTTCAGCCCACACCCGGTATGCGGGTCTGCGCAGCTCGTCGGGCCTTCTGAAGAAAAGCATACCTCACTCCAAGGATAGGACGCGAAGAAGTGCCGCATCTCATCCCAGTCTGCTAACTTGTATCGTCATATTCGCCTGGATTATCTGCGGTTAAGATCAGATGGGGGATAGACAGATAGAGATCTCACCAAACAATGGCCGGAAGTTCCTAAAGGAAAGTCACTGATACTTGATATCGGTCCGGATCAGTTGTCGACAGAAGGTCCAAGCAGTTGGCGGTATGGTTGGCAACGTCAGGTACCGTTGCAGCGCAATTTACCAGCTGTGAGAAACTTAGTGACAAGGCAAAAGCCTGCACCTCTTTGTCAGCCTTTGTCAGCATGGTCGGTCTTCTGGAACGGGTACAAACACTCTTGATGGTAGGCGTTGAAGTCCCCCAGAAGAAAAAGTTGCGTTGAGGGATACTATACTCCGCATTACCAACTCCACTTTGCCAACTCCGATGTGTCATTAAGGTAGGTGAATAACCTGGAATCCAGTCGAGTGAAGTGGAATCTATCTATCGATTCCAATCAATTTTGTAAATTTTACTCAAATCCAGACGATTTTAGTCGATTTTTAACGATTCCATTCAATTTTGTCGAATATAGCCGATTCTTCAAAAACGCTTGTTTCCCGTTTATACCCATCTTTCTCTTTCCAGCTGAGTTTGTTTTAATATTTTACTCTTCGTTAGTAATAACCTATAAAACCGAGGTTAACCCTTGATATGTGTTAACAGGTTTCAATAGGTTAACAGATTAACGTGTTACCGTAATAAAAGGATACCGATTGAATCTGTTAACCTTTTATATCGGTTAACTTTTTAAATGGGTTTTCCGAACACTGCCACCACCACACACTTCATACAATACACCTCGTTAAACACTCCGTTTTACACAGACACTACACATTGACGTTATCGTACACGCGCAACTGTTTAACGTCTGACGCCCATACGATTCAAGACAAGACAACAGGCCTGAGGGTGCCCAGTTGGGCGCGAGCCTCGGACCCTAGTGGGTCGATACAACACATAAAAGAACAACAAAACATAACATAGGAGAACATTTATGAAACAATTAAAAGAAAGGTGCAGGTCGTGTTGTATCAGGAGGTGAAGGATTTGGCGGGAAGAAGAGAGGAATGGCGATTACTCCACCGACAAGAGCGCAGCTCTTAAAGAAAGAGAGAGAGAGAGTGGATCGATAGCGATAAGCTTTGAATGAGGGAAATCGTCGACCACGCAGGCGGGGTCGGTATCGGGGTTTTGACGTGTTTGGTGTCGCGAGCTGATTGGCCGCCTCTATGGCTGCGGTAATTAGTTTGTTTGTAGTGGGTGTACACTGCGAAGAGGCAGCTGATGCTGTCGGGCCTGTGCCTGCACGCCACGCAGTCGCTGGGCGCGCTGCTGCAGCCCTGCGTGCCGGGCTCCCGCGACCAGCACTGGAAGATCGACTTCTCCGTCAGGAACAACTTCGGCCTCGTCGGTAACTGCCTTAACTACTGCTTTCAATATTTTTTGGAGCCATGGTAGCCAAGTTGGAATAACCCTGAGGTCGCAGGTTCGAATCTCGTACGGGCCTAAAACGATTTTCACTTTTCGAATTCATGTTTAGATAAATGATTAATCACCTGTTCTCGTGCTCAGCGGTGAAGGAAAGAGTAATAAGTAATACAAGAACATGTCCTATTTTTAGTATTGTTGTTATCGCGGTAACAGAAGTACATATAATTTGTGATGCACAGACACGCGGACGGACAGACGGCGAAGGCTTAGTAATAGGGTCTCGTAATAGCAGCGTCCCGTAATAGGGTCCCGTAATAGAGACCCGTAATAGGGTCCCGTAATAGCGTTCGCTTGGGGTACAGAACCCAAAACAAATGAGTATTAGTTTACTTTGTGTACGGAAGACAATAAAACCCATGTTGTTGCAGAGGACGAGAAGCCCAGCGAGCAGCAGGAGATCATGAACAAGTTGCGAAAGCGGTGAGTGCCTGGGCAAGTGTTGGTGCATGTCAACACCGGCCAAACAGTGTGCACGGATAGGTTGTCCTTAAGCACTGCCAGTAAAAACCTGTAACAGAACTGGCAGGGAACGGATACAGGGTGATATACAGGCAATAGATACATATACTTAACCATTTAACCCAAGTATGGCCTCATATTAATCATTTATACGACCTTTCCAATATATTTGTTTACAGGGGCGAAGCACTGAACCTGCTAAGTGCGCCAAATACGGCAAACTCGTCAAACGCAACCAACCTCTCACACGCACTCAATTCGTCACAAGCACCCAACCCGTCTCGAGCACCCAACCCGTCTCAAGCACTCAACCCGTCTCAAGCACCCAACCCGTCTCAAGCACCCAACCCGTCTCAAGCACCCAACCCGTCTCGAGCACCCAACCCGTCTCAAGCACTCAACCCGTCTCAAGCACCCAACCCGTCTCAAGCACCCAACCCGTCTCAAGCACCCAACCCGTCTCGAGCACCCAACCCGTCTCAAGCACTCAACCCGTCTCAAGCACCCAACCCGTCTCAAGCACTCAACCCTTCACAAGCACCCAACCCATCACAAGCACCCAACCCGTCTCGAGCACCCAACCCGTCTCAAGCACCCGACCCATTACAAGCACTCAACCCGTCTCAAGCACCCAACCCATCACACGGACTCAACCCGTCTCAAGCACTCAACCCATCACAAGCACCCAACCCTTCACAAGCTCCCGACTCATCACAAGCACTCAACCCGTCTCAAGTCAGATATATTGTCTCCACAGACCAATCCAACCTAATAGACGAATCCAACTCGCCAGAGGCATCAAACCCCCCCGCCCGATAAATTATACCTGTAAATGGGAATCGGGAAATGCCACACTAAAAGCTACATTAAAAAATATATACCCACTTCTTATGCGGTCATATTATGGTGTATTGGAAGGGAATAAAATTGTTCCATAAATAAAAACAATTATTTATTTCAGTGTTACCTATCCCTACCTGCCAGACAATGCATGGTGTTGCCAACATTGTTCTGATCAAGGGTTTCAAAACCACATTGACTATAACATAACATTACTTAACAAATACTTCATTGTATACCATACACAGCTATATACACAAGAAATATAAAATTACAAAACAAATTGTAAGTTCCTAAAAGAGAAATAAAAAGAGTACAATAAAAAATAAATCTCCAACTATTTTAATGACTTGCATGTAAGTACAGTCATGAGCAATATAATGTACCCACTTTAGGACTCTGTCGCACTAACATATTTGACATTTAGTGAGACTTACAGTTCAATTTGTCAAAAAAGTTAATGTGACATGGTACCAAAGTGTATAGTATACATATTAATGCTCGTGACCGTTCGTGAGGGTCTCGTCCGTCGACAGGACATCAGCTGGTGGGGGTAGACCTGTAACCAATACCATTTTTTTTTTTTTGACGTGACTTATTGTAGATTTGCCGCAGATAGCATTAACTACTTGGCCGGACAAATGGGGAGCGCTGAAGTCTCTCGCGCGGTACAACGTTTAAGACAACAGGCCTGAGGGTGCCCAGTTGGGCGCGAACCTCGGCTCAGGGCGTCGTCTGAGAGGAAAACTATTTAAAAGAATTAATCGACCCTAGTGGGTCGATAGAGATAAGCGCTGATTAAGGGAAGTCGTCGACATCGGGGTCCTAAAGTGTTTGGTGTCGCGAGCTGATTGGCTGCCTCTATGGCTAGAGTACCAATACCACAGGATCTAAGCCATGACGAGCATAAACAATAATTCTACGTGTACAACGAGCTTGGGGCAAGCTTCATACACACCTGCCTACCCCTTTTGAGATATAAGCGTGATGTTATGTTTGTTACGTCAAGGACGATGCCTACCCGCGAGTGGTAAAATTGGAGCGTTTGCAGGTTGGCGGGAAAGTGTCGACCACGCCAGCGGGGTTATCAAGTAATACTATCGGAGGGTGCTTACCGCTCTCGTAACCTTTTCAGAACCTTCTCCACGTCGCTGAGTTCCACGCCCTCTGAAACATCATACACATTGAAATAAATACTCTTTATCTCGCATTCTTTATTGGTATGGGTTACCCTTCGCGGGTTGGAAGGTCAGACAGGCAGTCGCTTCTGTAAAATACCGGACCTGTCAATCTGTCAAAAAGATATAACGCCAGGGGATGATGATGATGATGATCTGTATTCTTACATTCTTACGTCAGCATATTCTAATATATGGATGAATACAGTGTGTTAGCGACATCGTAACGAAACTTTGAGAGATAGCCCATGATTCTGAGTGGTATCAAGTGGAATTTTCCGTTGCAAAATTCATTGTATATTTTGTGTGTTTTTAAAAATTACTTATTTTCAATTCTACCACTGGGATTCGCATTTGGGTCCAGATCATGAGCCTAACGTTCAACAAGTCTCGGTTACTATTTACTGGTCCTTACATTAACCATTAACCTTTGGCGGCTCAATAACAACCCTGACACCAGGGTTGATAAAGTTGGTTATCCACCTCACAACCCACACGATAGAAGAGTAAATCACCAGTGATTCCGAAGTTGTTGCGCTCGCTGTAGTCTATCTCCCAGCGCTGCAGCGCGTGGGCGCGGCAGGGCCGCAGCCGCGCGTGCGCACTGGCGCCCGCGCGCGCCACCACCTGCAGGCAGAGCGGACCCTCGCCGCCGCCCAGCTGCAGCTGCTTCCATGGAGTGTACACCCACTTCTATAGAAGATTTTCTTGTTTTACGTGAGATTGGCAACCATTAGCAAAGAAGGAATAATACTACGTCTTATAGATAGCAAATCTCCGCCCCCCACCAGCGGCTGAGCTAGGTTTACCTCACCCCCTCGGCCTTACTTTAGTCTTCAATCGTATGGCGTCAGACGTCACACACACAAATTCGCGTGTACGATAACGTCAATGTAGTGGCTGTGTAAAACGAGGTGTATTGTGTCCGGAGTGTGGTATTGAAGCACTTCACTAACACAGTTGTCTCGACCATTATAGACGGCGATACGGCTCACCTATCACGTTGGTCTGACAGAAAGCTCGGTGAGGCGTGGGTACTTAGTTCATCTTGCGATTGAGCTGTAAAGAGCTACAGACCTGGGCGTCGGGGTACTTGTGGCATGTGTCGAGCACGAGGTGGCGGCCGCCGCCCGCCCACGCCGCCATGATGACGCCCGCGTCCTCGTTGGGCGGCGCCTTCGTGCCGGACACCGGCCCGCCGCTGCTTACACACATGTTACATCATCAACCTGGCATCTTCTATCGTGTGGGTTGTGAGGTTACCAACGCGACCCTGGTGTCAGGGTTATTATTGAGTCTCCAAAGGCCTCTGACATGGCTCACGATTACTCACTTACATCAGTAAGTAGTAACCGGGACCACCGACTTAAGGTGCCTGTTACTTTCAGACAATCAGGTGATCAGCCTGTGATGTCCTAAACAAACTAGGGATTACAAAGATGATTTTTGATTGTTGTTTATTATCAAGCCACCAGCAGCTACAGAGGCTGCAAAAGATAAAAAGAAGAAGAAGAAGAAGCCACCATTGGTCAGCAGACGGACAGTACCTGCCCATGTCCGCGTAGACGGCGCAGCGGGCCTCGTCCCGCAGCTCGCCGGACCTGCTCAGGGTGAACTCCTGCGTGCCCTGTGACGACAACGACGACAGCATCAAACACACGCACTCACCCCTACCCGGGTGGGCAGAGCTACAATTCATTTATTCCGTAAACAATATACATTGTGTTGGAATCTCTTACAAAATAGATAAATCACTTAAAAATATCATAGTCATGCGAGATTAATACAAGGAATTTAGAATAATTATTATATGTAAGTATTAGTTCAATGTCAACAATATTAAAACATAAAAATACAGCAATGTCCATGTGAAACAATGTGAAAATAGAAATAATGAATGTCAAAAAAAAAAAACAAAAATTAAAATAAATAGGATAAAAGGTAACAACTCATCACAGCACCTACATTCTCCTAAGGTGGATATGATGGTCGCATGGTCTTCTTTTTTCATGTGGGTTGTGATCTCAATGACAGACCTCACCAATCCTGGTGTCAGGGCCACTATTGAGCCGCCAAAGGTCCCGACATGGGTGTAACGACTACATATTTACTTAAGTAAATAGTAGCCGGGACCGACTGCTTAGCGTGCCTTCCGAAGCACGGATCATCTTACTTTCAGACAATCGTGTGATCAGCCAGCAATGTCCTAACGAAACTAGGAATCACAAAGTGATTTTTGTGTTATGTCCCCACCCATGTAAGTCTCAACTCGGACACTCCTTACAAAAATCTCGGTCTTATTTATTTATTTATACACAAATAGAAAAAAAAAACAAACATTACACAAATTTAGTTTTTGTACATACACAACTGTGTGTGCCGCCTTACCTCGTGCGTGCGAGCGAGACAGACAGTACGCACGCTCCCTTATCCTTGCGTGGTACGAACTGGTAACTCAAATAAGGGGTGGGGTGAGGAAGCTTGTGTCGGTTCGGGGCGGAGAGTGTCCGTTCTATTCTTATTGTTTATTCTATGGTATAGTTACCGCACACAGAACTAACACAGAAGGACAGAGAGAGACTCGAGGCCTTTGAAATGTGGTGTTGGAGGAGGATGGAAAGAATAAGTTGGACAGAAAGGGTTACAAATGAGGAAGTGCTAGTAAGAGTAAGGGAAAGGAGACAAATACTGAGAATTATTGAGGACAGAAGAGGCAAGATGATTGGACACCTAATAAAGACACGACGAATTTATTAAAAACATCATAGAAGGGAAGAGAGGAAGGGGAAGACCAAGAAGAGCTTACATGGAACAGATTAAAGAAAAGGTTAACGTCGTGTCTTATAGGGAAGTCAAGGAATTGGCCTTTGATAGACTGGAATGGAAAATGCTACACCGACAAGAGCGTGGCTCTTAAATTGATCATGATGATGATAGTTACCGCAAACAGCTTCTTGTCCGCCCGACAGGGGTAGAGCCCTAGGGGGCCGGGGGCGGAGTCGCTCCGCAGCGTGTCCAGGCACAGCCCAGAGGCCGCGTTGCGGAACCTGAGCCAGACACAACAAATATCTTTATTCAGTTGGTAACAGTTACACTTTGAATCGTCAATTTTTACTTAGGTAAATATTTTTTGTCAAACTGCTCATCCGCCTAAACTACTGCAGCTCACAGCCTGTATAGCCGAAGAAAAGTAGCTGCAAGAAAAACCTTGGCACAAGAATTTATGTTTGTAGACAATACTAATATAATTGTTTTTGTTCGTCGCTGTAAACTGTACTTAATTTACATAAACAGCCTATATTATACGTCCCAATGCTGGGCACAGGCCTCCCCTCAATCAACCGGAGGGGGATGGAGCATACTCCACCACGCTGCTGCACTGCGGGTTGGTTGAGGTGTTTTTTTACGGCTAATAGCCGGGACCAACAGCTTAACGTGCCCTCCGAAGCACGGAATCATCTTACTTTTTCAGACAATCAGGTGATTCAAGCCTGAAAAGTCCTTACCAAACAAAGGAAAGTCTCACAAAGTGATTTCGACCATGTCCCCATCGGGAATCGAACCCGGACCTCCAGATCGTGAGCCTGACGCTCTAACCACTAGACCACGGAGGCTGTACTTAATTAAAAAAAACCGAATTGATACTATCTATAATTAGGAAAATGAGGCATTCGGAAATTAAGAAATGGTAAAATTTAGACTTGTCATAAAGAAGAACTCGTCGATAATAATAAGCAAAATTTTACACACGGAAATATAAGAACGGAACTTGTCGCCGGCAGGATTAGTTCATCTTGCGATGGATGTATGGATGTACCTCTGACTGCCTCAATTGGGATATAGTCGTGAGCTTATATGTTGTTGAGAGAATGTACCTGCCGTATCCGAAGGCGTCCCTCACTGGTATGAACTTCTCCGGGTACACGTGTCGCAGGTACCACTCGAAGCTGTTACACTGCAGCTGCGCGCGCAGCCGCTGGCGGGACGACACGTCGCCCACCTTCCGACTGTTCTGAACATAGCACAACTCACTGGCTAACCTAACCTAGCCCACAAGATCCCACTTGTGCGCTGGACAAACGCCTCCCCTCCTCTTTCTGCGGTCCTGTGCGTGCTCCAACCAGTCCCGCCGGCAGGTGTCCAAGCCTCATCATCATCATCATCATCATTAGCCCATTAACGTCCCCACTGCTGGGGCACGGGCTTTCCCTATGGATGGATAGGGAGATCGGGCCTTAAACCATCACGCGAGCCCAGTGCGGATTGATGGTTATTAACGACTGCTAATGCAGCCGGGACCAGCGGCTTAACGTGCCTTCCGAAGCACGAAGGAGCTCGAGATGAAAACTTTTTTTTGTGGTCACCCACCCTATGACCAGCCCTTGCGAAAGTTGCTTAACTTCAACAATCGCAGACCGAGCGCGTTTACCGCTGCGCCACCGAGCTCCAAGCCTCACCCACCTTTTTTGATGGAACTTCAGTAGGTTTGCTACTTGGGGAGCGCTGAGGGCTCTCACCCGGTACAAAATTGCCAACAGACCTGAGGATGCCCAGCTCAGCGCAGACCTCGGCTCAGGGCGTCGTCTGAGAGAGTTGTGATAAGCGCTGACTGAGGTAAATCATCTATCACGCTGATCGGTATCGGGGTTTTGAAGTAATTGGTGTCGCGAGCTGATTGGCCGCCTCTATGGCTAGAGTAATCCTGCCGTCAGGATAGTATATTACGAGAAAACTTACAGAAGAAGACCCAGCGGTGGAAGGATACAGGCTGAGTAGATAGATAGATACTGCACTCACCCTGAGGTCGGGGCGGTGCAGGTAGAACAGCTCCTTGTAGTCGTCCATCCACACCTCCGCCATGCGAGCCGTGTTGATGCCTGTCTTACAATATTCATCACATTTTACAACATCACTAATTTAAGAGCCACGCTCTTGTCGGTGTAGCATTCTCCATGCTACTTTAAGGAAAAATCGAGCAGTGGTTTACCTTACATATATACTTACTCGTAATTATTGAACTAGTAATTGTAGCAAGAGTGGGGCTCCATGGTGGCCCAAATGGAAAAACGCTTGAGTCTCACAGTGAGGTCGCCAGTCCAAAAAAAAATTGGCTTACAAAGTTAGCGCTTTTTGAACGTCCAAACCCCACCATGTGCCTAAACCAATTCAAAATTCAAATTCAAAATTCAAAAATATCTTTATTCAGTAGGTAACATAGTTACACTTTGAATCGTCAATTTTTACATAACGAACGTCTCATCCGCCTAAAACTACTGCAGCTTCTCACAACCTGTATAGCCGGGGAAAAGAAGCTGCATTGCACTGATGATTTTCGAATTCGTTTTCGAATCCATATTTGGATCATAAATAATGATCACGTGCTCAGCATGAAGGAAATATCGTCAAAAATCCACATTCCCCTAAAATACGTTTTGGAGGTATGGGACCTAACATGTATTGGGCTATCTTTCTCTTCGTGTGGAACTTGGAAGGTCAGAGAAACAGCGTCGCTTCTGTAAAAAAAACTCAAATCTTCAGGTTAGGTAAGCGGACCCTGTGAGGAACGGGATAATGCTGGGGAGATTATGGTGGGTGGATGCATGCTGCGTTTATTATCCGTGAAATGTTGGTGATCAAGCCACGTACCGAAGGTGTCAGAGCTGGCCGGCAGCCCGTACGGGTGGAAGGAGCGAAACACGTGGCCGACACGGGAGCACGGGACCACCTCCAGGGTGCCGCCACCTGCCACACGATACGATACAGGACTGAGTTTAAGGTTCAGAACACATAACAGAAATAGAAAAGAGGTTGGAAAGGCCTTAACGCGTATTTCGTATGAGACCCACTGTCACCGGTTCAACCCAGTTGCGGCTTCCGAATACATCCTGCTCAGGGACGGTACTGAAAAGTATCGACGACCCGATTACTCTAGCCATAGAGGCAGCCAATCAGCTCGCGACACCAAACACTTCAGAACCCCGATACCGACCCCGCCGGCGTGGTCGACGATTACCCTCATTCAGCGCTTATCGCTATCGACCTCCTAGGGTCGATTAATTCTTTCAAATATTCTTCCTCTCAGACGACGCCCTGAGCCTACATCGCGCCCAACTGCACCCTCAGGTCTGTTGTCTTAAATTTTGTACCGGGTGAGGGCCCTCAGCGCTCCCCCATTTGTCCGGCCAAGTAGTGAATGCCATCTGCGGCAAATCTACAATAAGTCACGTTAAAAAAAAGGTCAACCCCGCTCTCTTCTACTACTACTCCTGCAAACAGATAACTACGACAGCTCTACTGCTTCTCAAATTCCATAGCCACTTTACCGGCAATGTGTATTTTATGTGATAGGCAATTTTATCATTACTTTTCGTAAGACTGCATACAAATCACCACCAGATATATGCGCTATAGATGCTTAGTCAACGATTTATACGCCGCTGCGTGAGAATATGTATAATTAACGTCAAATTTTTGTATGATGCGCTGTATGCGCAGCTCCAAGTACGTACACTGCCAGATCCTGAACGAGATCTCGAGGTTCTCTCCGCCCCAGCCGTGCATCATGTCGTCGTAGCCGCCCAGCTGGAAGTAGTACTCGCGGCTCATGGCGAACAGCCCGCCCGCCATCGTCGGGGACCTGGGGGACGTTGTGTCATTCTAAGCATGGTACAATAAAACAAGGTACGCTCAATCCTATGACAAGCCGCCATTGCTAGCCGTTTGATGACGTAAGTGTTACCATTAAATTGGTATCTCCAACATTCCAAGGACTTAAATTTTATTATTCAAAATTAAATAAAAAATAACTAAAAATATAAAAGTAAATTAATTAATTTATTAAATTTAGTAAATTAATTACTGTCACTTGTCACATATTATATAAAAAATATTAAAACTAAGTTAATCTTTTACTAAAAGTCCAAAATTGTCTTACAAAGTAAATTAAAAATTATAGTCGTGGGTAATTTATTTTAACAAAATGGCAAGCGCAAAGACATGAGACAGCTATACGGGTTCCAGAGCACGCGCGGACTGTCTGTCTCGCTCGCACGCACGGGGTAAAGCGGCACACACAGCGTCTATGTAGTGCATTGTATAAGAAGACCAGGTATGCTCCAAACTGACAGCTAGCATTTCAAGGTTAGCCCAGCTGACGTCATCCGAACCTGTGTTGCCATTTCGTAAAAAATAAATTACCAACTAAATAAATTACTTACGTGCGTATTAATGGGCTAGCAATGGCGGCTTGCCATAGAATTGAGCATACGGTCTTCTTATACCATTCAATTCAATTCAAATTCAAAAATATTGAAACGTAAATCTTTTGCTACCTATTAGGAAGGTAGGTGAAATAGGAAATAGAGTTATGAAATACCGATATCGATATGTTTCAGAAATTTATAAAGTGGTGTTTACCTGAAGGGCACAGCTAGATGTTATAGACCGGTGAGCATGAGACAAAGAAAACTCCCTTGAATTTGTACAATGTATATTTTTTAAATCTACAAATTTCATTAACCATAGGTAGGTCAAAAACCCTATGGAGGGAGACAGGTCGCGCTTTGGACCGTCAGGTTAATTGTCACTCCGTAACAACCATGGGATATCACTATGTTTAAAAACACTGTCCGTACACCTGTAGGCACCTCACTTACTCGAGGACCTCCGACTATCAGGCCTACCTGAGGCGTTCCGGAATACCGTACAGGTGATGAGTTGAGGCCGGCTCAGGCCAGGGCGTGCTGGACGATGGCGGCGCAGCGGGCCAACTGTTACGCAGCTGGCGGGCTGCACGTCCACCGGTCAACCTCGCAGTCCTTCACCGGGCCTTATCCGGAGTGTTGACAAAAGGAGAGGCGCGGCACATCCACATGCGCGCCGCACAAAGAAAAGCTTCGACGTGCAACCAACCAAGGCAAGCTCCGCCAAAATGAAGCTTGAAATAACTCTCAAAAGCAGAAGAAAACAGTAGGAATCTTCATTCACAAAATTTGTTGAAATAGTCTGATCCAATCATAAACTTCTTCTTAGATTAAAACTTGCAAAAACGTTAAAACTTTAAAACGTTAAAACTTAAAGAAAACACAAGAAACCCATCTGCAACAAGGAATGGCAATGATTAGCATGTGGTTCAGCTGACAGCGTGGCAATGCAACTCACGAGTGTAAAACAAAGAAAATAACTTACAGGTTCATCCGGGATAGTTGGGCATCGCTCGGATGAAACCTAAACCCACCCACTGGACCTTAGGCGATGGGATTTCAGTGATGTTGCTGAAAACAAGGACCTCGAGGTTATCACAAAGTTGGTGCAAAAATATGCACGAAGAATTGCGAGGACTCACCATCTCGGTTAAGTTGTTTATTTAAATCGAGACATCGGCTCTTGATGTCGCCGATAAATCGTGGCTTTTAATTTGCCCACATTATTGTTACGGCAGTGGAGTCTCCGGCGCTCTCGCGACGTCCCCACTTTCCATAACCTGTCTCTCAGCTCAGCCAGCTGTCAGTCTGACACAAGAACCACGAACAAAGTTGCCAAACTAGAAAAAATCTCCCAAACCATAAATTCGCCGAATCAACGACAACAATCGATCGACTTGTTTGATCAAAACTAATCCAAAACTAAATCTTTAAATAAATGTTGCAGATAATTTAATATACCAAATTTTGAAGAAAATAAAAATAATTAAAAATATTCGGGCCCATCGATAACCCTGCAGCGCCATCTGTGTTCTGTGAAACAACATTATATCGCCAGAAACCACAAGATGTCGCTACAAGGCTCGTTGGTCCGAAATGCTTCGTTACAATACCCCCCTACCCACGAGAGGTTTCGAACTGGGTGAGAAACACGGCTGCCCTCAGCCATAGAGCCTGGAGCGCACCACCAGTCTAAATTAAAAAAAAAAACTGTCTCTAAAGACGAGACGACAAAACAAATCATAAAAAAAAACGTAACGAAGCACAAACACCAACATCTAAACAGCACAACCCTAAGCACAACAATTACCCCGACCTGTTATTCATCACCATTCATTGATCACCTTTCACTTCTTTCATAGAGTAGCACCCAATATCCATTTCACTGGGTGTTACCCACATTCATAACCCTGTTGAGCTGACGACTCTCAAAGTGTCACTCCATACCCCAATTCTAAAGACAAAGACAAAAAACAAAACAACAGTTGCTAGAGGCTTATTTAAGGAGTCACTACCCGCTCCGTCGAAAAAGAAAAAAATTAAACTAAACAAAGAGTAACCTAATAAGGTTCCTAATTTAAATTTAATTTAAAGTAATGGCTACCATAAAGCCTAAAAAATGTTGACACGGGCAACATGAATAAACTATATTAAATAGTTGGCTATAACCGCCTAATCAAAAAACATAAAAATATGAAACGCTAAGGTGAGCGTACATAAAAACGCTGTGTTGCAGACGCTAGTGTGTATGGGCCTTTATCAGAACACTCATAAACACACTAAAAACAAAAAACATTAAACATAAAAACATTTATTGGTAAATCTAGTGATTTTAAAAATCAAAAGACTACTTAAAATAAAACGTGTTTGTCATAAATAGGCTGTTACTAGGCCACTTACGACACAAGTAAACACACCAAAGTTTTATATTTCTAAAACAAAATGTTATCAAAGCTAACTAAGAAAGACATAATTTATGTAACTTTCTTTATAAACGTAAATTTAGAAATTGAGCCAAATATACTGATCCAAGCCGGAAAAAAATGTTTAAAAAAAAATATGACATGAGGAACACGGGGCAATTTGGAAATTAAATTTTTAAATCTTTTATGTGCCAAGAACCTAAGTTCTTGCCACTAAATGAGACCAATTCGTATACTAAGGGTGACAAAACCTTTTTAATTACGCACTGCTCGTATTTTGGGGCAAGTTTCGAGGCTTTAAAATTTGCGGCGTCACTCTGTACGTACGTTTTCCGCCACACTACTTGACCTTCGCGCAAAGTATTGACGTTACGGCGTCGCAGGTTGTAGTACTTCGCGTTCGTCGTGTGAGCCTTCTCGATATTAACTCGTACCTTATTAAAAATATCCTGAAGGACCCCAAATTCACCCGCATACTCGTCCCTTGGCATAGAGACCTCGTATTCCCTATCGTCGTTTTTATAAAAAGAACCGTTAATAATCGGTTCCCGGCCATGGACTAAAAAGAATGGACTAAACCCAGTGGTTTCGTTCACCGCACTATTTAATGCAAACTGCACCTTAAATAAATTTAGATCCCATGTCCTATGATCGTCAGCTACATAAGACGAAACAGCTGTCATGACTGTTTTGTTGTACCTTTCCACCATGTTAATCTGTGGCGTATACCTAGGCCCGTAGTGAACTCGTGGAATATTGTACTTCTTGAGAAGGCCACTGAATTCTGATCCCGTGAATTGAACCCCATTGTCGGTAATTACGGTTTCAGGAATCCCGTGAGCTAGAAGCACATAATTCTCAAAGTTTTTAGCTACTGCAGCACTAGTCGCTCGACGAAGTGGAAATAACATGGTGTACTTTGAAAAACAGCATGTTACTACTAAAAGGTGCATGTAACCCGAACGTGATCGTGGAAGAGGTCCTACCAAATCTACGGATACAGCTTGAAATGGCCTATAGCACTGCTTAGGCTGACCCATGATCCCAGGAGTGAGTTTGGTCCTGTGCTTATAAGCGGAACAAATACGACATTTGTTGACAAATTCAAGCACGTCGCGGTACATTCCTGGCCAGAAATACCTCAAACACAACCTACGGTGCGTTTTAAACACTCCGAGGTGTGCCGAGGTCGGTGGTTCGTGGTTTTCGGACATGACCTGCAGACGGTTTGACTTTGGCACAACAATCTTCCAATCAAACTCCTGAGTCAGGGCATACTTACCCTTGCTGTATCGTAGAAGAGTACCATTTTCGACGCGATAATTGGGATAATTTTTGGGATAAGCCGTACATCCAGAGTAAACCTTATCATACCACTCATCACCGGTTCCTGCATTTGGAGCATTGATGGCATCCACATGCAGCAATCGTGAGAGGGCATCAGGGACGACATTATCCTTCCCTTTCCTATGCTCGATTTTAAAATTAAATTGGGATAACCTACAACCCCAACGAGCTAAGCGTCCTGTAGGATTCTCTAAATTCATGAACCACCTAAGCGAAGCGTGATCTGTTACGACGGTGAATGGTCTACTACCTAAATATGGTTCAAATTTCTCAACCGCGTACACAACTGCTAACGCCTCCCTTTCGGTAGCACTATAGTTACGTTCGTTTTTGTTAAGGGATCTGCTGATATAAGCGATAGGACGGTCATGGCCATCAATATTCTGCGCTAACACACCTCCTACGCCAAAATTAGATGCATCGCAGTGAACTGAAAATGGTTTACTAAAATCAGGGCAGGCTAAAATTGGAGCTGAAACTAAAGTGTTTTTTAAAGTTACAAAAGCGTTTTCTGCGTCTTGGTCCCAGATAAATTTAGTTTTTGAGCTGGTAAGAGCGTGTAAGGGTGCCGCAATGGTGGAGAAATTCCTGATAAACCTACGGTACCAAGAACAAACACCTAGAAAGGTTTTTAGTTCTTTCGGATTTTTGGGTACCGGGAACTCCAGAACAGCACGAACCTTATCGGGATCGGTCCTAAGGCCAAACTCATCCACTACATAACCCAGATATTTTAAGGAGCTTCGGAAGAATTTGCTCTTTTCAAAGTTAATCGTTAAATTGGCGCTCTGTATTCTTTCGTGAAGCCTTTTTAAAAGAAGTATGTGCGTTTCTAGATCTTCAGCAACTACTATAATGTCGTCGATGTACACGAAAATCATGCCTTTAGTTACGTCACTGCAGAAAGGGTGTCCAAACAACATGTCCATAAGCCGTTGTTGGCGAGCAGGAGCTCCGCATAGGCCGAATGGCATAACTTTAAATTTAAACAACCCCCTACCAGGCACTGTGAAACTAGTCTTCTCCTGTGAGCTAGGGTCGAGTGGAATTTGCCAAAAGCTCGATTTAAAATCCACAGAACTGATGTACTTGGCATTCTTGAGGCTATCCAATATCTGGGGTATGTAGGGAATGGCATAAGCATCGCCTTTCGTCACAGAGTTGAGCCTCCGGCAGTCCAGACAAAATCGCCATGTACCGTCAGCTTTAGGAACCATAAGGACTGGATTGTTCCAAGGACTCTCGCTCGGGGCGACAACGTCCAGCTCCAGCATCTTGTCCAACTCCTTATGTAGTTCCTTCTGCTTTTCCGGTGACATGGGATAAGGTCTACACTTGACCGGTGGCGCAACCCCAGTGTCGATGACATGCTGAGTAAGATGCGTCCTACCTAAACCCTTGCGCTCAAAAGAAATGTCATGAAATTTTGTTATCATAAGCTCCGCTAACTCCTTGTGGTCGTTGGGAAGACTGTCATAAGCTTGTATAGAGTTGACTGGCATTTCTAAAAACTTTTGTGGACCTCTCATGTAGGAAACACTTTCAAAAATTTCTGGCATCAAATTGTATGCCCGCCAAAAGTCTACGCCTAAAATAACATTTAATTTAATACTGGGTATTATAAAAAATTTCAAAATTTTGGTTACTCCATTAAATGTAATGGGCAACATTAAAAATCCTATTGAGTTACACTGGGAACCATCCGCAACAGTAACATTAGTTTCTTTCCCAGATTGCACTGTAAAACCTAAAGATTCAAAATATGCATGTGCTCCATTTCCTAAAATTGAAATTGCTGCACCTGAGTCCAGTAACCCGTAAATTGTCAAATCCAGGACATTAAGTTTCAAATATGGTCGAACGTCATCATCATTGGGCTCGAACAAAACGGAAGCTACGTTGTTAAGCTTAAAATAATTAGTTACTACCTGTAACCATTGTTTCCAATCCCCATCTTCGACCTTCGATGGAGGATCGGCGTTATTGTCCGAGCAACCTAGTTTTTTGGGTTGTTACATTTAGGGCACGACCTCACCGTAAACCCTAAATGACCGCATTTAAAACATTTGACTGTCTTGTCCCTACACCTTGCGGTTGAGTGAGTAGACACCTTACATCTTTTACAAAAAACTGATTTGTTAGCCGCAGATTTTGTATTAGGATAACTACTAGGCTTTTCATTACTTGGCGGTTGTCGCTGCCTAAAAGTTTGAGTCTGAATTGGTGGCTGAACTGCCGAGACCTGTTCCGTTTCCCTAACATCGGCGGATTCGCTGATGGGCATTACAGGTTTTGTTTTGCCTTTGTACACGAAATCATTATTTAAAATAGACTGCTTAGGTGGTTCGACAAACAGCTGTGTCATTTGTCGCGCAGATTCTATTTTACGGCATTTTTCTTTTAGTTCAGCTATCGTAGCTACTTCGTGCAATGCTAACTGCTCTCTAAAAATGGGTCTAATATTATGTATTAAAATTTCAAATTTGTCACTGTCCAAAAGTGGTCGTTTCAATTGTGAAAACATACAGTTCATGACTGCAAAATAGATGTGTGTTGGTTCATCCTGTCCTTGGGTGCGAGCTCTAATCTCCCCCAGCAAACGATAATCAAAATCAACGGGTGCGAATTCTTGGACTAAAAGCTCACTCAATTCCTGCCAAGAAGAAACCTGCTCCTTAACACCTCTGAACCATAGAAGACCTTGGTCCGAAAAGAAACAAAAGGCGGACCTGAAAAGTACATTGTCACTAACTCCGAACGCTGAGGCGCGTTCACTTATGGATTGCAAGAACGTATGTGGACTCGTACGGCCGTCGAATTTAATGTTCCACTTCATTAAATTAATTGCTGAACCATCTGTCCCTTTTCCCCTGTTTTCCTCTTCTGGGTCGATGACGTTTTTTGTTGACAACAATTTCTCCAATGAGTGACCGCAAGCTATAAGATTTTTATTCAGCTTCAATTTTATGTCCCTATCGACAGACTCCGTGCATACTACACGCTCAAGACGGTGATGAAGATGATTATACAAAGCCCTAGCACGCATAAGGTGATGACGTTCCCTAGACTTCACTGCTAAATCAAGTTTTGCCTGCAGCTCCTTCAGCTTTTCGGTGATGATTGGGAATTCAGCCTGTGGTTTTCTTTCATCGTCCATTATTTCATCCGGAGAGAAACCAGTGATCAACTCCCTAAGCTGTTTCTTCAAATTGAGAACAGTATCAGCTGGTGCTTCTGCACGAATACTTACTTCATATATTAATTCATCACGGAGCAGTGAATGTAAATAAACCGTTTGGATATCCATGGTTGTGTTTCAGAGTTATAATTTCAAGATTGAAAAGAGGTTTGAAGTAAACTGAAGTAAATTTATATCTCAAAATGTACCCGTCTGCCTCCAAAACTTATTATCTAATATATGTACAAAATTTTTCATTAAATGTAAACCAAATAAGTGTAATTATCACACAACATCAATTCTCAGTCTATCCCTGTAAATAATTTTCAAAACAATAAAAGAAACAACAGTGTTTTATATAAATTTTGTTTTAGGTTATGTTTACTATGAAGTAAATGTTTATTTTTAAGTTGTAATATATAAAGATTATAAAGCAAGTTGACTACTAAATATTACTCAATAAAGTTGTTTTTTAAAAGACAGATCTAAAATTATTCCAAAAAACCAAGTAAGTAAAATGCTTGCCAAGCAGCGGCACAACTAACAATATGATGATGAAGCAAAGTTACAATATATCAATTTTTTAACTAATGACCTGTTATAAATTTGTTAAAAAACTACCTTTAAAGCTGATAATGATAAAAATAATGAAAGTTATTGTAAATTTGTTTTTTAATTTTCCTAATAGGTATGTTTACAACATTCAATTGTTGGAAAATTGAACATCTATATGGATATTATTAGTCCAAAAAAGCTCAATACTCATAAAAAAAAATTTGCTAGTAAGCATCAAATAAATGTTCAAAATATGTTTTTAGCCTGTAATTATACAAAAGGTTAAAAAAATAAATAAAGAAAACACAAATGTAGTATTAAAAATGACAATAAGCCCTAGACCACTTTGGTCATAAAATTGGGTTTAAACTTATTGTACAAAATAAGTATTTAAGTTAGGTCCCTTTAGGAGGCCTAGAACCTTACTTATACCATGGGTTCTCATCGCGAACATTAGGAAACATTGTTCAAAAAAATTTCAATAGATGACGCTAATAGTACCGATTTGTAATTAAAGTTTCTTTAAAAGCCAATAATCGATAAATAGGCACTAAAATTATGTTTTATAATTTAAAAGTTATACTCCAACCAAAAGTTAATCAAAGATATTGGCATTTAATGGAGATTTTTATATTTTTAAATTTAGTGGTTACTCTAGCGGATTTACGTCGGAACTACGTCGAGTATGGAGCTTGTTGAGGGGTTGAACGTTCTCGTTTTTATTAACGCCATCTATAATTATGTGTAAGAAGCTCGCTTAAAGTTGCGCCATCTATCGTTAATTATTGCAACATCGATCTAGCTTTGCCACAGATAATACAATATTACGTTTTTAAAAGATTGTGTTTATTTGCAAAATACATTTTATTGAATTAATTAAATGTTTAGTTGTAATTCTCATAAATTATGGGAGATACAATATCAAATTTTAAAAAAAAATATAACCTGTATAAATATCATTTAAAACTAAATTTGAGAACAAAAAAAAAACGCAACTTTCAAATAACGTAGGTAGGTTAGTAACCTACCTATGTTTGAAAATGTTTGTTTTCGTTTGAATTACGAGTCGAACGCGCCTTCTACGTTTTGTGTATTGTGGTTTACAAACTAACCCTGGACTGAAATCGGACTTTGATTTGGCTTCATGAAACCTGCTTTCACGTAGCGGCACAGGAACAGTGGTTATAAAAAATGTCTGCACACAATTGTTCTTATTATAATTGTACAAATTCTTCGGAACAGAAGTCAATGTTCCGTTTTCCGTGGGATGACGTCAACCGCCTAAAAGTATGGCTTGAGAATTGCGGTAAGTAGTTAAATGTTTACTTTTATTTATTTTTAATATTAAACTGCAAAAAGTTATCAAACAAACAATTTGATAGAATCAATGACAATCAAAACTGGAATAAAATAAAAAGAAATACCTAATTAACATGGTGGGAAAGTTATTGCCACTCCCCCTACTTGCTAGACTATTATTTTGGTACCTAATCGGTTTATCATTTGTCACCATTTATCATTTAGTTTACCATAATTAATGTAATACTTAAACTCAAGCTGAGATCAACAGTTTAGAGTAGTAGAACAGTTTTTTCTGTCTGAAGAACATAATATAATTAGGTATTGTGCTCAATGTCAATTTGGAATTATTAAATTAACTTTTGTACAATTGGGTAATTTAGTATGGCATATAGATATACTAATCAAACTTGAAAATCATAATTAGTGATTTTTAACATATTCTTACTGGGAACTCAGGGCCTCCAGATTCTGAACCAATTGCTATAACTACTAAAGCACTGGAATAGTCAAAAAATAAAAGGGACAAAAGTTAAAAAAAGTCAATCAAGTACATAATTATTGCTGAATTTTGGACTGTTTTATTGAACATTTTATAGACCAGGGCGGTTAAAATAGCCACATCGAAGCAATTCATCTAAGAAAGCAATATTGCAGTTTCACATTTGTGCATATAAAAGTAAGTGTGCGATGCAAACAAATGTCAAATAGCAATATTGCTTTCTTAGATGAATTGCTTTGATGTAGCCATTTTGGCCCCCCAGATATCTACTTACACATTTACTTTTAAGATGAAAATAAATAAAAATAAAACATTAATTTATTTCTTCTTATACAGTCTTAATAGATACCTAAGATAAACTACTATCTACCAAACCTACAGTTTTGTACCAATTTCACACATCGGGACTGTGTACAGAAGCCAGGAACCCAAATGAGGTATACCTAGTATCTTGGTCTCGCTCACACCTGACCACCTTTCAGCAGGTAACAATCTATACATACATTATGTATAGGTAGGTACCTACAAGAACTTAATAAGACATGTCAAAAGTTGCTGTTTTAGTAGATTCTGCCTCTGTGTATTATTGATTAGAACATTAGGCTTATGATCTGGAGGTCCGGGTACTGTTTCTGATATTATCAAAATTACTTTGTGAGATTATTCATCACAAATCAAATATTTTTAATGATCACAAACAGTTAGAACATACAAAAATTTATGCAACATACCTACTACAGTACACATGGGAGGCCTGTTTAAGCAATTTCTTCCAGGGAACCACTACCATGATCCAACCATTAATCTTTGTTTAGTTATGACATTGCGGACTAAGTCACTTAATTGTCCGAAAAAGTAAGAGTAAGCTTTGCTTCAGAAATTATATAGTTGGTCCGGGCTACCACCAAAACGATTACCTCCTGTTATTTGAGGGTAGAGACGATCCAGCAGTGGAACATCTATAGGCTATTTATGTTTTATTGAAAATTATATTCTTTTCTTGTAGGTAATATGAACATTGCCCACTTGCCTGCAGAAAATTTGCGGTCAAGGTATTTATGCATTGACCATTTCAATATCAAGTATGTACGAAATGAGACTGGTCATAGAAAAAGACTCCAGAGAAGTGCAGTTCCAGAACCATATCAGACTCAAGACGTTCAAAATCGCTCAAGCACTTCCTCACCAGGTAAGCACAATTAATTTGTCAAGTTATTACCTACAATTGGGTAGGTAGGTACTTACCTACCACTGAATTAATACAAATACAATCAAATTTTTATTGTAGGTTAGGTACCTACCTATTGCTTGAATATCTACATAATATTGGGTTTTAGTATAGTGAGTTATTACCTACATGAATGATACCTACCGACCTTGAGTTTTTTTGAAATGTTAGGTACCTAGCTAATTACAACTTACCTACTACTTAGATGTAGACAAGTTAATGTAGGTACCTACCTACCTAGTTAAATGTTTAAAGTAGGGGATAGGTTGTTTGTATGAAGTGTCCGGGCTGTGATGATAGATAGGTTCGATAGGTGCCTATAGACGTCTCGATTCCGAACCATTTTCAGTAACTAAACTATAATAAAGCCGTATTAACATAAATTGTAGGGTTTAAAATAATTAAAGACGTAAAATATTACTTTATTGTACCTATACCAAGATACCTACCTACTATCTATAATACCTACTTAATACCTTAATGACAAATTGACAGCCTCCGTGGTCTAGTGGTTAGAGCGATAGGCTCAAGATCTGGAGGTCCGGGTTCGATTCCCGATGGGGACATTGTCGAAATCACTTTGTGAGACTGTCCTTTGTTTGGTAAGGACTTTTCAGGCTTGAATGGTGATTCAAGCAATCAGGTGTGATTGTTCGAAAAAGTAAGATGATTCCGTGCTTCGGAAGGCACGTTAAGCCGTTGGTCCCGGCTATTAGCCGTAAAAACACCTCCACCAACCCGCAGTGGAGCAACGTGGTGGAATATGCTCCATACCCCCTCCGGTTGATTGAGGGGAGGCCTGTGCCCAGCAGTGGGACGTATATAAGCAGTTTATAATACCTTAATAGGTAAGTATCTACCTAGGTAAGTTAGGTAGCTATAGGTAGAAAAGTAGCTTTTCGCTTTCAACTTTACGCAGACGGCGATTGTCGTAGATGGGTAGGTAATGTAACCTACCATAACGTAACCAGTTGTTTAAGCCTGAAGGGGTAACAAACATACAGGCAGATTTACCTACATACCTAGGTACCTACTACGCATCGCATCGCATCGTACGTACCTATCATTTGCGTTTGCGCGACTCAGCCAGTAGGTAGGTACCTGCCTACCTACTTACCTACAATCGTAATAACACGTGACCTCGCGCAACGCAACAAGCTAGAATGGATCTTATCTTTATAATGACATAAAGTCTATAGTTGCTCGACACACGGAATTGAGACGTAGTTGTTTACAATCTTGTACAAAACAGTGCACCGCGCTTACAGGGCTTATAGGTATATATTATAGCGGTTATTAAACTACCCAAACGCGATGCGTCGAGATCGCGGGCTCGGGCATCAGGATCGGGCAGTGTTATAATAAACAGTTCATTGGTGGGCGACCCACGATTTCGTCATACATTTTATAGGTAGGTAGGTTACATTGGTACACACGATGACCTGACGCATCGTGTGTGGCAGATGAATCGAGTTAATGTAGGTAATAAAGCCTTATCATTCCACTTACTTAAGTAGGTAGGTACCTACTATGTTTGTGGCTCTTTCACGCAAAACCTATACCGCAGCGTAGCTACCTAAAATCATATAGGTACGTAAAGTAAGGCCAACCAGACGAGATACAAAAAGGTAAACAAACGGACCATTACTGAGTTACATTGCGATAACCAGGGATTATCATCTCTGTCCTTATCACTCGTACGCGCAGTTATGGCGTCAGTTGGTCAACGACAGCTGTCGTTGTGTTTCGTGGTAGGTACAGGAAAGCAGTCGGTACTGCAGCTGTCAACATTTGGACCGCCATTTTATGAACATGTTCATTTCTGTTTGGATTGCGTTCGAAGTGATACATATTTTTTCGTCCCCGTATTTACCTACTTAGATTTTTGTTCTTATTATTCCGTTTCTGTTACTTTTATTTTTGATTTTTGCTGGTATTATGAGTAGTTGTTGATTTAAACACAGTATTGACAACATGATTGATAATACGATAGATAGTTTTATCATAAACACAGCTGACTCGGACTCTTCCGACGAATCATCTTTGTCTAGTACAGACGACAGCGATTAAAATTCGGACTTTATGATAATTTATTCAAATATAAATGTTTTGAACTTCTGAAACTTTGTTTACATTCTATATCTCGTCTGGTTGCCTTTAACACGTCAGTAATCTAATCATTATTTTTATTTATTTTATTTTAAGTTATATCTGTCATTATAATTAAAATCAATTTATTCAAACAAAAACAAAACAAACACACCCTATAAATAAAACACCTCCTCCGATGCGTCACATCGAGGCAAGGTGCCCAACAGGCTGGCAGCATTACCCCTCTGAATCGCCAGGCTAATTCTCTGACAGAAATAACTACCAGCCCTAGCATCCCCCGAAGCCCCGATAAGACGCATTGAGAGATCTGTCATTATTATTTTTTTATTCTATCTGTCATTATAATAATATTATAAAACAAAGCTCCCACGCCATTCGCTCGTCTGTTTGTTGGCGGCTATCTCAAAAGAAAAAAATAATAATGACAGATATAACTTAAAATAAAGTTAGATGTGTTTACAGGAATTAGCACCAATGTCATGACTTACAAGAAGTGTTACATATTTTTTTCTTTGAGCTTCTATTTGCAACTTTTTACCACGCACTTCGCATGTTGCCAGTTCGGCGCCTAATCGCGCACCGCGGAGAAATACTGTCACGTCGCTATATTAACAGTAACTTTGCGTCCCACTTTTTGAGCGCTGATGTTCAATCTATGTCCGAAAAAAATCAAGACTAGTGGGAGCTTTCATCGAAAAAGCTGCCTAATGGTTTTGAGATATAACAAAACAATGTATTGTGGTTTTTTATAAGTACCTACCTATGTCTATCTTTTAGGAATCACTTATCATACACATTTTAATATTTATAAAATGGCTACGTTAATACGTTAGTTACCTACCTACTTTAATGAATGTTATAATTGCCCTTTTCTTCCTTTATGTTAGGTATTGTTATCTCCAACAACTTTGCTTTACATTCATCTTTTGGGGCCTTTGGCGACTCAATCATAACCCTGACACTAGGGTTGATGAGGCTGGTATTCCACCCACGATAAGAAGATAAGATTCACGACATTATTTAATACATACTATTTTTCGTTTTAGGTTCATCAGGTACTTTTAAAGTACTGACACCGAAAAAGGTGTACAAAAATAAACGGCTTCGCGACTGCGAACTTGAAGAGCTCGTGGAGCCGCCAGCAGTAGCATACCAGTGCAACACGCCGAAGAGAAGACGGTTGTCAATTACTGAAGACACGCCAAAATGCAAAGTGTTAAAAAAGAAATTAGTATTGTATCTAACAATAACAAAATGTAATACCTTTTGAATTAAAGAAGTAGTATAATTGAATATTTATTGTATTTTCATTCTAGTCATTAAAAAAAAAAATCCAACTTCATTAAATTTGTTAATTTTAATAATCAAGTAGGTATCTTAATTATAATATACTAATACTACTTTTATATAAATTGTAATGAACAATTAATTATTTATAGTTACTTTAAATGATATCTATCTATGTAATGGAAAGGGGATAGTAAAATAAAAAAGACACATTTCTATTGTTTAGTTATTTATTCAAAACCATACACAAACTCAGTTGAATCAGAAAAGCTGGATCAGTGTTTTTCCCAGGAAAACCTAGGTAACTATTTGGTACTCAACTAAAACTCATTTAAACAGGCACATTATTGCCAGATTCACATTCGGCTGTTTGCACATCCTTTCCTTTACTACTTGGGCCACATTATCTTTCCACTTATTTTATATTATCTTGACTCAACCAGGGTACTCGCTATATTATGTTACCTACAAATGAAAATATAATAGTTATTAAAAGAGCACATTAATTTTGATCGGCAATGATATTCAGAACAAAACATTTCTACCACCCATTAGGTATTATAGGCATTAGTTTATCTATGTATCACAGATAATATAATAACATAACATAAGCAAGATCTTGCATCCCATTGAGGTAGTCAAAGTAACATTCATCACAAGATGAACTAAGCACACGCACCTCACGAGCTTTCCGTTAGGCTAACGATAGGCTGTATCGCTACCTATAATGGTCAGGCCAAGTGTGCTAGATGTGAACTGTTTAAATTAAATTAATGCAAGTCCGGTACCAGGGTTTGAACCGGGTTCATCGTTTGAGATGCAAACAAGTCTACCATTATGACCTATTTTATATTAGAGTAATAGTGACTATATAATAATAGTAGGTATATTGCAATGTATGACAAAACTTGTGTGCCAAAACTCTGCTCTGTCCGCCCTGAGAAGGAGAGTAAGTGTGAGTTAATACTCTCATATACCAATGAGTAGTAATAGTAGGCTCTATTTTTTACATTTAGACACATGGATGACCTATTACGCATGTAATCCGATGAGTTTGAAATTTATCTACTTTATTGAACATTTAGATATTCGGGCTCAAAGAAATGGGTTAATGGGATAATAATTTAAGCATACATACCTGGCATAGTGCGAGTCTCATTTATGCAGAACAGAAGTCAGGATTAAGTTTTCACTATAATACCTACAACTCCAAAGAAAATATTTTTCTTTGAAAAGTAGTGTGGCTTTCATGAGGTAGACTTGTATCATATTCATCACTTGGTCATGGTCAGAAAATTGTTGATATGTGGTTCAAATAGCCTTTGCATGTCATTCTTCATAATGGTTATCATCGTCTTTAGAGATCTGAAATAAATTACAGGCTTAAATTCACAACACGCTCACTGCCTAACTAGACTTATTTAACTTTTTTTCAACAAACAGTATATTATGATTTGTACCATAGATAGGTGACAGCTACACAAAAAAGTATCTACTACATACATACTTATACTCACGCCTGTAATCCCGATTAGGCTGGGCAGAGCCACGAGTAAGCAGAGACCAATTTGGAAGCACTTTATACAAAGTCCTCAGGTGCTTAACCGGTGGTCCAATGTAATGTTTCATCATGCTAGAAAAGACTTGTCTTTCATAAAGGTTCTCCTCAGTCGGGTTTACGACACGCCCGGGATGATAAGGGACGATTGCGTTCTAGGTAGGACCTTAGCTATGTTTTTAATTATCTTCCAGTTTTAGTAACTAATTAGATACTTACAGGAGTTGGAGATATATTTTTGCCAATACAAAATGAAGACGTAATCAATAAACCCCACCAAACAAAGACCTTGTATTCTTTGCCCACCAAACATCAGATATAATCGTATGTCAACTAACAACTGTCACCTTGACAATGTCACAGATCATTGTCACAGATTATAATACTAACATGTCAACGTTGAGAAAAAAAATCCGTTTGCGCCATCTATTATCTTAATTTTACTCTAACTCTAAGTAAATATATTGTGCTTGCAATAACTTGCACTCAGTAAGCTGAAATTTCACTAGATGTCGCTCGATTCGTTCGATCCCATCAATAAATGACCACTAGATGCCGCTAAAAAAGGGGCGTTTTAGCGGCATCTAGTGGTCATTTATTAGAACTAAAAATAGCCCGAAGAATTGCCCGAGTTAGAACGGCACAGTTTCGTTGTATGACGTGAGGCATCTGTACGTTAGTATTATATGATCTGTGCTTATACTAAGAAACAGACACAACTTAACCTAGGATGCAACATAAACACAAACAATTCACACAAAATCCCATCACTTTTAATAATAAAAAAAATACACTGTTTTCACAAAATTTATTCTTAAAGTTTATGCCAACACCACTTATATTCTAAAATGGTTGTACAGAGCGACAATTTCACCAAGAAGGGCGCCACTGAAACGTAAATCTTTTGCTACCTATTAGGAAGGTAGGTGAAATAGGAAATAGAGTTATGAAATACCGATATCGATATGTTTCAGAAATTTATAAAGTGGTGTTTACCTGAAGGGCACAGCTAGATGTTATAGACCGGTGAGCATGAGACAAAGAAAACTCCCTTGAATTTGTACAATGTATATTTTTTAAATCTACAAATTTCATTAACCATAGGTAGGTCAAAAACCCTATGGAGGGAGACAGGTCGCGCTTTGGACCGTCAGGTTAATTGTCACTCCGTAACAACCATGGGATATCACTATGTTTAAAAACACTGTCCGTACACCTGTAGGCACCTCACTTACTCGAGGACCTCCGACTATCAGGCCTACCTGAGGCGTTCCGGAATACCGTACAGGTGATGAGTTGAGGCCGGCTCAGGCCAGGGCGTGCTGGACGATGGCGGCGCAGCGGGCCAACTGTTACGCAGCTGGCGGGCTGCACGTCCACCGGTCAACCTCGCAGTCCTTCACCGGGCCTTATCCGGAGTGTTGACAAAAGGAGAGGCGCGGCACATCCACATGCGCGCCGCACAAAGAAAAGCTTCGACGTGCAACCAACCAAGGCAAGCTCCGCCAAAATGAAGCTTGAAATAACTCTCAAAAGCAGAAGAAAACAGTAGGAATCTTCATTCACAAAATTTGTTGAAATAGTCTGATCCAATCATAAACTTCTTCTTAGATTAAAACTTGCAAAAACGTTAAAACTTTAAAACGTTAAAACTTAAAGAAAACACAAGAAACCCATCTGCAACAAGGAATGGCAATGATTAGCATGTGGTTCAGCTGACAGCGTGGCAATGCAACTCACGAGTGTAAAACAAAGAAAATAACTTACAGGTTCATCCGGGATAGTTGGGCATCGCTCGGATGAAACCTAAACCCACCCACTGGACCTTAGGCGATGGGATTTCAGTGATGTTGCTGAAAACAAGGACCTCGAGGTTATCACAAAGTTGGTGCAAAAATATGCACGAAGAATTGCGAGGACTCACCATCTCGGTTAAGTTGTTTATTTAAATCGAGACATCGGCTCTTGATGTCGCCGATAAATCGTGGCTTTTAATTTGCCCACATTATTGTTACGGCAGTGGAGTCTCCGGCGCTCTCGCGACGTCCCCACTTTCCATAACCTGTCTCTCAGCTCAGCCAGCTGTCAGTCTGACACAAGAACCACGAACAAAGTTGCCAAACTAGAAAAAATCTCCCAAACCATAAATTCGCCGAATCAACGACAACAATCGATCGACTTGTTTGATCAAAACTAATCCAAAACTAAATCTTTAAATAAATGTTGCAGATAATTTAATATACCAAATTTTGAAGAAAATAAAAATAATTAAAAATATTCGGGCCCATCGATAACCCTGCAGCGCCATCTGTGTTCTGTGAAACAACATTATATCGCCAGAAACCACAAGATGTCGCTACAAGGCTCGTTGGTCCGAAATGCTTCGTTACAATATCTTTATTGTCTGTGTAATATGTATTAGTGTCTGTGTAAGAAGGGAAACAGGCTCTAACCAGGTAGGTGCATGGCTGCGCTTGCGTCGCTGTTTCTCCCGTTCCGGCACATCGATCCACTTAAAGAAGCCATTGAACGAGAATCCTCCTATCTGGAAAATAGTATAATAATAATAATCTATCTGAAGCATGTGGAATCCAGTGGTAGGTGTTGTAAAAAGCTTAAAACGGCCTAATGTGGTGACAAAACGTGAGGACACAGTGAGTGCGGTTTGTCGTAGTGAGTTTGGTTCCGAACGTTTCGACACGTCCCGATATCAAATACATAAACAAGCGGCAAAGACAGAGGGTAGACAGATATGTCTGCCCACTCCAATCCCATCAGTCATCCCGTGATCATGGCACTTGCAACAGTGTCGAAATATCGGGAGTCTCATATCCCTGCTGTAAGAACCCGTTATTATGTGTTTTAATTATGGAAAATAATAACTTGAAGGTCTTCAGTTGACAAATATAATGTAGACCATCTGTTGATGTACCAGATAATGCAGCCACCGCATGGTGGTGTAAGTAGGACCCTCGTTCACGGAGCTTTTGAGTCTGAGTTTCTGTACACTCACAAGTCAATTGATGAGGGAATATATACAGGGTGTTAGTGACATCGCAACGAATACTCAGGGGGATGATTCAGACCATGATTCTGAGTTAATATCAGGTAGCATTTTTTGATTGTACGTACAAGTATTCATATGTTACACTATCCCCCTAAGAATATTAAATAAGTATCTCCTATGAGTACTCAAGGGTTGTTTGAAGAGATTGCTACTTAGCAATAAGGCCGCCTATCGTACTCTTTCTATTTCTCTTTTGTTTTAATTTTATATTTCCTATGTGTGCAATAAAGTTTTTGTTATGTTATGACACTGTGGTCCTGCGTACCTATCACCGGCTTGCTTCCCAAAAGGGGGAGCCAGTTCGAACCCCGGCACGCACCAATGAGTTATTTCATCTTAAGTGCAGTTTTCACTAACACAGTTGGCTCGATCATTATAGACGGCGCACCTATTAAATAAATAATAATAAAAAAAAAGCTCGGTGAGGTGTGGAGGTGTGGGTACTTAGTTCATCTTGCGATGGATGTACCTCTGACTACCCCAAGCCCCAAGCAACCTCTGTCATCGAAGCTTTTGCCCGCAACCTCACCTGATGGCAAGTGATGATGTGACTGAGGAAGGGACATGCTTACCTAAGTGCCTATTCACTCTTGCCTTGAAGAGTCTCAGATTGTACTTATCGGGAAACATCTTCGCGGGCAGAGAATTCCAAATCTAACCAAGCCGTAGCGAAACGCTACCTGGTAACTGTAGTGTCCATCTCGCTTCACCGCGTACTTGAAGTCAGCCTTGCTGATGGTGTCGATGATGGGCATGACGACGGCGTGCGGGTCGTCCCGTATGCGCTGCAGCAGCGGCCGCAGCCAGTCGGGCTGCGCCTCGCAGTGCGCGTCCAGGAACACCAGCACCGAGCCGCCCGCGGCCCGCGCGCCCGCCAGCCGAGCGCGCGTCAGACCCACGCTACGCGACACCACCATACAAGTTAAATCTTTTGTTTATTATCAACTAGACACCCGCCCCGGCTTCGCTCGGGTGCAATGGTGAGGAAAAAATTAAATTATTCACGACATCACATTAAAAACCTGAAAAATAACAGTATTTCTCCACTATTTAATGGGTGTTATTATACATAATAAATCTTCCTCTTGAATCACTCTATCTACTAAAAAAAACCGCATCAAAATCCGTTGCGCAGTTTTAAAGATTTAAGTGTACTTACATAGGGATATAGGGACAGAAAAAGCGACTTCGTTTTATACCATGTAGTGATGTAGGATCCACCTAAAATAATTCAGCTCATGATTCTGAGTTAGTATCAAGTGGAAAGGACTTTCCGTTGCAAAATTGATTGATTCCCCTGAATTGATTTATGCTTGCTGAATCATCTCCCTCAGTATTCGGTACGGTACACACCCTGTATACTAACATACACTTGGAAACTAGTTATGGCTGTAAAGAAATGGCGACAAACTCTCAGCGGTTTATTACTCAACAATCCACATCGAATACAAAATACACTTACCGCCAAGTCAGTATGATCGTGAATCGTTTTCTTTATTTAATTAGTGAATGTTTGTCAAGTCATACAACCAATTTATACTTCAGGACGCCGAAACCAACCCCGCCGGCGTGGTCGACGATTTCCCTCATTCGGCGCTTACCGCTACCGATCCACTACGGTCGATTAATTCTTTTAATTATTCTTCCTCTCAGACGACGCCCTGAGCCGAGGTTCGCGCCCAACTGGGCACCGTCAGGCCGGTTGTCTTAAACGTTGTACCGGGTGAGAGCCCTCAGCGCTCCCCATTTGTCCAGCCAAGTAGATAGTGCCATTTGCGGCAAATTTACAATAATTCAAGTAAAAAAAAAATGTCAAGTCCCATTCATATTCATGAGTTGATTCAGAGATTCCCATCTCCCAACCCTGAGAAATGTCAATAACGGTGATGACATTAGGGCGCCATATTCTTTTATTACGACAGGACAAATATAAAAAAAACTGTGTGGGTAACTAGATAAAAAAGTAAGTTTTTACTGTGACAAGGTGCCAACGCAGGCCATATTGTGCATATTTACCGTTCGGGCAGCCGTAGTATCCGTATGAGGTCGGGCGGCAGGCGCGTGCGCACGTAGTGGCTGAGCTTGCCCTTCAGCTCCGGCAGCGTGGAGTTGTCGTCCACCAGGATGATCTCCTTCAGGTACACCAGCTGCGAGCTGGGATCCTGGCCTGGGTAACCTGAAATGAACACCTGGGCTTAAGATGGTTATATCAGGAACGGGCTGCTTTTAAAGATTAGCGTCACCTTCTGGGCTAGCTCGCTCCATCTTAGGCCTCGTCAATGCCTTCGGGCAAGTCTGGGGCCAAGGGAAAACCCATCAAAGGTGACAAAAACGCGTACTTAGTGTCGATGTCATTATATTCCACAAACTTATATGCCAAATAACAAATAAACCTTAAACTAGTGACCACCCTGATTGACACCGACCCCGCCCGCGTGGTTGACGATTTGCCTCATTGCGCGCTATGGGCCCACTAGGGTCGACATTCGGTTCACCACCTATCACGTAGGTCTAACAGAAAGCTCGGTGAGCTGTGGGTACTTAGTTCATCCTGCGATGGATGTACCTCTGACTACCCCAGTTGGGATATAGACGTAAAGCTTATGTTATAAAAAGTTATGTTCCTAGCTATGTTTTAAGTCTCAACTCTACCCACCTACAGTCATAGTGCGTCCCTGGCTGTCTGTGAACCTGGCGCGCCTGAACCAGGGCCGGTCCCGCCGGGCGCTGTTGACCACGGACCAGATGGTGCGCAGGACCACGGAGTACGGCTCGTTGTGGAACACGACGACCACTGACGCCGACGGCAGCGTCGCGTCGTACAGCTCGTGCGCGCACGCGGGGTCGCGGTGGTCTGTGACGGGTTAACAAACGAGAACGCAGACAAAGAACGTGTTTAATTAACTTGGTAAGTAAGTATCATAAACTGCCTATATACGTCCCACTGCTGGGCACAGGCCTCCCCTCAATCAACCGGAGGGGGTATGGAGCATACTCCACCACGCTGCTCCACTGCGGGTTGGTGGAGGTGTTTTTTACGGCTAATAGCCGGGACCAACGGCTTAACGTGCCCTCCGAAGCACGGAATTTCGGACAATCAGGTGATTCAAGCCTGAAAAGTCCTTACCAAACAAAGGACAGTCTCACAAAGTGATTTCGACAATGTCCCCATCGGGAATCGAACCCGGACCTCCAGATCGTGAGCCTAACGCTCTAACCACTAGACCACAGAGGCTGTAAGTAAGTAAGTATATTAATATTAACCTGCTACCTATTTACCTCCCTATTCGGATAATAAAATACATTTTGTTACTTACTTAATAAAAATAATAATATTTCATTTAACCCATCGGTCTCTGTGGCCCAGTGGTGCGTTGGGCTCACGATCCGGAGGGCCCGCAGCAGCTCAGGAATTGGTCTCATAGTAAGATATTTAATTTCCTACTTTCTAATTTGCTGTAAAAACACACGTAGGTACCTCCAACGGATCGGTTGTAAGCGATCCTGTCGCTAAGGTAGACGTTCATGGCGAGCCTCTTGAGGGACTGCTCGCCGAGCTCGCGGGCTCCCGCCAGCGAGGCCGCGGCGCCGCCCTCGCCCAGGCCGGGCACGATCCGCGCCTCGTCCGCCAACACCTGCGCGGCACGTACATCATCACCAGCCCATTAACGTCCCCACTGCTGGGGCACGGGCCTTCCCTATGGATGGATAGGGAGATCGGGCCATAAACCATCACGCGGGTCTTTGCGAAAGTTGCACGCGCGGCACGTACACGGGTAGGTTATTTTTTGATGGGACTTATTGTGGATTTGAAATTAATTATTAAAATAAATCTTCTATCGTGTGGGTTGTAAGGTGGATTACGAACCTCATCAACCCTGGTGTCAGGGTTACTATTGAGCCGCCAAAGGCCCCTGACATGGCTCATGTAACGACTACATACATACATCAGTAAGTAGTAACCGGGACCAACGGCTTAACGTGCCTTCCGAAGCACGGATCATCTAACTTTCGAACAATCAGGTGATCAGTCTGTAATGTCCTAACCAAACTAGGGATCACAAAGTGATTTTTGTGATATGCCCCCATTCGAACCCAGGACCTCCGGATCATGAGCCCAACGCTCAACCATTGGACCACGGAGGCTGTTCAAAATAAATACCTTGCATCTTAAAATACGTGTGATCGTGTTGGTCCCCTGAGCACGCACCTGTCTCTCGTACTCCGCAGCGAGCGGGGCGCTCCATGTGAGGCGGTGGATGGAGCGTGCTAGTCTGCTGGTGCCCACCAGGCGGCGGTCCTCGTCATCATAGCTCCCATCTTCTTGGTCCAACTCTAGATTTTTTCACGTGACTTATTGTAGATTTGTCGCAAATGGCATTAACTACTTGGCCGGACAAATGGGGAGCGATGACCCGGTACAAAATTTAAGATAACAGACAGAGGTTCACGCCCAACTGGGCACCATCAGCGTCCAGCTCAGCACACGGCGTCGTCTGAGAGGATAATATTTGAAAGAATTAATCGACCCTAGTGGGTCGATAGCGATAAGCGCTGAATGAAGGGAAATCGTCAACCACGCCGGCGGGGTCGGTATCGGGGACCTGAAGTGTTTGTTTTCGCGCGCTGATTGGCAATTGGTACCGTTGTCCACTGGTTGGCTCCAACTCCAGTGCCAGGGTTACTGGTGAACCGTTAAATCCCGTTAGGAGTACGCGTGACTTATACATAGTGTCATGGGTTTGAATCCCGAGCTGGGCTCATAAATCCCTGGATTTGACGTAGTTTGGAGTGAACATGGTTTCCAGGATTTGTGTCTGATGGATGGCAATATGCTCACTCGTTACATGGGACTTGAGGAGTGGACATTACCATCATCACCAGCCCATTAACGTCCCCACTGCTGGGGCACGGGCCTTCCCTATGGATGGATAGAGAGATCAGGCCTTAAACCACCACGCGGGCCCAGTGCGGATTGATGGTTATTAACGACTGCCAAAGCAGCCGGGACCAACGGCTTAACGTGCCTTCCGAAGCACGGAGGAGCTCGAGATGAAAACTTTTTTTTTGTGGTCACACATCCTATGACCGGCCTTTGCGAAAGTTGCTTAACTTCAACAAACGTAGACCGAGCGCGAAAAACTAATTAGCTTTCATGAAACCTAATTGAATATGGCTTGATTAGAATGACTGAGGTATAGTGTTCTTGGTAAGTATGTCTCTTTCATACTAGGCTGTATAACCATATCTCTGTCCTGCTCAAATTCTAATCAATATACCTAATATTCAATGAGGGTTGTACCTGGTGCTGGGAGCCACTCCACCGTCGTCACCAGCATCGTCGCCATGACCAGAGCACACACCACCAACGCACACACTTTAGCTGCCCGGATACATTTCTTGGTCAGTAGTAGCATCGCCATAGACAAGGAGATAGCTTCGTTGACCACACTGCCAATCGAAGGCCTCAAAAAGGGGTACTTTCACTTCCTTAACCTATACGAACTCCATAAACTTGGTGGTTAAAAACGCCACATCGAAGCAATTCATCTTAAAAAACAATAAGTAATGGTGTGCGTCAAGCTAGCGGCCTCAAAAAAAAATGGGCACGAAAAAATAATTTGACCATACCAAAAAATAGTACTCTTATTGAAAAAAATAGTACCTGTTGTAAAAAAATTAGTACCATCACGGTTCTGGATTTATAGCCATGTTTTATTGCACTTGCTAGCTTGACGGTGAGCGTGGCGAGAGTTAACGACAAGGTCTTTCGCTTTGATTTAAACGCCAAAAAATAGTACCGAAATAGTACTCACCCCCTGCAAAATACCGAAAGTAGTACTTCAACGGTTCCAAAGTTATAAAGGCAGTTCTTTGATCCCGCTAACTTGACGTTTTGAAAATACCTATTATCTGGGGAATGCTTGCATACTTCAGTTTGTAAGTAATGTCAATAAACTCGTATGAAATAGTACTCCCTACCATCATAATTTGGACCTGATTCTCTTTGTAGAAATATGTCAAAAAGTCATTATAATAACTAATTTTTTTACAACAGGTACTATTTTTTTCAATAAGAGTACTATTTTTTGGTATGGTCAAATTATTTTTTCGTGCCCATTTTTTTTTGAGGCCGCTAGCTTGACGCACACTAAGTAATGCAATTTGACATTTGTATGCACTGCGCACTTACTTTTAAATGCGCAAATCTGAAATTGCAATCTTCTTGTGGCCTTTTTAACCCCCTTGTCCTCGTAAGACCAAGATTTCCAGACACAATAGATAAACAATGAAGTTTGGATTATTAAACAACATTCGAACTCTATTACTTATAAAAAAAACGATATAATCTAAGCGCAGCGCGCGCCATTTTGTGTATTTCCCGCCAATCAGACATTTTCTTTTTTACGACCCAAACGCAATTAATTCAGTCATTACTATACACGTACCTAATCCACTTAACTATAATACTATATTTTTACCAACTATAGAATATTTATAGTTACGTATTTATAAATGAAAATGTCTAAAATATAAAAAAACCTAACGATAAATTACGAATTGTGTTTAAAATACTTAAAATCAAAAGGGTTTAAGTACCTATACCTAACCAACTAAATACGAAATATCAAAATCAAAATTATTTAATTAATTAAGTAAATTATTATTTATTTTCAACAGACTTCGTATCAACAGTGGCTGCAAGTTGTCTTTGATTACTTGTGGCTCTGCCCACCCCATTTGAGATTACGGGCGTGAGTTTATGTATTATTTATTTTATTTTTAATTATTATTATCTAAGATTAAGGTACTCTTTGGGCTAGATACAATTTAGTGTTTACAGTTTAACACTAATAAATAGTTTTAACAAAATTTTGATATTTTAGTGGTCAAATTACCTAAAATAAAAAACCACTTGTTACGAGCTATTTGTTTGAAATATTAGATCCTCTGTCTTCGGTCATAGAATAAGCAATAATACTACGTTGTCTACGCTTCAGTTGTCTTCCGCTGGTATTGTAGTGTTCTTCTTATCATGGGGGCCTACCTTGTTATGTTGTGTTTAAAGGGTAAGTATTTCGATTTTAGATAGTCTAAGTAGTAGTAGATCCACTCCCGTGAACCCTAACGGAGTGAGCAGAGCCATCAGTAAACAGAAGACAACTTGCGTTCAACATGATGAACTCTCCCGATATCTATCTATGATATTAGGATTAATCCTCCGGTAGGTAGAGAGGGCGTCTGCGCCCAGCTGGTTATGCTATGCTGGAGATAATTCACAACTTTTACTTGCATGTGATTGGAAAGGAAAATAAACCATTATATTATAAAGAAATTCGTTTATTACAAAGTTTCCACCCAGCGTCGTGTTACCATACTTACACTGTGTGACCATACCAGCTCAATTACAATATTACATAACCCCATAGCTACACACATCGCCCAGTCGGCCGCACGTATAATATGGTACACATGCGTATTTCATGTTAACGACGCAACGTAACATTCGGTCACCTTTTAAAAGCAATTTTAGGAAATTCACGCCAACATTTCAAACTTTAATCAACAAATAGCGAGGCCACACTTTGGGTTGTGGGTCCGTTGAGACGTCGGAGCTCCGTCGGTCAACATATAACGAGACATATTCGAAAGACAGTTCATTGCGTCGACGCAACGGCGCGGCAACCCACGCCACGTGTGGTATCATTTTAACTATAACAAATCGATAAACATTTATAATGGAAAAACGAAACCAATTTTTATCTTATTCTAAACATTATTGTAGAAACTAGAATCAGCCTCAAAGTTTAATTATATCTTACAGGTCGACAAGGATTGTGGTACTCTGGTAAGATCGACGGGAGGGCGCTAGTGTGCTCCTTCTCCATTAATTCTCCATTTGTGACTGTCAAAAGTGACAGTTATAAATGGAGAATGTATAAGCGGTGTTAGAGCCGATTTTGGCCACGCGTCCAAACATCCTTGTCGGTCTATAGTCTATGCTATATGTTAATACATACTAAATATGGCACATTTATAGACTTTGAATTATACAAAAAAAAGGAAGTTAAAAAGGCCACACTGAAGCAATTTATTGAAAAAAAGCAAAGACTTTACAAGCTACGTTTCTCAAAAATAATAGAGATGGCGCTGTCGAGATGTAACGTGATAATTATATAATATTCCAAAATACCATGTAATGGCAGAAGCATATAATATAGAAGTAATTGTTGCTTGATATTTGGCTCATATTACTTATGTATAGAATGATGTTGCTGCCTATATTGCTTCTCTTTATTTTGATCAGAATAATAATGGGTGGAAGGTGTAATTGTGGCTGGGTGTAATAACAAGGGTCATCATTTATATCCAAAAACAAAGATAAAACATGCATTTATGTCTGTTGTGTATGAAATTAGAAGGTTAAACGAAGGAAAATATTTACAGCGCCATCTATATTGCTTTTGTGGAACGTAGCCTAGAAAGTACCTCATTCATTTAAAACATATTTGATATTTATATAAAGGTCACCTCAGATATCAAATTACGATATTGCTTTTAGACGAATTGCTGCAATGTGGCCTGTTTTAGAGCTATCAAACTAAAGTACAAGTTTGGTACATCGGAAGGACACTTTCTGTCATTATGATACAATATATAAATTTAAGTTTATATAAAAACTTTACTTGAGTATGTAAAATACAATGTTAGAAAAATAAAAAAGATCTGTTAAAGACCGGTTTAAACTTTAACGAGTAATTATAAACTTAACATTTAGTAACAATAAACGAACTTGCAGTTCAGTAAAGGCGGGAAATAGTCCTCAAAATGTGTTTTAAGTTCAGGCGGGGAACACAGGTAACGGACTTTAGGCGGAAGTGTTTTCATGTGAATGGATTAGGCTCGATTTTTGAAAAGAAAATAAAACAATATATTCATAAATTCACGCCCGTATTCCCTGTAGGGATGGACAGAGCTACAAGTAATTTTAATAATAAAATTAATGTACTTTTTACGGTTTAATATTTTCGAGAACATTAACTTCTTGTAAGCCCCACTAAATATCAAAAATTTAAAAGTAATCGTTAGTATGAAATCCATTCCGCCTTTAAGTCCGAGGTCCACTAATGTTGAGCTGTGGCTAGCTATCTATAAATGACCAATCGGTGAGCGGAATAAACATGGAAGCAAAAATGTGGCCCAAAAATGCCGCAACGGAAGTCGTACCGCGCGGGCGGGGCTTCAAAACCATACCGCCAATATAATAAGCATTAATATGCCGCAATGGCCTTTATTGCTATGGTATAAAGGTATTAATAGGCGCGCGTCTTTTGACGAGAAAATCACAACATTTAAAGTGTTTTTTCATTTTAGTGTAATTTTTTTTACTACTATGAGTGTGTTTTGTTTCTAGTGAGTTTTGGAGTCCGTGAATAATCAACCGCAACGAGCATTAATGTACCTATAATACGTTGCTATAGTAACGGCGTGTATGAGGAGACTGTTATGTTTATTTCCGTTCCCCGTGACCAATAGTAAATGGTTATTCTCACGTGATGTAAATTAATACGAATCCACAGCTCAGCATACCCGCATTGGTGGAGGCTGGAGTTAGTGGGGAAGGGGCCTATTGGCCACTGCGAGCGCCGCTCGAGGCAGGCGGCCGCGGCCGCGCCCCGGGGGCACATGGGGCGCCTCCACGTGCTGATGGCCCCGACCTAACCCGGCATAACCGCGCTGACTGATCATCATATCACCCATCAGCTGATCACCCCTATTGTGACAATCACTAGACCCTATATCGCCGATATGTGGAATATGCCCCCCACTGAGAGAACCACGGCTGCCCCCTCTTAACATGTCGCTTATGAGATTCCCCCCAGTCGTCCCCGTGTTCCCCCCGTAGTCCCCCGTGTCCCCCCCACGTGTCCCGGCATCCCGCCCGTCCTCCCGCAGATGCAGGTGGCGCAGGGCGCGGTGGCTGCCGGCCAGCAGCGTGTCCCCCGGGGGCCCCCAGAGGCCCACGTCGCGCGTCGGCTCGATGTCTGCGGCGCCCGACACGTCGCTCTGTTGCTGTAACGTGTACAAAATAAATTTAAAACCCGATTACGACGAAATTGCACTCTAAAAAGTATGAAACAAAAAATAAAGGATAGTTATTTTTTTACGGGTACCTAATTATTTTAATTCAATAGGTATTAGATAGTTGTATTATGGTACGTATGTCGTAGTCAGCTCTTATGAACTCATGAGATACATTGGCATACAACTATTATCTTTTGAGCGATTTGAGAATCAGTAATAAAAACAGATAATCCTTCTTTTCGTTTCATCGTTGGGTTTTCTTCTCTCGTGTGGGTTCTGAGGTGGATTACCAACCTCATCAACTCTGGTGTCAGGATTACTATTGAGCCGCTAAAGGCTCCTGATATGTTTCATGTAACGATATTTTATTTACATCAGTAAGGAGTAACCAGGAGTAAGTAGAAGCACAGTCGCTTCTGAAGCAGAGTCGTCGATACCCTGAGCTGAGGTAAGCGAACCCCGGAATAAGATGAGGATCTCACCGGTCCCCCGCCCTCGCGGCGTTAGCCCCTATCTGTTTAGATCACCGCTTAGTTTGTCTGAAATAATGCATAGTTTGGTGAAGGCGCCTGACCGTGTCCCGGGCCCGCGCGACGCAGTCCCTGGCCCGCAGCTCGGCGGCCACGCGGCGCAGCGCCCGCGCCAGGCGGCGGCCGCGCGCCTCCAGCGCCCGCCGCGGCTGGCGCCACAGCGCCGGGCCCGCGCCTGCCCACACGCACCGACAATATTTGAGCCGACAATGTTGACGACAGACACAGAATTAGTGTAGTTATGGGGCTCCTAGGCGATGCGTGGTGCGCTCGCTGCTAAAACAGCCACGCGTGTCCTGTGTTTTATCAAAACCCACCTGCCTCTGACGGTTAAGCGAATATCAAAAAGGCGGCCATCTTGTTTTTCCGCCATTTTGTTTAGCAATTTGTCAATAGAATTTGACCAAGGTTTAAATAGGGTTTGTGAATAAAAATTGGTTCCGCTGCGATAGTTTTGCCAGGCCGTAGGGTTCCTGATGTGCAAAAGTTTTTAAAGATCAGAAAAAAATCATACTCAACATGACGTTTCAAACTCCCGATACCTACATTATTTTTACCCCTTAAGGCTTCTTTTGGAAAAATATTTTTTTTGTATGGCAGCCATCTTGATTTTCTACCATTTTGTTTTTTTTACCAGCGATTGAATTTGACCAAGATTTAAATAGTTGTATAGCCTTGGGGAGTAAAATTTATATAATACAAGACTATTTAAGCATAAATTACCGTCAGTAGCATCAAGCTGTGCGTGCAGGTCCAGCTCGGAGGAGTGCGGCGCGCAGTGAGCGCCGCGCGTGAACAGCACGACGGCACTGTCGCACGACGTGTCGGGCGAGCAGTCGGCCGACGTGTCGGCGGGGCCGGGCGGCTGCAGCGGGGCGGCCAGCGCCGCCAGCTCGCGGGCCACGTCTGAGACACATTCACATACAAAGTAAGCCCGTATTCTGCTGGACCCACAGCTTTAAAATTGGTAATACTACTTATAGAACGGCAACTCTCCGCTCCCCACCGTCTGAGCTAAATTTGCGTCACCCCCCTCGGTCTTACTTTAGTCTTCAATCGTATGGACGTCAGACGACACGTCATGTGTAACACAGGACCAGGCGAGCAGAAATTATAGAATTCCATCTGCTTCAATCCTGACATACCTACTACCCTTGCTTCTTCTACATTTATCAATAGTTTCATACACGCTCGTCTTCTAGTGACCAGTGGATCTGTCCACCCTGATAGAGTATAAGAACCATGTATTATGCTGGATCTATATCTGACAACAGGTTATGATAAGTGTACTTGCCGTCTGACCACACAGCATCAGTAACCCCGGGCACATCCCAGCCCATCAACGGCCACGTGTCCTCCCCCCCACCCCCGGCCCCACGATCCAACTCGGGAAGCTCCCCCCCAACCTCCGGCCACCCCGTTTCCCCCCACACCGGCTCACCCCACGTCGCCCCGCACTCCGCCCATGGTTGAGGCTGCCACTCTTCTTGCCAGTCCTTAAGACCTGAATATTTCTCAGGGTACATTTCCTCAGGATATATCTTTTCAGAATCCATCCAGTCCACCTTCGTGTAACTACGATTGAGTTCTGGACATTTATCTCTTAAGTCTTGGTTGTCTCTATTGTACTGATGGGACTCCCAGGTCACAGGTTGAGGCCAGACTTCTGGTATGTCTCTGGGGAGTTGTTTGGGTGGGGGATATGGTGGGGGGGTGGGGATACGGTCGGGGTGGGTGGGGGAGGTGTCCTGTGTCTGGTTGGGGTCGTGCTCGAGCCAGCTCTGGGGGGTGTTGGGGCGTGATTCAGGGGGTGGGGACTGCTCGTCTGGAACAACATTGAACACTTGATGACACTCTCATCTTAAATAGACACTAGCAACTTGTTGATTGTGTGAAAAAGAATGTAAAATAATTTTGGAACATTTAGAACACAAATTATCAAAAGTCTAAAATCAGTCAAAAACTGAAGTCGTTTTGTTTTTTGAATTGTAATCTTATTTTTTTTTCTTCTTTACCTCTTTTTAGTTGCTATATGATTTTGCATGCTGTCAACGCACCCTGTTTGGGATGTTGACTGACTATTTTTGTTTGTAACTGTATATTTTATCATGTATTGTCAATGTCCTGTTGTGTGTTGCAATAAATAAATAAATGCATATAAAAATATTAAATTTTCATCAAATCAAATACACTTTATTGCAAAGAACTTCATTTTAACTTTTATTTGTTATGACAGTTAAGAAATGCATTGGAAGAAAGTAATCTAGTATTTGTAAAGAGGTGTTATGTAATTGTGTAAGATGTTGGAGTATATAAATAAAACAATGAAGTTATTTGGTCACCGGGTCCGCTGTCTACGAAAGCCTTGTTGAGCTCGGACTGTGAGCCCCCAGGGTCTCCTCCCTCCCCGCCGTCCCCTGCCTCTCCCACATCTGTCAGATCCACATCATATGTCTCGTTGAGGCTGTTCTTCATGGAAGCCCTGGGAAGAAGATAATACTGACATTGTTTCAAGTTGTCTTCTGGTTACTTGTGGCGCACCTCATTCAAAATAATAGGCGAGAGTTTATGTACCTATGTGTATGTGGAATTATTTGCCCAAGAATTTGTTTCCCGAAAAATACAATTTAGGCCTCTTCAAGGCAAAAGTAAATAGATGCTTTCGGCCTCATCATCACTAACCATTAAGGTGCAACGAGGGACTTTCGAGGCGACAATCCCCAAAAAGAATACAGATGGCGCTGTACAGATTTCCCTTCTTTTAAGCTTTATATATGTATAATTTCATGCATAACAGACATATGTATCATTTATCTTTGTTTTTGGGTATAAATGATGACCCTTATTTGATTACACCCAGGCACAATACATCTTCAACCCATTATTATTCTGATCAAAATAAGAGAAGCAATATACTTAAGTAGCATCATAATTCTATGTGTCTGATCCAAATATCGAACAACAATTATTTTAATAAACCTATGCCTCTGCCATTAGATTATATTATTTAATAATTATGTATCCGAGCAAAGAGAAAATAATAATAATATAAAAAAAAAATATTGCCAAAAAAGTAGGTACAATTAATTCCTAAACTAGCTTAGTGTTAGACACAGATATAAATAGGTAGGTACCATAGCTAAGTATCAGAATACTTGTATTACAGCCTATGATGACTCTCTCATGGATATTTATGTTACTTAAGCTAACTAGTATACATACTTATGTGACCAAAACAAACAAATACAAAAGTTGTTAATGACTGGCTTAACAAAATAAAAAGACAGAACAAAAATACTTATTTAGTTACCTAATTATCACTTTAAATCTGAACAGTGCCATCTACACTTTTTTAGGGAATGTAGCCTGGAAAGCCCCTAATTGTGGTAAAATCCCGCAGTGGAGCAGCGTGGTGGAGTAGGTATGCTCCATACCCCCTCCGGTTGAATGAGGGGAGGCCTGTGCCCAGCAGTGGGACGTATATAGGCTGTTTATGTATGCTTAACTATTTCCAATTAAAAAATTAAATACAATAATAATCCATGTGCCAAGTTCAAATATTGATTAATTATATGTGTTAACTAGCTGAATCTATAATTATTTATTTAAGCCTTCTCATTATTCTGAGATGAAGTACTACAATCATCAGACTATTTTATCACTATAATACAGAACAAAAGTGAAACCACATAGGTAAGTAGTTTCCTTTTATTGAAGGTGGCTATTACAACTTGGAATTATAAATTTTTGTAATCAATAAACAATTAAATGAATACCCATAACAATTACTAAACCGTTTCCGTACTTTGGAAAGCAATACGAATGAAAAAATAGCGTTTGGTTCGCATGTTTATCATGTCGTACGGCGTAAACTTTACATCAGTGTTTGAAATGCGCGCGTCATTCTTTACTAGCTTTTATTACACAAACTTCACAGAAGCTACATAGAGTCGTGGAGTATTGGAGTAAGACATACTTGTCCCGGTTATCCGGCTGCTCGCGACGCACATCACTGCAAAACTTCCAGTGTTTCTGCTTGCGGTAGAACTCAAGCCGGTAGATCGCCACCAGCTCCGCCTTAGACTTGTATGTACCAGACATCACGAACAACACTTACTAAAAATTACACTGCAACAAACAATTTTGCAAAAACATCCACTAATTACTAACAAAACTGCTGGCTAATTATTATTTTTTGATGTTGTATTAATTTTCACTTCACTTCATTTGAGACGACGGTAAACAGAAAATATTTTTTTTTACCCGACTGCGACGAAGCAAAACGGAGGGTTATATATTTTGGCATGGTTTCATTTTTGTTTCAGTCATTCAGTGAATATTAAACATTTTAACTTAAATATTTATTTTCCTTAATATAATACAATAGTTGCAGTACCTTTTAACATTTATTTGTTTATTTAATTGTTTTTTACTTAATAATATACTCTAAAAATAAACCTTCGTTTTCATTATTAAATGGCAAGGTTAAAAAAGGTAAAAAGTATTTTAGATTATTTCTACTAAAAGCAACCCAAATGTGGATTGAAATACAAAGAAGAAGAAGAAATACATACAGACCAGCTAAAATACTTACTACATACCTATTATAATTTTCTTTTTATCAGCAGACTTTATTACAAAAATGAAGATCTATGTGCAATCCAGCCAAATTATTATTAAGCGTGCGTGTATCCGAGTTCTGAACAGATGACGTGCTGTCAATCTGTCACTTTTTGCTGCTTTTTGCAAATCAACAATTTTTTTGACGCGAACGAGGCGTGAAGGTGGTCGCGATGTCTTCGCTAAATTTAAATTTATTTATTTATTCAGTACTGTTATGTTTAGTGAGAGCCAATAGTCAAACGGTGCATAAACGTTTCGAATACAAATATTCGTTCAAGCCGCCTTATTTGGCGCAAAAAGATGGATCTGTTCCATTCTGGGAGTACGGTGGAAGTAAGTAGTATTTTTTCTTTGTATATTTCTATCAAACGTATGTCTGCGGGTGATCGAGGCGCCGCAACACGTCAGTGACCTACATTCCGACGTATTCAGTACGGCCTTTATGTTATAAAAATTGAAAATTAGCTGAAAATCGCTTGTTATTACGGTTTTTTGGGCTGACAGCGACACGTCAGTAAAATCTGTCACGTGTGACGGGGACGGCGCTATGGCGGCGGGCGTGCGTGCGAGCGAAACAGGAGAAAGTTGTCGAGTCGTGTTTTTTGGTTCCACGACGGCACCGCGCGCCGTGTGTGCAAAATCGCTAAATTCACAATTCAACTGACATAATTAACATCTAAATCCTTCACGAATTGTATTTACATAAATGCTGGCCATTACAACTCCTGCGGTTATTGCAACTTAGGACAACATTCTTATTGTTTTACTATCCAACAAATGCTATTTATTGGTAAATATTTTGGTAAAAGAAAAAATATTTTTATTTACTATTTTATAAAATCTTCACTGAGAACATGCTGGAGGAAGTAATCCGTACAGCAAAACAAAATAGCAATATGTTATGTTATTTATTGCATACAGGATACCAGATACAACAATTTGCATAACACTGAGGGAAGAGCAGAAAAATGATTCATCATACAATTAAGACATAAAATATATATTTTAAGGGAAACTATTGTATAGTATAGGAGTCTGCCACACTGGTTGTAGCTTTTAACATGTAATTTTTATTTAATCAACGAAGATTTATAGTCATGTGAACTGATAAGCATAAGCTCATAATTATATCCCAGTGGGTTAGTCAGATGACCTAAATGTAAGAGGGCGTCTTTTTCTCTAATTAGAATGCAAAGGTGTTAATTCTATTCTGTGCTGTGTAAAATCATTTTAATATAGTGGGTTATGAAGACTTCAGTGTTCACTTTCCCACTTCCTCCCACACATATTATACATATTTAGTGTTATAGGCTGTTGGTGTTCCAAAATCAATACCACATACGTAACATACATAAATAGCCTATATCAATCCCAATGAAGAATGCAGGTATCCTGTCAAAAAAAAAAAATAAAGCTCACAAGTATACCACTACCCCGATTGTCAGTTGGGGCAAACCTCTTGATTACCTCTGTACAGCACTACGGGATGAATTGTGATATTTACATAACATAACCAGTCCATATACGTCCCGCTGCTGGGCACAGGCCTCCCCTCAATCAGCTGGAGGGGATTGTTATATTTGCTGATAAATAAAATAATTTAAAAAAAAATACCAACACCATTGTATATCATTATGTATGTAGTATTATTCTTTATTGTATGATTAGAATGTCTATACATTTTTTACTCCTGCCTACTCCAGCCCCCGCGGCACAGAGACGGCACCACGCGCGGCGCGATATATATCTACGTCTTCGACCAATAGCCGTACGACGTCTACTCGACTCGATTTCCTTTGTATTTTGAAGAAATAAAGAATTTACAAACAAACAAACCTCTATCTACGTGGATAGCAATCGCTGAGTCTATTGGTTGAAGCCCTTGATATATTCGCGACGCGCGCGCACGCTGTGCCGCGGGGGCATTAGGAGTTACAGATGTGAGTTTGTAATGTAACTTATTACTATATTAGTGTTGCCCGATAGTTGACTGTATTTCGATTAACAATCAATTATAATCTAATTATCGTTAGATATAATCGTTTTATTTGATAGTATTGCAATTATTTTACAATTGATATTATGATTATAATGATTATTTATTGGTGGGGCGGAAGGCAAGAGGGAAACCACTGCCCTACTTTTCCCTAAAACAGTAGCATGGCGTGGCTCTTAAATTAGTGATGTGTGATTATAAAATAATAGCAATACTATGAAATACATCGATTATATCGCAATAATCGATTAAATCGAGGCATCGGTTTAAGACAGTATTGTTGCTTGGTGTACTTAATATTACCACATAAAGAAAACTGTTATAGCAGCAATAATGTTGTCTCCAGAAAATTCCGTTATCAGCGGCGAGTGAAACTTTTGCTGTTATCGTAAGAATGTTTAGGAATACATAATTTATGTCACGGTCCTGGCCGCGCGTAATGTGAGTCTTAACGCCGGGCCGTAGAGGTGATAGTCACACGGCACCACCTGTGCGAGCATGGCGCGTTGCGAATGACTGTTTAATTGAAATGTGCGTCTGCCGTAGTGTATTCGCTGGCGACACACACCGGGTGAGAGCCCACAGCGCTCACCATTTGTCCGGCCAAGTAGTTAACGCCATATGCGGCAAAGCTACAATAAGTAAGCAACCATGCTACACACACATACACATGATAGATTCATATTCATTTATTAATTGCAAAGTCACAAGCAGTTAGGTGTTACATACATGGTATTAGGTACATGTGACGCCCTGCAAGGGCACAGCAACGTATGAGGTGACAGCAGCTTCATTGTAACAATATTATTAAGTAACATAGAAAATTATGAATTAGATAAGTTAAAGGTAACAAAATTATTATACACATGCAAAATTATTACATGATAATTATAGAACACAGTCTAAAATATATGTATAATATTGGATGCTATACATCTTCACGCCCGTGTCAGGATCGGAGTGGGCAGCGCCGCAAAACAACTCGCAGCTACTACTGGGAATTGAAAAAGGCAACACTGAAGCAATTAATTTAAAAGAACAATACTACAATTTGACATTTGCGCTAATGTATACCTAATAGCAAGAAAGCAAGGTCATATAGCAATAGTGTTTTTTTAAACGAATTGATTCAATGTGGCCTGGCGAGGAGTCATTGTATACAGGGTGTTAGTGACATCGTAACGAATACTGAGGGGGATAATTCATGATTCTGAGTTAATATCAAGTGGCATTTTCTGTCGCAAAATTCATGTTTTTTCATATCAACTCAGAATCATGGTCTGAATCATCCCTCGAAAGTTTTCGTTACGATGTCACTTACACCTGTATACTCTGCCTACCCCCCTCGGATACAGGCGTGATCCTGTCCGTACATGCAGCAGTCGTACAGAAGGCGTATTAACAGATTAGATACGGCGACCATTCGGTAAAACGCGAAACTGTGCAGATAATATTTACAGCTCGGATTATCTGCGTGATTTACAACAGTCCACTAGTTTATACAACCACTGAACTAGCGGCGACATACATATGTCGTGGGCAGATCTTAGAATTGATCATATCATGATAAGTAGTCGAATTTCACTAAAAGGTCATATTTCATGAAATAGCCAACTTAAGTTGACCATATCGTTGAAATGTCAACTTTTAATGATATTTCAATCAACGTTTGGCCATATCGTTAATGTATCGGGGCCATAGTTAGCCTAAAACTACTGCAGCTTCTCGCAACCTGTACTCGTATAGCCGAGGAAAACTAGCTTCAAGAAAAAGCTCATAGAAATTTTATAGATTTTAAAAAGTATCTCATTTAAGTTTTGTGAAGTAGCCTATTTAGTTCAGAATATGACCCATCATTCTGTGGCGTGTTCCAGACGCGATAGCCTCAGGCGAGTCCGTCCGGCTGGCGCCGTCGCTGCGCAGCCAGAAGGGCGCCATATGGAGCAAGCAGCCGGTCAACTTCGACTGGTGGGAGGTGGACATCATGTTCAAGGTCACCGGCCGCGGCCGCATCGGCGCCGACGGACTGGTACGTACACCTGGAGCATGCTGGACGCGTATCTTACTTCGTCACACCACCACACACTTCATACAAACAACCTCGATGTACACAGTCACTACACATTGACGTTATCGTACACGCGCATCTGTGTGTGTGACGTCTGACGCCCAGACGATTGGAGACTAAAGTAAGACCGAGGGGGGGTGAGGTAAACCTAGCTCAGCCGCTGGTGGGGAGCGGAGAGTTGCCGTTCTATCATCATTATCAGCCGTACGACGCCCACTGCTGGGCATAGGCCTCCCCCAAGGATATCCACGACGATACGTATTATTATTCCTTATTCTATGACATTTTGCCACCTACAGAAGCGACTACCTGTTTGATCTTCAAACCCGCGATACGGGCACTTCACAACCTTCTTCTTCTTTCATGTGGATTGTGAGACCAATGACCGATCTCGTCAACCCTGGTGTCAGGGTTGCTATTGAGCCGCCAAAGGCCCCTGACGTGGCTCATGTAACGACTACATACTTACATTAAGTAGTAGTCGGGACCGACTGCTTAACGTGCCTTCATCGGGTGATCAGCCTGTAGTGTCAATTATTAATGGTAGATTGGTTTGTGTGTTGTGTTGTAGGCGTTCTGGTACACGGCGGCGCGCGGCGACTACGCCGGCGAGGTGTTCGGGTCCTCCGACCGCTGGACCGGGCTGGGGCTCATGTTCGACTCGTTCGACAACGACAACAAGCACAACAACCCCTACATCATGGCCGTGCTGAACGACGGCACCAAGGTGTTCGACCACAAGAGGTAGCTGCTCCATACGTGCTTCTAGGTGGAACTGACGCGGTGGATATCGCCTGATCGCTTAACTGAAACCTCTTCAGTTAAGCGATCACTTATTGTTAAACGAAAACCGGTTCCTAGTAGTGCCAGGACTTGCGCCGAAGAGGTTGACCGTCAAGCATGACGAAAAACCCACTGATGATGGCTGCGTGCCTCTGAGATCGAATAAAAAAACAAATTTAGGTATTACCCATAGAGAGTTATATCTATGTTAGTAAAAAAATATTTAAACACTAATATCGTTATATCACAGGAACTGAACCTTCAGGGACAGACAACTCTCAGGGACAAGTAACTCTCAGGTACAGACAACTCTCAGGGGAAAGTAACTCGCATGGATTTCTCAGGGAATAGATGTAGAGATCGCAGGCGCGGGTTGTGTCTTTGTTGGTAATTCTATTCTACGTTACTGCCACATGTACACATGTAATATTTTCCATTTTATTGTTTGTGTTCCGAATTAGACAGTCCGCTAGCGGGGGTCGCTTGATGCGAGTTGTCTACTCAATTGGCACGGGTTTTGTATATTTCATCCATCGCATATTGTATACTTTATGTGTCATATCATAACGGGTGTCCCCCTGTATATAGCATGTGGTGTATATCGTCACCGTAAAGTGAAAACCACGTTAGGGCCCTTTTAAAAAAAAGGTATTCGGATGTGATTTTTGTTTACAAAACCTCGCAATAGACGAAGCTAGATTTAATCCAGCGGGCCTAACACCGTAAGCACGCGACTCTTTCTCGCCGCGACAGAGATCGTCTGTCTCTTTCTGTGCAGTACTGTGTGGGAGTGACGGGTGACGTATGTCTAGGCGAGAGATAGTCGCCCGCTTACGGTGCTAAGCCCGCTGGTCAAAATCCATGTCAAGAAAATCACATTCGAATGTGTTTTTTCAAAAAGGCACTTGCGTGGTTTTCACTATAAGACTTTCACTATATGTGTGTGTGTGTGGTCCCGCAGTGACGGGTCGCAGCAGCTGACGTCGGGCTGTCTGCGCGACTTCCGCAACAAGCCGTTCCCGACGCGCGCCCGCATCGAGTACTACATGAACACGCTCACCGTCTACTTCCACAACGGTGTGTACATGACATAAACAGACTATGACGTCCCACAGCTGGGTATAGGTCTCCCCTCAATCGAGCGCAGGGTATGGAGCGTCCACTACGCTGCCCCACTGCGGGTTGGTGGAGGCATATAGGCTAGTTTCCCAGCTGTCCTAAGGTCTCTTACTCGGTTTACAAATATATTTCATTGCACCCAAAATATTTACAAAAGAATCTTAACTAGGTACATGGCAAATGGCGGCCTTATCTATAGCTTATGGCGGTTTAATAATTAACTAAATGCGACTGACTATTCTACAAGCCCGTGAAAGTGACTTTTCGCAACGATCGTTATCGATATCATGATCGATCAACTTACTTTCCTTCCCCCGCAGGCATGACGAACAACGAAGCAGACTACGAGCTGTGCTTCCGCGCTGAAAACGTGGTGCTGCCGCGAGGAGGATACTTCGGCGTGTCGGCGGCCACCGGCGGGCTGGCCGACGACCACGACGTGCTGCATCTACTGACAAGCTCGCTGCACGCCACGCAGCAGGGACAGGTCAGTCTCAGGGGCGGGAATATTCAGAGACCTGAGCTTTCAGAAATGGATACTCTCAGGGGTAGCCACCCAGCAGCCGCTCTCAGGGATCGATAACTCTTAGTGCAGAAACAAGTCACGCACATGTAGTATAATATAGTCTTTATGTGTAATAATGCAAGATGGTTGATGGTTGGAGATTTTTATTAGAAATAACCTGAACCGTTTGCGTGTTTTGTGTGTAATTGTCTTTTATGTTTTTGTTTCTGAGTACACTTCTGTGCTAACTAACCGTATGATTATTTATCGTGCAGGGTATCTCCAGCGACGAGCAGGCGCGGCATGCGGCCGAGTTCGCGGAGTACCAGCGCAAGCTTGACCAGCAGAAGGAGGACTACAGGAAGGAACACCCTGACGAGGTGAGTCGCTATACACTGCACTTTATCGCTTCAATATACTTATTGTTTCCCCGAAAAAAAGATTTCAAATTCAGTGTTCCCTTTCGTCGACCCGTTATATATTATGAAAACCAAATTACAGAGCACATTCATTAGAAGCGTACACTCGTCTTTCAGTCCAACATGGACGAAGTGAGCTCTCCATATACTGCCACATCGTCACTTACTATCGAGTGCAATTGTGATGTATTTAACGTAAAGATATTTTCAAATAAAATATCGTAGTTAGTGGAAGTTTGTGTTCTCTGCCTACCCAAATGGGAAAAAGGCGTGATCTTACGTATGTAATTCATTAACTTTTTTATTTATTATTAATTTTCTAAATTTTCCTCGAGTTTCGTGTCTTAACGATGAGGTACCTTGTGTGACCGCGTGTTGCGTGCTGTAGGTGCGCGACAAGGAGGGCGAGTTCGAGGACTGGTTCGAGTCGGACGGCCAGCGCGAGCTGCGGCAGATCTTCCAGGGCCAGGGGCAGATACACGACGTGTTGCGCGACCTGAACAAGAAGCTCGATGAGGTAAACAACTTGTTGATAGCTTGCTGTTGTTGAACCCTGAACTTGAATAACTAATAGTTGTTAAGCACTGAACTTAAATTACTTAAGTTATTAAGCCATGAAATTGACAGGACTCTGGTGCAAAATTCGAAGTGATACCAACTGAAAGTCCATACAGAAGTTATTAAATAAACTAAATTGATAATCTAAAAATATGTTAATAATAAGTTGTGCCTTTCTGTGTGTTTAAACTATAAAATACAAATATGTGTATGTGTGTGTGTGTGTATGTGTCCGCAGGTGATCGGCAAACAGATGAACTCTCTGTCGATGTTGACGGCGGTGTACGGCCACACGCAGGGGCAGCCGCTGCAGCCCGCCGCGCCCGGACAGGCGCCTGCGCAGGTACGCGCCCCCCTCTGTACAGGGTGTTGGTGACGTCGTAACGAATACTAGGGGGGTGATTCAGACCATGATTCTGAGTTAATATCAAATGGATTTTTCCGTCGCTAAATTCTTTAAATTTTCTTAGGTTTTTAATTATTTTCAATTATATACTTTTGCGATGGAAAATTCCACTCTATATTAGCACAGAACAATGAGCTGAATAATCCCTCTCAGTATTCGTTAAGATGTCACTTACACCCCGTACAAGAACATACAATTAGCAATACAACTAGGTATGGGTGTTAGTGAACCGTAACGAATACTGAGGGGGACCATCCCTCAAAGTTTTCGTTACGATGTCACAAATACCCTGTATATTATCCACGCATGTTACGTCTTCATTATTATTATCGTCATCATCTCAGAATAACATACAGGAGATGCATTGATGGGGAGATGATTCAACTCGCGATTCTGAGTTTTAATTTCTTAAAATGAGTGATTATATTTCTTACAATCGTAGGTATATTTTTTATCATCTGTATATGTGTATGTTTGTGTTGCTATAACGCGTATTGTGTCTGTGCGGCAGATGCCGGGGTTGCCCATCGGGCGGCACGAGTGGGACGCGCTCGCCACCAACAACCAGATACTCATCAACACCGTCGCTGAACTCAAGTACGTATTGCCTTATATTGTCATTACATTATACATGTTAGGTTTACTTCTGCCTACCCTACTAAAATTATAGGCGTGATTCTATTTATATGTACATGTATTTATATCAATATGAATAAGATTATTCACTTTGATTACCTTACTATGCTCAAATATTGAATGAATAGAATAGGTCCCAACATTGACCCCTGTGGTACACTCCTCATTGTAGTATGAAAAAAAATTTTTATTTTTTTAAATCGATTAATTGGTTAGTTTCAGTTTAATATTTGCTTCCATTTAAACTTGCTTTATATTTGATGATTAATTTTAATATAATTTTAAAAGAAACAATCGTGATGTACGTTGTCGAAAGCTTTTGAAAATTTCATAAACAGTTTCATTGATATTATTGTGATGTTTTAATCATTTAGTATTCCGTACTACCTAATTTTATGAGATGATAACTGTATTCAGCGTATCTTAACCATAATCGTGCGTTTAATGTAATGTTTATAACTTTTATTAGATATACCGAATTATTCTGTCTATTTGTTGTTGATCGACATAATCTCACGCCTGTAAACCTGTTAAGTTTATTTTTGAATTGTGTGTTGCAGAGGCTTCATAATCGAGGTGTCTCGCAAGTCGGACTCCCTGCTGGCGGCGGGCGGCGGCGGCGGCGGCGCCACCCCGCAGCTGATCACTGAGATGCGGGACTCGCTGCACCAAGTCAAGCAGACTGTGCTGGGCGTCGCGCAGAGGTTTGTTTGATACCTATCAGTCAGCAATAAGTGAAACAGCCTTCGTAGTCCAGTGGTTAAGCGTTGGGCTCACGATCCGGGGCCTGTTTAATAAATGTTAAAATTGTAAATTACAATGACAATTTGATGTACATTGCGGAGTGTGTGATCACGAATATTTTGCAGTTTCATATTAGCTACGTAATGAACACCAAATTGTCATTGTAATTTACAATTGTAAGTTTTATAAAACAGGCCCCCGGTGGTCCCGGGTTCGAACCCCGATGGGGATATATCACAAAACTCTCTTTGTGGGCCCTGGTTAGGGTAGGACATTACGTTATGTTATGAAATAAAATTGATTGTAGTAAATGTGGTCATACATAGTGAGCGAAGTAAATATTATGGTTCAGCACATTCAGTCATTTTCTGACATACAATAGGTAATTATTATATTATTAATCTAATCTTACTCTAATAATATGTCAGCTCAGTTGTGTGTACGTACTGTTTGTGTGCGCAGGATATCAGCGCAGCCGCAGGTGGCGCCGCCGGGCGGGCCGGGGGCGCCGGGCTGCCCCGCGGTCACGTGCGTGTCCCTGTGGGCGCTGCTGCTGGTGGCGGCGCTGCAGCTGGCCGCCATGCTGGGGTACTCGGTGTACAAGTACGTATACGGCATGTACAACAGTCACGTAGAGCGAAATATTGAGCAGCGGTACTAAGTGGCGGGTAAGCGGACCCTATGGCTACGAGATGGAGGTGACGATGGATCGATTATACAATAGGAGTTAAACATGTATAGCTGGCGAGGAGTAGATGTATATACTACACACCTCTGCCTACCCCTTCGGGGATACAGGCGTGATGCTGTTGTTATGTTACATATCTGGTCCGTTTCATACATTTTATATGTAGTTCATGAGCTTGTAGATGTCGCTACATGTATTCGGAACGTTTATTGGTCCAGAATTATTGTGTTTTGCAATATTTGAAAGGTTTTACATAATTTATGTGTAAAATGTGTGTTTGAAACACCTTATTTTTTATGCCTATAATTAAAAATAGATGGCGACGCATGCGCAGTAGACTTTGTATGCAAAGAGGCGCCATCTAGTGACGGTATTGTCGTATTATTATGCCAGCACAGAGCACAATTGCTCGCCGCTTGCGCGCGTTGCGCCGGCAATATGTATGGGGAGGGATTCTCTGTTTTACGTTGTATATTAATTTCCTCTATGCTAATACTATACCTCATGTGTTCCAGAGAAAGAAAAGAAGCTCAAGCGAAGAAGTTCTTCTGAGCGGCGCGGCGAGTCACCCACACCACCCACGCTCGGCACACGGCGCGGGCACCGCGGACACAGCTGTATATTGGATATTGTTGTCACCATTATACAGCTAATGGCCCCGATTCCTGCAGACACCTCCTAGTTAAACTTTAAGTTATACCTGTATTTTCTTACCCGCCGAAAAGGAAAGGGACGGATGATTGACAGCTCTTAATTTTAGAAAGAATGAGTAAATGAATGGATAACCCAAGCGAATCAAAAAGGTATCTCGCTGGTATGCAAACCGTTTGACGTGTGCTGTCAACTTAATTCTGTCGGGTTATTGACTGATGTAAAATTTTTAGACGGTTGTTTTAGATTTGTGCTTAAAATTGACGTGTGTCCCATAAAATTTATGCTTGTCGATTACCCGTCCCTTTCCTTTTCGGCGAATAAGAAAATGACAGATATGACTTAAAATAAAATTAGATGGTGTTTACAGGAATTAGCACCAACGTCTTACTAGAGCACACCCCAGACACTCCATACATAAATCTCACTGTTACAGCACGCGTAAGTGCGAGCGAGACACAGTCCGCGCGCTCGCTTACCCCTCAGCGGCTTACAGTCATATAAGACTAAAGTAAGACCCAGAGGGGGTGAGGGCGGCGCCGTATTGGTGCGGGCGGGGAGTTACCGTTGTATACGTAGTATATTTCTTTATTGTTTGCTTAGGGAGATAGTGGTGGGGCCACGTGACCACAAGATGGCCGCCGAGTGCCCACTGGCTGACCAATCACGTGGCAGAACTATCAGCAGTCCGGCACAGCGCCAAATACATTAAACAATAAATAGGCTGGGTAACGTCAAATCCAAAATTATTTGTATGGAAATACTGAGGTGTGACGAGGTCAAAGTCGTGCTCATTGTTGCTTAATTCTTGTCTATAATTCGTTAACAAGTCGAAAACAACAAAGTTGACTTTGTTCATTTTAGCTCCTATTTGTAGATTATCATTACCCAAGGTGTCCCTGCGGCGCCGTGTGCCGTGTGCCGGCGTCATCGTCGTGGTGCCTCACTCAGTCTCGTCACAAACGCTCACTCAAATAACGTATCTACAGGGTTGTAAGTTAAGTGAAGCCACGATGACGGCGTGTGTGTCGTTGCGGGGTGCGCAGCGAGTGAAGTGTTAACCGACGAGTGAAGGAACTGTGTACATAATATTTATATTTGTCTTTAGTAAATTTTATTATTTGTCACATTTGTGTGTTTTATTTACTACTATCCAGTTATAAATAAACAATATCGAGCCGGGCAGGCAGCCCCGCCGGCGGGGCCTCAATCCCGGACGGTGACGAACCGACTGAAGTAGGACTTCTAGATTAATATCTAGGTATTAAAATGTGCTAGAAATCCTCATTCTATTTGTCAATCTCAAGTGACGAATAGAATACGTGGTACAGGATTCCTGGGCAAATGGGTGTAGGGAAGCGTAGACTTGAGAGTCTAGTTCCTATATGTTACCTAGATGGCATACGTGTAGCACATTCAGTGTAAAACGTAAATAATTTAGTCTTTTTCTCATACGAGGGCACAATTATTTCTGAGGCTTCATTTTATTTGTGCCACAAGAGGTAAAATAATAATTATTGATTAAATATATATTCCCATACAAAAGTATTTACTATGTCCGTTCTCTAGACCCAAAAAGGTGTAGAGCTCATTTACCTTAGTTTATTGACATAAAATATATCGATCACCGAATGGTGTGGCTACACTAACGCCATCTATTGTCGCCAAAAATTATGTGGTGAGGGTCCCAACTTCCTTATATTATTAGGTTCATTCGGCGCTTATCGCTATCGGCCCAATAATTCTTTGAAATATAATCCTCTCAGATGACGCTCTGAGCCGAGGTACGCGCCCAACTCGGCACCCTCGGACATGTCTTAAATTTTGTACCGTGTGATAGCCCTCGGGGTTACCCATTGTCCAGCCAAGAACTTAATGCCATTTGCGGCTGTTAACGCCTGACAAAATATAAAGAGCAAGCAGCGCGCGGCAAGAAATTGATGTTGCTTTCAATATTCGAGTAGGCGCAATTAAACTTCATACAATCGACGACATACCCGGGACAGCCAATAAAAATGCTCCAACGCAATGCTCCATGGACCAATCGTGGAGATCAACGTCAGACCAAGTTCGTTACACGATAATATATCGAATCGACTGTTGTACAAGCTTTATGTCTTCACAATTTTTTTATTCGCGAAATTTGTAAAAATCATCTAGAACTGTAATTCTATTTTTTATTATCATTATTATAATCACGTATTTTAATTTTGCGTGGTTTAATTTGATGACTCCTACGATTCCTGCTAAATTCACCGGAGGAAGCTGATCGCCGCAGCTGGATGCGAGTCTTCGAGTCTTCAACTACACATCGGTCGCTACAGTTCCCAAAAATGAAAAAGGAACTGCGTGGACGAAAATTTGGCGATGATGAAGAAGTCAAGTCTGCAATTTCGGCCTATTTTGACAGCAAAGAGAAATCTTTTTTTTATGATGGAATAAACAAATTATTTGATAGAAATAGAAATAGAAATACTCTTTATTTGCTTTTGAAAAGGGATATATCCGGAAAATGTTTTAAGGTTAAGGGAGAATATATTGAAAAGGAAAAATAGTTTCGTGTTTAATTTCGACCCCCTTCCCCCTCATTCCGCGAACTTTTTGACCTCCCCTCGTAAGTGAGTAATCGTTACATGAGCCATGTCAGGGGCCTTTGGCGGCTCAATTATAACCCTGACACCAGCGTTGATGAGGTTGGTATTCTACCTCACGACCCACACGATAAGAAGAAGAAGTCGAATATCTTTTTATTTATTGATCGTTGTTCTTGAGGAATTACGACTTCAGGTAGTATTAGAAATAAAATGTAGAATCTGAGTATAAAATCAACGTATATTTCAGTGAGATGTGATAGTACAAGTGAAAGGGGTGCGGGGGGGACGGACAATGTCAAGTTAGCGCCTACTAAATAAAAATAGCAATCCCGTCTTCATCCTTTCGTGATTTATAAGTATGAAAAGGCGTCGATTCCCAACAATCGTCATAAGTCATAAACTGATATTTGGCGACAAATTCTAGACATTTTTTGTGTGAAATCAGATTTTGCAAGTGCTGTAGAAAAAAAAGTGATGCTGGGGTAAGGCTTACCCTGGCACTGCCACCAAACAATGCTTAAATAACTTTTAAGCGGCGCCGGCGTGACGGCGAATTCTGATATAATATTCACGACATTTTTTGTGACCGTCAGGATGCCTGTCACTACCCTAATTTTATATCGAAGTAATTATTAAAAGTTAGTGCTCAGTTGCTACCAGTTGGTACCGATCGTTAGACAGTTGGTACCCTTAATTTAAAGAAGACAATCTACTTTTTTAGGTGACGCGCCATTCTAGCACCAGGATGGCTGGTCACCTATGCAGTGAGAACAAACTGCGCACATTTATAGAGTTTATTTATAACCAATGGTTGACACTAACTGGTACCTTCATATACGTAGTTTTGGACCTCATAACTTTTAAGGATAAAAAGTTATTATAGATTTACTATTTAGATTTCGTAACGCCTACAGACTTAAAATGAGCAATTCCGAAATTGAACACATAAGCGGTATTCTATCAGCAGTAAAATTAGGATAGTGACAGGCCATCCTAACGGTCACCATTTTTTGGGTGAAATCAGATCTTCGCCACCTGCTGTAGTTATCGAGATAAGCAGTTAATTATTTTGAAGTCGGTGCCAAGTAAATGCAATAACGAGCAAGCGAGCAACGCTACCAAGTACTTGGGGTATGGTACCAAGTACTTGGGGTTTGGTACCAAATACTTGGGGTTTGGTAGTAAGTACTTGGGGTATGGTGGTAAGTACTTGGGGTATGGTGGTAAGTACTTGGGGTATGGTGGTAAGTACTTGGGGTATGGTGGTAAGTACTTGGGGTATGGTGGTAAGTACTTGGGGTATGGTGGTAAGTACTTGGGGTATGGTGGTAAATACTTGGGGTATGGTGGTAAGTACTTGGGGTATGGTGGTAAGTACTTGGGGTATGGTGGTAAGTACTTGGGGTATGGTGGTAAGTACTTGGGGTTTGGTACCAAGTACTTGGGGTATGGTAGTAAGTACTTGGGGTATGGTAGTAAGTACTTGGGGTATGGTAGTAAGTACTTGAGGTATGGTGGTAAGTACTTGGGGTATGGTGGTAAGTACTTGGGGTTTGGTACCAAGTACTTGGGGTATGGTAGTAAGTACTTGGGGTATGGTAGTAAGTACTTGGGGTATGGTAGTAAGTACTTGGGGTATGGTGGTAAGTACTTGGGGTATGGTGGTAAGTACTTGGGGTATGGTGGTAAGTACTTGGGGTATGGTGGTAAGTACTTGGGGTATGGTAGTAAGTACTTGGGGTATGGTAGTAAATACTTGGGGTATGGTGGTAAGTACTTGGGGTATGGTGGTAAGTACTTGGGGTATGGTGGTAAGTACTTGGGGTATGGTGGTAAGTACTTGGGGTTTGGTACCAAGTACTTGGGGTATGGTAGTAAGTACTTGGGGTATGGTGGTAAGTACTTGAGGTATGGTAGTAAGTACTTGGGGTATGGTGGTAAGTACTTGGGGTATGGTGGTAAGTACTTGGGGTATGGTGGTAAGTACTTGGGGTATGGTGATAAGTACTTGGGGTATGGTAGTAAGTACTTGGGGTTTGGTACCAAGTACTTGGGGTATGGTAGTAAGTACTTGGGGTATGGTAGTAAGTACTTGGGGTATGGTGATAAGTACTTGGGGTATGGTAGTAAGTACTTGGGGTATGGTAGTAAGTACTTGGGGTATAGTAGTAAGTACTTGGGGTATGGTAGTAAATACTTGGGGCATGGTAGTAAATACTTGGGGTATGGTAGTAAGTACTTGGGGTATGGTGGTAAGTACTTGGGGTATGGTGGTAAGTACTTGGGGTTTGGTACCAAGTACTTGGGGTATGGTAGTAAGTACTTGGGGTATGGTAGTAAGTACTTGGGGTATGGTGGTAAGTACTTGGGGTATGGTAGTAAGTACTTGGGGTATGGTAGTAAGTACTTGGGGTATGGTAGTAAGTACTTGGGGTATGGTGGTAAGTACTTGAGGTATGGTAGTAAGTACTTGGGGTATGGTGGTAAGTACTTGGGGTATGGTAGTAAGTACTTGGGGTTTGGTACCAAGTACTTGGGGTATGGTAGTAAGTACTTGGGGTATGGTAGTAAGTACTTGGGGTTTGGTACCAAGTACTTGGGGTATGGTAGTAAGTACTTGGGGTATGGTAGTAAGTACTTGGGGTTTGGTACCAAGTACTTGGGGTATGGTGGTAAGTACTTGGGGTATGGTGGTAAGTACTTGGGGTATGGTGGTAAGTACTTGGGGTATGGTGGTAAGTACTTGGGGTATGGTGGTAAGTACTTGGGGTATGGTAGTAAGTACTTGGGGTATGGTAGTAAATACTTGGGGTATGGTGGTAAGTACTTGGGGTATGGTAGTAAGTACTTGGGGTATGGTAGTAAGTACTTGGAGTATGGTGGTAAGTACTTGGGGTATGGTGGTAAGTACTTGGGGTATGGTAGTAAGTACTTGGGGTTTGGTACCAAGTACTTGGGGTATGGTAGTAAGTACTTGGGGTTTGGTACCAAGTACTTGGGGTATGGTAGTAAGTACTTGGGGTATGGTGGTAAGTACTTGGGGTTTGGTACCAAGTACTTGGGGTATGGTAGTAAGTACTTGGGGTTTGGTACCAAGTACTTGGGGTATGGTAGTAAGTACTTGGGGTATGGTAGTAAGTACTTGGGGTTTGGTACCAAGTACTTGGGGTATGGTAGTAAGTACTTGGGGTATGGTAGTAAGTACTTGGGGTATGGTAGTAAGTACTTGAGGTATGGTAGTAAGTACTTGGGGTATAGTAGTAAGTACTTGGGGTATGGTAGTAAATACTTGGGGTATGGTGGTAAGTACTTGGGGTATGGTAGTAAGTACTTGGGGTATGGTAGTAAGTACTTGGGGTATGGTGGTAAGTACTTGGGGTATGGTAGTAAGTACTTGGGGTATGGTAGTAAGTACTTGGGGTATGGTGGTAAGTACTTGGGGTATGGTGGTAAGTACTTGGGGTATGGTGGTAAGTACTTGGGGTATGGTGGTAAGTACTTGGGGTATGGTGGTAAGTACTTGGGGTATGGTGGTAAGTACTTGGGGTATGGTGGTAAGTACTTGGGGTATGGTGGTAAGTACTTGGGGTATGGTAGTAAGTACTTGGGGTATGGTAGTAAATACTTGGGGTATGGTGGTAAGTACTTGGGGTATGGTGGTAAGTACTTGGGGTATGGTGGTAAGTACTTGGGGTATGGTGGTAAGTACTTGGGGTTTGGTACCAAGTACTTGGGGTATGGTAGTAAGTACTTGGGGTTTGGTACCAAGTACTTGGGGTATGGTAGTAAGTACTTGGGGTATGGTAGTAAGTACTTGGGGTTTGGTACCAAGTACTTGGGGTATGGTAGTAAGTACTTGGGGTATGGTAGTAAGTACTTGGGGTTTGGTACCAAGTACTTGGGGTATGGTAGTAAGTACTTGGGGTATGGTAGTAAATACTTGGGGTATGGTAGTAAGTACTTGGGGTATGGTGGTAAGTACTTGGGGTATGGTAGTAAATACTTGGGGTATGGTGGTAAGTACTTGGGGTATGGTGGTAAGTACTTGGGGTATGGTGGTAAGTACTTGGGGTATGGTGGTAAGTACTTGGGGTTTGGTACCAAGTACTTGGGGTATGGTAGTAAGTACTTGGGGTATGGTAGTAAGTACTTGGGGTATGGTAGTAAGTACTTGAGGTATGGTGGTAAGTACTTGGGGTATGGTGGTAAGTACTTGGGGTTTGGTACCAAGTACTTGGGGTATGGTAGTAAGTACTTGGGGTATGGTAGTAAGTACTTGGGGTATGGTAGTAAGTACTTGGGGTATGGTAGTAAGTACTTGGGGTATGGTGGTAAGTACTTGGGGTATGGTGGTAAGTACTTGGGGTATGGTGGTAAGTACTTGGGGTATGGTGGTAAGTACTTGGGGTATGGTAGTAAGTACTTGGGGTATGGTAGTAAATACTTGGGGTATGGTGGTAAGTACTTGGGGTATGGTGGTAAGTACTTGGGGTATGGTGGTAAGTACTTGGGGTATGGTGGTAAGTACTTGGGGTTTGGTACCAAGTACTTGGGGTATGGTAGTAAGTACTTGGGGTATGGTGGTAAGTACTTGAGGTATGGTAGTAAGTACTTGGGGTATGGTGGTAAGTACTTGGGGTATGGTGGTAAGTACTTGGGGTATGGTGGTAAGTACTTGGGGTATGGTGGTAAGTACTTGGGGTATGGTGGTAAGTACTTGGGGTATGGTAGTAAGTACTTGGGGTATGGTAGTAAATACTTGGGGTATGGTGGTAAGTACTTGGGGTATGGTGGTAAGTACTTGGGGTATGGTGGTAAGTACTTGGGGTATGGTGGTAAGTACTTGGGGTATGGTGGTAAGTACTTGGGGTATGGTGATAAGTACTTGGGGTATGGTAGTAAGTACTTGGGGTTTGGTACCAAGTACTTGGGGTATGGTGGTAAGTACTTGGGGTATGGTGGTAAGTACTTGGGGTATGGTGGTAAGTACTTGGGGTATGGTGGTAAGTACTTGGGGTTTGGTACCAAGTACTTGGGGTATGGTAGTAAGTACTTGGGGTATGGTAGTAAGCACTTGGGGTATGGTAGTAAGTACTTGGGGTATGGTAGTAAGTACTTGGGGTATGGTGGTAAGTACTTGGGGTATGGTGGTAAGTACTTGGGGTATGGTGGTAAGTACTTGGGGTATGGTGGTAAGTACTTGGGGTATGGTAGTAAGTACTTGGGGTATGGTGGTAAGTACTTGGGGTATGGTGGTAAGTACTTGGGGTATGGTGGTAAGTACTTGGGGTATGGTGGTAAGTACTTGGGGTATGGTGGTAAGTACTTGGAGTATGGTGGTAAGTACTTGGGGTATGGTGGTAAGTACTTGGGGTATGGTAGTAAGTACTTGGGGTATGGTAGTAAATACTTGGGGTATGGTGGTAAGTACTTGGGGTATGGTGGTAAGTACTTGGGGTATGGTGGTAAGTACTTGGGGTATGGTGGTAAGTACTTGGGGTATGGTGGTAAGTACTTGGGGTATGGTGGTAAGTACTTGGGGTATGGTAGTAAGTACTTGGGGTATGGTAGTAAATACTTGGGGTATGGTGGTAAGTACTTGGGATATGGTGGTAAGTACTTGGGGTATGGTGATAAGTACTTGGGGTATGGTAGTAAGTACTTGGGGTTTGGTACCAAGTACTTGGGGTATGGTAGTAAGTACTTGGGGTATGGTAGTAAGTACTTGGGGTATGGTGGTAAGTACTTGGGGTATGGTAGTAAGTACTTGGGGTATGGTAGTAAGTACTTGGGGTATAGTAGTAAGTACTTGGGGTATGGTAGTAAATACTTGGGGCATGGTGGTAAGTACTTGGGGTATGGTGGTAAGTACTTGGGGTATGGTGGTAAGTACTTGGGGTATGGTGGTAAGTACTTGGGGTATGGTGGTAAGTACTTGGGGTATGGTGGTAAGTACTTGGGGTATGGTAGTAAGTACTTGGGGTATGGTAGTAAATACTTGGGGTATGGTGGTAAGTACTTGGGGTATGGTAGTAAATACTTGGGGTATGGTGGTAAGTACTTGGGGTATGGTGGTAAGTACTTGGGGTATGGTGATAAGTACTTGGGGTATGGTAGTAAGTACTTGGGGTTTGGTACCAAGTACTTGGGGTATGGTAGTAAGTACTTGGGGTATGGTAGTAAGTACTTGGGGTATGGTGGTAAGTACTTGGGGTATGGTAGTAAGTACTTGGGGTATGGTAGTAAGTACTTGGGGTATAGTAGTAAGTACTTGGGGTATGGTAGTAAATACTTGGGGCATGGTAGTAAATACTTGGGGTATGGTAGTAAGTACTTGGGGTATGGTGGTAAGTACTTGGGGTATGGTGGTAAGTACTTGGGGTTTGGTACCAAGTACTTGGGGTATGGTAGTAAGTACTTGGGGTATGGTAGTAAGTACTTGGGGTTTGGTACCAAGTACTTGGGGTATGGTAGTAAGTACTTGGGGTATGGTAGTAAGTACTTGGGGTATGGTGGTAAGTACTTGGGGTATGGTAGTTAGTACTTGGGGTATGGTAGTAAGTACTTGGGGTATGGTAGTAAGTACTTGGGGTATGGTGGTAAGTACTTGAGGTATGGTAGTAAGTACTTGGGGTATGGTAGTAAGTACTTGGGGTTTGGTACCAAGTACTTGGGGTATGGTAGTAAGTACTTGGGGTATGGTAGTAAGTACTTGAGGTATGGTAGTAAGTACTTGGGGTATAGTAGTAAGTACTTGGGGTATGGTAGTAAATACTTGGGGTATGGTGGTAAGTACTTGGGGTATGGTAGTAAGTACTTGGGGTATGGTGGTAAGTACTTGGGGTATGGTAGTAAGTACTTGGGGTATGGTAGTAAGTACTTGGGGTATGGTGGTAAGTACTTGGGGTATGGTGGTAAGTACTTGGGGTATGGTGGTAAGTACTTGGGGTATGGTGGTAAGTACTTGGGGTATGGTGGTAAGTACTTGGGGTATGGTGGTAAGTACTTGGGGTATGGTAGTAAGTACTTGGGGTATGGTAGTAAGTACTTGGGGTATAGTAGTAAGTACTTGGGGTATGGTAGTAAATACTTGGGGTATGGTGGTAAGTACTTGGGGTATGGTGGTAAGTACTTGGGGTATGGTGGTAAGTACTTGGGGTATGGTGGTAAGTACTTGGGCTATTGTAGTAAATACTTGGGGTATGGTGGTAAGTACTTGGGGTATGGTGGTAAGTACTTGGGGTATGGTGGTAAGTACTTGGGGTATGGTAGTAAGTACTTGGGGTTTGGTACCAAGTACTTGGGGTATGGTAGTAAGTACTTGGGGTATGGTGGTAAGTACTTGGGGTATGGTGGTAAGTACTTGGGGTATGGTGGTAAGTACTTGGGGTATGGTGGTAAGTACTTGGAGTATGGTAGTAAGTACTTGGGGTATGGTGGTAAGTACTTGGGGTATGGTGGTAAGTACTTGGGGTATGGTGGTAAGTACTTGGGGTATGGTAGTAAGTACTTGGGGTATGGTAGTAAATACTTGGGGTATGGTGGTAAGTACTTGGGGTATGGTAGTAAGTACTTGGGGTATGGTAGTAAGTACTTGGGTTATGGTGGTAAGTACTTGGGGTATGGTGGTAAGTACTTGGGGTATGGTAGTAAGTACTTGGGGTTTGGTACCAAGTACTTGGGGTATGGTAGTAAGTACTTGGGGTATGGTAGTAAGTACTTGGGGTTTGGTACCAAGTACTTGGGGTATGGTAGTAAGTACTTGGGGTATGGTAGTAAGTACTTGGGGTTTGGTACCAAGTACTTGGGGTATGGTGGTAAGTACTTGGGGTATGGTGGTAAGTACTTGGGGTATGGTAGTAAGTACTTGGGGTATGGTAGTAAGTACTTGGGGTATGGTAGTAAATACTTGGGGTATGGTGGTAAGTACTTGGGGTATGGTGGTAAGTACTTGGGGTATGGTGGTAAGTACTTGGGGTATGGTGGTAAGTACTTGGGGTATGGTGGTAAGTACTTGGGGTATGGTAGTAAGTACTTGGGGTATGGTAGTAAATACTTGGGGTATGGTGGTAAGTACTTGGGGTATGGTAGTAAGTACTTGGGGTATGGTAGTAAGTACTTGGGGTATGGTGGTAAGTACTTGGGGTATGGTGGTAAGTACTTGGGGTATGGTGGTAAGTACTTGGGGTATGGTGGTAAGTACTTGGGGTATGGTAGTAAGTACTTGGGGTTTGGTACCAAGTACTTGGGGTATGGTAGTAAGTACTTCGGGTTTGGTACCAAGTACTTGGGGTATGGTGGTAAGTACTTGGGGTTTGGTACCAAGTACTTGGGGTATGGTAGTAAGTACTTGGGGTTTGGTACCAAGTACTTGGGGTATGGTAGTAAGTACTTGGGGTATGGTAGTAAGTACTTGGGGTTTGGTACCAAGTACTTGGGGTATGGTAGTAAGTACTTGGGGTATGGTAGTAAGTACTTGGGGTTTGGTACCAAGTACTTGGGGTATGGTAGTAAGTACTTGGGGTATGGTAGTAAGTACTTGAGGTATGGTAGTAAGTACTTGGGGTATAGTAGTAAGTACTTGGGGTATGGTAGTAAATACTTGGGGTATGGTGGTAAGTACTTGGGGTATGGTGGTAAGTACTTGGGGTATGGTGGTAAATACTTGGGGTATGGTGGTAAGTACTTGGGGTATGGTAGTAAATACTTGGGGTATGGTGGTAAGTACTTGGGGTATGGTAGTAAATACTTGGGGTATGGTGGTAAGTACTTGGGGTATGGTAGTAAGTACTTGGGGTATGGTAGTAAATACTTGGGGTATGGTGGTAAGCACTTGGGGTATGGTAGTAAGCACTTGGGGTATGGTAGTAAGTACTTGGGGTATGGTAGTAAGTACTTGGGGTATGGTAGTAAGTACTTGGGGTTTGGTACCAAGTACTTGGGGTATGGTAGTTAGTACTTGGGGTATGGTAGTAAGTACTTGGAGTATGGTAGTAAGTACTTGGGGTATGGTAGTAAGTACTTGGGGTTTGGTACCAAGTACTTGGGGTATGGTAGTAAGTACTTGGGGTATGGTAGTAAGTACTTGGGGTATGGTAGTAAGTACTTGGGGTTCTGTACCAAGTACTTGGGGTATGGTGGTAAGTACTTGGGGTTTGGTACCAAGTACTTGGGGTATGGTACCAAGTACTTGGGGTTTGATACCAAGTACTTGGGGTTTGGTACCAAGTACTTGGGGTATGTTACCAAGTACTTGGGGTAGTGACCCTGATGCGGAGCAGTTTTCGAAAATCGGGAAGTATTTCCATACTTTACATGACGTTCCGATCACTACCCCGATATATATTTCATACCCCCGAGACATTTTCTGGATAAACAAAATTTTGTATGGCGGCCATCTTGTTTTTCCGACATTGTGTTTTTTTTTCACCCGCGATGAAAATTGACCAAGATTTAAATAGGTGTCGTGAAAGAAAAATTGGTTCACGTGCGATAGTTTTGCCAGGCCGTAGGGTGTTTCTCGGACGCGGAGCAGTTTTTGGTGACCAGAAAGTATTTCCGTACTCTACATGACGTTTTGAGCAAGCGCTCCATACATTATTTTTACCCAAAGGGGCTTCTTCTAAAAAAAACAAAATTTTGTGTGGCGGCCATCTTGTTTTTCCGCCATTTTGTTTTTTTTACAGGCGATTGGATTTGATCAAGATTTAAATACGTTTTGTGAAAGAAAAATTGCTTCAGGTGCTATAGTTTAGCTTTATAGCTTCACCATGTTTATAGTTATAGTTTAGTTTTAATTTTAAATAGTTTAATTTGAATTTGTATTAGATTTTTACTATTTTAATTGTTTGTGGTATCTATTTTAATGTATGGATTTTTAGATCTGAAATAAACGATATTATTATTATTATTAGCCAGGCCATAGGGTGTCTCCCTAAAGCTGACCAGTTTCCGAAGGTCTGGAAGTTTTCCGGGAGCCTTGAGACCGATCCGATCAATTTGACTTTACAAATGCACTAGTCACCCCTACGATTTTTGAAAATTCCCCTCGATTTATTTGGTCTGCCATCATCAGACCCTGACTTCCTTGACATGGGACCACCTTGGGAATATCTCCTTTCGATCAAAAAAAGAATTATCAAAATCGGTTCATACACGACGAAGTTATCCCCGAACAAACATAAAACAAATATACATACGGTCGAATTGAGAACCTCCTCCTTTTTTGAAGTCGGTAAAAACAAAAGCTGTTGTCAATTCATTGAGTATGAGTATGACGGTGCCTCATAGAGCGCCATCTGTACGGATTAGAGTGAACTACGCTGACGTTCGCTCTAGCGGAACGTCGTTTGCATATGGCGGCGGGGCGGTCGTCTTGTCAGTGTGACAGTTCGAGGGACAGCCGCCTGCGCACCGTACCCGCGACGGATCGCTTTAAATCCGAGGAATCCTTAACCATTTCTGTTGATTAATAGTGATTTATGTGCCTTAATAGTGTGATACAATAATTTAGAAGTTCATTTTGTTTCAAAGTACTTTAAATTAAATAACGTGTGATTAAGTAACTATTAAATTGTTTTAACTACCCACGTCCAGTGCTACATTAGAAAAATGACTGAGTCCGATGAAGGCCATACTGCGCCTTTAAGTACAATTATTTGTTATACAATAAACGGCCGCGTGTGGACCCGAAGCGCTCACTCGGTTTTATTTTATTAAATGCACTGCTATTGTATCTGTTGTTTCTATTACACTCCACACGACTGAAGATTATACCCCTACCCGCCCTGTCTCGGTTACGAACCATGAAGAAAGCGATATTTCACGTAAATAGTAACGTATATCTGGAGTATGTCTACCCCGTAAGGATACTGTCATCACAGCCTTTCACAAAATCAATCAAGAACACCGTATTTTAATTTCTTAAGACCGCAGAAACGGATGATGCGATAAGTAAACATTTTACCCTCCCTGAGCCGGAGGTCTCGCAAAAGAACACAAAAAGCAACAAAGCTGCCGGACCGGATGAAATACCCCGAATTTCTACAACATTTTGGAAAAATAAGTAAATAAGTAAATGATTGAATGAGTGAATGAGTAAATAAGTAAATAAATAAGAAAAGAAGAAATCCAAAAATTGTCAAAATTGTGAGTGGTTTTTTCTATGCAGATATGTGACCGTGGCTTCCTAATAAATCGCAACAGGGAGGGTGGGGGGGGCGATTTTTTTGCGTTCCCGGCGTCCTAGACCCGCGAGAGAGGCCTTAAAATTTTCGTAAAGACGAGGGCTACCATATAACGCAATAAAATAGACAGACTTCTATAACATTTTGTTGCACTAGACTGATATTTCGAAATTTCTTTGCTAATAACACGAAAAATACATGAATACTCAAAAAAAATTATTTAAACCTATTAAATTGCAAAAAATATAACGGCCAGAACAAAAACCAAACCCTACCCACACCCGAAACAAAGAAAATTGAAACGTAATTATACCCTAACCTAAAACCATGTAAACCAAAATAACCCAAATATACCAAAACTAAACCCAAACCTAAGAAAACCCAAAACTAACAAAATCCAAACCTAACATAATTCAAACCTAACAAAACCCAAACCTAACAAAACACATACCTAACAAAACACAAACCTAACCCAAAACTAAACAAACCCAAACCTAACAAAATTAAAACCTAAAAAAATTCAAACCAAACCCAAACCTAACCCAAACCCAAACCCAAACCAAACCCAAACCTAACCCAAACCCAAACTTAATAAAACCCAAACCTAACCCAAACCCAAACTTAACAAAAACCAAACCTAACAAAATTAAAACCTAAAAAAATTCAAACCAAACCCAAACCAAACCCAAAACTAACAAAACCCATACCTAACAAAACACAAACCTAACACAAACGTAAACAAACCCAAACCTAAGAAAATTAAAACCAAACCCAAGCCTAACGCAAACCCAAACCGAACCCAAACCGAACCCAAACCTAACCCAAACCTAACCCAAACCTAACCCAAACCTAACCCAAACCTAACCCAAACCTAACCCAAACCTAACCCAAACCTAACCCAAACCTAACCCAAACCTAACCCAAACCTAACCCAAACCTAACCCAAACCTAACCCAAACCTAACCCAAACCTAACCCAAACCTAACCCAAACCTAACCCAAACTTAACCCAAACCCAAACCTAACAAAACCCAAACTGAACAAAATCCAAACCTAAAAACCAAACCTAACAAAACCCAAACCTAACGAAACCCAAACCTAACAAAACCCAAACCTAAGAGACCCAAACCTAACAAAACCCAAACTGAACAAAACCCAACCCAAAAAAACCCAAACCTAACACAATTAAAACCAAACCCAAGCCTAACCCAAACCCAACCCAAACCTAACCCAAACCCAAACCTAACAAAACTCAAACCTAACAAAACCCAAACCTAAGAGACCCAAACCTAACAAAACCCAAACTGAACAAAACCCAACCCAAAAAAACCCAAACCTAACACAATTAAAACCAAACCCAAGCCTAACCCAAACCCAACCCAAACCTAACCCAAACCCAAACCTAACAAAACTCAAACCTAACAAAACCCCAAACCTAATCAAACCGAAGCATAACAAAATTCAAACCAAACCCAAACCTAACCCAAACCCAAACCCAAACCATACCTAAACCTAACCCAAACACAAACATAACAAAACCCAAGCCTAACCCAAACCTAACACAAACCTAACCCAAACCTAACCCAAACCTAACCCAAACCAAACCCAAACCTAAATAAACCCAAACCTAACAAAACCTAACGAAACCCAAACCTAACAAAACGCATAACTAACAAAACACAAACCTAACCCAAACCTAAACAAACCCAAACCTAACAAAATTAAAAACAAACACAAGCCTAACTCAAAGCCAAACCAAACTCAAACCTAACAAAACCCATACCTAACAAAACACAAACCTAACCCAAACCCAAGCCTAGCCCAAACCCAAACCTAACCCAAACCCAAGCCCAAACCTAACCCAAACCCAAGCCCAAACCTAACAAATCTCAAACCTAACAAAACCCAAAACTAAACAAACCCCAAACATAACAAAATTCAAACCAAACCCAAGCAAGCAAGCAAGCAAGCAAGCAAGCAAGCAAGCAAGCAAGCAAGCAAGCAAGCAAGCAAGCAAGCAAGCAAGCAAGCAAGCAAGCAAGCAAGCAAGCAAGCAAGCAAGCAAGCAAGCAAGCAAGCAAGCAAGCAAGCAAGCAAGCAAGCAAGCAAGCAAGCAAGCAAGCAAGCAAGCAAGCAAGCAAGCAAGCAAGCAAGCAAGCAAGCAAGCAAGCAAGCAAGCAAGCAAGCAAGCAAGCAAGCAAGCAAGCAAGCAAGCAAGCAAGCAAGCAAGCAAGCAAGCAAGCAAGCAAGCAAGCAAGCAAGCAAGCAAGCAAGCAAGCAAGCAAGCAAGCAAGCAAGCAAGCAAGCAAGCAAGCAAGCAAGCAAGCAAGCAAGCAAGCAAGCAAGCAAGCAAGCAAGCAAGCAAGCAAGCAAGCAAGCAAGCAAGCAAGCAAGCAAGCAAGCAAGCAAGCAAGCAAGCAAGCAAGCAAGCAAGCAAGCAAGCAAGCAAGCAAGCAAGCAAGCAAGCAAGCAAGCAAGCAAGCAAGCAAGCAAGCAAGCAAGCAAGCAAGCAAGCAAGCAAGCAAGCAAGCAAGCAAGCAAGCAAGCAAGCAAGCAAGCAAGCAAGCAAGCAAGCAAGCAAGCAAGCAAGCAAGCAAGCAAGCAAGCAAGCAAGCAAGCAAGCAAGCAAGCAAGCAAGCAAGCAAGCAAGCAAGCAAGCAAGCAAGCAAGCAAGCAAGCAAGCAAGCAAGCAAGCAAGCAAGCAAGCAAGCAAGCAAGCAAGCAAGCAAGCAAGCAAGCAAGCAAGCAAGCAAGCAAGCAAGCAAGCAAGCAAGCAAGCAAGCAAGCAAGCAAGCAAGCAAGCAAGCAAGCAAGCAAGCAAGCAAGCAAGCAAGCAAGCAAGCAAGCAAGCAAGCAAGCAAGCAAGCAAGCAAGCAAGCAAGCAAGCAAGCAAGCAAGCAAGCAAGCAAGCAAGCAAGCAAGCAAGCAAGCAAGCAAGCAAGCAAGCAAGCAAGCAAGCAAGCAAGCAAGCAAGCAAGCAAGCAAGCAAGCAAGCAAGCAAGCAAGCAAGCAAGCAAGCAAGCAAGCAAGCAAGCAAGCAAGCAAGCAAGCAAGCAAGCAAGCAAGCAAGCAAGCAAGCAAGCAAGCAAGCAAGCAAGCAAGCAAGCAAGCAAGCAAGCAAGCAAGCAAGCAAGCAAGCAAGCAAGCAAGCAAGCAAGCAAGCAAGCAAGCAAGCAAGCAAGCAAGCAAGCAAGCAAGCAAGCAAGCAAGCAAGCAAGCAAGCAAGCAAGCAAGCTTTAGGTTTAGGTTTAGGTTTAGGTTTAGGTTTAGGTTTAGGTTTAGGTTTAGGTTTAGGTTTAGGTTTAGGTTTAGGTTTAGGTTTAGGTTTAGGTTTAGGTTTAGGTTTAGGTTTAGGTTTAGGTTTAGGTTTAGGTTTAGGTTTAGGTTTAGGTTTAGGTTTAGGTTTAGGTTTAGGTTTAGGTTTAGGTTTAGGTTTAGGTTTAGGTTTAGGTTTAGGTTTAGGTTTAGGTTTAGGTTTAGGTTTAGGTTTAGGTTTAGGTTTAGGTTTAGGTTTAGGTTTAGGTTTAGGTTTAGGTTTAGGTTTAGGTTTAGGTTTAGGTTTAGGTTTAGGTTTAGGTTTAGGTTTAGGTTTAGGTTTAGGTTTAGGTTTAGGTTTAGGTTTAGGTTTAGGTTTAGGTTTAGGTTTAGGTTTAGGTTTAGGTTTAGGTTTAGGTTTAGGTTTAGGTTTAGGTTTAGGTTTAGGTTTAGGTTTAGGTTTAGGTTTAGGTTTAGGTTTAGGTTTAGGTTTAGGTTTAGGTTTAGGTTTAGGTTTAGGTTTAGGTTTAGGTTTAGGTTTAGGTTTAGGTTTAGGTTTAGGTTTAGGTTTAGGTTTAGGTTTAGGTTTAGGTTTAGGTTTAGGTTTAGGTTTAGGTTTAGGTTTAGGTTTAGGTTTAGGTTTAGGTTTAGGTTTAGGTTTAGGTTTAGGTTTAGGTTTAGGTTTAGGTTTAGGTTTAGGTTTAGGTTAGGTTTAGGTTTAGGTTTAGGTTTAGGTTTAGGTTTAGGTTTAGGTTTAGGTTTAGGTTTAGTTTTAGGTTTAGGTTTAGGTTTAGGTTTAGGTTTAGGTTTAGGTTTAGGTTTAGGTTTAGGTTTAGGTTTAGGTTTAGGTTTAGGTTTAGGTTTAGGTTTAGGTTTAGGTTTAGGTTTAGGTTTAGGTTTAGGTTTAGGTTTAGGTTTAGGTTTAGGTTTAGGTTTAGGTTTAGGTTTAGGTTTAGGTTTAGGTTTAGGTTTAGGTTTAGGTTTAGGTTTAGGTTTAGGTTTAGGTTTAGGTTTAGGTTTAGGTTTAGGTTTAGGTTTAGGTTAGGTTTAGGTTTAGGTTTAGGTTTAGGTTTAGGTTTAGGTTTAGGTTTAGGTTTAGGTTTAGGTTTAGGTTTAGGTTTAGGTTTAGGTTTAGGTTTAGGTTTAGGTTTAGGTTTAGGTTTAGGTTTAGGTTTAGGTTTAGGTTTAGGTTAGGTTTAGGTTTAGGTTTAGGTTTAGGTTTAGGTTTAGGTTTAGGTTTAGGTTTAGGTTTAGGTTTAGGTTTAGGTTTAGGTTTAGGTTTAGGTTTAGGTTTAGGTTA